>NC_090446.1:36995281-37611270 GCF_031143425.1 Pleurodeles waltl
CACTCTAATGCCTGCTCTTACCCAGGTGTTTAATAAAGGCACTAAGAGGGCTTGGCGCCATTATTTAGGCCCGCCTTCCACCTGTGCATCGTTAAATATGGCGCTGGGGGGATAGTGTCATTTTTAGGGTTGGAATGCATACCTTGAATCTAATTTACCCAAGGTGTGATTGAGCATCCAATAAATGGTGTTAACTCCAATATTTTGACTCTAGACAGGTCTAGCGTTAAAATATAACTATGGAGTAATGTTAGCAGTGCTTTAGCAGAAAAATGAATGTTGCTGAGGTGACGCTAAGGTTTCACAAATATGGGCCAAAGTTCTAATTGTCTTCAATGATGTTATGATCTATCATTTCTCTTTGAAACATATTGACAGCTCAAAGTCATTTGCAAAAGGTGTCATTAGTACACATCATATTTTCATCAGTGCTGGAAAAAAAGAAAACTCTGCCATTAACATTCACCAATAGCTCAGATGCTGCAAAATACTAATTTACCCTCACCTAGATGGCACCCAGGTTCAGGATTAGAAGATCAGACAGGCACCATGCACTCATAAAGATGTCCCATATGCATGGCTATCATGGACGCCTGAGAAAAGAACTAGCTAGATCATTGATCCTAATTAGTGGACTGGACTCATTTGTTTGTCAGAATATATGAGGAAAACTATGAAGGAGTGACAATTAAAGCATAAGTCGTAATTCTGATCAAAATGTCTTGAATAGACTGTGAAACTGACATGTGCTGAGGACATTTTTTACAAGAACCTGTCTCTACCGGTATCTCATAACTGTGTTATGCCCTTGGAGTTTCCCATGATAAATTAAACATGCTAACATTTACCAGAGGAGAAGACCCATTCAAAAGTCAAAACATGTAGAAAGGCCCTAGCAACACACTGCACCACCAGAGTGTCATTTTTTTATGCTCCAGTGGGGCAGTGTGCCAGCCCATATTTACAAGGCCGTGGAAAGAAACCCTTTGTGGTTTTTCATGGTCTTTAAAATATGGACCATTTTCATGCATAACACTGCATGAAAGGGGTGTTCCATGAGAGTTATTCGCGGCGTTCCCATGCAACACCCATGGAACCTGAAGGAGTCTGACACATTCAAAGATTTACAAGTCTGGGAATATGTGAGATTCCTACGCCACCTTAGGGGTGGCATAAGAGTGATGCAATGGGGAGAAATATCTTTAAATATCACCTGTTGTGATTGTTTTTGTGCAGAAAGGTGTCCTTTTCTGCACAACAACAATCAGCCCCACAATGCAGGCACCTTTGCACCACGGTACATGGGTGCCTGCATTGTCCTTGGATGCAATTTGTGCACCACTGCAGGGGGAGAGGTAGACAAGGGGAGAGAGAGAGAGAGAGAGAAAAAGAGAGAAAGAGTGAGAGACATAGAAGAACAGGTCTGTGTGAAAGGGAGAAAGAATGAGACAGAGAGAGAGTGCAATAGAATGAAGTTATTTTTAGGAGGCACACAATGAACCACAGCTAGAACTCATGCGGCCACTTTCAGTGGGCAATTTTGAGGCACTGTGCATGTATATGCACATTTAGTTTCACATACCGATATACATATTTTGATCTAGGCATATGATTACACATACACATGCACTTGGTCATACACTCTTCACATTAGTGAAGTTGTATTTAAATATTTAAGCAAATATGTACACTCATACATTGCCTACAATCAATGCTGCTTAGCAGTGAAAGGTACTTCGACATAACAATGTATAAGGCAAGGTGTCTGATCTTTTGCTATATTTCTGCTTAGCATAGGGCATAACTCATTAGCTGTAGTAGTAGGCACAAGGTGAGACAAATATCCCTCTAAACAAACCAATGGTGAGAGAATGTGAGACAGATAGAGCAAAAGAGACAGATATCTGCCAGAGAGAGAACTCACATGAGAGAGATAGGAGACCTAAAGTAAGGCAGAGAGGGCAAGAAAATTGTTGATGGTCTATGTAGATATCTATATTAGTAAATCCCCACTGTCATCAAACATGTCAGTGAGTGCTCCCCAAATATCAGCATAAACAATGAGGAAGTCAGAAATGAGAAACAGTAACCAAACATGCAATAGGAGATAACAAAATATAATCAATTATCTGCTTCAGTGGATGCACCTGGTGGTAAAAACTACTTCAATATCATGGGTCATGTGGCACTGTGATGTCATCTGTTCCATTTCAAAGTGTAACTTCACCAACCACAGTGATGTTTGACTTCTACAAAAGATGGGGGTCTGTTTTGCTGTGTTTTCCTCATCTTAGACAAACCTTCAGTCCAAGATGAGCAGCAATAGGCAGCTGAACAACGGTGTTAGAAATTGTGACTCTTGTTGGCAGAGGTATGCACTCCATCAAAACAGGAACCACAATCCTAGTCAGGGTAAGCCAGACACACAGTCTAAATTAACCTCTGCTCACCCTTTGGTAGCTTGGCACAGAGCAGTCGGGCTTAACCTGAGAGGCAATGTGTAAAGTATTTGTGCAACACTTAAATAACAGTAACACAGTGAAACCACCACAAAAGGACTCCACACCAGTTTAGAAAAGTAAAGAATGCGTACAATAAGGCCAAAATGACAAAAATCCAATAAGGAACTTGAGACATGATTTTTTAAAGAACAACTGCAAGAGAGTGATTAGAAATCTACAGAGCTAAAAGGTTACTTGAGGTCACGCTAACTTGGGGTAAATCTGATTTTCAGGCTGGGTGCAATGGAGGGCAGGCTGGCTGTAGGAACCACGCAGAGTCCCCTGAAAAGTACCTTGGATGGAGAGCCATGCATTATCAAGGAGGGGTTGCGTCATCGTCGAGCAGCATAGTTGTTGAAGTGCTGTCTTCGAGGTGCAGCCTCAAACCCCTTGTGATGAAGCTGATGCATCATAGTTGAGCCATGCAGCCTGTGATGTGAAGGTGATGCTCTGGGGCTGGTGGTGATGTGTTGATCATGAGCCGCACAGTCAGTAATGCCAAGTCCTCATCCTCAGCAGCAGCAGCGATGCATCAGCATTGAATAAGGATGCAGCAGTTCTCATCAATGTAACTGCATCAATGTATCGAAGTGTACAGGAAAGGAGATCCAGAGACACCTTTCAAGGCCCATGACTGAATTGGAACCTCTTAGCAGGACAGCACTCACAGTTGGCAGAGTCCAGCAGCTTAGCAGGATTGTAGGAAGTCTTTGTTGGCACTGAGACTTCAGAACGGTTGTCAAGCCAATAAGCCCTTAATTTCTTGGATGATGCAGAGAAGTAAGTCCAGTCCTTCTCACTCACTCAAGGCAGCAGGCAGCAGGTTAATACAGCAAAGTAGTTCAACAGAGTGGAAGTCGTCCCTACTGGTAGCACAGAAGTCTTTCTTCCTGGCAGATTGTACTCAGATCCAGACGTGTACTGACTTGTTAGGGTTTGTGGTCCAATTCTTAAATCCAGTTGAGCCTTTGAAGGGAAGAAGACTTCAAAGAGAGGCCTTTGAAGTTCTGAACATCGCTGCCCTCCTTTCCTGAATCCATACACTATAGGACATTATGGCGGTGATTTTAACCTTGGCGGACGGCGGAGGCCGTCCGGCAAGGTTCCGCCGCCAAATGACCGCATCGCGGTCAAAAGACCGCGGCGGCCATTCAAACATTTCCGCTGGGCCGGCGGGCGCTCTCCAAAAGAGCGCCCGCCGGCCCAGCGGAAATGCCCCTGCAACGAGGACGCCGGCTCAGAATTGAGCCGGCGTAGTTGCAGGGGTGCGACGGGTGCAGTTGCACCCGTCGTGTATTTCAGTGTCTGCAAAGCAGACACTGAAATACTTTGTGGGGCCCTCTTACGGGGGCCCCTGCAGTGCCCATGCCATTGGCATGGGCACTGCAGGGGCCCCCAGGGGCCCCGCGGCACCCCCTACCGCCATCCTGTTCATGGCGGGTTTCCCGCCATGAACAGGATGGCGGTAGGGGGTGTCTGAATCCCCATGGCGGCGGAGCGCGCTCCGCCGCCATGGAGGATTCAATGGGGCAGCGGTAAACCGGCTGAACCGCCGCGGTCAGAATGCCCTCGGGAGCACCGCCAGCCTGTTGGCGGTGCTCCCGTGGTCGGTGACCCTGGCGGTCACCGGCCGCCAGGGTCAGAATGACCCCCTATGTGTGGGGACAGGCACATTTCTATTCAGGTGCATGTGACATCTCCTCCATGCCATCTAGCCAAAGCAGGCCCATGAAACTGGTGATGGGCCTTCAGGATATAAGTGTTAGCCGAACTCCCGTTTTTGTGACCGTCTAGAAGGAATACACAAAGCCCAGGTGTCACCCATCCGAACGTGTATTCAGAGACAGACAGAGTCATAGAATAGTTAAAGTAAGACAACGCCATATTTCTAAAAGTGGTATTTTCAGACTTACAATTTAAAATCCAACTTCAGCAGAAGTAGTATTTCTAAATTATGAGTCCAGGAACACCAAACTCTAAATTTATTTTTTTCTCCCAGTTGGAAATTAAACTGAAATACCTTTTCAAGGTAATCCCAATGTTAACCTTTGAGAAAGATAGGCCTTGCAGTAGTGACCAACACATTTAATAGTTTTATACTAGAAGGACATGTTAAGGTTAAAACTGCATGCCCAACCTTTATAAATATACTGCACCCTGCCCATGGGGCTAACTAGGGTCTACTTTAAGGGTGACTTGCTGGTACTGAAAAGGAAGATTTGGGTCTGGCAAATGTTTGGATTTGCCTGGTTGAAATTGCAGTTTAAAACTGCACCCACAGGCTCTGCAGCGGCAGGCCTGAGAAATGTTTAAAGGACTACTGTGATGGGTGGCACAATCTGTGCTGCAGGCCCACTAGTAGCTTTCAATTTACAGTCTCTGGGTACATATAGTGTACTTTACTAGGGAGTTACACACAAATTAAATATCTAGTTGTGGCTAAGCCTATGTTACTATGTTTTAAGCAGAGAGCATTTGCAATTCAGCACTCGTTAGCAGACGTAAAGTGCCCAGAGTCCTTAAGCAAACAAAAACAGGGTCAGAAAATAGAGGAGGAGGAAGGAAAAAGTTTAGGTGACCCTTCAGAAAGGGTATTTTCCAACAAATGGTGTCTTCCACAGTGTAAGATTATGAAATTGTATAAAGAATACAAAAAGTGATGGATGGAATGCTTAAAATAATATCAGTGAACGTTCCATTCCATTTATTTTTCGCTCACTACACCACTTCAGATTAGACCCAGCCATTTGTTAACTAGCCTTGGCCTTGCTCCAGTAAGAATAGGCCAGTCAGGTCCTCTCTGGATTACAACACAAGGACCCCAGTTCATTATATTTAATCCTTATATGTGCAGCTTTGTTACAGTGACACAGTGAGCATGGAGCCCAAATGTGTGCATATTGATCACACTTAAGGTATCAAAATGAAGAATAGAAAAAAGTGATGGATGTAACATTTGAATTAGCCTTACCACTTGTACTGATTCAGGCCACATCCCTGTCCATTTGTTTTTGCCCACCATGCCACCTCAGATTAGGCCCAGCCACATGCACTTCAGCCTTTGTCCTACATCAATAGGAACAGTCCACCACAAATTGCCAAAGCTGGTCCTCTCTGAACAGGAGCACATGAAAACCAATACCAGTTTTAGCCTGTTTTGGTCCTTTCAATCGGAAGAAGCTTTGTTCTGGTGGCACATAGAGAACGTAACACACATCTGGACATACTTGTTGCACATGGAGCTTCACAAGGAGCTTCAAAATGAAGAATAAATACAATTTGATGGATGGAATGCTTGAATTCATATCTGGAAATAGTAATTGCTTCTTAAATTAGACCTATTGCACCCTAAGTTTGATGGTTATGTTCAGATTTGGGCCCATTCTGCACTGGAATTGTCACAAATAAACAATGTTACTAACTACAATTATGCTTTACCACATCTTTAATCTCTTTTGCCTTTGTGGAACCCTTCCACCACTTGTGATTCACCACTTTAATGTCATCATCCGTCATGTTCAAGCATCTTCTCACATTAACTACTGTAAAGAACTTTACAGCTTTTACATAAATAATGGGCCAAAAACAATTGAGTGGATCTTGCCTGTTTTGAAGTTGCTTTCACAAATGTACAAGCTAAACTGTCTGGTTTGCTCTAAGCTTCAGTAGAACCAACTTTCTATATAATTTGATAAACTGCTCTTCTATATCACAAAAGTGAACACATATCTAGCAAAGGTCTCCAATTATCCCTTTATGGTGCAAATAAATGGGTGAATTTATTTGCATTTTCATGATTTACCATTATCTTTTTGCCTGGAAATTGAATTTCAAAGGGTACTGCAAGGGCCAACACAAATTAAGGCCCTCTTTATGAACACAGTGGTAAACACCATCGACTGCCATGGTGACTGCGAACAGAAGACCGCCTTTGGCGGTGAACAGAAACCTGCCATATAATGATGCAAAAATCAGAAACCGACAAAAATCTCCCTGCCACCAGTCCCCACCAGGAACTTGTCGGCGAAAATCCTGGACCTCCCACCCCGCCACTGCCGAGCACACAAACTCCGAATAATGAAGCACAAATCACTGCAGTGGTCAGTGGAAGCTGAAGAGCACTGGCGGTACAGACAACCATTGGCGGCAAGTGGACCCAACATTAAGAAATTAATACATTGGCAAGTTTGAAACCCACACACCTGACACACATCTACAACACTATAAAACACTCACAAACACACCCCACAATCCTTTCCAACTAAATTAGATCAACTAATACAGAGAACCCCAGAAGCAGACACCGAACGCCGCAATACATGATTCATACACCCAACCACACAACAGTACCCTCACCCACATCCACACAAGACACCATTCACAATACACACCATGACACCCCTCAAGCACCCACGCCTCACAGAAAGGGAGCTAAGGACCTAGGAGAAAGAGATACTGGAGGTCAGGCCACAATTTTTCGGGGCACAGGTCCAGCACACAACCATCGCCAGGAAGATGGAGCTATGGAAGACAATAGTCAACAAGGTCAATGCAGTGGGACACCATCCACGCACCAGGGACGACAACCCCAAGAGATGGAATGACCTGTGTGGGAAGTTCAGGTCCATGGCATCCAGGCACCACATTGCAGTCCAGAAGAGCGGGGGAGGACCTCCACCAGCACCACCCGACTACACTGACTAGGCGGAAAAGGTTCTAGTCATCCTGCACCCTGAGGGACTCACTGGACTCACTGGAGGAATGGACTTGGGTAAGTCCTCTACATTTTCCCCATATTCATCACACCTGTAATGCATGCAACACCCCACCCCACCAACACCCCCCAGGACCACTACCCCCCCCAGGCTACAAACACTATATCCAGTCCCCCTGCATGCCCACAAATCGACTAACAGGCCCACATCCCTCACCCTGTTCCCGACCACCCCCCTGCAATGAATCACAATGGCCTACAGCACTCACAATGCACCTCCACATCCAAAGCAAAATGCAATGCTAACCTCACAAAAGCACCCTGCATGGCCCCAAAGTGTGAAAACCTGCACAAAACTGCCCAGTCCTGTGCACCCCATCCAATCATGCAATTGTAATAGACAAGTCCATTCTCCCCAACAGGCACTACCACCCATGCCACCCTGACTGAAAGGAAAAGGAGTGGTAGTACACCACATGGAGAAAGAGGCACCTCCCAGGACACTGGGGATGGAACCCTGGACATTGACGATCACCTTTGCCCCTTACACAGTCCTGGACTGTCATAATCCAGCAATCCCACCCAGGACACCACTGACACCCCTACCACCTAGCCAACAACATCATCCCAGAGCAACCGTCCCCACACCTGTGTATCCAGGCCACAGAATGGTGGAACACATGGACAGAGGTCACAGTCACACCCAACCAACATGCAGGAAGACAATAGCCCCAGTACAAGTGGTACCGCCACACCTGTGCAGGGGACACAGGCACAGGGGGCTAGGTCCAATGGGAGGGTATCAGTGGCCCAGGGGGGAGGCCACAGGTTTGATGCAGCAGCCCAGGATGTGATTTCTGAAGTCCTGGGAGCATATCACCATAACCAAGACAGATTGGCCCAGATAGTATCCACCCTGGAGAGTAAAAAGATGTAGTTAGCACACCTGCAAGAGGCCAGTGAGCAGTGGAACCTGCACAATGCCATAAAGGTCAGCATAGCAGGTGCACTGCTGCACCTTGTCCCAACACAGCCTGAGGCACACACAGACCAGGAAGCCCCTAATACAGGCCTGGCTACAGACCGGACAACAACAGCATCAGCAGCAACTGGACATGTTCAACCCACTCAGGATACACAGGAGACATGCATCTCAACCCGTACAGGCCAACACCAGGCACCCAAAGGGACCCTCAGGCCCAGATATGGCACTGAAACACCTGGCAAGACCAAGGCCCCCTCAAAGAAGTGACTCTGGCAATAACTGTCCTCCAAGTGTCCCACTGAATCAAAGACCATACCGTGTGAAAACAACAACAAACTCTTGTAAACATAGATGGACCTACCACTACTGCCAACAAATGCTGTGACCATGTTGCCATATTGTACAACCACCAGTAGCCAACTCCCATCACTGTAATCTGCACAATGTAATCCCTGCACCAAATAAAACACCAGTTCACCTATTACAATGTCCCCTGTCATTATGTTTAAACAAAGTGAAGTATGGATGCAACTGTTTTATAAATTATTTATTATTATCTGAGTAGAGGGAAATGCACCACATGCATAACATGTTGTTGTGCCTACAGATGTGTTGAACTATTATACAATAATTTTACCTGTCGTAGGCAGACCTGGTCACAGTGGCAATGACTTTTGACCCAAGACCCCCTAGATGAAAAGGCACACTGACTGTATGCTTCACAGACAGCAATCTCATCCAATAGTCCCACATATTTACTGGAAGTAAAGTTGTATCACTTGGGTCCTGGAATTTACAATGTACCCCTCCTCATCACCATCACTCTCATCCCTTCGCTGATGAAGCTGGTCTGGATACACAGCACCCTCCTCCTACAAGAGGAGGATAGAATTCCTCACAGCCATGTTGTGCAGCATGCAGCAGGCCACCACTATTCTACACACCTTTTCAGGCCCCTAGGCCAGGGAACCACCAGAGACATGTAGGCAACGAAATCTAGCCTTCAGCAGACCTATTGAGCGCTTTATCACCCTCCTAGTACGTCCATGGGCCTCATTGTAATTCCTCTCTGCATCTGTTCCAGGATTCCTCACTGGTGTCAGGAGCCAATGCAAGTTGGGGTAGCCAGAATCACCTACAAATGGTGTAAAACAGGACTGTCAATGGCAACCCTCAGTGGCAGACAGCCTGGCTTTCTGCTATGTGGCAATAAATGTCAGAAAAACCTACCTCTGTTTCTGTACACCTGTTCACTGACTCTTGGGAGGATGAAAGCTGTGTGGGTGCCATCAATGGCACCTATCACATTAGGTATGTTGGCAAAGGCATAGAAGTCTGACTTGATGGCAGGGAGGTCCGCACTTTGGGGAAACCTCACATAGGACTGCAGGTGTCGTACAAATGCATTCAGGAATCGGGTCAGTATAATGCTAAACATTGGCTGTGAAAACACTGCACCCATGCCCACTGTCACTTGAAATGAGCCCATGGCCAGGAAATGTAGTGCAGAGAGCACCTGTACTTCAGTAGGAATGGCATGCTGATTCCAATTAGCCGGTCTCAGTGCTGGATCCAGTAATGCACAAAGTTCATGAATAGTAGCACGAGTGAGTCTGTAATTGATAATGATGTGAAGCTCCATCATGGCCCACAAATCAACAAGTGGTCTGAACACCGATGGCACCCTTCCTTCGCCACAAGGGTCTGTACCTAAGAGGAGTTGAGAAGACATGTGAGGAAACCACATACATCTGCACACATTGTTTCTCATTCAGCACTGCTGGCATGATTGTCGATGACACAAATGCTTGGTGTGTGTGACATTACAGCAATATGACCACAATGATATATCAGGACTGGTCAGGTGAGGTAATGTATATTGTTTCATGCCTATGGGTGTTTAGGAGACAATAGGGCTTCATTGTGCTGATGAGGGTTTTAAAACTGATTACTTAAGGCCAAAATGTCTGCCCACTGTAATCTAGATGTGTTGTGGTGGAAGTGAGCTCATACCCCTAGTGGTTGACGTAAAATCGTAAGGCGGTGTTTACCGCTGTGTGCAAATTCATTGGTTAACATAGTTGTCAATGGGCATTCTTAGCATATCATGATCGCCACTGGCGATGACGGTGCACACCGCCTCGGTGTGTACGCAAACTCTACACCCCAACTTCACTTCCTGATGTTGTGCATGCAGGTACTCAACTGAGTGTACTGCTGTGTCCTACCTCTGGTCATAGAAATGGCACATGTTGGAGGGGAAAGGGCCCTGGCCTTCACCAACGAGGAATTGGAGAAGCTTGTGGATGGGGTCCTGCCACTGTACGCCAAGCTCTACTGTTGGCCACAGTTACAGATGAGTAGGATTGGGGGGCATGGATGTGTGTAATGGTGGTTGATGGCTGCTCATATGTGTGCACGTGTGAGCAGGTATAGTCCTGGTTCCTAACATGCTGCATGTGTGTGTGCTGTTAGGATGTTTGAAATGTCAGTCCCATAGTGGACGTATAGCCAGCTGTATATTATTGGCCATAATCTGACCTCAGTGTTACTTTTTCTGGGTGTCCCTTATAGGTAAGCGCCCACCAGAAGAGGGGACTTTGGCATGCCATCGCCAAGGAGTTGCGGCCCACAGATCCTCGGAGGCAGAGTCGTCCAGCGCCAAGGGGACCAGTGAGTTAGAGGGCGAGGAAAGTACCACGGTGGAGGCAACTACCACTGGAGGTAGTGACTCCGATACCTCCTCTGTTGTGAGCTCCCTGGCGGTGGTGGACCCTAGTGGGCCAACCCTACTGTGTCATCTTCTGCCACCCCCATACCATCACCACCTTCCCAGTTGCTCCCCACTGAGTTGTCTGTGCCCGCTCACCCAGAAGGGTGGGCATCTCCTTCGCCCCAGGCACCTCATCCCCTGCCCCAGTCAGCCCTGCTGCCCTCACGGAGGAAGCTATTGACCTGCTGAGAACCATCTCTGTAGGGAAGACAACCATCGCCAATGTCATCCAGGGGCTAGCATCAGAGGTGCAGCGGACCAATGCCCATCTGGATGGCATTCATGGTGCTTTGTCTGGCCTACAGAGATCTTTTCAGGCTCTGGCCTCCTCTTTGACGGCAGCCATTGTCCCTGATCATTCTGTCCCCCTTCCAACCACCTCTACCCCTTCCAGCACCCCACTCCCTTCACCCGTCCAAAGCACACATTCAGACACGCAGGCAAACATCTCAACACACAAGAAGAACACTTCAAAACACAAGCACAACACCTCCCACACAATCAAACGCACAGCCAACATACACATGCGCACACACCAACATCCATTTCCCCAAGTGTGTCCACCTCTTCCGCCTCCCTGTCTGTACCCTGTATATGCACGTCCACAGGCACTGCACCCTTATTCAATGCTGCTGAGCCTATTCCTGCAGTCACCACAATAGCAAACATCCATTCATACACCCCAGACACCACACCTGCACTCACCAAAATGACTTGAGTTAGACCATGCAGCACACTCACCAGACTTGCAGGCACCCAGACAACATCCATTTACACTGGCAGCCTGTCTTGTCCCACTGGGTGCACTCCTCCTCCTCCTCCCAAGATACTCAAACGCACCAAAACACCCACCCATCACACCTCAGCATACAGTCCAGTCACCTGCACCCACATCACACCCACCTACACTTGTCACGACCACTCCCTCTACCTCCACTCCCACGCCTTCCTCCAGGTCCACCCCAATTGCACCTAAAAAACTTTTCCTATCCCGTGTGGACCTATTTGAACCCACTCTCCCACTCCGTCTCGTCCCTAAACCTGCTCACCTCCTTGCCCTGTCCACTCCTCCCAGGTCACAGCCCGCCCCTGTCCGTCCTTCCTATTCCTGTGCTGCTTCCCCTGTGAGGAGGAGACCCCGTGCTGGCCCAGGAACATCTGCCGCACCCAAGGCCAATTCCACTCCACCAGCTGCTGTCACAAAACCAAAGGCCCCTCCACCTTCCAAACATAAATCTAAGCCCCCGCCCAGTCGTGAGTCCCCACCCCCACCATCCCCTGCCCCTGTTCCCTGAGGTGCCTGGATGCCCCATTGTTGCCCTTATGAGGTGGAGTCAAGTTGGGGCCATTGTGGCCCATCGGACTTCTTTGCCTATGGACTGGCCATTGGCCTTATATGCATGTCTGTTGCTCAGTGAGCAGAATAAAGGTTAATGTGTGGCATGTCTTGTTGAAGGCACACTCTGGATCCGTGGTCCCTTGTTTCATTGCTTGGGGGTATTGGGCACATGTATGTACTTCGGGCAGGTTGGATGTGCCTTGTGTCGGGTAAGTACCTCTTGCTGTGGGGTGTATGACTTGTGCTGCTGTGAAGGGTTGTAGAAGCATTGCAGGGTGGGTGGAGTGGGGGGGTATGTAACTGTACCCTTTCTTCCCTTGTTTAGTAGGTTGCAGGACTTAACAGCATCATCTTCGTCTGTGGTCTCAGTCATGGAGGTATATGGCAAGGAGCAGAGCTGGCATGATCTGCAACTCTCTCTCCAAATCTGATTCAGTGTGTTGTGTGAGCCTCCAGTGAGTGTTTCCTTATATTTGGTTTGTTTCTGCCTGGCTTTGCGTGGAGGTGGTTCCCGCCACGGAACTGACAGTGGTCTAGTTCTTCATTATTTGATGGGGGGTAGGGCCTTTCTGTCAGCCTGTGGGCAGGCTCTGCCATTGATGTCAGCACTCCACTGCTGGCAATGAGTGGTTTTCAGGATGCCTGTGTTTCAGTTGGTTCATTATTTGGTGGTTCGGACCGCATGCCTGTTGGCGGTTTTTACCACCGGCGGTGCGGTGTTTACCGCTGTGTTCATAATGAGGGCCTAAGTCTCTGCAAAGCATATGGATTGTATCAACCACACAAGTGTGAATTGAATGTCACTAGTACAAAACAGATCTTCTTCAATAATTTTGTGGAATTTTATTCACTCTTAAATTTAAATCAGAAGGCTACATCAGACTATAAGTGCTTGATATCTATTTGCACAGTATAGGAAAATAATCTTGTTCATATAAAAAAAGCCACAATTTATTTCTGGAGAGATTCATTATCAATAACTCTCCTAAGATCATGCATACTTAGAATACAAATTAGTGTGTCATGTGGTCCAAATCAGAGCGCTGAGAAATTCCTTGAGAGCTCTCCCACCAACAGTACTTGGAAGGACATGATGAATCGTGACAGATTTAATTCTCAGATTTTTGGTCACTCTTATGAATCATTTGGTTTTCATTTTGCTCTGTTTTTTTCTTCTAGCAGGTTGTATCATCTCATCAAAGGTACATTCCTTGGGTCTGTTTTTCTTCTTGTCTCTTTTCACCGTCTTGTGTTACAGAGCATTTGGGATCCTTGATGTCTTCAATGATGATATATTGAGCTTCAGTCATGATTTAATAAGATTGTCAAAGTTGTTTGTTTCTGGTGTGTGTGTTTCTTCTCAAAACTATAATTCTCAAAAGAAGACACTTTCGGCAGTCCATGAGGGTCCTCAGGAGTCTTTCTCAAATTGCATAATTTCTATAAAAATAGGTCCAGTGCCCAAATGTTTTTTTTTTAAAGATGTCACCAATTTCAACCACTGGTGCCCGTGGTGAGGGGCTCAAGCTATCCCAACCTTTGTCCTTATACTTTCTTAAGCTCTCATGTCCCCTGGATTCTCTTAGGATTTTAAACATGTTGTACTCTCTCAAAGTTACATAACCTTTGCACACTCAGGCCCTTAGATCTTCTGACCTGCTAGGCTGTCAGATTTTCTGCATTCAGGATTGCACCGATCTGCTATCTCTCAGCCATTCACATCATCTGCATTCTTCCAGGCATTCACACTTCTTGTGTGCTTAGGCTTTGATCTCTTCTTCAGTCAGTCTTTCACATTCTCTATTCTCTCTCAAGCTTTCACATATTCTGTGTTCAATAAGGCAGTCACATCCTCTGCACTCTCTTAGACTAGTGACTGTTCTACATTCTACCAAACTGTAATGTATTCCCTGCCTTAAACTGTCTGAACATTGCACATCTTCTGCACTCCCTCAAGGGTTCACATACACTGCGCTCTCTTAAATCGTGCTTGTCTCTCACACCCTCCCCACTTATCTTTCTCAGTAAGTCTGCCACTTCTACTGCAACTATAGTCTTTGACTCTGTCACATCATATGTACTAGTGTGTGACTTATCTACTGGTCCCTCTCCAACGCTCATATCTTGAGAGTTGAAGCTATCTTAGTTGTTAACCTTTACTTTAGGTGTGCTTTCTCTGCATTCTTTTCACTGTTGCTATATATTATCCTACATTATTCCCTGCTTCACAACTCCTAGTCCGGCACATGCTTTTTGCCTGCATTCTTTTTAGACTGTGACATGTTCTGTGCCTACTCTCTGTCATTTATGCCACATACTTTATTATTAAACTTTTACATGTTCTGTTGTATCCTGTATCACTGCACTCTCTACCCTGCTTCTGTTAATTCCCAAGCTCCTTCATTATTTATTTTTTAATTTGTCACATCCTTTGTCCATGTATTCTGTTAAGCTGGTCTTTAATTTATGACTGCATCAATTTCTATCACTTAGGGGCATATTTACATGAAAGTGGCTCATCATCTCTGATGCACCAATTTTTTTGTGTCGTCCTGCACCCCCTAACATCACAATGGTAGTGCTGTATTCACTATATAGTGCACCATGGCACATGTTAGCACAATGCCGTCATAATTTAGGATGGTGTTGCGACACTTTGCTGGAATACCACCATGAATTAGGACTCTAGTTCAGCAAAGCACAGGGAGGACCATGAGTTAATATGGGAGGACCATTTTAACTCCACCCCTTAGCAGGTTTAAAACATTCTGGAAAAAAATGCCATTGTGAAATCTTGCAAATTTCACTGCACCATTTGTCTGGGCCTTTCTGCGTTGGAATGCTCCCCTTACATACATTATACCTTTTGCAGGTATAATGTGGCTCAAGGGGTTACAAAGTGCGCAGTACATGCATTACACCTTTTAAATATGGTGCATGATGGGGCCACCATAACGCTGACTTATAGTAAAAAAATTATACGAGGGAAATGCAAAGAGGTGCAAGGGGCTTGTAAATATGCCCCTAAGTCTTCTCTCTCTGCCACTTGTGCTCTCACAGCAGATACCCTGTGCTTGGTTAAACTGTTACTTTCTTTGCCTCTGCATTCTTTTTGGTGGTAACTTCCACTAATCTGTTCTAAGGTTAGACGTGAGCCCAGACCCTGGTAGTCTCTGTTCCTGAAATAGCGTAAAATGCCCCTTTTCATAATAATATTTCAGAATGGGACTTCATCCAGCATCTCTAAAAGTGACACTGTCCAGGCAAACTCATTCAGCAACTATAACTTCAGGTGGAGCCTAATAGGTGACAAATTATGTGATGAATTCATAGAGAAATCCCAAAATATAAGACCATCAGGTGCATAGGGTAACACACATGTTACCTCCAGGCTTTAAACTGTGTCTGTGACATTCCATCACTCAGTAGTGGAAAGATCTTTGGAGAGAGGTGGAGGACAGAGAAAAATACATGGAACCCAGAGCGGTACTGGGCCTGTTGTGAACATGAACTGACATACATGAATGCTCGTGGCAGTTAATGAGACAGATACATCCAGCTGTCCTGTTCCCATGGTAACACTGTCAAGACCATTAGACATAGGGCTGGGTTTAAACTGGGGCAGCATGGTGGGAAAAAGATCTATGGATTAAACCCAGATCTGTGACTGGGGGTGAGTGTTTGAAAAGCTTCAGCACTCCATTCATCAGCCTTTTGTGTTGCTAAAGTCGCCTATACGTGGGTCCCATTCTCACTGTGCCACTGGATTCAAGTTAGCCAAGCTGATGAAGGGTGATACCCTGAAACTGGTCCCGGGATGCTTGCGTCCAGTCCAGGTAGGAACTAGTCTGACAGTTCAGGCTGGACTGTTACCATGGGGAACAGGGTCAAGACTGATTCGTAGATGGCTGGGTCCAAACTAGGGTGGCATGGTGAGCAAAAGAACGATGCATTAAAACCAGATCTGTGACCGGGGTGAGTGTTTGAAAAGTTTCAGCACTCTGTCCAGCATTTCTTCATGTTGCTACAGATACATTCAGCAGCACCAACAAGTTTGGTGACCACAGCCTACAATATCAGAGATAGAATTCTGTATGTCATTAAAAACCTATTCACCATCCTAATTGCATATTTGTCACTTACATGTGTTCCATTAGTTCCTGATGAAAAAGAATTTAAAAGCCTTTATTGAAGTTTTAAAATGTGTAATATGTGGCATCATACCTGGTGCAAATACATTAGCAAAATGCAAAAAAGATAGCACTGTAGGAGTCAGTTAAATAATCAGATAATGGTCAGGCATCTATGTCAAAATACTTTGTTCTACTTCTGCATTTATATAGTATGGATCAAATAATGCCAATGGCATAATGATTTGACCATTTGATTTGGGTGAGCAAATAATACATGGGAGGTTTGCTATACACAGAAGCTGATGTTTCCCTCTACATACTATGCAGTGGCCTTCTTTATACAAACAATGACTCAATAGCCAATGACCTAGGTGTTGGAGACCAGTAGTTTTCTACAGGATATACAGGCAATATATAACAGCAATAACGTCATTATAAGTCTAGGTTAACAGTGAAATAAAGACATTATAGCTATAGGTACACATTTGTTGTAAGCATCACATATAAGGAGCACATTTCACAAAAAGACACTGAGAATCCATCAAAATGGCAAGCAGATCTGAGAATAAATTAGACAAGTGTTTGTTTAAATTGCCAGTCTTTCATTTGTTTGAGGAGAAGGAGTATATCTTGCATGTAATGTTCCATATATTTTTTTTCATCTCGGTTCAGCAGTGTAAGATCCCTGTATGCTGCAGTCAAGTCTATGTGCACCAAAGAAGTGATCAAGCATGCAAGTACAGTGCTCAGTTATAAAAATATATGGCAGTGATCCCTCCAAACCTCTCTTTAAAACAACAGTGAAGACACGTGTTTTTCACACATGCAGCTCCATCTAGTAGGGGCTTGGCACAGTTTTGCAATGTAAATACATAGCATCATGACATAAATTGTTTACTCTGGTGGCACCTACACTCTGGGTTTAGCAAAATCTAGGACTCAGATGTTTTTGTGTGATTATACATTTTTTCTAAAGGTAAAGTGTTACCAAGGTAACAATGACCTAAATGGGTAAGAGCTGATTAATGCAGCTTTTATGGCCCTGAATAGGGGGCTTTCGGTGGCGGTTTTATCTTCAACAGCATGGAACAAGAAAATAACCCCAAAGTGAGCCTAATGGGGAGAAACCCATAAGGGGCTAATAGGGGGTGAAGGGTAGTTGGTTTATCTGGAAGAACATGAATCTCTTTTCCGTGAAATTCTGGGTCATTAGGGTGATCATGGCCAAGTAGGAATGTGAACTCTTGGTGTGGCGTTGTTTGTTTTTCTTCCACTTTACTTTCTCCTTCTGATCTTTATCCTTTCAAGTCTGGTCCCCTTCCACCATTCATCCCAGGCTCTCCTCGTTCACAGAATCCTGGATCTCAATGGGTGCTAGGTCTGTAGATCTTGAATTCCACATTATTCAATTTCTAATCAAATATGTCCAGTGACACTATTCCATTGTCTGCTGACCCACCATGAAGCTTGAACTAAAGTTTTTGTCTCATCATACTGATGAGTCCCAAACAGGGCACAGCATAACTGCAATAGTTGAACATTTTGTGAACAGCTTGAACCTGAAAATTGTATGTTCCTAATTCAAAATCTGCATAAGACGCCTCTCCTTGTGACTTGATTGTGTGATGAAATCCTACAGGATGATGTGTAGGGCAAAAGGGGCTGTGAAGTATGTAGATAGTTATCAGAAGTGTGTCATTTTATACCCGACATTACAGTGGACCATTGTATTTTATTTCAGTACTCACCATCCCAATGGGGTTCGTTGCTATATCTGAATACAAAGAAACCAGGATGCTAGCTCCCGACTGCAGAAAACCACAATGTTACTTATGCCACTTGTACCTCGGTCTGCCATATCACAGAGACATGATTTACTGTTACACATGTACATGCACACAGGTGTATTTTCTTCTGAAGCAGGCCTAATTGAATGTAAGCAGTTTAAGAAGATTGCATTCATGCAGACTGGCCTAGTCATTGTATTTCATTTCTGGCACCCACAGCCAGCACTTTATATGCTGAGATTTTTGCATCCATTCAAGTTCAGGTTGTAGGGGGGTGTTTATAATGTGCTACAGTGGAGAGCTCTGGAGCTGAGGCTGATGGAAGAGTTAGAATTGCAGAATGCCTTTCAGTGGATCAGAGTGGTGTTCAGAGTACTGAGCATCCAATTGTTGGCCCCTTTCCATGAGGTGCCATTGTAACTGTGATTAGATGCAAAGGCATGAGAAGGAGATACAAAGCGCCTTAAAAAGCAACAGGACAAAAGTAAAATAAGATGCAGCTCTTACAGGTGAGTGGGTGATTGTGACACTCTGCAGACCACTACACCTTAAACAAAACACAGTAACAGTTACAATTAGTTTTGCCATGGCTGCTTAAGATAGTTCCCACTTTTTTCATCCTACTTAAAGCCTTGGTGACAATTATGATTTTGCCTTTAGCTGACAGCACGCTTGAGACATTATAAAATAGACTGATGAGTGGACACTATGGGGCATATTTACATGAGTGTAATTTTTTTACTCTTATGTGGCCCAACAAGGCCAAACTCGCTGTGCCAAATTTACAGAGTGGCACAATGCATGCATTGTGCTACTTTGTAATCCTTTGCGCTACATTATGCATGCCCCAGGCATAATGTATTCAAAGGGGGAATTCCCCTGTGGGTGGGGGGGCAAAAAATGGCACAAAGAAATCTAAGAGATTTCTTTGCGTCATTTTTGTTCAGCACTTTTGATGCCTGCTCAGAGCAGGCATTTAAATGAGGCACACCATTGTTTACAATGGGCCTCAATGGGTTTTGCAGGATAAGTGTCAACATTTATTATGGTAATCCTGCAAAGCTCTGAACTAGCATCAAAACTTTTGATGCTAGTTCCCTAACTACCATCATGGTGCCCATATCTTAGATACGGAGCACACATGGTCGCGTTAGGGGGTGCTAAGGGGTACAAAAAGGATGGAGATGCACTGGGTGCAGCACCACTTTTCTCAAATCTGGATAGCTGAGCCATGTGTAGACTGTAGACTCTGACTCTATGAGCCTACGCATGAGAAAAGTCCTCAAAGTGTTTGACAATATGATGAGTTGTCCTCAAAATTCAAGAAAGCCTATTTTTTATGGAGGAGCATTTCATCTTAGCTCATCAGTTTTTTTTAAAGCATTTACTAAAAGTAAGAGTTTTTAAACATGAGTTGAGAAACATTACTGCCCCAGCTTTGATGACAATGCTGTGAGTGAACAAAAAGGCAAGTCACTTGTCATATATGCAGTGTACGTTGCCTGGATTCTTATTAAAGATGGATCAACTTTAGATGCTTTTAAATAAGATGTATGCTTTTGTTTTGTAGATTGCATATCCTGAACTGAAGTATTTTGGCTATTCTCATATGAGATAACAAACCAAAAAGATGATTGGCGAAATAATGTATTTGCCTGGGATCATACAATTTAGTCAAGCAGGAATTGATCCCAGAATTTCAAGTTTCGTGCTGTGCAATTCAGCTACCAGATTAGTATCTATTTCTGCCATAAAAAGACAATGATTTTTTGCTCAAATGCTTAGTGCTTAATTTCCCAAAGGATGTGATTAGAATTTGGTTACAGCCAGAATCCAATTTATTTTTTGCAGTTTTACATGGAAGTTTTACACAGAGTATTACAACAGATACTGAATATTATTTTTTATCAGTGTCACTGCCAATGATACATACATTCCTGCATCAGGCTCCTAAATGTCACTACTGCTTCTGAATCCTTGCATTCCCACTACCCCTGACACTACCCCTGACACTAATAGAGCGATTAGCATGTGTGACAGCTGTCTGCTCCAAGCTGCTGACACACTGTGGTACAACCTGTGCAGCGTGGAGGCAGCCTCTGGAACCTTTTGCGTGTATTCTGCTCATCTGCATGGCCTTGTAAACTATCTGCCACCGCTCCTGGCATTTCATATCCAAATGATAATTTTTCTGTGCTGATCAAGGTTTTAAATTTCGTGGCTGATGAACCATTTCTTGCATGGTAGTGCGCACTTTGGGAGAGTGTGCACTTTGGGAGCAAGTAGTGTGTGCGCCCAAGTTAGCGTACATGCTGCAGGGAATGATACTTGCATGATTCCCTGTGGCTGAGAGAGACAGTAACAAATTCATTAAGGGATCTTATAGAGTTACACACTTGACCCAATTGTCTGCTATTCACATTAGTAAATAGTAGATTAACTATTAGTATATGGAACACAGCGCCAAATCCGAGACAGGTTTGCAATTTGTATTCACCATTGGTGGCACCTTTCGCTTCATATATCTGACAGTTAGAGCTTAATTCCATGGAATAGATGTATTGGACTTGGCCGTCTCTGCAGTGTCACCCCTAAACATTTTGGCTTCACCCCTCTTATTTTTCTGAATTTGTTTGCTGGTTTCAGGACTCTGTGCACTTTACCACTACTAACAAGTTGTAAAGTGTTTGAGCTCACTCCCTCAAACATGGTAAATTTGGCTTACACCCAATTGACATATTTAATTTACTTATACGTCCCTAGTGAAGTGGTATATTATATACCCAAGACCTGTAAAATCATTGCTACTAGTGGGTCTCAGCACCTATTGTGCAAAAGAATTAGCCCATTAAAACATGTTGCACATCTGCCATTACGGCCTGAATGCAGTTTTAAACTACCAATTATCCTTGGCAAAATAACCCCATTGCAAACCTTGAACATTCCTTTTATTTCAAATATCCCACTAAGGTAGGCCCTCAATAGCCCATAGAGCAGGAAGCTTTGTAATTATAACGTTGCAGATGCACTTTTAAGTGTTATATGTCCTAGTAGTTAACCCCCCCATTTTTTTCATTGCTGTGGCCCCTACCTGTCCCATAGGATACAATTGGGTTGCCTTATTACATTTAATAAGTGCTAACTTTTGATCGGGAACATGATGTATAGATATGTCAAAGAAATTATAACTTAAAATCCTTTTTAATGACAAAGTTGGAATGCCATTTTTTGAAAGTTCTGTACTTAGAGGTTGGGTTTATTTTATCAGCAAGGTTGGACCACTTTAAACATACACTAACAACAATATACCTTGTCTGAAATTATTTAACCAACATGAAAATTCAGTCCCTAATGATCGAGAAATGTATTATGGACCATATACATAATACATGTTCAATCTTTGATTGAACTCATTTTGCATACTAAAACATAAACATTGGATGACATCGGTGAAAGATTTTATAAGCTTGTTTAGCCCACATGTGACTCAGGAATCAAAATCATTGACCACTGACCAATGAGGTACAGGGTGCCACCCTCTGTGATGATAAGTTCCCTAGAAGTGTGGCATATATGTTTTGTCCCAGAAAGCACTATTTCACAAAAATCCAAAATAAAGAAAATCTCTCCTGGAGGTTCAGATCTAGCTATCCCAACCCCTCTCCTAATTCAATTAGTGAGGCTCCCATCTTTCTGACATTGTGGGACATGGGGATGTGCCTGGGTCTTCCACTATCTGTCCTTCTCCCTTTGAGGACTAGTTTCTTTACCCAACCCCCTTCCTGTCCTGGCATCTGCAGCAGCAGATCCCTTCTCATCAGATTGTCCCTTTTTTTCAGCCCAGGCCACTTCGCACCTCATCAGAGCAGCTTGGCTCAGCCTATCAAAAGCTGCCCACTCAGAAGAGGCTGTTACAGGGCTGATTGTAGCAGTTCTAAAACTACTTTCCTGCAATAGTTATAATACATCTAACCCTGGAAAGTTGTGGGATTTGCTATAACTATAATTTTGAGACTCTGGATAATGGGTCTAGCTCACTCCTGTCAAATGTTAGACTTTATTAATGTTTAATAAAGCCTTCCCATGTTAGCCTATGAACCTAACAGCAATACCATGGGGTCAAACGAAATGGGCAGTTTTTTTCCTCTCCAGAGCATATAAAACTTCTTTTATAATGTCCCTGCTTATTAGTACGCTGCACCCTACCCTTGGGGCACCTAGAGCAGACCTTACCGACAATGTATTTGTAAAATTAAGGTCATTTTGGAATTTGGAAGAAATTTTAATATTCCAAAGGTGAATTAGAACATTGGCCCTCATTATGACATCGGAGGTGTTTTCTTAAGACAGCCGATACCAAGGGTGCCAGAAGTCCGCCATCGTATGGATACTGCCGAATTTCTGACACCCTTTTGGTGGATATCTGTCAGTTGCAATGCTGGCGGATGGTGGTGCTCTGGCATTGCTACCACCTGCGCAGCCTGACCAGTAGGACACCACCAGCAGTATTAAGACCATTAGTACAGCCTGGCAGTGTCATGCTGGCAGGGTGCTGCCGGTGGTAGCAGAGCACCGTCCTTCCTTTTCCCCGCCGAATGACCTTCTCCCTGAAACAGGTAAGGTGATCGTCCGACAGGGGAGGGGTTGGGAGGTTGGTGGGTGTTGTGTGTGAGTGTCTGCCTGTGTGTATGAATGTGTGTGTGAATGTATGAATGTGTGAATGCGACTGGGAGTGTTGTGGTGTAGCCGTGGTTTTATGCGTGTGAGTGAATGCATGTATGAATGTTGAAGTGGGTGCATGTCCGCATGTCAGTGTGTATGCATGTGAGTATGCTTATTTGAATGTTTCAGTGTATGCATGCCTGAATGCGTGTGAGTATGGATGACTGAATGCTTGTATGGATGAGATTGAGTCGATGCATGTCTGGAAGTGCAGGCGAATGGGTGGATGTGTGGTGGGTGTCTGCATGCATGTATGCAGTAAGGGAGGTGGGACAACTGTCACTGTGGGGGTGAGGTGTGGGGAGTAATGAAAGTGTATGTTCCTGTGTGTGTGTATGGCTGTGGGGGGTGTTGTGTGGTGGATCCCTGTCTGCATATGTATGAATGGATGTTGTGAGTGTGAATGCATGCATGTCTGTGGGTGTTTGCGTGTAGGGATCAGGGATTGGGGGTTTGTGTATAGATCGGGTGGGGGGTTTGTTTAGAACGGGTGTGGGGGTTTGTGTATGGATCATGGTGGGGGTTTGTGTATGGATCAGGCAGGTGGGGGGTCAGGTGCTTGCTGGGGGGTGGGGAAGTCATCTATAGGTGGTGTTGCTACCACCGCAGAAGCTATAGCAGTAGACCGGCTCATGATACCGCCGGCGGTCTCCAGGCCGGCGGTTCATACCGCCATGGCAGTATGAGTGGAGAAGTGCTGGTTGCCAGCGGCAAACCCGCCACACTCATAATGTTGCTGAATACACCGCCAGCCTGTTGGCAGTGAAACTGCCACATTAACCCTGGTGGTCTTCTGACCCCCATACTCTTATTTCAGAGGCAGGGCCAGCTTTTAAAATGACACCAACCACCACAGCAGTGCACACTTAACTGCATTAAGGCCATTGGAATACCTAAACCATCCTACCCTATTATACACTAGGGACTTACAGTAGGGTGTCTTTGCCAATTATAATTTTGCCTAATTACCATATACCATTTAAATAGAGCCCTGTCCTGGGCCTGTAGGAATTTTTCACATTCTCACTGCTTTTGATATTATTATTTACATATATATTGTAATTATTTTAGCTACTTGTGAATGGTTTTGTTTTCATGTCAGGTTTAGGTAATTTTTTGTATTTGCGTCTTTTAGTGTCTGGGGTAGGGATTGATCCAGTAGTTTAGGCCCATGTAGCTCCACATTTTCATTTGTCCCCTGCCACCCTCTTCCTCATCTGCTTGATAACTATTTTGTATGTATGAGATAGTTGGTTAATGTGATCTTTTTGCAACTTTTGCAGGGTTAATTTTCACTTCAGAATGTTTGTGAAGGGTAATTTTTTAAGTTTCTTAACTTTTCTGACATAGGTGCTTTATGAGTGATGTATAAAGAGAAGGTCCACAGGCACCTGTGGAAACCTACCAAACCTCCGCATTTTTGAAACCTAGACATCTGGGAGAATCCAAGATGGAATGACTTGTGGGGCTCTCACCAGGTTCTGTTACCCAGAATCCTTGCAAACCTCAAAATTTGGCCAAAAAAACACTTTTTCCTCACATTTCAGTGACAGAAAGTTCTGGAATCTGAGAGGTGCCACAAATGTCCTTTCACCCAGCATTCCCCCTAGTCTCCCAATAAAAATGGTGCCTCACTTGTGTGGGCAGGCCTAGTGCCTGTGACAGGACATGCCCTGTGTGACTCACATGAATCCCCCAGGGTTTTCTTACCCAGAATACACAGCAAACCTCAAATTTAGCTAAAAAATTCACATTTTTCCCACATTTCTGTGTGGGATCACTGCACCGGGATGAATTTCCTACCACCCAACATTCCCCTCAGTCTTCCGGTAAAAATGATACATCTCTTGTGTAGGTGGGCCAAGTGTCTGTGACAGAGAAGAGCCAAAAACATGTGGAAATGGAGGGGGAACCAAAGTGAGTCCAAAAGGGCAGTTTGAAAAAAAATGTTTTTAGGCTGACAAGTGGGGCAGAATTTAAATCGGTATAGATGAGACAATGCTGGGTGGTAGGAATTTTGTAGATTCCTGCATATTCCGGAAGGTTTTCAGATGTGTCTAGTTCTTGTGGATTTTTCTACATGGCAGCCTACCAAAGTCCAAAAAGTGAAGCCCTCACCATTCCAAGTGGGACAATTTTGAGAGTTAGCCAAGCTCTCATGGCCAAAATGTAAAACCAAAACCCAAAATAATCAAATGTCCTTTTGCTTGCCATGGGATAAGATGTTTTAGTGTGCGGGGGGAGAGGTCAAAGACTGTTACCCCCTTCAGTTGGGGCAGGGACATAACCATGGGCCATCTGAGCTACAGTGGAGGGAGGAGTGGTCACTTATACCTGAATGGGCTCTCCCTGCCCTTACACAATGCAGTCTCCAACCCCCTGGTGCGAGTCTGGAGCCAGACCTGGGCAAGGCAGGATCTTGTGAACAATAGAGACTTTCTTTTGAAGTTTGCCTACTTCAAAGGCAGAAAGGGGTATAAGTAGTGGACTCAAAACCGCTGATTTTTAGATTATTTCTTTAATCAAGAGGAACCTCTGCCCAGGAGAAGAGCTGAAGAGCTGTAGGAGGAGTGTTACCCCTTTGCCTGTGACTGTGCTTTGCCGGGTTGGCCTGCAGTTGCTGCTCCTGCCTGAGAGAGGACAAAGACTGGACTTTGCTGTATATTCCTTCTTGTGAGGAATCTCCAAGGGCCTGGACTGAGCTTGCTTCCTGTTTTGAAGTCTCAGGGCCATCAAAGACTTCCTCTGCTAGCACCAGGATTCTTTGCTGAGACTCCAGCCCTGCCAAGTGGTGCCCATCCAGTCACTGGGCCTTTGAAAGGTGAAGCTGGTAGAATAAGTACTGAAATCCATACACAGGGCACTGTGCGGGGAAAATGTCGATGCACCACCTGCAATGTGGCTGAAAAATGACACGCCACATGCTTCGCAGATATAGGGGGTTATTACAACTTTGGAGGAGGTGTTAATCCGTCCCAAAAGTGACGGTAAAGTGACGGATATACCACCAGCCGTATTATGAGTTCCATAGGATATAATGGACTCGTAATACGGCTGGTGGTATATCCGTCACTTTACTGTCACTTTTGGGACGGATTAACACCTCCTCCAAAGTTGTAATAACCCCCATAATCTGCATCACAGCTGGAAGATCGACACATCGCAGCTGAAGAAACAAAGCTATACTCGCTTGCGGCTAATGATAATAATGCAAACCCCAAGCAATGCGGTTTTCCAACTCCGTGTGTCCGGATTTCTCACTCATCGCTGGGCATCAAAAATCATAGCAAGCCTGTTTGGATCTGAGGTGTCCGTTTGGAAATCGATGCATTGCGCTCTCGCAGGAAAGAAAAATGATGCATTGCTGACTCGACCAGAGAAGAAATGACGCACGACCTCACTTGTGAGTAAGGAATCAACGAATCTCTGACTTTTCTGACACACTCTCACCCGTGCGGCTTTATTTTTTACGCAAACCAGGTACTTTGTGTTCCAACAACATTTCCATTGTGAAACTCAGAACCCAATAACTAACAAATTAACACAGTATGAGTAGGGAGAATTTACAGAGTTTCACTTTGCCAAATTCCTTAAAGTTACATAAAAACTCCACAAGATTCCACATAATTTTGCAAATGTGCAAAAAATATGCAGCTCGCATGGCTCACACTGCAGTTTAAAAAATCACCATGAAAGGCACTATCTATTGTGCAAGAACGTGCTAGCATTCATGTAGATTTTGCTGCTACTCTAGTAGAAGATCAGCTCAAGCTGTGCTAAATCACCTCAAATTACATCCTTCTCACCACAACTGTTCTAGACCTCCAGCATTAGAAAATCACAATAGGAGATGACAATTCTTGATCGCCAGCTTACATTTTCTGGAGACACTTGGGAGAAAAACTCTTACAATAGGCGATTGGTGGAACTTGGCCAGAACTCTGTTTTAAAGAGTAACACTGAGTGACCAATAATCTGCCAATTCTGCCTACCACAGGTAGTAGGGGAAGACAACCAGTCCGAGTCAGAGTCTGTTTGTCAGTATGTTTCCAAAGGATGGGGGCACTTAACAAGTGCATTTTCTTTTATTCTTTAGGGGGAGGACTACCTCGTAATCCTGAATTTGAAGAGAAGGACATGGATGATAATGATGCAGTTTGTGCCAGTGATGCCTCTTTACTTCATTTTTTAGAGGCTACAATCTTGTTTTTAGAAAAATGTGAACTGCCTTCCTTAGATATCTGTGGGTAATCCCTTGCGAGAGGACGTAGATAAGATAAAAATGTATCAAAAAAAGACATAATGAGGTGGTTTATGACATCCTGCATTCACAGCACGGATGGTGTTACAGCAGAATGAATGACCACCCTTACAGTGACTTATACTCACTGGCTGTCTCCTGCTCAGCATGCCTTTCTAGGGAACCCTGTTCCACAGGGGAATCAGAATCATTAAGCTCGAGATTCAAGGAGTTTTTGACATAGAAAATGTTTCACGGTTGCTCTTTTCTGTGCCTTCCAAAATATGCCTTGTAAGCATAACTCTCAATAACAAAGAATAACCAGCAGTGTAAATAAGAATAGTAAATAAATCAAATTCACAAGTTACAAGTGTAAATTTTAATATATTAGCATTGCTTTCTCTTTAAAAAAAAATATTATTAGGTGAAGGAACTCAATAAAAATATATATATATTTACATAGTCCCCAGTCCTAACATTTAACACTAAGTAGGGAAAAATAGATGACTTCTTCTCCATATGTGGAAATAGCCTGAGAGAAGGCAAAGGGAGCAATGTTGTTAATTCCCTAAGAATGGTGCAGCAATAAATAAGAAAATACTTTTTTTTAAGCAACCCCGTGCAATACTTCACAAAGTAACCCTCTTGCCATCTGAGGGGAATCTCCGAGCCCGTGAGGAGAACAAACACAAGTGCTGTTGTTGCCACGCATATGAGTTGCCTGAGAGCAGCTGAGTGAATGCCTTCGGAGAATAAATATCAAATTAAGGCCACAAATCATAAACAGTTAAAGAATATTATCACAGTGCAAGCATATCACAACTACTAATCATTAAATGGTCTCAAAAATAAATGTGCAATTTTTATCTCTACTAGAACAGCAAAGGAGAGGGCGTTTACCCTGTAAAATATTTATACTCTGCTGCACTTACTGATTGGTGAATGTTTTTGAGGTCACTACAACTCTGCACCACTAACCTTAGTAGGAAGCTTAACCTTCATTTTACATGTTTGAAACAACTGTATCTGGGTGCTACAGCAATGAAATAGTGTCTGCTCTTATAATATAATCCTTCCTCCACTGCTTCTCAGACATCACCTCGACATTCTGAATTATGTTCCCTAGGCAAATTCAATATCCAACAAAACCCCAGTCACAACTAGAGATTTTCTATTCCACTCAGAAATGCCAAACCTCCTCCAAATGTTTTCCCAACACACAACCTTAAATGGGCACTGTCAACATATTCTTCACCTCCACAGGATTTATCACAGTGACAGGAAACAATATGGAGTGATTCATGTGCCAGTCTTTTCAATGTATTATTCTCACTGCTCAATCAATGCCAAAACCTTCAAACCACAAAGACCCTGTGCAGGCATTGCAAGAAAGACACTCTCACAAATAGTTTTAGAGTCCAAAGCAAGCAACCATTTCATTGTGTTATAAGGTTTTACTGTTGCATTTTTGTTGCTTTTGGCACCTATGGAAATATGTATTAATAGTTCATGCAAACAGTATTGGAGGGAATTTGTTGGGTTGCATTGCATGACTGGTAGAGAGCTGAACAGTACCCCATCTAATAAGTAATGACACTAGTCAGCTCCCTCCATGTCCTGGCTCACTTGTAGCTGCATAGCACTAGCGCATCTACCTTTGCATCACGGTGCACGGGAGCCTGCATTATGGGGAGAATTGTTTTTGTGCAGGAGGGGGTGCCTTCCTGCACAAAAATATTACTTAATGGCATCCTCCTTTATGTTGTCTCCTTGTTATCCCTGGGTCAGGTCGAAGCACCATTCTGATGCAAAGTCAGGTTTACACATGTTTTGCCGCTTGGGTGTGTGACAAAACACATGCATGGATGCACAGAAACTCCCATGCACCATCCATGTAATGCTTACCTGTTGCAAGGAAACACAAGGTAGCTCTATGCATTGTGCTGAATTAGTTTATATTTACTAAATCAAGCAAAGCCATGCACATAAACTTTGTGGGGTTTTGTAAATGCAACATCGCAATTTTCATTGGGATTGCACCATAAAAGTAAAGAAACTGACACAAAATCAAAGTAAATCTGGGTCCATATCACTCACAAGGCCTCAAGCAATTGGCAAAACTGAAATAAGACTCTCTGATTCTAGAAAGGCGTGAAGGAAATAATGCAACAAAAAGTTCTTTAAAAGACTACTGAGGAAAACTATCTTGTTTTCCTCATGTTTCCCTTTCAATGTCACTGCAAAAAATATAATAGGACCTTAAATAAAATAAATTGACTTGATTACAATACTAGTATTTCTGCATCAACCTCTCTACATTTTGAGCAACTGAGAGCTCCCTTTTACCTCTCAAATCAAATCACTAAAACCAACTTCCAGACCGAATCCCAGGTTGAATAAGAACTTCAGGGTCCGCTCATCATCACCAACTTGCACTGGACTGTTGTGCTTTAACCCACTTACTAACAATAGTAGCACATAACTCATCAAAGTAGGAGACACTGATATCCCTGTAACAGGCTAATGGACCCTGTGCAAGTACCCAAGACAAAAAACAATGGTAAAGAATTGGGGACTAGACCTAAAAAAAAAACCTGCATCAAACTCAAATCTATCACCTAGAGATCATTGTTGAAGGCTCATCCTTAGACCCCATGTCTGTTGTCTTCAAGGAAACCAATGTTTTCTAAGATCACTAAATAGGATTCTGTTAATTTAGTGGTATGCTATCTGCCTTCGGCACCATTTGGATCAACCTCAAGACCAATGTTAATATGCATTAAGGTACCATAGGCCAGATGTAGGTATGTTTGGGTTTGCAACTCGCAAATTGCGAGTCTGAGTGACTCGCAATTTGTGAGTCGCTATCCCATATGCAGGATGGTGTCCCTGACACCATCTAAGAATCGCGAGGGGGTCGCAAAGACCCACTTCATTAATATTATTGAGGTGGGTCGCAATTTGTGACCCCCTTGCGATTCTCTGCACTCACAGGGAGGTGGCCTGCTTGAGACAGCACACCACCATGTCTGTGACTGCTTTTTAATAAAGCAGTTTTTATTTTGTATTGCAGCCCGTTTTCCTTAAAGGAAAACGAGTTGCAATACACCCGAGAAAATGAAACTTTTTTGTTTAATTTTTCAGAGCCATTCACAAAGGGGAAGGGGTCCCATGTAATGGGTGCTAACTGCGAATTGCTTTGCGACCACGGTCACAAAGCAATTCTGCATTCCGATGCGAATCGCAAATAGGAAGGGGAACACACCTTCCTATTTGCGAGTCACATTCCCATTTTGCGAGTCGGTAACCAGGTTACCGACTGGCAAAATGGGAATGAGCATCACGATGTGCGTTTTGCATGGCGCAAACAGCGAATTTCGCTGTTTACACCATGCAAAACGCTTTGTACATCTGGCCCCATGTTCCTTCCACTGGAACTCCTATTTACCTACAATGCTGCACAACACCCCACCTTACTTGAGAGACTGATTGACCTTGGAATTCAAGACATCTTCTAGGACTTCATCTTATTGGACCAAATGAGGCCACATAAACACACACAAACACAGTTCCTCGTATTCACTTCAATAAGTACATAAGTCCTCTAGCAAACCTAATGAAAACTGTCAGTTCACAAAGTGAAGCTCATAGGCAATGTTGTCATCAGTTATGTAATTTCAGATATTGCAGTGATGTTAATAATGATGTTATAGAACATGTCATGAATGATGCAGTATGAGAGGATTTAGCAGTGCATGCAAGGCGAACGAGTTATTGTTACTTTAAGGCGCAAGTTATAGCTATTTGAGATAATTATGACTTCTGCTTTTCAGTGATTTTGTTAATTTATAATGTATGTTTTAATTTACAGTTTCACCTAATTACAATACCACCTTTGTTTTTTCAGTGAATTTCTAAGATATTTATAATATATCATTACAATTCCTAACTATAATGTTACTTGCAGGTCAAGTAAGGTCTTCTGCATTAGGTCAGATAGACAGTCCTTCTTCTGTAGTATCTTCTAAGTCCAGAGTGTACTGGAGAGTGGGCCAGAAGATCCCCTTTCCATACCTAGTGCCCAATTTGAAGTGGAAGAAACTTCTCAAGTCTGTATGGATGTATCTTCAAATTCCTGCCACTCTCCGCTGGTCTATGTCTGTCTGTAGGTACAGCAGTCTTGTGCGTGAGTTGGCCTTGCACCTTTGAATTACAAGTGTGGTAGGTAACGGCTCCACACCATATCAAGACAGGACGGTCCATCCTGTCAACACCATCACTCTCTATTGTGAATTTGTGTGCTGTGTACTGTTAACTGCCAACTACACATAGGCATGCGATCCAAGAATAGCATTGCGATGCGCGTTTTGCATGGCGCAAGCAGTGAATTTCGCTGTTTGCACCATGCAAAACGAATTGTACATCTGGCCCCATGTTCCTTCCACTGGAACTTCTATTTACCTGCAATGCTGCACAACACCCGACCTACTTGAGAGACTGATTGACCTTGGATTTCAAGACATCTTCTAGAACTTCATCTTATTGTACCAAACGATGCCACATAAACACACACAAACACAGTTCCTCGTATTCACTTCAATAAGTACACAAGCCCTCTAGCAAACCTAATGAAAACTGTCAGTTCACAAAGTGAAGTTCATATGCAATGTTGTCATCAATTATTTAATTTCAGATATTTCAGTGATGTTAATAATGATGTTATAGAACATGTCATGAGTGAAGCAGTATGGGAGGATTTAGCATTGCATGTAAGCCGAATGAGTTATTGTTACTTTAAGCACAAGGTATCGATATTTGAGATAATTATAACTTGTGCTTTTCAGTGATTTTGTTAATTTATAATGGTATGTTTTAATTTACAGTTTCACCTAATTATAATACCACGTTTGTTTTTTCAGTGAATTTCTAAGGTATTTATAATATATAATTACAATTCCTAACTACTGTATAATGTTACTTGCAGGTCGAGGAAGGTCTGGTGCCTCAGGTCAGATAGACAGCCCTTCTCCTGTAGTATCCTCTAGGTCCAGAGTGTACTGGAGAGTGGGCCAGAAGATCCCCTTTCCATACCTAGTGCCCAATTTGAAGTGGAAGAAACCTCTCAAGTCTGTATGGATTTATTTTCAATTTCCTGCCACTTTCCGCTGGTTAATGTCTGTCTGCAGGTACAGCAGTCTTGTGCGTGAGTTGGGCTTGCACCTTTGAATTACAAGTGTAGTACGTAACGACTCCACACCATATGAAGACAGGATGGACCATCCTGCCAACACCTTGAATCGCTATTGTGAATTTTGTGCTGTGTACTGTCAACTGCCAACTATACCTAGGCATTTGATCCAAGAGTAGAGACTGCAGGCATCAGATGATTACAAGAAAAATGCCAGCTTTCTAAAAGTGGCATTTTCATAATTGATACTTAAATCCCAACTTTACCATTAAACCGTGTTTTAAAATCACAATTCCTCAGACACCAAATGCGACATTTCAAAAAACTCCCAAACAAAAGTTATCATTTATTAAATGTAATAAGGTAACCCAATGTTCGGTGTCAGTGAGGTAGCCCTTGAAATAGTCAAAATCCAATTTGAGAGTTTTTCACTACCTGACCATGTAAAACTAAAGGGTATATGTCCCACTTTTTAAATACAACACACCCCGATAAGGGCTGACTAGTGACTTATATGTATTAAGAAGGTATTGCAAAAGGTTTAATTCGCCAGCAGAAATGGCATTTTAGAACTGCAAAAACAGGCCTGAAACATATTTTATAGGGCTACTTAAGTGGGTCACCCAAAAGTAGCATTCATTTTACAGGCCCTAGGTAACTGTAATACCACTTTACTAGGGACTTATAAGTTAAGTAAATATGCCGAATGGGTATAAACCAATGTTATAATGTTTAAAGAAGAAAGCACAATCACTTTAGCACCAATTAGCAGTGGTAACATGTGCAAAGTCCTAACGCCAATAAAAGCAAAATCAGCAAAACAGGAAGAGTGAAGGTGATAAACTACGACAAGGATGTAAGGTCTACCTTCACTTTCTTTAATCCTGTTGCAAGAAGCTCCATGAGGGTTGGAGACATTTAAATCTACGCTTATTGTAAATATACACTCAGAAGTGGAGAATACGCGTAGGCCTAGGTATTGTGATAAAAATACACATCAGTAAATCTTCATGTGTACCTTGTTTCTTGTGACAGACAGCACGGGGCACCTCCATAATAATACGCCTTACCCTCATCGTGCTTACATGTCCTTTTTAAAATACTTCTGACCTACAGTAGCTCACAGTTAATCTGGTTACTGTTGGGTCTGCAAGGCTGGTAAAGGTTTGACCCTAAACTCTCCAATTCATTGATAGCATCCCCACATTAATTGAGGAAATAAGTGCTTTCTTGGTGATATAAAATCTAGGGGAATCTGATGGGTTGCATTTTGACCCCTCTGATGCAATGACTAAGTTCGTGTACCAACATTAAATCAGATAGGAGTTTAGATCACAGTCCTAACACAAGCCCACTGTACAACCTGGCGCACACCATACTGTCCGGTAACTATCAGTCCCGCTAGATAAGGTTGGAAATTCATTGGCAATCTAGATACAATTTATTTTAAGAATAATCAAAGATAGCACTAAGTAACAGGGATATGTTTTCTAAAATGTTTATATGAAAATCCTCACTCTAGTACATAAAATATACTCTGTAACCACAGAGGATGCAAAAATAAAAGCATGTGATGGTCAACGAAAACAAAATAAATGTTTCTAACATTGTTCTTGAGATTCTGACATCATGACATGCTATAGCTGTTTTTAAAGACTATTCTAAACCTTAGAATTAGCATCAACTAGAAAGCTTTCCTCTCTAATTTAGGTTTGTGTAAATTGCACAACATACCTTTGAAAGGCTCACTTCAGCTTAGCTGTGCTAAAGAAGTGAAATCTAAGCTGCTAGTGATGCTTACCTTCAGCACTATTTCTGGAAGCAACTCTTGAGCCTTGCGGACTCTGCAATCTGGTGTGACCTCAGGCAATGTTTCTTAAGCAAAGATCAATTGTCAAATCCTAGGGTTTATATACAATTTGACCAGTGATTTTATCTGTTCTAAAACAAAACATGATTTGAAGACAGTAAAGCTTCCCTAACATTAAACTATCATGTCACAAACTGCATAAGCTCCATCCACATGTTGATATTGAGCCTCCATCTTTGTAAACAATAAACTTACACTATAAGGGGTCATCTTGTAATGGTTGCGGGTGTAAATATAAACAATAGCATGCCAGCCTCCAGGGTTGTCAGCCATAATAATATCTGCATTTTTCCATGTGCTCAAGGATAGAGATAAAGAAATGGCTGACTTCAGTCAAGGAATGAAAACAGACTGCGAAATGAGAGCTGTTACATTGTTTACAACATGTGTCTTGACCTATTGTCTTAATTCATCAAGGTTGAATAATTGGTCTTAGGAACATGATAGTGATGGCCCATAAAAGATGAGTGTGAACAAATATTAGAGCCTGCATACCTGGACCAAACTGGCAAGCTAAACAGTACTGTAAGGGTTGGAGCAGGACATCTAGTCACTCACACTAGGAGTTTTTGTAGTTACAGCCAAGGTGCAAGTACACTCAGTCAGAATAACTAACCTCCTCTCTTATGCAGCTGCTTGTACTGAATGAAGTCACAATTGAACCAGTGCATAGCACAAACCTGGAGATTATTGTTTTAATATACACATATAAGGAATAACTATAAATCAGCAAGGGGAGCAGAAGGTGTAGATTGAACAATGCTTCAACATTCATGTACAAATGTTACTATGAATGTAACATATGTAAATATATAGTTTTTGTTTCTACCTCATTGCTTTAAAAGTACATTCATACATCATGAGTATACACATACATACAGATTTTCAGGTGAACACTATCAGTTGGAAAAAAAAAAACAGATGCATAGAGATTCTGGGAAAGCACAGAAAGTGTCATAGAGATTGAAAAGGAAACTAGATGAAGCAGCTTTGGCACAATAACATTTATGAAGAGAAAATGGGCAATACACATTAACAGTGGTATTTCTATTGTTATTATTTGGTATATAATATATATATATATATATATATATATATATATATATATATATATATATATATATATATATATATATATTATTTATAAAGTAATAAACTGAACAAAAATCAAATTATATGTAGGAAGCAGAGAATGAACTTAACAAACATTGTTGAAATTGGAAGAGGTGTGTGTTGCATTTTTAGAAGAAAGTGTATCAAAATAATACCACACTTGAGCCAAATAATAAAATGGTAAAAAACTGTAGACACAGGTTGCCTTTATGTTAGCTCATATGTTTATAGATAACCTAATATTTAGTTGTGTACCCTTGTAAATACCCTAAGACTTTTACCAGTAGAAAACACAGAAGATCCAATGTGTGTGCTACATTGTTTAAACTAATATACATTTGTGTCATTTACATGTTTGTATTAGTTCTTTTTTTTTTTAACAGTTTAAAGCTTATGGAAACTTTAAGCCATGTCAAGATCGAAGATTATGAAAATATTGTATTGCTAACTAACAAAACTCAGTATTCAAAATCAAAACAATCTATTGGTGCAAAATAATAATCATGCAAACAAGATTGCACAGAGCATGGGTCTGGTCCAGTATTGTTTTGCGGCCACTCTTTGCAAAAAGGTGTTTTTTTGTTACATATAAAACATTGCCCTGACAGACTAATGCAGTGAATGTGTTCATCTTCCAGGCTCTATAATGTATTCTTTATTTTTCTCAGAGCATTTTTAATTTCTGTGTTTTTCAGGCTATATATGATGGGGTTACACAGTGGAGTAAGAGCAATATAAGATAAAGAGGAAATTTTGGTCTCTCTCATTGAATATGTTGATGTGGGTCGCAAGTAGGTACCAAAGAGAGAACCGAAAAATATAACAACTACTGTGATGTGGGATGCACATGTTGAGAAGGCCTTGCGCCTCCCACCTTTAGATTTAATTTTGAGTATGGATGAGGCAATGTTGATGTAAGAAACAATGATTAAATTAAAACAAAAGAGTGCTACTATAGCACCCATAACATAGGTAAGTGTCTCTATACTGTTAGTATTGCTGCAGGAAATCTTTACAAGAGCTGTGATGTCACAGAAAAAGTGGTTGATTGTGTGGGATTCACAGAAGGAGAGCTGAGACAGTAATACAGCATGTGGTATTGGTACCATGAAGCTTACCACCCAGGCTCCTACAGCCAATCGGAAGCAAATAGCTTTATTCATGACAACCATATATCGTAAGGGATTACAGATGGCAACGTATCGATCAAGAGCCATTACTGAGAGAAGAATATATTCTACAACCACCACGAACATGAAAAAGTACACCTGTAGAAGACAAGCAATAAAAGAAACCTGTGTACCATCCATAAAGAAGTGAGCCAGCATGTTTGGGAAAATGACCGAGGTGTAACAGATATCATTAAAGGATAGATTTGTGAGAAAGAAATACATTGGTGTGTGTAGATGTGAGTTGAGATATACGGTTGCCATAATCAAAAGGTTTCCCACAAGAGTTAGGAGATATATCACTGAAAATGCAGCACAAAGGGGAACTTGTATTTGTGGAAGATCAGAAAATCCCACAATCAGGAACTCCCTTAGCGAGGTCTGATTTTCTTCTTTCATTTGCCAAACGAGGAAGGGAACACTGAGTTTCTAGACAGGCTGAAAACAAACACAAATAAAGTCAATGCATTACTTATGATATGGAAGCTGAGGACAGATGTGTTTTCATAAATATCTCCTTGAACACTCAAAAACATTTTTTCATGTAATATTTCTTTATCTGTTTTAGAGCTTCCATCTAAACCTTGTTAATATGTGTAGGAAAGTATGTTATTAATTAGGGTGGATGTGAATATACCTCTGTTAGACCTGTCAGCCTTAGGGTGGTTTTCCCTCATCCTCCTCTATTTTTCTGACCTGAATTCTCTTTATATTAGGGCTCTGTGCATGTTACAGATGCTAGACAGTGCTAAAGTGCTTGAGCTCTCTCCACGAACCATGGTAATATTGGTTTATCTCCAATTGGCATATTCAATTTACTTATAAGTTCATAGTAAAGTGAACTATATATACCCGTGGCCGGTAAATTAAATTCTTCTAGTGGATCTGAAGCTCTGATTGTGTCACCCACTTAAGTATCCTTTAAACATATCTCGTCCTGCTATTGAAGAGCTTTGTGCGCTCTTTTAAACTGCTGTTTCAACCTGGCAAAATACACTGTTTGCCAGACCCAGACCTTCATTCTTAATTCATGTACATCACCCCTAGTGTAGGCCATAGACACTCCAGAAAGCAGGGTACAAATTATTTAAGAAAGTAAGAGAAGTACTTTTTTGTTTCAAATGACCTGGTAGTGAAAAACCCTGAATCTAACTGTTTACTAATGCAAGGCCTATCTCTTCGATGTGATGACATTGAAGTTGCCTTATTACATCTTATGAGTGTAATTTCCAAATGAGAAGAGATGATTCATTCAGGTTTGGTGTCTCTGACATCACAGTTTAATATCCCAAGTCATAGGAAAGTTGGATTTCAAATTGGCAAGTCTAAAAATGGCACTTTTAGAAAGCTGGCATTTTACTGACGTTTGGTGTCTGCAAACTGTCTATGGTCACATGACTGGGAGAAGTTGGCAGTTAGGCTTTGAGTATCCCTCCTAGACTTCCTTACACAATAGGACCTTAGGTGTGACTTGATGGGTCTTCTAGGGCAGATTGGAATGCAGGTGCTGGACACTTACACCTAAATAGGCTGTGCCCTGTCCACACATAAAGGGTGTAACGACCCGGTTTTGCCACTCTATCCTGCTTTGATGCAGGATAGGGGAGTTAAGGAATTTTTTGGACTTCAAAGCCACTGTCTAGAAGTTTCTTCCACCTTCCAGAAACCAGGGCTCCAATGTATACATACTGGACCTCAGGTACCACCACTTCTGTGCACTTCTGGACCGGTGGATAGTCAGGCAGGAAAAAGGACTGCTTTGCTGATGAAGGACTGCCACTCTGCTGGACTTCTGCTTTGTTGTACTGATCTGCTGTCCTCCTGTATTTCTTGAACCCAGTACCAAAATTGACTCCAAGGGCTAGTTGGCTTGCCTCTTGATCTGAAGTATCAGGGACAAAAAAAACTTCCAACCACCCTCCTATTTCACCTCGTCTCTGCCATCTGTGAGTCTACCCTGCCAAGTGGAGCCAGTCTAGTTCTAAACTCTTGGAAGTGGACCTAAGGTACTTGCTACTGCTGAGCAACGCACCCTGAGCAGAACTGATGCATCTCCTCAGCTGAGCGTCGCATCCCCAAACAGACCAATGCCTTGCCACTGCTGCATGGATTTGAATATTCTCAAAAAGGCTCCCATTGCTGCCCTATCCCACATCTTGGATCTAGCACATCGTCTTCAGAACCCCAGCTGAGCAACACTTCCCAGAGCAGGTCGTAACATCCCTCGTCAACGTCAGCCTCAACAACAATGCTAAACCTCTGCATCACAGCTTCAATGTTCTTCAGAATCGACACATAACCTCGACTGCTTAGCGAATCCCCAACAACGGTCTTCAAGTCAGAAGCCCCACCAAAGGGATACTCAATATCAATGTAGCAGACTGTGCACTGCAGCCTCACCGCATCTCAGAACCAATGCATTCTCTTGGCTGCACAATGCATCCTTGATGCGTCCTCGACACTGATCTACACAATGTTCCCAACCAGGATTTAAGGTACACTTTTCACAGAGCCTAACTGGGACCCTGTATCTGGCTCTTGCTCCATTGTGGTTGGCCTGAACTTGAGAGTTTGTCCTGGTTCAGTGTGACCGGGTAGGCCCTACTGCGCTTTGTGATTTTTGGCACGATATTTACTTAAAACTTTAAAATTCTATATCTCCGCTTATACCAATTGTATTTTGTCATTTTGGTCTTGTTGTATTTACTAAAAGGTGTTCTATTGTCCTAACTCTATGGTGTACTCCTTTTGTGGTATGTTTTTATTTTGCTACTGTTTGAAGCGTTGCACCATCACTTTATACATTGCCTCTAAGTTAAGTCTGACTGCTCTGTGCTAAGCTACCAGAGAGTTGAAGAGAGGCTAGTTAGGCATTTGCTTGTTTCCTATTATCTTGACAGGGATTGTGGTTGCTTCTTCACCAGATTTCAAATCCAAGTCAACCAAAAACCCAATTTCTTACAAAATCAAGTGAAGAAGACCACAAACTTCGCTGGGTAAAGCACGGTTCAATAATTTTAAACCTACACTCCCCTCCCCGATAGTTATGGCAAAAAACAGACAAGGTTAACTTAGGAAAATGTTTAAAGTATTTAGCAGTGATAAAACTGTCAAAAAGTCACAAAAATTCAATAATGTTGAATTGAAGATAAGAGGTTTAACAGTTTGAAGGCACAAAAACACCAAGAGACTGTATGGGACCTAGGTACGATTTCAGGCACAATATGGATTGGGGATCAGATTCACAAATTTGGTGATCCTCATCAAAGATCTTAGCTTCTGACTTAATGGTTGAAAGTAAAGTCAAAACCCTCCAGCAGGGCAAGAATACAGACTGCACCTGTGCAAGTGCCCTTGAAGCTAGATAGTTGCTAGACAAAATTCCATAGAAGCTATTGGTTCTGCAGAGAAAAGCTTCAAGCAGAAGAAATTCAAACTTTCACAGATGATATGTGTCTCACATCAGGCGGATAGTTTTTCCATCTTTCCCTATCAATATTTTAACTTTCTGACTTAGGGCCTGCTTTAGTTTGTGAGGGAGTTACCACCAATCTGCCACGGCAGCGATCCCAAGTACTTAATCAAGGTGAAAGCAGTCTGCCTGCCATATTTCAATCTATGGAGGGTCAGTGTTGATCCGCATCGACAGAGTGCACCCTGTTGTACCAGCTGCATCCTGCAGCTCACAAGGCAGACTCAAATGCTGGAGATCAGCATTTTGTCACTGTCCTGATAGCAGAATCCAGCAGACCATATTTAGATAACACACTCATGCAGGTGGTGTATCAGTGGCGGTCTCATGACAACGGGAGTTGCTGAACCCGTTCAGTATTGTACTATGGCTGTGGCTATTGAATGGATGCAAGCAGCCCACACCTAATGTATATTGGACAATAGCGAACACCTGCAAAGCACACTATAAAACACCCCCCATTTCAGATCATGGGGGGTTATTCTAACTTTGGAGGAGTGTTAATCCGTCCCAAAAGTGACGGAAAAGTGACGGATATACCACCAGCCGTATTACGAGTTCCATAGGATATAATGGACTCGTAATACAGCTGGTGGTAAATCCGTCACTTTTCCGTCACTTTTGGGACGGATTAACACCTCCTCCAAAGTTAGAATAACCCCCATGGTCCTTTGCCGGGTGTTTTTCCTGTGTTCATTTTGTTACTATTACTATTTTTGATTTTCAATAAACCTTACTGGGACTAGATTTGTTTTTTTTTTACTTATTCACTATGGCAGGGAGAAGGAATTCATGCACAGAAGGAGAATCGTCTGCCATGGTGGATGACATTATTAAAGTAGAGCCACAATTGTTTGGAGCACAAGTACAAAATATAACCGTAGCTCAGAAAAGGCTAATGTGGACACGAATAGTGGACAGAGTGAATACTGTAGCTGATAATCTGTGCACACAGGAGACAATTAGGAAGAGGTGGAATGACCTGCTGGGGAGAGTGCTTTACCTGTTCTCCAAGCATCACCTGGGCCCCAAAGGACTGGCGGCCGTTCTCCCAGGCCCCCATTACAACTCTTTCCCTGGGTGGAGAATGTCTTGCAGATCCACCATCCTGAAGGCTTGACTGGAATCCCTGGTGGAGTGGAGACTGGTAAGTTGCACTTAGCAATGTTTCAACCATCACAAATGGAGTTCTTGCCCCTGAGGTAGCCGGCTACAATGTTTCAAAAACCTTGTCAGAACATATATCTAAACTTGAGTCCATAAAGTATTTTGTGCCAGACGTATGAAACTTTTTTGCACTCGCAAACGGTGCGAATCGCAAAATTTGACCGTTTGCGAGTGCAAAAAAGTGGTCTGTGATGCATGAAAGGCATTCGCAGACCAAAAATAAGAAGTCGCAAAAATTTCAATTTTTTGAGTTGCGACCTGGTTTTGCGAGTCGCAATTTGCGATTCGGTATTTCCAGTAGGAAATTGCGAGGCACAAATTGCGACTCGCAAAATCCAAGTCGTAAAGAGATGCATCAAAAAATCGCAAATTGCAATTTTTCGCAGAATGGCATTTTGCACATGCAAAATACCACTAACTGAAACCAGGTGGTAACCAGGTGCAAAAATAAGAAAAAGAGGTACACTGTTCCAAACACTAAATCACTGGGATTAGTTTCTACAGGAGGGAGAACCCTCAAGCATCACATTGGATGTCTGGTTTCATCATTGGGAAAGCTCCTCGTTAGGCCGGTGCTGCAATGCCTAACGGGCTCCACTGAGGGGGCTCTTAACCGTATATGCTCTACTGATGGGTAGAGAAAAATAATCAATCTAGCAGGGTATCTGGTTGCTAGATACCCAAACAATATAGGAGAGAAAACATAGCAAAAATAAAATTGGTTATCCATCAACAATCAAGAATCATGATTTTAATCAGAAATAATGTGATGGAGACCAAAGATAAAAACAAAATGGGAGTAAAAATTGAGTGATAATGCTCATCTACTCGCACATACAATATGTAAAAGAGGGTAAAACCAAAAGTGGCTCCTCTGAAATAAGGGTCGACCAGGTGCAACCTATATAAAGAGGCCCAGAATGCCTCAGACACTTTTCAACAATGGCTGCACTCTAGGTCATGGCGAGGAGGATGAGGATCTTAGCAGGTTTGAGGAGAGGGAGGAGGAGACAGGAGCGCATTTTCAGAGTGCGTATTACACTTTTTAACCTGACAGAGGAGGAAATATATGAGAGGTATAGGTTGAACTCAGCCATGATACTTCATATGATAGCTGAGCTACAACCCATACTGCAGCGCAGAACAATAAGAACTCACAGCATACCCACCCATGTGCAGGTATTATGCTCCCTCCACCTACTCGCCTCAGGGAGCTATCAAGGGGTCATAGCAGAAGCTGGAGGGGTCTCACAGAGTACCCTCTACAGATTTTTCAATGCATTTATCAACGCCATGCTGAGCAAACTACACCAGTACATCAGATTCCCCAACACCCCACAGGAAATACAGCAGACAAAATTTTTATTTTACCAGATAGCACTGTTCCCCCACGTCCTAGGTGCCATAGATGGGACACATGTGGCAATTGTCCACCATCCGCCACAGAGTATGTGTACCACAACAGGAAATACCAACATTCAATGAATATACAGGTGATATGCAATGCCTCCTACATCATTACTGATCTTGTGGCCAGGTACCCAGGGAGCACACATGATTCGTACATCTTTCGCCACAGCGGGATTCACACATGACTGCTGGCTGGGGAGTTTGGTGAAGGATACCTACTAGGTATTGTCACTCAATACAATGGCGCATTGATGGCGTGCTGATGTCAGATGGCCCACTTCTTATCATACCCTCTGTTCCTTCCAGGAGACAGTGCTTACGGAGTGCGCACCTACATGATGACACCCTACCTCAATCCTGCAACACCAGCTGAACGGAGATACAATACAGCACACAGGACAACCCGCAATGTGGTGGAGCTCACATTCGGACTGCTGAAGAGTCGCTTCCGGTGCCTCCACAAAAGTGGAGGGGCACTACAGTACAGTCCAGAGACGACATGTAGAATAGTGGCTACTTGTGCTATCTTGCACAATATAGCTACCACCAGGGTCATACCGGTATAAATATGTGATACTGAATCTGATGAGGATGATGATCCCATACCACCCCTACATCCAGCAGACAGGACCAGTGCAGCAGAGGGAAGGCAAAGGCGTGCCGACATCACACACAACCATTTCAGACATGAGCATAAATGACACAAATCCTCTCACAACTGTACTTGTAGTGAAATAAATGTATTATCTTAAGTCAGGTAATGTTCGTGTGAGGAATAACAAAAAAAGGTTAAGTGAGAAACTCAAAACAATGAAGGACCTGAGTAATGCACTATTACTTCATAGTGTAAAAAGAAGTCCACTGGCAGCTAGAGTCATTTTTTGCGGCCACGCACACCACTAGGGTGCTCATTTACATCACTGGCACCTCTAATGTCAGCCTCAGTGGCAGTGCTGTGCCTGGCACTGCGCCGTCTGGTGTCCAATGCTGGTACAGCTACACTGCTGAGGATGGAACTGTCCTCAGTGTCCCCCAGTGCAAGCTCACTCGGAGTGGCTGACCTTGGTCCCATAATGTGTTCGATCACATTGGTGATGTGCACCACTCCATTCACCACGTCCCTGCTGCTGTGTGCTGCCTCCACTTGCTCAGCCACTGCACGATGGGCAACCAGTGCAGTTGAATTTGCCATCCTGTTAGACGAACGACAGAAGCTGACAAACATGTTCCGAAATCTGCACTCCTGTCTGCGCTGGCTCACCCTCTCATGGCGCAGCTCCTGGCAGAGTTCACGGACAGCACTTGTGAGGTCTCTGGTGTCCTGTGATGCCTGCACCTGTCCCTCACACAGCTGTACTATGTTGTTATTGAGGGAGTGAAGTTGGCGATGCAGGCCCATCATGTTGCGGTTATGTTTGCGCAAGTTATTTTCTAATCCGAGGATCCTCTTATTTTGTAGGCGCTGCTGCTGCAACATAGCAGCTTCCAGCCCACTAAAGACGGAGGGACCCTCACCTGCCTCATGCTGCTGTGCCCCAGACTCTGTTGCTATCCTGCGTGGTGCTGTGGTCTGATGACACCTGACCTCCTGCATCTGGGTGCGCCTGCCTGGTGCTGATGGGGAAATTGGCCCTTCCTGCTGCTCATCTGAGTCGTTGCTGAGCTCTGTCAGTGGCAGTGCCCTGGGCCTGCGTCGGACAGTCGCAATGTTGAGGGACCCACTGGTGTTTGAATCGGAGGCCAGATAGGTGTCAGTCTCACCTACCCGTGCTGATGCTGTGGCTGCTGGGCCTGGCCCACCTGCAACGACAATATGCAGCATGTCAGTTATGTATGTTACATTTACGTTCAGGCAATGGTAATGAAGGTACAGGTACTTCTCTCCACTGTGTTGTGTGTTATGTTCCTCTGGGTGTCACTCTACTTAAATACATTGTATGTGCTACTTTTAGCTCTGGGTTGTGGACCGCCACTCCCATAAGCCATTGTTGTGCTGCTTCTAAGATGTTGACTGGACTACTTCTCACAATGTTTAATATTACTTGCTAATTCCTAAGGGGCTTTTGTGCATACACATATGGGGTTACAAAACAATAGTGCCCTTACCTTGGCTGGTGCTTGGTGTGCCGGAGGTGTTGATCTCTGTGACCCCTGTCACAGCTTCAGGGAGGAGAGTGGACTCGACTAGGTCCTCCAATGGTGTGGATGGTGCCTCTGTGGGTGGACCGCCTCCTGTGCCCCTGGCCTCCTGCAGTCTCCTTGCCACCCTCTCCTTCACACGAGACCGCAGGTCATACCACCTCTTCTTGATTTCTTCAACCGAGTGCTGTGCCACTCCAATTGCGCATATTTTTGACTGTATATCAGCCCATAGTCTCCTCTTCTCACTCTCAGGAACCTGGAGTGAGCTTTTTCTAAAAAGGGGGTCATGGCTCCTGACCACCTCCTCAGTCAGCACCTCAATCTCCTGCTCGCTAAATTTTAGCTTGCGCTTTCTTTCTCCCTTCTCCTGTGCTTGGCCTGGGGTGTCTATCCTTGCTCAGGTGTGCTGGCTCCTTCTGAGTGCTGCTCTGTGTTGCTGGGCTGCTCTCTCTCAGGATGCTGGTTTGGGTGTGGCACCTGAAACTGCCTGGGATGACTCATTTCCTGCTGGTGATGTCATCAGGCTCCTCCAGGTGTGCTTTCTTGAAATTTCTCACAATTTGCAATTTTTTACCAAATCGCAAAAAAATCGCAATTTGCGAAAATGCAAATTGCGATTCGGTAAATGGGCCTCGCAAACCACAAGTAGCGAATTTTAAGAAATCGCTAATTCTGAATCGCAATTTTGTTACATGCCCAATTGCGACTCAGAAATAGCTATTTCTTAAAAAATGCTATTTGCGATTCGTAAGGCCATTTTTTTATCCATGTGGCCCTTTGCCTTTTCCAATTACTAGCATCATGGTTGTATCTCTCCTTTTAACAATAAGCAATATGCTTTGTCAGATTGTCTGCTGTTCCCCATAGATCATTCTTTGCATTTGCCTAGTCCCTTTATTTCTCTCAATGTGTGTTCATGTTCTCTGGAAAACAGACCCACAACTCCATCATTTTGCACATGAAGGTATAGTGCTTAGAAGTAGTATTTTCACCTACTCACAATATATACATGTGTGTACAACTTGTAAATGTGTGTTCATATCACTATAGTCATTCAAATAGGTATGAGTAAATTACTTTTTAACAAGTACTCTCGGGTGGCTGCAACTGGCATGATACCCTGTTTTTGTATCTGCAATACAATTGCGCAATGTAATGTTGCTCGACCTTGCTTTATCTCCATATATGCACACATGTCAAACAGTTGTGCACTGTCAGTCATTCTGGACAAAAAACTCCAATGCCAGCCACAGACAGGGAGGCCCTGCAACAAGTGGAGCCTGCTCCCCCAACCCCAGTCCGAGCCCCTACCCCATCCCTAGCTCCGAGTCATCCGGACCACCAGGAGACGATGGCAAGACCTCCACCACCAACTCGATGAGACACCCATCCTAATTTCCTCCAGTGTGTGACAAGCATTCACTCTGTGGACTGTTTCAGGGACACATTTAGGTTTTTTGAGGACAGTTGCATTTCGTACATGAACCCCTTCTGCCAGGACTTTTCGCCCTCCAGTGCCATTGCCTATTTGGAATAGTTCCCCTTAGGCCCTCATAGCTTTTTGTCCATATAAGCTACCCACGCCAAATTTTGTGTCCTTTTTTTCCAACATCCTAGGGATTCTAGAGGCACCCGGCTTTGTGGGTTCCCCGGAAGGAGGCCAAGAAATTTGCCAAAATACAGTGACATTTTTATTTATTTTTTTAATGGGAAAAAAGGGCTGCAGAAGGAGGCTTGTGTTTTTTTCCCTGAAAATGGCATCAACAAAGGGTTTGCGGTGCTAAAATCACCAGCTTCCCAGCTTTCAGGAACAGGCAGACTTGAATCAGAAAACTCAATTTTTCAACACAATTTTGGCATTTTACTGGGGCATACCCAATTTTTACGATTTTTCGTGCTTTCAGCCTGAGACTGAGGGGAATTCTTGTGAGTAGGAATTTTGTGCTGGAGCGGTGATCCTACTAAGAAAAGTCATGCTTTTTTAAGCAAATTTAGATCTATACAGAGGAGTCTGGGTAAGAAAATGTTGGGGGATCCACGCAAGCCACACCTCCCTGGACTCCTTGGGGTGTCTACTTTTCAAAAAATGTCTGGATTTAGTAGGTTTCCCTAGATGAAGGCCGCACCCACGACCAAAAACGTAGGTGCCCCCTCCCCCCAAACACAGGTAGTTTTGTAATATATCATTTTGATGTGTCCACATACGTCTGTGATGTGCCAAACACTAAAGTTGTGAAAAGAAACACACTTAGGTTATGTGAAAAAGACCCCTCATCCACCAACCAAGTTGGTGGCATGTTTCATCATCGGGGTCCCACCTGGGACACCTATTGTGTCACAAGTGTGCTGCAACACCTGATTACAGCGGAGCAGGTTTTGTCATTTGTACCACTCATACTGGTTGGATTTGGCACGAGGGTGAGTGATGGTTCAGTAGATCAAATTTTATTAACAAGAGCAAATTAGGCTAATTATAATTGGCTAAGTTAACCCACCTATAAGTCCCTAGAATATGGTAGGGCATGTAGGTTTAGGGACCACAGCATAGGTGGTGCACCCATAGGTGCACTGCTGAGGTGCCCAGTGTCATTTTAAAAGCCGGCCTGCCTTGCTGGCTGCTTTTAAATTAAAGTTATATGCAAATTCGACTTTGGAATTAAAAGTAGTTACAAAGGGGGTCATTCTGACTCCGGCGGTTAGAGACCGCCGGGGCCAGGGTCGGCGGGAGCACCGCCGACAGGCCGGCGGTGCCCCGCAGGGCATTCTGACCGCAGCGGTTTGGCCGCGGTCAGATGCGGAAAACCGGCGGTCTCCCGCCGGTTTTCCGCTGCCCATGTGAATCCTCCATGGCGGCGGAGCGGATTCTGACACCCCATACCGCCATCCTGTTCAGCCGCCAGGAACAGGATGGCGGTATGGGGTGTCGCGGGGCCCCTGGGGGCCCCTGCAGTGCCCATGCCAATGGCATGGGCACTGCAGGGGCCCCCGTAAGAGGGCCCCACTTTGTATTGCTTTGCAGACACTGAAATACGCGACGGGTGCCACTGCACCCGTCGCACCTTCCCACTCCGCCGGCTCAATTCTGAGTCGGCGTCCTCGTGGGAAGGTTGATTTGCACTGGGCTGGCGGGCGGCCTTTTGGCGGTCGCCCGCCAGCCCAGTGCAAATCCCCAAATACCCTCAGCAGTCTTTCGACCGCGGAGCGGTATTTTGGTGGGGGAAGTCTGGCGGGCGGCCTCCGCCGCCCGCCAGACTCAGAATCACCCCCAAAGTCTTAAACTACCTTCTTTTTACATATCAGTCACCTCTAATGTGTGCCCTATGTGCCCCTAGGGCTGGGTGCCATGTAACTATAAGCAGGGACTTTAAAAAAATAGTTTTATAAGCCCTGGTGAGGTAAAAACAGCCAAATTTGTTTTTCCCTCATTGTAGGAAATGGCCTTCGTAGGCTAGAATGGGGAGACTTTATTTTAATTTTTAAAGTCTCCTTAAATGATGCATACCAAGAGTTTGGTATCAAATTAATTGTTGTAATAAAACCCACAACTTCCAGTTGTGGGATTTAATATAACGTGTTCAGGTAAAGAGTTTTAAACTTTACCTGAAAAGTTGACAATTTCAGCCTTGCTTTGTTTTTGCTGCTGTGCTCTGATTGGCCAGCCTCTAGCAGCCTGGCCAGGTTGCCTTGATGAGGTGTGAAGTGGCCTGGCTTCACACAAAGGAATGTGCCTGTGGGAGGGAATCTCCCCTCAGCAGATGGTGAGGCGGGAAGGGGGAGGGCTGCCAAACTGGTCTTCAAAGGCAGAGAAGAACATTTGGAGCAACCAGCAACAGCCCCACATCCTGCAACCCGAGACAACTAGGTGCCCCCTTGATTAGATTAGGAGAGGGCAGGAGAGGGGTGTGTACACCAGTGGGTGGGCTCAGCCAGATGTAACCTCCAAAAATCAGATTCAGCCATGATGGATTTTTGGAGAATGTCGCCTCCTGGGATAGATTTTTGCCACATTTCCCAGGAAGTGGTCATCACAGGGGGAAGGACCCTGCACCTGATTGGAGAACCAGGACCCCCCTGCTTTCCACCCAGGAGCAAGGATAAAACTGGCCGACCTGCACCCACACCTCAGTTCCCTACCACATCCAACAAGGAAGAACAACAGAAGAAGAAGGACTGCCCTGCTGGACCCCTGGCCTGCTGCTGGAACCTGCACTAAGAAGGACTGCACCAGCTGCACACCTGGGCTTCACCACAAGAAGGACTTTGCCTGGCTTCAACTGGTTCAAGGAGGGACTCCCTGTTTGCTCCATGTGAAAAATTGCTAACCAGAGTCCCCTGCACCAATTCCTGAAGAACGTGACCAGCTGACCACTGTCCAGTGGCCAAAAAGGAGTTTGCACCAGGTGCATTCTAGGAGTTGTAGTCCGCACCCCCCAAGGACCATCTCAGAACTTCTGGACACTTGGGGCGAGCTGTGGACCTCAAAAGAACCTTAAAAGGACATCTGGGAGAACCCAGAAGTTTGGAGAAGTTTAGAGAACTTTTGAAAAAATGCTCTATAGAGGCACCGACCCGCCCCGGCAACTCTAGCCGGCTTGCCTCAACCGCGACCCGGCCTGATTTGCTGGTTCATCCCGGTAAAGAAAATCTCAGAAAAAGAGACTAAGGGGGTCATTTTGACCCCAGCGGGCGGCGGGAGCCGCCCGCCTGGAGGGAACCGCCAGAATACCGCTGCGCGGTCAAAAGACCGCCGCGGGTATTCTGGGTTTCTCACTGGGCTGGCCGCCCGCCAGACCAGTGGGAAACACCCCTCCATGAGGATGCCGGCTCCGAATGGAGCCGGCGGAGTGGAGGATGTGCGACGGGTGCAGTAGCACCCGTCGCGAATTTCAGTGTCTGCTAAGCAGACACTGAAATTCAGGGTGGGGCCCTCTTAAGGGGGCCCCACGACACCCCATACCGCCATCCTGTTCCTGGCAGCCGAAGCCACCAGGAACAGGATGGCGGTATGGGGGTCAGAATCCCCATGGCGGCGCAGAGGATTCTACAGGGCAGCGGAAAACCGGCGGGAGACCGCCAGTTTTCCCTTTCTGGCCGCTGCTGAACCGCTGCGGTCAGAATACCCTGGGGAGCACCGCCAGCCTGTTGGCGGTGCTCCCGTGGTCGTTGACCCTGGCGATCAACGACCGCCAGGGTCAGAATGACCCCCTAAGTCCGAAGGTAAAAAGTTGACTGGGACCTCTCAGCCAGCGTATCCGAGGAGGGCTCCATGGACGTTGGATCAAGATCCAGGTTTACCCTGGTCGAAGGATTATCACCTCGAAAAAACGACTAAGTCCGAAGATAAAAATCTCCACCGAGGATTCCCGCGACGAGAAGGGCTCCAGGAGGTAGGATTGGACTAGCAGGTTCGTCCCGCTGAAGAAAATCTTCAAAAAAGAGACTAAGGGGGTCATTACAACATTGGCTGTAAAAGGTGCTTACCGCCGTGCAGAAGACCGCCAATACACCACCGCGGTGGCGGTAGTCCGCCACAGCTATTATGACACACATCTCGGAATCCGCCGAAATTCAGACACCCACACAACTCCGCCACACCAAAGGTCAGTGTTAAGGTGGCGAAAACAAAACCTCCACCTCCACGCCAACAGAAACAGGCCCATGCTATTACGACCCACGAAACCACGCGGCAGTCTTTTAACCGAGGTATTCCATTGGCGGTACACACCGCCGCGCTCAAAATACACACACATCTCCAAAACACCGCCACATTGGACAATTCCAAATATACACACCTGAAACACATACAAACACCACTCCCACACACCCAACACAATATAAAACACACACCCACATCACCCACAAACCCCTACGACCACAATTCACGGACGAAGGCCAGAGAGACAGCACAGCCAAGACAACACTACCATACAGAGGCACACAACACCCACACAATGTCCACGCACAAAACACCACACACCACTACACATCACCACACACATCAACACTCACACCGCCCCAAACATCAAACACACCACCTCATGTCACACCAAAGACACCCCCGCTTCTCCGGGGAGGAGCTCAGGGTCATGGTGTAGGAAATCCTACGGGTAGAGCCACAGCTATTTGGCTCACAGGTACAGCACACCTCCATAGCCAGGAAGATGGAGCTATGGCGCAGAATCGTGGACAGGCTCAACGCTGTGGGACAGCACCCAAGAAATAGGGAGGACATCAGGAAGAGGTGGAACGACCTACGGGGGAAGGTGCGTTCAACGGTCTCCAGACACAACATCGCAGTTCAGTGGACTGGCGGCGGACCCCCACCTCCTCCCCCACAACTAACAACATGGGAGGAGCAAGTCTTGACCATCATGCATCCAGAGGGCCTCAGAGGAGTCGGTGGAGGATGGGACACTGCTAAGTCAAATCTTAACTATCATATCCCCCACCCTACCTGCATGCTATCACACACCCCCACCCTCACCCCCTCCCCTATCACCCCAAATCCACACTACTGTACTAATAACACAAACCACCCATCCCAACACCAAGCCCTGCATGACACAACGAAGCATGGACACCCCTCACTAAACCATGCCCACTGCACATACCCAGAACAACCCCCTAACCATCATCACACAAGCCCCCACACAGGAATGCCTGCACTTGGGTTCACAGACACCCACCCATTGCACACCATCACACACACAAATGCATTCATCATGCTCTTATGCCCCTGCAGGAACACGAAGGACCGTCACCACACCAGAGGGTCCAGACAACACCACTCCACCCCCAGAAGAGGCCCACAGTGACGATAGCAGCTCTGCCCTACTGGATCCTGATGACCAGCCCAGACCATTGTGGGCCTCTGGACAGTTGGTTCCCCTTGCACAGGCACAGCCCAACACTGACCTTCCACCCTCTGGTAACACCAGCACCACACCCACCCAGCGGGCCCAAACCTCCGTCAATCAGCGGTGTGTCCACCACTACAGGGAACCCAGGGTAACCCACCACCCCAACAACAACAGGGACTTGGGGGCAGTGGTAGTGGGCACACGGTCCAGGGGACGGAGGCCCAGGAACACAGGGGAACTGGGAGGGCTGCTGTGCGACAGGGGGCGGACAGGCCAAGGGAACCCACTCTCCATGAGGCCCTCACCTCCATCATGGGAGCATACCACCACTCCCAGGAGACGATGGCGACGGTCCTGGTAAAGTTTCAGGTGACCCATTGCCTGCAGGAGGACCAGTATTTGGGGTTCAGGGAGGAGCTCAGGACCATCAGCTCCGCCCTGGGCACCATCGTAGGGGTGCTGAAGGACATACAGCAGACCCTGAGGGACACCGTGGCACTCCAAGGGGCCCCTGACACTAGCCAGGATGATGAACTGCCCACCACCTCCGCCGGCGCTAGTGGATAGGACGCCCCGTCACAGGACCACCACACCACCACCCCACCTCCTGCAGACGGACAACCACCATGCAAGCGGTCCCTGAGAGCCAGGAACAGGACAGAGCAAGATGGCAAGACCCCCACCAGGAAATGAGACCACCCTGATTGTCCCCCCACTGACCCACTTTGTTACCCTGTCCATACTTGAACTGCCCCAGCTCCACTTCCTATGCCCATATGGGCAGTGCACCTGTGAGACTAATAGACTGGACTCTGCCATGGACATTCCTCCGCCATCACCCATCCTCATTTTACAACCCCCTCCCATTTCTGAGCACTTCAATAAACACCCTTGAAACACAAAACAATCTGGAGTCAGTCTATGATTTGTTAAAATGTAATATCTATGACAGTGTGCGTTCGATCACCCTCCTAGTCCGCCCATGGGCCTCATTGTACCATTCCTCTGCCCTGGTCCTGGGATTCCTCACTGGGGACAATAGCCAGGACAGGTTGGAGATCCCCATTAGCCATACACGGTGCCTCTGGAGTTGACCCATCATATCAGGGATGCTGCTATTCCGCAGGATGTAGGCGTCATGCACTGAGGCAGGGAATATAGCATTAACCTGGGAGATGTACTGGTCTGCCAAACAGACCATCTGTACATTCATGGAATGATAACTCTTCCTGTTTCTGTACACCTGTTCACTCCTGTGGGGGGGGACCAGAGCTACATGGGTGCCATCAATGACACACCTATGACGTTGGGGATATGTCCAAGGGCATAGAAGTCACCTTTAACTGTAGGCAAATCTTCCACCTCAGGGAAAATGATGTATCTCCTTACGTGTTTCAGCAGGGCAGACAACACTCTGGACAAGACGTTGGAAAACATAGGCTGGGACATCCCTGATGCCATGGCCACTGCTGTCTGAAATGACCCACTTGCAAGGAAATGGAGCACTAACAGCACCTGCACGTCAGGGGGAATTCCAGTGGGATGGCGGATTGGTGACATCAGGTCTGGCTCCAACTGGGTACATAGTTCCTGGATTGTGGCACGGTCAAACCTGTAGGTGACGATTACATGTCGCTCTTCCATTGTCAACAGGTCCACCAACGGTCGGTACACCGGAGGATTCCGCCATCTTCTCACTTGTCCCAGCTGACGGCACCAACGAAGGAGAACAGCGACGAAAAAGTCAATTTTCCTCCAGGTATGTACCCACAGTTACACAGAAGACTACACCAAAGACAAAACCCTTCCTGTATGTGTATTGAGTGTGGGCCTAGCTATGTGTGACGCAGAGGTAAATGAAGCCATGTGGGCCCCTGAAATGGCGGCTGCCTGACCTCTAAACTGGGACAATGGGATTGTGGGGTAACAGCACTGGCATTGCACACCATTGTAGACCGTGGCGCAATGCTGCATTGGTTAACATTGGACCGTATGGGTCCCAGGAGCCAATGAACAGGTGCGCGGACGGTGATGATACGCACCGCCGCGGATGTCACCGCCGCAGACGTCACCGCCATTTTCTGTCTGTTCAATCACTGGATACCTGACCTTTGACAGGAGAGGACCTACACTGCAAGTGCTGCTGTGACCTCGGTCTGGAAGCGACGATGGCTGCTGAGTCTGGGGAAAGGGCCCCTGCCTTCACTGCTCAGGAGTTGGAGAAACTGGTAGACGGGGTCCTCCCCCAGTACACGCTACTCTACGGTCCTCCAGACCAATAGGTTAGTACACAGGGAGCACGTTGTATGGGCTAGGCCTGAGTGGAGAGGGCTGGTTGTAAGAGGGAAGGGGGCAGAGTTCATGGAACATTAATGCATGTGAATGAATGGGCCACATGGCTAGAGTAGGGCGGGGGCCACTCACATCGACGGTGCAGTTGGTAATGACTGTTCCTCTTCCCTTGTGCATGTCTTGTAGGTCAGCGCACACCAGAAGAGGGACATTTGGCGTGCCATCGCCAAGGAGGTCCGGACCCTGGGGGCCTACCAGAGATGGGGCACCCACTGCCGGAAAAGATGGGAGGACATTCGCCGCTGCAGCAAGAAGACGGCGGAGGCTCAGCTGGGGATGGCCTCCTACCGTGTGAGATGTGCCTGTCGCACCATGACCCCCCTGATGTTCCGGATCCTGGCGGTGGCCTACCCGGAGTTGGATGGGCGCTTGAGGGCATCACAGCAGGCACAAGGGGGTGAGTACAACCTCATTCTGCGGACTTTGCGTGCAGTAGAGGGGTATGGATGGGAGAGGAGGCCTGTGGGTGTACCTAAGCCAGCCAGAAACACAAAGACTAGGCCCCTCTGTAATGCAGCCCATGTGACACTCTACCCCACCTCAGTAGAGTGCCAAGTACAGGTATAGTGGCCCCTGTGGCATCCATGTGTGCAGATGTCCACCATAGCCATGTAGGCAATATCCCAGGAATTGCATATGCAGAGGCCAGGAGCACGGCGTAATGCAGGGGGCTGCTGTGTCTGTCTTGTCCGCCAACGGTAGCGGTATGCCATGCACTCAACCTGTTCTTCTTCTGTCTCCTCCTCCCTGTTTTTTGCTCTCCCTGTTCTTTTGTACATCAGCATCATCAGGTGGAGGTACAGTGGCACCGGAGCACGAGGGAGCTGCATCCCACATGGCCATGGAGGGCCACACCACGCACTCTGAATGCACCAGTCGGACGGAGGGTGAGGGGAGCTTCACGTCGGCCACCGGATCACCAACCAGCGACGCGGACTCGTCCGCTGATGGGGGCTCCCTTGTGGTGGCGGCACCATCTGTGCGCCCCACTTCTACAGGTACAGCCGCCACCTCCCCTACCAGCATCGCCCTCCCAGCAGCCCCTCAGCATTCGCCCCGTGCCCGCTCACCCAGGAGGGTGGGCATCACCTTCGCCCCAGGCACCTCAGGCCCTGCCCCAGTCATCCCTGCTGCCCTCAGTGAGGAGGCCATTGACCTCCTCAGGTCACTCATTGTTGGGCAGTCTACCATTGTGAATGCCATCCAAGTTGTAGAAAGGGGGTTGCAACACAGTAATGCATTCCTGGAGGGCATTCATTCTGGTCAGGCTGTCCTTCAGCGAACCCTGCAATCTCTGGCCTCAGCACTGATGGCAGCCATTGTCCCTGTGTCTAGCCTCCCCCCTCCAACTTCCTCCACCCAGACCCAGTCCCCTGTACCCCAGCCAATCCCAAGCACACCATCAGACCAGCATGCACACACCTCAACACACAAAAGTAGCTCAGGCAAACATAAGCACCACACAACCCACAGGCACTCACACAAGCATCACCTACATGCAAAGACTGCAACATCCACTGCCTCCACTGTGTCCCCCTCCTCCTCTTCTCCCTCCTCCCTCCCAGTCTCGTCTACACACACATCTGCATGCACCACATCTACAGGCACCATGAATCGCACCAGGACACCCAGCACCACAAGCCGCTCACCTGCACTCACCACCTCCACTCCCATTTACACTTCCCCTGTGTCCTCTCCCAGTGTGTCTGTGAGGCCCCCTCCCAAAGTACACAAACGCCGGCAATCACACACCCAACATCCATCCACCTCACGATAGCCTCCAGCACCTGCACCTGCACCCAAATCATTTAAAGTGACACCTCCTACAACCACCTCCTCTTCCATCACTCCCAGACCCCCTCCAACTACCCATCCCAGTGTTCGTCAGAAACTGTACCTCTGTAAATCGACCTTTTTGCCCCCACCCCTCCTCCAATTAATCAGTCATGTCGTAGCGCCTCAGCCAAAAAGCCTCCAATACCAGTGGTGCCTGTTCAAGGTGTGTGGAGTGCACCGGCTACCAGGGCAGGAAGTATGACCCGGAGCCAAGGCACTGGCAGCCCACCACCTGTAAAGGCTCTGAAATTGGAGAGTGGACGACGGGACCATGTGAAGACTCCTGGTGTGAAAACAACTTACAGGGGTTCCAAGGGGATTGTAGAGTCAGCTGTGACTCCACCAAAGGTGGGGGAGGGCCAGAGGAAGTCTGCCTAGCCTGTTGTGAGTATCACGGCGGAGAAAGGCGGCATCATTCCCGGCCGTCGAGACGCCACATCCAGCACCGTCGTCACTGGTCCAGAGACCACCGCCGGAGTCATAGCCCAGGAGGGCCCAAGTATCGTCACTGGTCAGGAGTCCACCGCCGGAGTCAGTGCCCAGGAGGACCCAAGTATCGTCACTGGTCAGGAGACCACCGCCACCACTGGAGTCAGTGCCCAGGAGGGCCCAAGTATCGTCACTGGTCAGGAGACCACCGCCGGAGTCATATCCCAGGAGGGCCCAAGTACCGTCACTGGTCAGGAGACCACCGCCGGAGTCATAGCCCAGGATGGCCCAAGTATGGTCACTGGTCAGGAGACCACCGCCAGAGTCATAGCCCAGGAGGGCCCAAGTATCATCACTGGTCAGGAGACCACCGCCACCGCCGGAGTCCTAGCCCAGGAGGGCCCAAGTATCCTCACTGGTCAGGAGACCACCGCTGGAGTCAGTGCCCAGGAGGGCCCAAGTATCGTCACTGGTCAGGAGACCACCGCCACCGCTGGAGTCAGTGCTCACGAGGGCCCCGGCTGACACAGCCCAGGTGGGCTATGAGGGAACGTCATGCCACACACCAATGTCCAGTCTAGGGAACGTCATGCCACACACCAATATCTGTTCCAGAACCGCCATGGCAAAGCACCGCTGAACAGTCCAGAACCGCCATTGGCAAAGCACCGCTGAACAGTCCAGAACCGACATGGCAACGCACCGCTGAACAGTCCAGAGACCGGCATGGCAAAGCACCGCTGAACAGTCCAGAGACCGGCATGGCAAAGCACTGCTGAACAGTCCAGAGACCGGCATGGCAAAGCACCGCTGAACAGGCCAGAAACAGCCATGGCACAGCACCGCTGAACAGGCCAGAGACCGCCATGGCACAGCACCACTGAACAGGGCATGCACCGGGTATGAATGATAAGACCGCCACATCAAGCATCCTTATCCCATGTGCAGCTGGGACAGTTACGGGACAGGAACTTTCACGGGGAGACTAATGCAGTCTGGGCACCAGTCCCCCTCCAGAGCCACTGGCGGATGTTATCTACTTGCGAAATTGTGGATTTGCACTCCCCAGGATGGTCCAGTGGGCAAGCCACCCACTGTAGAGACTTGAGAGACTGTGGCTTTGCACTCCCCAGGATGGTCCAGTGGGCAAGCCACCCACTGTAGAGACTTGAGAGACTGTGGCTTTGCCCTCCCCAGGATGGAACAGTGGGCAAGCCACCCACTGTAGAGGCTTGAGAGACTGTGGCTTTGCACTCCCGAGAATGGCACAGTGAGCAAGCCACCCACTGTAGAGACTTGAGAGACTGTGGCTTTGTACTCCCCAGGATGGCACAGTGGGCAAGCCACCCACTGTAGAGACTTGAGAGACTGTGGCTTTGCATTCCCCAGGATGGCACAGTGGGCATGGAGCCCCATTGTGGATCTGGCTTTGCAGTCATCCGGCTTAGGTGCCCCCCTTCCCTTCCCCCTGAAGTGCCTGTAGTATTTCTATCTGATGCCCCGGCAGTGTTCTCTCCGATTGTGGTCAGGTATCTTTTGTGGGCCTCGCCCATGCATTTTTGGACTAGTGGTGCACGGACATTGATATGTGCATATCTGCACTACTTCTCGTAATGTATATATTTCTGCCTGATTTTCGTATATAGCTGTATATTTTTGCAAGACATGTATATTGCTACATTACAATGTTTGAACTGATTTCGCTTTGTCTTTGCATTCTTCCGGGGGAATTGTGGGTTGTTACTGTGATTTTTGTGGATGCATTGGTGTGTATGTTGTAATATGCAAGGGTGGGGGTGGGGGTGTTTTGTGGGTGTCCCCCTAACTTTTGCCTCCCCCCGCCCCCATGTCGTATGTGCAGTACTCACCGTTGTCTTCGGCCGCGCCGCTGTTGTTCTTCGTAGATGAGTAGGAATACAAGGGCCGGTAGAATGTGTAATACGGGCTCCATAGAGTCCTCGTTCCTTGTGGGATGTGTTCAGGTGAGCATTTTCCCATTGCAGATACTGTTTCTGCTGTGTTTTTATCCACGGTGAATCCGCCCCGGAAAAGGTGGAGGATTGGCCTGTTGTGATACTATGGGCGGTACAATGTCTTCCGCCTGTCTGTTGGCGGTGACCGCCGCGCTGCTTGTCTGTACCGCCGTGGCGGGCGGTGTGTTAAAGTGGCTGTCTTTGTTGGCGGTTTCCGCCAGGGTCATAATTCCCTTTTTTTTTCCGCCGGCCTGTTGGCGGTCTTACCGCCGGTTTAACACAGACCGCCAGGGTTGTTATGACCCCCTAAATGTTAAGGTAAACTTTTAACCGAGGCCTCCCGTGGCCTGTAGCCGAGCAGGGCTCCATTGCAGTCGGCCTTAAACTTTGACTTTGCCCCGGTCGAGGTGCAACCAGATGACCCAATTGGCGCTTTTTGTTTCTAGGCGCTAAAAAAAAAAAAATTCTTTAAAAATTCATATCTCCGTTTCCCCTTATCCAATTGTATTAGTTGTTGTGTCATTTTGAAGATAAAAATATAATCTATTGTTATAAACTGGTTTTGGATTTTTAAACTGTTTCCTGTGTTTTATTTAATTACTGTTTTGTGATATTTGAATGCTTTCCACTCTGTCTCCTAAGTTAAGCCTTGACGCTCGTTGCCAAGCTACCAAGAGTTGAGCTGGGTTTAATTTACTGAGACGTAACTGGACCTTAGTGGAGGTTAGAGGCCTATTGTTAAGTGTAGGTACCTACCAGCCCTTACCAATAACCCATTTTCAAACATTTTTGGTGAGCAGTGGTGGGATCCTGTACTTGTGTTCAGTATCACGTCATAGTTTTAAGTAAAACAAATTAAAAATCCTTCAAATTGTCCTAGTGCAAACATTTTTTTTACATTTTTGTGATTTTTCTAAATTCTAGTTTCCAATTTTTGCAAAACGTTTTTCTTGACACAAAACTAGGGAACCATGGAGCTTGATCTGGCTAGCCTACCCACACTGACAGTAGTCCACCTTAGGGGGTTGTGTACTGAAAGAGGGTTGCCTGCAACCACTGACCTCAGGAAGCATGTCCTGATCAAATCCCTGACAACGTGGGCTGAGGCCCAAGAGGTAGACCCAGAGGAAGCTCCAGAGGAGGGAGAAGTAGGATAGGATGCTAGCTCCAACCACTCAAGGGAGGGCGGGCATCTGAGCCTAAGTGAGGATGAGGAAGACCGGTCATCATTACATACAGTCACTAGAGGCAGACCCAAAGCTAGTTGGGGGAAGGAGGTCCCTTCAGGAGGAGAGAACCTGTCCCTCAGGGAAAGAGAGCTGGAGGCCCAGCTAGCATACATAGCTTTGGAAGCACAGAAGCTGGCCCTAGAAGAGAAAAAGTGGGCAAGGGAAGATAAAAGAGATGGTGGCAGCGACAGAGAAGTTGAGGCGTCCATGGGTGAGGGGGGTTTGCCCCAGATTACCCAAGGGGGTGCTTATGTAGAGGGGGATGATATAGACAAGTGGTTGGAGGCCTTTGAGAGGGCACTCCAAATGAGAAGGGTTAGGCCTCCATACTGGGGTTCCCTTTTGTGGGAGTTGGTCCCCAACTCAGGGAGGGATAGGCTTCTGACCTTAAAGGGGGAGGAGGCAGATTCGTACCCTAGTACGAAGAGGTGCTTAACCAAGAAGTTTGGTCTGACCCCAGAGCAGTATAGAATGAAGTTCAGGGACACCCAGAAGGTCAGTACCCAGTCTTGGGTTTACTTTGTAGACACTTCACTTAAGGCACTAGAGGGCTGGATTATTGGTAACAAAGTAAATACATATGAGGGGTTATACAATCTGATCATGAGAGAGCACATCTTGACCAGTTGTACCCAAGAAAGGTTATGCTAGCATCTAGTGGACTCTAAGCTGGCCAACCCTAGAGAGCTAGAGGAGGCAGCTGATGAGTGGTTGAGAACCAGGTTGGTTGTCAAGTCCCAGGGGGGAGACTCCAAGAAGGGGGGGGGGGGTCGGGTCCCCAAAAACCTAAGGAGGGAGGTGGTAAGCCCACCACAGAGACTCCCTCTGTACCCCAGAACCCTAAGAAGGAGGAGAGTAAATCACACTCCCACTCTGACAAGCAGAGACAGGGAGACCCAGGGTTAAAAAAGCTCTTGGGCAGTAAGGCTTGCTTTGACTGTCAGCAGACAGATCATTTCAGAGGAGATGCAGCCTGTCCAAAGAAGGTGGTTAGCACTGGGCTGTCCAGTGTAGCCATGGAGGAGGACTCCTCAGATGATGAAGTCCTCCTAGCATTGAGCTGGGAGACAGGACCAGATGGTAAGCTGGTGATCCCTGAGGGTGGGAGTAGGCACTTTCACCCCATTCAGTTAATGGGATCCCTACCACTGGCCTGAGAGACACCTGTGCCAGTCACACTATAGTGAGTGACCGGTTAGTGACCCCAGACCTGTATGTCCCAGGAGAGACCAGGAAAGTCAGGATAGCCACAGGGGAGGTCACCTCCAAACCTGTAGCCATAGTGCCCCTAGAGAGGGAGGGTATCCTTGACTGGTTTAGGGTGGTAGTCAGTGCTGACCTCCCCTAGATTGTATCCTGGGCAATGACCTACCAGAGGTGACTCTGGCCCAGATGGGGCGGTCGCCCAGGGTGCCCCCCCAACCCAAAGTCCTGGGGAGTCAGTCCCTACAGTTAGGAGACGGGGTCCCCAAGAAAAGGAAAGAAGAAAAGGAAGGGTAGGCCACTATTAAAGAGAGTTCCAGGGAGCCAAAGGCGTGTGTGGGAAAACAGGGCTGATTGCAGAGGCCCCCTACCTTTTTGCCCCCATTTTTGACTTTTTGCTGGTGTTTTCCTGACTCTGATGGTGCCCTGGGTACTGCTAACCAGTCCCAGGGCCTGTGCTCTGTGTAAAATGGATATGCAAATTAGGCTAATTATAATTGGCTAAGTTAAACCACCTATAAGTCCCTAGTATATGGTAGGGCATGTAGGTTTAGGGACCACAGAATAGGTGGTGCACCCATAGGTGCACTACTGAGGTGCCCAGTGTCATTTTAAAGGCAGACCTGCCTTGCTGGCTGCTTTTAAATTTAAGTTTTATGCAAACTCGACTTTGGAATTAAAAATAGTTCCAAAGTCTTAAACTACCTTATTTTTACATATAAGTCACCCCTAAGGTGTGCCCTATGTGCCCATAGAGCTGGGTGCCATGTAACTATAAACAGGGACTTTATAAAAATAGTTTTATAAGCCCCGGTGAGGTAAAAACAGCCAAATTGGTTTTTCCCTCATTGTAGTAAATGGCCTTCATAGGCTAGAATGGGGAGACTTTATTCTAATTTTGAAAGTCTCCTTAAATAATGCATACCAAGAGTTTGGTATCAAATTAATTGTTGTAATAAATCCCACAACTTCCAGTTGTGGGATTTAATATAACTTGTTCAGGTAAAGAGTTTTAAACTTTACCTGAAAAGTTGCCAATTTCAGCCCTGCATTGTTTTTGCTGCTGTGCTCTTATTGGCCAGCCTCTAGCAGCCTGGCCAGGTTCCCTTGATGAGGTGTGAAATGACCTGGCTTCACACAAAGGAATGTGCCTGTGGGAGGGAATCTCCCCTCAGCAGATGGTGAGGCAGGAAGGGGGAGGGCTGCCAAACTGGTCTTCAAAGGCAGAGAAGGACATTTGGAGCAACCAGCAACACCCCCTCATCCAGCAACCCAAGACAACTAGGTGCCCCCTTGATTAGATTAGGAGAGGGTAGGAGAGGGGTGTGTTTATGATTTTTAGCCACACCAGTGGGTGGGCTCAGCCAGATGTAACCTCCAAAAATCAGATTCAACCATGATCAATTTTTGGAGAATGTTGCCTCCTGGGATTGATTTTTGCCACACTTCCCAGGAAATGGTCATCACAGGGGGAAGGACCCTGCACCTGATTGGAGAACCAGGACCCCCCTGCTTTTAACCCAGGAGCAAGGATAAAACTGGCAGACCTGCACCCACACCTCAGTTCCCTACCACATCCAACAAGGAAGAACAACAGAAGAAGAAGGACTGCCGTGCTGGACCCCTTGCCTGCACCTGGAACCTGCACTCAGAAGGACTGCACCAGCTGCACACCTGGGCTTCACCACAAAAAGGACTTTGCCTGGCTTCAACTGGTTCAAGGAGGGACTCCCTGTTTGCTACAGGTGAACCAGAGTCCCCTGCACCAACTCCTGAAGAAAGCGACCAGCTGACCACTGTCCAGTGGCCAAAAAGGAGTTTGCGCCAGGTGCATTCTGGGAGTTATAGTCCGCCCCCCTCAAGGACCATCTCAGAACTTTTGGACCCTTGGGGTGAGCTGTGGACCTCGAAAGAACCTTAAAAGGACATCTGGGAGAAGCCCCAGAAGTTTGGAGAAGTTTGGAGAACTTTTGAAAAAAAGCCCCATAGAGGAACCAACCCGCCGCGGCAACTCTAGCCGGCTTACCTCAACCGCCACCCGGCCTTATTTTCTGGTTCGTCCCGGTAAAGAAAATCTCCGAAAAAGAGACTGAGTCTGAAGGTAAAAAGTTGACCGGGACCTCCCAGCCAGCGTATCCGAGGAGGGGTCCATGGACGTCAGATCAAGATCAAGGTTTACCCCGGTCGAAGGATTTTCACCTCGAAAAAACGACTAAGTCCGAAGGTAAAAATCTCCACTGAGGATCACCCGCGACGCATATCCGGAGAAGGGCTCCAGGAGGTCGGATTGGACTGGCAGGTTCGTCCCGCTGAAGAAAATCTTCAAAAAAGAGACTAAGGTGGTCATTACAACCCTGGCGGACGGTGTTAAAGCTGCGGTACCACCGCAAACAGGCCAGCGGACAAAAAAAGGGAATTACGACCCTGGCGGAAACCGCCAACTAAGCCAGCCACTTTAACACACCGCCCGCCACGGCGGTACAGACAAACAGCGCGGCGGATACCGCCAACAGACAGGCGGAAGACAATGTACCACCCACACTATCACAACACACCAATCCGCCACCTTTTCCGGGGCGGATTCCCCGTGGATAAAAACACGGCGGAAACAGCTTTTGCTATGGAAAAACGCTCACCTCAACACATCCCACGAGGAACGAGGACACCATGGAGCCGGAACTACAAATACTCCCAGCCCTTGCATTCCTGCTCATCTACGACCAACAGCGACGTACGCGCAGAAGATACCGGTGAGTACTGCACCTACGACACGGGGAGGCAAAAGTTAAGGGGACACCCACCAAACACCCCCACCCTCGCATATCACAACATACACACCAATGCAGTCACAAAAATTACAGTAACAACCCACAATCCCCCCGGAAGAATGCAAAGACAAAGCAAATTGCGGTCAAACTTTGTATTGTGACAATATACTACCCATAAAAAAATAAACTGATATATATCACGAAATCTGTGAAAAATAAATGTACAATACAAGAAGTAGTGCAGATATGTACACAACAATGTCCGTACACCAACAGTCCAAAAATGCATGGGCGAGGCCCACAATAGATACCTGACCAAAATCCGAGAGAACACTGCCGGGGCATCAGATAGAAACGATACAGGCACCTCAGGGGGAAGGGAATGGGGGGCACCTCAGCCAGATGAATGCGAAGCCAGATCCACGATGGGGCACCATGCCCATTGATGTATCCTGGGGAGTGCAAATCTACAGTCTCTCAAGTCTCTACAGTGGGTGGTTTGCCCACTGTGCCATCCTGGGGAGTGCAAAGCCACAGTCTCTCAATTCTCTACAGTGGGTGGGTTGCCCACTGCGCCATCCTGGGGAGTGCAAAGCCACAGTCTCTCAAGTCTCTACAGTGGGTGGGTTGCCCACTGTGCCATCCTGGGGAGTGCAAAGCCACATCTTCGCAAGTAGATGCAGTTCTCTACTGGTAACGGGTGGAACTGGTGCCCAGACTGGATGAGTCTCCCCGTGAAAGTACATGTCCTGTCACTGTCCCAGATGCACATGGGAGAACGATGCCTGATGTGCCGGACTATTCATACCCACACGGTCTTTGCCCTGTTCAGTGGTCTTCACCATGGCGGTCTTTGCCCTGTTCAGCGGTCTTCACCATGGCGGTCTTTGCCCTGTTCAGCGGTCTACACCATGACAGTCTTTGCCCTGTTCAGTAGTCTTCACCATGGCGGTCTTTGCCCTGTTCAGCCGTCCTCACTATGGCGGTCTTTGCCCTGTTCAGCAGTGCTTTGCCATGGCAGTCTTTGGCCTGTTCAGCGGTGCTTTGCCATGGCAGTCTTTGGCCTGTTCAGCGGTGCTTTGCCATGGCGGTCTTGTCCCTGTTCAGCGATCTTCACCACGGCGGTCTTGTCCCTGTTCAGCGGTCTTCACCATGGCGGTCTTTGCCCTGTTCAGCGGTCTTCACCATGGGGGTCTTTGCCCTGTTCAGCAGTCTTCACCATGGCAGTCTTTGCCCTGTTCAGCAGTCTTCACCATGGCGGTTTTTGCCCTGTTCAGCGGTCTTCACCATGGCGGTCTTTGCCCTGTTCAGCGGTGCTTTGCCATGGCAGTCTTTGGCCTGTTCAGCGGTGCTTTGCCATGGCAGTCTTTGGCCTGTTCAGCGGTGCTTTGCCATGGCGGTCTTGTCCCTGTTCAGTGATCTTCACCATGGCGGTCTTGTCCCTGTTCAGCGGTCTTCACTATGGAGGTCTTTGCCCTGTTCAACGGTCTTTACCATGGTGGTCTTTGCCCTGTTCAGCGGTGCTTTGCCATAGCGGTTCTGATACTGACATTGGGGTGTGGCATGACGAACTCCACACTGGACGTTGGTGTGTGGCATGACGATCTCCACACTCGACATTGGTGTGTGGCATGACGAACTCCACAATGGACATTGGTGTGTGGCATGACGAACTCCACAATGGACATTTGGTGTGTGGCATGACAAAGTCCACACTGGACATTGGTGTGTGGCATGACGAACTCCACAATGGACATTGGTGTGTGGCATAATGAAATCCACACTGGACGTTGGTGTGTGGCATGACGTTCCATCATTGCCCAGCGGGGCTGTGGATTCTGGACCCTCCTGGGCTGTGACTCCGGCGGTGGCGGTGGTCTCCTGACCAGTAACGATACTTGAGCCCTCCTGGGCTGTGACTCCGGCAGTGGCGGTGGTCTCCTGACAAGTAACAATACTTGAGCCCTCCTGGGCTGTGACTCCGGCGGTGGTCTCTGGACCAGTGACGAAACTTGGGCCCTCCTGGGCTATGACTCTGGTGGTGGTCTCTGGACCAGTGACGATACTTGAGCCCTCCTGGACTGTGACTCTGGCGGTGGTCTCCTGACCAGTAACAACGGTGCTGGCGGTTGTGTCTGGACTGCCGGAAATGATGGCGCACTTCTCCGCCGTGACACTCACAACAGGTTGGGGAGACTTCCTCAGGACCTTCCCCACCTTCTTTGGAGTAACAGATGACTCACCAACCGCCTTGGATCCCATTTCACTTTGTGTCCCACCAGGAGTCTTGACACGGTCCCGTCTTCCACTCTCCAATTTCAGAGCCTTTACAGGGGGTGGGCTGACAGTGCCTTGGCTCCGGGTCCTACTGGACGTGGTGGACGTGGCACTCCAAAAACCTGGAACACGCACCACTGGTACTGGACCCTTTTTGGCTGAGGCGCTACGACGGGACTGATGAATAGGAGGGGGGGGGAAAAAGGTCAATTTGACATAGGGACAGTTTCTGACAGACACTGGGATGGGTAGCTGGAGGGGCTCTGGGAGTGGAGGAAGAGGAGGTGGTTGTAGGAGGTGTCACTTTAGCTGTTTTGGGTGCTGGTGCAGGTACTGGAGGCTGTTGTGAGGTGGATGGATGTTGGGTGAGTGATTGCCGGCGTTTGTGTACTTTGGGAGGGGCGTCACAGACACACTGGGAGAGGACACAGGGGACGTGTATATGGCAGTGGAGGTGGTGAGTGCAGGTGAGCGGCTTGTGGTGCTGGGTGTCCTGGTGCGAGTCCTAGTGCCTGTAGATGTGGTGCAAGCAGGTGTGTGTGTAGACGACACTGGGAGGGAGGAGGGAGAAGAGGAGGAGGGGGACACATTGGAGACAGTGGATGTTGCTGTATCTGTATGGGTCTGATGCTTGTGTGAGTGCCTGTGGTGTGTGTGGTGCCTATGTTTGCTTGAGCTACTTGTGTGTGTTGACTTGTGTGCATGCTGGTCTGTAGGTGTGCTTGGGATGGGCTGGGGTACAGGGGATTGGGTCTGGGTGGAAGAAGTTGGAGGGGGGAGGCTGGGCACAGGGACAATGGCTGCCATCAGTGCTGAGGCCAGAGATTGCAGGGTTCGCTGAAGGACAGCCTGACCAGAATGAATGCCTTCCAGGAATGCATTACCGTGTTTCAACTCTCGTTCTACACCCTGGATGGCATTCACTTTGGTAGACTGCCCAACAGTGAGTGACCTGAGGAGGTCAATGGCCTCCTCACTGAGGGCAGCAGGGGTGACTGGGGCAGGGCCTGAGGTGCCTGGGGCGAAGGTGATGCCCACCCTCCTGGGTGAGCGGGCATGGGGCGAATGCTGAGGAGCTGCTGGGAGGGCGGTGCTGGTAGGGGAGGTGGCGGCTGTACCTGTAGAAGTGGGGCGCACAGATGGTGCCGCCACCACAGGGGAGCTCCCATCGGTGGACGAGTCCGTGTCCCTGTTTGGTGATCCTGTGGCCGACGTGAAGCTCCCCTAGCCCTCCGTCCCACTGGTGAATTCCGAGTCTGTTGTGTGGCCCTCCATGGCCATGTGGGATGCAGCTCCCTCGTGCTCCGGTGCCACTGTACCTCCGCCTGTAGATGCTGATGTACAGAAGGACAGGGAGAGCAGAAAAAGGGGGGAGACAGAAGAAAGAGAGTTTTAGTGCATGGCATACCGCTACCGTTGGCGGACAAGACAAACGCAGCAGCCCCCTGCATTACGCTGTGCTCCTGCCCTCTGCACATGCAATTTCTGGGATATGGCCTACATGACAATGGTGGAAATCTGCCCACATGGATGGCAAAGGGGCAACTGTACATCAATTTGGCTTTTTTTTGAGCTAGGGTAGAGTGCCACATGGCCTACATAACGGAGGGGCCTTGCATACCTAACTCGCCCTGGCCTAGTGACACCCACAGCCCACCACCCCCACCCAGACAGCTCCACTGCACGCAAAGTCCATAAGATGAGATTGTACTCACCCCCTTGTGTCTGCTGTGATGTCCTTAAGCGCCCATCCAACTCCGGGTAGGCCACCGCCAGGATCTGGAACATCAGGGGGGTCATGGTGCGAGGGGCACCCCTCCCACGTTAGGAGGCCATCCCCAGCTGAGCCTCCGCTGTCTTCTTGCTGTAGCGGCGATTGTCCTCCCATCTCTTCCAGCAGTGGGTGCCCTGTCTCTGGTGGGCCCCCAGGGTCTGGACTTCCTTGGCGATGGCACGCCAAATGTCCCTCTTCTGGTGGGCGCTGACCTACATGACATGCACAAGGAAAGAGGAACAGTCATTACCTACAGCACCGTTGTTGTAATTGGCCCCCTCCCAACTCCATTCCTGTGGCCCATTCATCCCCATGCATGACTGTTCTATGTACTCTGCCCCCTTCCCTCATCCACCCAGCCCTCTCCACCCAGGCCTAGACCATACAACGTTCTCCCTGTGTACTAACCTGTTGGTCTGGAGGACCCCATCCACAAGTTTCTCCAACTCCTGTGCTGTGAAGGCAGGGGCCCTTTCCCCAGATGCAGCAGCCATCGTCGCTTCCAGACCGAGGTCACAGCAGCACTAGCAGTGTAGGTCCTCTCCTGTCGAAGGTCAGGTATCTAGTGATTGAAGAGATAGAAAATGGTGGTGACGTCCACGGCGGTGACGTCCGCGGCGGTGCGCATCATCACCGCCAGCGCACCTGTTCATTGGCTCCTGGGACCCATAGGGTCCAATGTTAACCAATGCAGCATTGCGCCGCGCTCTACGACCGCCTACCGCGACGGTGTCCAACGCCAGCGCTGTTACCCCACAATTCCATTGTCCCAGTTTAGAGGTCAGGCAGCCGCCATTTCAGGGGCCCACATGGCTTCAATTACTACTGCGTCACACATACCGAGGCCTACACTCAAAACCTTTCCCGGATGGGTTAATTATCTGTTGTAGTCTTGTGTGTGACTGTGGGTACATACCCGGAGGAATGCTGACAGTTCCTTCGCTGTTGTCCTTCTTAGGCACCATCAGCTGGGACATATTGGAAGATGGCGGAATCCGCCGGTGTACCGACCGCTGGTGGACCTGTTGACAATGGAAGAGCGACATGTCATCGTGACCTACTGGTTTGACCGTGCCACAATCCAGGAACTGTGTACCCAGTTGGTGCCAGACCTGATGTCACCAATCCGCCACCCGACTGGAATCCCCCCTGATGTGCAGGTGCTGTCAGTGCTCCATTTCCTTGCAAGTGGCTCTTTTCAGACAACAGTGGCCATGGCATCAATGATGTCCCAGCCTATGTTTTCCAACGTCTTGTCCAGAGTGTTGTCTGCCCTGCTGAAACACGTAAGGAGATACATCATTTTCCCTGAGGTGGCGGATTTGCCTACAGTGAAAGGTGACTTCTATGCCCTTGGACATATCCCCAACGTCATAGGTGCCATTGATGGGACCCATGTAGCTCTGGTCCCCCCCGCAGGAATGAATAGGTGTACAGGAAAAGGAAGAGTTATCATTCGATGAATGTCCAGATGGTCTGTTTGGCAGACCAGTACATCTCGCAGGTGAATGCAATGTTCCCTGGCTCAGTGCATGATGCCTACATCCTGCGCAATAGCAGCATCCCTGATATGATGGGTGAACTCCAGAGGCACCGTGTATGGCTATTGGGGAACTCTGGTTACCCCAACCTGTCCTGGCTACTGACCACAGTGAGGAATCCTAGGACCAGGGCAGTGGAACGCTACAATGAGGCCCATGGGTGGACTAGGAGGGTGATCGAGCGGACCTTCGGCCTCCTGAAGGCCAGGTTCAGGCGCCTCCATATGACAGGTGGGTCCCTATTCTACTCACCGAAGAAGGTGTGCGACATCATCATCGCCTGCTGCATGCTCCATAACTTGGCATTGCGACGCCAGGTGCCTTTTCTGCAGGAGGATGATCCAGATGACGGTGTTGTTGCAGCGGGTGAGCCTGTGGACAGTGATGAGGAGGAAGCTCATGAAGATGAAAACAACAACAGGGAGTCTGTCATACAGCAATATTTTCAGTGAGACACAGGTGAGTACAATTTCATGTTTCACATAATATTACATTTCACACGTCTACCTCTATCCTGTACCTACATTTCACTCCCTATTTGATAACTGAGTTTTCCCCTTCCATTTCAGTTTCACTAATGTGGTAACCTACGTGTCAACAGCTTGCACCCTTGAAAGGCTTGTGATGTGTGACATTGGTATGTTGGCCTTCCAATGGGTAACCATTTTTAACACTGTAATTGACAATACACAGTTCACAATCATTGACTGACTCCAATATTATTATGGTTTCAAGGGTGTTTATTGAAGTGCATAAAAATGTAGGGGGGTTGTGAAATGGGGAGAGGTCATGGTGGAAGAATGTCCATGGCAGAGTCCAGTCTATTAGTCTCACAGGTACATTGCACATCTGGTCATTGGAAGTGGAGCTGGGGCAGTTCCGATTTGGACAGGGTAACAAAGTGGGACAGTGGGGGGACAATCAGGGTGGTCTTATTTCCTGGCGGGGGTCTTGCCATCTTGCTCTGTCCTGTTCCTGGATCTAAGGGACCGCTTTCGTGGTGGTTGTCCGTCTGCAGGGGGTGGGGTGCTGGTGTGGTGGTCCTGTGGCGGGGCGTCCTGCCCCCTAGCGCCGGCGGAGGTGGTGGGCATTTCATCATCCTGGCTAGTGTCAGGGGCCCCTTGGAGTGCCACGGTATCCCTCAAGGTCTTTTGAATGTCCGTCAGCACCCCTACGATGGTGCCCAGGGCGGAGCCGATGGTCCTGAGCTCCTCCCTGAACCCCAAATACTGTTCCTCCTGCAGACGCAGGGTCTCCTGCAACTTGTCCGGAACGTTGCCATCGACTCCTGGGAGTGGTGGTATGCTCCCATGATGGAGGAGAGGGCCTCGTTGAGAGTTGGTTCCCTTGGCCTGTCCTCCCTCTGTCGCACAGCAGCCCTCCCAGTTCCCCTACGTTCCTGTGCCACTGCCCCTAGGTCCCTGTTGTTGTTAGGGTGTTGAGTTACCCTGGGTGCCCTGTAGTGGTGGACACACATCTGATTGACCTGTCCTGGGTTGGGAGGTTTGGGCCCGCTGGGTGGGTGCTGTGCTGGTGTTACCAGAGGGTGGCAGCTCGGTGTTGGGCTGTGGTTGGGCAAGGGGAACCGACTGTCCTGAGGCCAACGATGGTCCGGGCTGGTCATCAAGATCCAGTAGGGCAGAGCTGCTGTCGTCACTGTGGGCCTCGTCTGGGGGTGGAGTGGTGTTGTCTGGACCCTCTGGTGTGGTGACGTTTCTTCGGGTTCCTGCGGGGGTATAAGTACATGATTATTGCATGTGTGTGTTTCATGGTGTGCATTGGTTGGGTGTGCGTGAACCCCAGTGCAGGCATTCCTGTGTGGGGGCTTGTGTGATGATGGTTGAGGGGGGTGTTGTGGGTCTGTGCAGTGGGCATGCTTTAGTGCTGGGTGTCTATGCTTAGTTGTGTCATGCAGGTCTTTGGGTTGGGATGGGTGGTTGGTGTTATGGGTAGATTAGTGAGGAGTTAGGGTGATAGGGGAGGGTGTGAGGTTGGGGGTGTGTGATAGCATGCAGGTAGGGTGGGGGATATGATAGTGAAGATTTGACTTACCAGTGTCCGTTCCTCCAATGACTCCTCCGAGACCCTCAGGATGCAAGATGGACAAGACTTGCTCCTCCCATGTTGTTAGTTGTGGGGGAGGAGGTGGGGGTCCGCCGCCAGTCCGCTATACCGCGATGTTGTGCCTGGATACCGTGGAACGCACCTTCCCCCATAGGTCGTTCCAGCTCTTCCTGATGTCCTCCCTATTTCTTGGGTGCTGTCCCACAGCGTTGACCCTGTTGACTATTCTTTGCCATTGCTCCATCTTCCTGGCTATGGATGTGTACTGTACCTGTGAGCCAAATAGCTGTGGCTCTACCCTGATGATTTCCGCGACCATGACCCTGAGCTCCTCCTCGGAGAAGCAGGGGTGTCTTTGGCGTGACATGGGGTGGTGTGTGTGAGGTGTGGGGTGGAGCATGTGTTGATGAGTGTGGTGAGTGTAGTGGTATGTGGTGTTTTGTGCGTGGATGTTGTGTGGGTGATGGTGTAGTGTGCCTCTGTGTGATGGGGTTCTCTATTCTGTGGTGTCTCTCTCTGGCCTTCTCTTACTTATGGTCGTAGGGGTTTGTGGGTGATGTGGGTGCGTTTATTATATTGTATTGGATGTGTGGGTGTGGTGTGTGTATGTGTATCAGGTGTGTGTATTTGGAATTGTCCAATGTGGCGGTGTTTTGGAGCTGTGTGTGTATTTTGAGCGCGGTGGTGTGTACCGCCAATGGAATACCGCAGTTGAAAGACCGCTGCATGGATTCGTGGGTCGTAATAGCATGGGCGTGTTTCTGTTGGCGTGGAGGTGGAGGATATGTTTCCGCTTGTTTATCGCTGACCTTTGGTGTGGCGGTATTGTGTGGGTGTCTGAATTTCGGCGGATTCCGTGATGTGTGTCATAATAGCTGTGGCAGTCTCGCGCCGCCGCCGTGGTGTATTGGCGGTCTTCTGCACAGCGGTAAGCGGCTTTTACCGCCAATGTTGTAATGAGGGCCTAAGTGTGAAGGTAAACTTTTAACGAGGCCTCCCGCGGCCTGTAGCCGAGCAGGGCTCCATCGGCCTTAAACTTTGACTTTGCTCCGGTCGAGGTGCAACCAGATGACCCGATTGGCACTTTTTGTTTCTAGGCGCAAAAAATAATAATTCTTTAAAAATTCTCCGGTTCCCCTTATCCAATTTTTTTCGTTTCTGTGTCATTTTGAAGATAAAAATATAATCTATTTTTATAAATTGGTTTTGGATTTTTAAACTGTTTCCTGTGTTTTATTTAATTACCGTTTTGTGATATTTGAATGCTTTACACTCTATCTCCTAAGTTAAGCCTTGACGCTCGTTGCCAAGCTACCAACGGTTGAGGTGGGTTTAATTTACTGAGACCTAACTGGACCTTAGTGGAGGTTAGTGGCCTATTGCTAAGTGTAGGTACCTACCTGCCCTTACCAATAACTCATTTTCCAACAGTTTGGTAGAGCATCAACATCAGGCGAGGGTGCTGAGGCACCAACAAGTGGGGAGGCAGCAGCCCTCGGATCCTCTGAGGCAGAGATAACGGACGCCCAGGGGACCAGTGGGTGGGAGCGCGAGGGGACTTCCACGGGGAGGCTACTACCACAGGAGGTCATGACTCTGAGACCTCCTCCGATGGGGGTCCCCCGGCGGAGGGGTTGGTCCCTAGTGCACACACCACTACCATGAGATCTTCCGCCACCCCCCATACTATCACTGCCCTCCCTTCTTATCCTCACCGAGTTGCCCGTGCCCGCCCACCCAGAAAGGTGGGCGTCTCCTTCGCCCCAGGCACCTCCTCCTCTGTCCCAGTCTGCTCTGCTGCCCTCACAGAGGAAGCTATTGACCTCCTGAGAACCATCTCTGTAGGGCAGACAACCATTGTCAATGCCATCCAAGGGCTAGCATCAGAGGTGCATTAGACCAATGCCTATCTGGATGGCATTCACTGTGCTGTGTCTGCCCTACAGAGATCTTTTCAGGCTCTGGCCTCCTCTCGGACGGCAGCCAGTTTCCCTGGCCATTCTGTCCCCCCTCCAACCTCCTCTACCCCTTCCAGCACCCCACTCCCTTTAGCCGTCCAAAAAACACAATCAGACCCGCTGACAGGCACATCAACACACAAGAAGCACACTTCAAAACACCAGCACCACACCTCCCACCACAAGCATTCACACAGCCAACAGACACCTGCACACACAACAACGTCCACTTCCTCCATTGTGCCCACCTCTTCCGCCTCCCTGTCTGTCCCCTCTACATCCACACCCTCATGCACTGCACCTTCACTCACTGTTACTGCTCCTTTTCCTGCACTCACCACAATAGCAAACAGCCATACATGCACCCCATACACCACACCTGCACTCACCACCGCTACTGTAGTTGAGTCATGCAGCACACTCACTAGACTTGCAGACACCCATCCAACATAAATCCACACTAGCTGTCTGTCTTCTCCCACTGTGTCCAACCCCCATCTCCCAAGAGACACAAATGTACCAAGACACCCACCAATCAGACATCCACCACACAACAGCATTCTGAGCAGTCATCAGCACCCACTACATGCACCCCTACACCCCATACATCCACTCCTTCTGCCTCCTCTCCCATGCCTTAACCCACGCCCACCCCAATTTCTCCCAAGAAACGTCTCTTCTCCCGTGCTGACCTCTTCCAACCCACTGGCCCACCCCATCTTGTCCCCAAACGTGCCTACATCCTTGCCCTTTCTGCTCCTTCCACATCACAGCCCACCCCGGTCCACCCTTTACATTCCTGTGCCCCTTCCCCAGAGAAGAAGAAGAAGACCTGACCAGAGCCTAGGCCATCCAGCTCCACCTGAGCCAAAGAGCCCCCACCCCTTTCAAAGGAGAAACCCACCCCCCTCAGCAGTCATCAGCACCCACTACATGCACCCCGACACCCCATACATCCACTCCCTCTGCCTCCTCTACCATGCTTTCACCCACGCCCACCCCAATTGCTCCCAAGAAACTTCTCCTCTCCCGTGCTGACCTCTTCCAACCCACTGGCCCACCCCGTCTTGTCCCCATGCCTTCACCCACGCCCACCCCAATTGCTCCCAAGAAATTTCTCCTCTCCTGTGCTGACCTCTTCCAACCCACTGGCCCACTCCGTCTTGTCCCCAAACGTGCCCACCTCCTTGCCCTTTCTGCTCCTTCCACATCACAGCCCACCCCGGTCCACCCTTCACATTCCTGTGCTCCTTCCCCAGAGAAGAAGAAAAAGACCTGGTCAGAGCCTAGGCCATCCAGCTCCACCTGAGCCAAAGAGCCCCCACCCCCTTCAAAGGAGAAACCCACCCCCCTCAACACTCCACAAGAAAGTCAAAGGCCCACTCCCGTTGAAAATCTCCACCCCCACCACCCCCTGCCCCCCTTCCATGAGGTGCCTGGATCCCCATATGGTGCCCCATTCTGTGGAGTACCCAGCACTTGTGGGAGTCAGTTGGGGCCACTTGTGGCCCATGACAATTGGGATTTTACGGACTGGCCATTGGCCCTGTTTGCACTGTTTGGCTCACTGAGCTTCCAATTAAAGTTTCTATGTGGCCTGTGTTTGGCCTGAACACAGTTACACCCTGGTGTTTGTTTTGATTTTTTTTGGGTGTGGGGCTTTTGTATATACTATGGTCAAGTTGCATTAGTCTTCGGTCGGGTACGTACCTCTTGGTGTGGGGTGTCGACTTGTGCTGCTGGGAAGGGTGGGGGGGGGCATTGCCTGATGGGTGGAGTGGGTGGGTATGTAACTGTGCCCTTTCCTCCCTTGTGTCGTAGTTTGTGGTACTTATTGTCGTCGTCTTCGTCAGCGGTCTCGGTCGTGTAGGTATATGGCAAGGAGCAGGGCCGGCATCATCTGCAGCTCTCTATCCGTGGCTGCATGTTCTGTGGGACTCCGATACGTGGTTCCTTATATTTGGTTAATTTCCGCCTGGCTTTATGTGGCGGTGGTTCCCGCCCCGGAACTGGCAGCAGAATGGTTGCTCATTATTTGATGGGTGGTTTGGGCCTTTCTGACAGCCTGTTGGCGGACTCTGCCATCCTCGGTGGGACTCCTCTCCTGGCTGCAGGTGGTTTGCGTGATACGTGTGTTTTGTGTGGATCATTATTTGGCAGTCCGGACTGCTCCTCTGTTTGCGGTTTCTACCGCCACCGCCGGCATACCGGAACGGACCACCATGTTCGTAATGAAGGCCTAAGACTCTTTAATCTTACAAAAGTGATATTTCAACTAGTGCTTATTGAATCTTTATATATTTGCCCTTAATTTAACTAGATAAATATAATATTTTTTTCTAAACATGTGAGGTGTATTTTGTGGTGCTTTCACTGTGGTATTGCATGATTGATTGCACAAATACTTTAGACATTGCCTTCTAAATTAAGCCTGACTTCTCAGTTCCAAGTTACCAGAGAATGGTAACAGGATAATTTGGATTGTGTGTGACTTACCCTGACTAGGATTGTTGTCCCTACTTGGACAAGGATGCATACCTCTGCCATTTCTAACAATTGTCATGAACTAAGCACTTTTATTATGGTCAGAGTGAAACCTTCTATTCATAGAGTTTAGAAACTTTAGGAAGTTTAAAAGTGGTGGTAGGGCTTAGAAACAATAGAAGTGAAAATGCATTTTAAAGTTGTTGTTATATATTAATATTACACTGTGCTGTTTTCTGCTGCACCCTTAATGCACCCATCGATCGCATTCCATTCTACTTTTTGAGCAATTTTCAACCGGTGACTGGGGGATACCTTTTACTGGCTCATCCCAGTTTATTACAATACTTGCTTTGAGTACACATGTGCCCTTCATCTAAGCTCAGATTTGTAACAAGTGTGAGGCAGTTTAGTTTTTCATGCATTCTAGGCACTGTGCCTTGCATGAGTAGGTCACACACAGTGCCCGTTCCATTTTAATGTTAGTCTTAATTTCCTATTGAAATACTATGGCACATATTTAACTGTAAATGAAGGAGCGTGACGCAGCGCCAAAATTGGCAGCACCACGCTATGTCATTTTCACAACATAAGGATGCACTGTATTTAATCGAATACTGTGCACCCCTGTGTTGTCTCCTTGCACTGGCGCTAAATTGAGCTGTCTTGCACCAACGCAGGCATCCTTGCACCATTGTGCAAGGATGTATGCTTTGAGGGGTTTGATTGTTTATGTGTGGGAAGGTGTCCCTTCCTGCACATCAATAATCACTAATGGCGATTTGGCACTTCTGTGTATGCTGCAGAAGCCAGCACACACAAAAGTGTCAAACCATCATTTTGGAACGATTGTTTATGTGCAGTAAGGGACATCTTCCCGCACATAAACAATCATGTCTGGCACTTTGCTCTTTGTATGCAAGGAAAAGTGAGGTTCTAGTAGTACTAGGGGCTCATAAATATGCCCCTATGTGCTTTAGGTTATCAATTCACCAATGATCCAGCGTAAAAATAACAGAAACCTAAACATCTGCCTTCTGTCCTCTAGATCATGCTCCATGCACAGACAATACAATTCTTGCACGACTTTTTACAACACTTTTCCAGACTGCAGTAGATCCGTGAAGCAAAGAGGGTCAGTTCATGCTCCCCAAAAACATCAAACCCCGAAAAGCAGAAGAGCCTAGCGTTTCAATCCTGGACGGTGTTTTATTGCTAATTCATATCATTAGCACCATGATAATCGTTTTAACAATCTTACCTATGAGGCAGCCTTTCCACACTAGGATAGAAGAGGTGCATTATCTTCTGAGGCTCTCAGGAGAGGGTTGAATGTATTAGAAACGAAGGCTCTATCATCATCAAATTATATGACATCCAGGTAAAGAGGTTTTATTAAAGAGGCATCATTATGTGCAGACTCAAGCATGCAGACTCAAGCACTGGAAGATTGGAATTTTATAGGCTTTTTATTGTATGTAATTTTGGAAAAGGATGTTCTAAGAATTAAACAAGTTACAGTTTCACTGATCAACTCAAAGGGCAACAAGCCAATCAGGTGGTACAACAGAACAGATATATATATATATATATATATATATATATATATATATATATATATATATAAAAATGGTGCCATAATTCATACCTAAACTTCGAAAGTAACAAGGCGACTCATTTAATTCTCTCTACTTCACAAATGTGACAAAAATACAGGTCAGGCCTACTGATTTGTTTGCAGGGATTTGATAACAATGAAAGTTATATGTACTTTAGATGAAATTTTGAAAAAAATTAATGATAGCTTTTGGCAAGACATAGCTTTTAGGAACATGAAGTGGTCATACAATGTTAGATAACATGTAAACATTAAGCCTGACAATGGTGAAAGGTATGTGTGTTTTTTCCTCTGCCTTCCTTGAGATTGTGCATCAGAACAAACCACAATATCTATTGTCTAACATATTAATCCATTCTAAATATAATTTACAAAGATATTGTCCCTTTGAGGGTAGATTAACTATTTTTAACTCCAATTTTGTAGACACAATTTAGAGTGCAATATCTGTCAGAAACGTCTGCTAGCACACCTTTTCGGATGGGATGGCTAGCTGCAATATTGTGTCCCAGTGAAGCCCTTACACATCACACCCACGGAGGTATGTTCACATTGACGAGGCATAGTAAGGAATCATTTGCTTTTAATGGCTTTGAGGCAGCCCTAGTGGCCCCAAGAATATGATAAGGGCTCGCCGCTCTGCCCCCCTAACACCGTATGAGATTGAAGTACAGGGAACAATTGGAACTACGGACTGAGCAGCACCATGACCTTCCAGAAACATATACATAAACCCATAGTTGAAAGAATTCAGCTCTCTAGATTTCGGTGAACTCCCTGTGGTGAAAGGTTGATTATATTATTTCACACTGATGTAGTGTCCACTGTCACCTTTACTGCCCAGTGTGTGGAATCATTGAGTTGTAGGAATCTTGAACCCTAAAGACCTTTCCTTAATCCTGAGAGGGGCAGAGGAAGGCAGTGCTCTTGTGCCAGAGACTCAGTTAGACTGAATGTGGCTACCAGATTGTGACCAACCAGATTCCCATTTGTCCCTGGTATAAGAGGAGTCTGTGGTTGGAATTCTCGGTGTGTGCACCCTGTTGCTAGTGTGTGTGTGCCTGGTGATACCCATTTCAACTGCAATATTTTAAGTGTAAAATCTTACCGTCAAGAGTTATTGGCACGTTTCTTTCTTCATTGGTAGGACAGAGAGGGTTCATCTCCATGATAGAGAAGTGACCTTGGTATCTGCTTCAGCACCAACCCGAAAGCTTTTATTAGAAAGTCTTGCAGACCTCCTGACTACAAGGTCCAGCATGCATCTTCTTGAAGCTGAGGCTGTGATCCCTAGAGCCAGAGAGTGAAACTGCTTGATGCGTTGCCTCCTAGTACCCTCTAAGTTCTCTGCAAAGTAAGTTCTGACCTCTTGCAGGTGAGAGAAGGACACTGATGAGTCTTTAGGATGCCTACACAGTGCCCTTCTGGTCCCATTAGATGATTTTAGCCAGACCACTGTAAATGACATTAGTTCTCAGTTATGGGTCAACTTTCATCCAATCACAGAGCACCATGGGCTATTCTGCACTAGATGGTTTAGCAATGACCACTTCTATGGTTATCACTAACACTGCATGAATGCCCAGAGCAATAAAATACACCAATACTACTGAAACTCTCTGGCCTACAGGTCTTAGGACTACATCTCATAGGACTACAAGAATTATGTGTACTATCCTAACATATGCTAGCCCCGACCCCTCTCTTGTAGCAAAAAAGCGGTACACCACGTCAGAAAAATAAACCTGGCATGTTAATTGCCTAGACGAATAAGGCAGCTGCCTTTTGCTAAGGGTTCTGTGGATCCTTAGCCTCTTTATGTGCAGTGAAAACAATCCAGTGTTGTGTGTGAAGGCTTCTTTATTCTTTATTCCTCAGCTGTGGTAAATGTCCTCTTCCTTAATCAATGTCTTGCACCAAAATAAAGGTGAGTACAACTCCTTGGTGCATTTTATCCTGGCAGAGGTACTTAAAAGATGTGAAAAGTTCATTGAAAGTAGTAAACTCATGCTAAAGAAAAGCAATAGTGTGTCCTGTGAGCAGGGGTGATGCTGCACGTGAACTATGCACAGCCGTGCACAGTCTGTGCCCCCTCGCATCCTGGCAGTCAAACCTTCAGAAGAAGATGCTCTCACTTGGCCCTCAGACTCCTGGGTGCATTACTTGTTGGTTCCTCACTGGCTCCTTGTGACACTGGTCTCAAGCCCTGTCTTTCTAGCACAAGGTTTAATATCTCAAACCATTCTTCTTGCTGCAAATAAATTAAAATTCCAGGCACTAAATCATCCTCACATCAAGGTAGGCACTGGAAGTGACGTAGGATCCCGATGGACAAGAAAGATTGAAATGCGAATCAGATATACGGTCTACTGCTGTTGAGTTTGTATACAATGTAGGCAACCCGCAATTGATTGAACATATATGTCTATCCATTAATAGTGTGTATTATATGTGGATGACAATAATAATATGTTGTGGTTTGCTGAAATAATACGCACGGATGTATTTTACAATCATTTTATAATTAATTAATGGCACGGGTATCAATTAGAGCAGATGAATGCGGGACACACTCTCTGCCTCTCCAAGAGGTGAAGTTGTGAATGAACAGCTCACAGCAGGTATTTTCACAAGTTATTGTGATGTCCTAAACCTTATATTTTGCATATTGCAGTTAAACCTAAAGCATACCCGGAGGACCTGAGATTTTTACGGTAGACAGATAAATGAGCACAGACTTCACCAAGTGTCACCAAATGCTGCTTGTCTATCTTGTTATTTTAGGGACTGACCTCAAACCACTTGAATTTCATTGTAAAGCACAAACCTGGAAACAGGCTCCAAAGACAATGGCTTTGTTGACTGCTTCAGAAGTTGAGGTAAGGAGGACATGAGAGAGGAACACCCTACATGAGAAAAAATGAATCTGCATACTCTTCCAAAATTCAAAGCAGTGATCACAGGGGCAGGGCTTCCCAATAGCAGAGAGAATGAGCATTGCAACAGATTAAACCCTTCAATAGCTCCCTTTAATGCTGTCATGCTAATATAGGCAGCCAGCAGTGTATGGTGAGTCTGCTGGGACATGATCCCCAGTGATGAAAGAAAGAAATGGAGACAACAATGCTGAACTCAAGGGAAATCTCTGTCGTTGTCATCAAAGGGCCTATGGGTTTTCCCTGCAGGGACATTGTTAACACAGGACTTGTTTGTGGAACAATTTGAAAAAGATACCTTGGTGGGTGGACACTGCTGTCCGATGTCCTTTGGCTGGTTTATTGAGTGACGGCTGGGCCTACTATGATCCAATGTACCTTTAAATCTTGACAGGTGTGTCTCTGTTCCTTCCTGTTGGCTTAAAGTTTCAAGTTCATAGGCTGTTAGTTCAGACTGGCAGAGGGATCAGCAGGATCTAGTCACTACAGGAAGGAAAAACACAAATTCTTCCAGTTCAAAGGGCGTACAGAAGAGCTTCTGTGGTACTTCAGAGTCAAATGGGACGTGAGGAGCACAAGCCTCATCTTCAGACTGCTGCTTCCTTGCTCCCTCTAATCCAGTTTCAGGAAATTCATTGACCCCCCTAATGTGCATAACATATTATGCAGTTCTACAAACTCAAACTGTTCTTGAGTGAAGTCCTCAATGGTGTAATACTCCAATATTACTTTTTCATGCATTTTCACATTTCAAAGGAATGTAGAGTAACTGTCATTGGTCCATATTAGGTTTTCATAAATGCTAAAAAATAGATGAGATGCTGCAAAATGCTAGTTCACCCTCACCAAGATAGTACCCAGTATCAGGCACGGAAGATCAGGCATGCACTATGCCCTTCATAAAGGTGCCCCCTACACAAGGCTGCATTGAGCACTAGGGAATGAAACCAGTTGGAAAAGTAGACCACACTCACTCATCTGCCAGAATCTATGAGTGGAGAACTGCGAGGCTGTGCTAATCATCACTCACCTCAATCAAACTCAATCAAAACGTCTTGCATGGACTGTGAAACTGATCTGTCACTGTACAATTCTCAAAGCAAAACACAAACGCTGTGGGATAGCGTAACTGGATGAACGGAATGCGGAACCAATCAAACATTCACCCCCAGTCACAGATCTGGGTTTAATCCATCCATTATTTTGCTCACCATGCCACCCCAGTTTGAACCCAGCCATATGCAAATCAGTCTTGACCCTGTTCCTCATGGGAACAGTCCAACCTGAACTGCCAGGCCAGGTTCGCCCTGGACCGGAAACAAGCATCCTGGGACCGGTTTCGGGGTTTCACCCCTCATCAGCCAGGCTAGCTTGAATCCAGTGGCACAGTGAGCCCGGGACCCACGTCTGGGCATACCCGGCGCACTTAGGGTGGCAAAAGCAAAGCAAAACACAAACGCTGTGGGATAGCGTAACTGGATGGACGGAATGCGGAACCAATCAAACATTCACCCCCAGTCACAGATCTGGGTTTAATCCATCCATTATTTTGCTCACCATGCCACCCCAGTTTGAACCCAGCCATATGCAAATCAGTCTTGACCCTCTTCCTCATGGGAACAGTCCAGCCTGAACTGCCAGGCCAGATTCGCCCTGGACCGGAAACAAGCATCCTGGGACCGGTTTCGGGGTTTCACCCCTCATCAGCCAGGCTAGCTTGAATCCAGTGGCACAGTGAGCCCGGGACCCACGTCTGGGCATACCCGGCGCACTTAGGGTGGCAAAAGCAAAGCAAAACACAAACGCTGTGGGATAGCGTAACTGGATGGACGGAATGCGGAACCAATCAAACATTCACCCCCAGTCACAGATCTGGGTTTAATCCATCCATTATTTTGCTCACCATGCCACCCCAGTTTGAACCCAGCTATATGCAAATCAGTCTTGACCCTGTTCCTCATGGGAACAGTCCAGCCTGAACTGCCAGGCCAGGTTCGCCCTGGACCGGAAACAAGCATCCTGGGACCGGTTTCGGGGTTTCACCCCTCATCAGCCAGGCTAGCTTGAATCCAGTGGCACAGTGAGCCCGGGACCCACGTCTGGGCATACCCGGCGCACTTAGGGTGGCAAAAGCAAAGCAAAACACAAACGCTGTGGGATAGCGTAACTGGATAGACGGAATGCGGAACCAATCAAACATCCACCCCCAGTCACAGATCTGGGTTTAATCCATCCATTATTTTGCTCACCATGCCACCCCAGTTTGAACCCAGCCATATGCAAATCAGTCTTGACCCTGTTCCTCATGGGAACAGTCCAGCCTGAACTGCCAGGCCAGGTTCGCCGTGGACCGGAAACAAGCATCCTGGGACCGGTTTCGGGGTTTCACCCCTCATCAGCCAGGCTAGCTTGAATCCAGTGGCACAGTGAGCCCGGGACCCACGTCTGGGCATACCCGGCGCACTTAGGGTGGCAAAAGCAAAGCAAAACACAAACGCTGTGGGATAGCGTAACTGGATGGACGGAATGCGGAACCAATCAAACATTCACCCCCAGTCACAGATCTGGGTTTAATCCATCCATTATTTTGCTCACCATGCCACCCCAGTTTGAACCCAGCCATATGCAAATCAGTCTTGACCCTGTTCCTCATGGGAACAGTCCAGCCTGAACTGCCAGGCCAGGATCGCCCTGGACCGGAAACAAGCATCCTGGGACCGGTTTCGGGGTTTCACCCCTCATCAGCCAGGCTAGCTTGAATCCAGTGGCACAGTGAGCCCGGGACCCACGTCTGGGCATACCCGGCGCACTTAGGGTGGCAAAAGCAAAGCAAAACACAAACGCTGTGGGATAGCGTAACTGGATGGACGGAATGCGGAACCAATCAAACATTCACCCCCAGTCACAGATCTGGGTTTAATCCATCCATTATTTTGCTCACCATGCCACCGCAGTTTGAACCCAGCCATATGCAAATCAGTCTTGACCCTGTTCCTCATGGGAACAGTCCAGCCTGAACTGCCAGGCCAGGTTCGCCCTGGACCGGAAACAAGCATCCTGGGACCGGTTTCGGGGTTTCACCCCTCATCAGCCAGGCTAGCTTGAATCCAGTGGCACAGTGAGCCCGGGACCCACGTCTGGGCATACCCGGTGCACTTAGGGTGGCAAAAGCAAAGCAAAACACAAACGCTGTGGGATAGCGTAACTGGATGGACGGAATGCGGAACCAATCAAACATTCACCCCCAGTCACAGATCTGGGTTTAATCCATCCATTATTTTGCTCACCATGCCACCCCAGTTTGAACCCAGCCATATGCAAATCAGTCTTGACCCTGTTCCTCATGGGAACAGTCCAGCCTGAACTGCCAGGCCAGGTTCGCCCTGGACCGGAAACAAGCATCCTGGGACCGGTTTCGGGGTTTCACCCCTCATCAGCCAGGCTAGCTTGAATCCAGTGGCACAGTGAGCCCGGGACCCACGTCTGGGCATACCCGGCGCACTTAGGGTGGCAAAAGCAAAGCAAAACACAAACGCTGTGGGATAGCGTAACTGGATGGACGGAATGCGGAACCAATCAAACATTCACCCCCAGTCACAGATCTGGGTTTAATCCATCCATTATTTTGCTCACCATGCCACCCCAGTTTGAACCCAGCCATATGCAAATCAGTCTTGACCCTGTTCCTCATGGGAACAGTCCAGCCTGAACTGCCAGGCCAGATTCGCCCTGGACCGGAAACAAGCATCCTGGGACCGGTTTCGGGGTTTCACCCCTCATCAGCCAGGCTAGCTTGAATCCAGTGGCACAGTGAACCCGGGACCCACGTCTGGGCATACCCGGCGCACTTAGGGTGGCAAAAGCAAAGCAAAACACAAACGCTGTGGGATAGCATAACTGGATGGACGGAATGCGGAACCAATCAAACATTCACCCCCAGTCACAGATCTGGGTTTAATCCATCCATTATTTTGCTCACCATGCCACCCCAGTTTGAACCCAGCTATATGCAAATCAGTCTTGACCCTGTTCCTCATGGGAACAGTCCAGCCTGAACTGCCAGGCCAGGTTCGCCCTGGACCGGAAACAAGCATCCTGGGACCGGTTTCGGGGTTTCACCCCTCATCAGCCAGGCTAGCTTGAATCCAGTGGCACAGTGAGCCCGGGACCCACGTCTGGGCATACCCGGCGCACTTAGGGTGGCAAAAGCAAAGCAAAACACAAACGCTGTGGGATAGCGTAACTGGATGGACGGAATGCGGAACCAATCAAACATTCACCCCCAGTCACAGATCTGGGTTTAATCCATCCATTATTTTGCTCACCATGCCACCCCAGTTTGAACCCAGCCATATGCAAATCAGTCTTGACCCTGTTCCTCATGGGAACAGTCCAGCCTGAACTGCCAGGCCAGGATCGCCCTGGACCGGAAACAAGCATCCTGGGACCGGTTTCGGGGTTTCACCCCTCATCAGCCAGGCTAGCTTCAATCCAGTGGCACAGTGAGCCCGGGACCCACGTCTGGGCATACCCGGCGCACTTAGGGTGGCAAAAGCAAAGCAAAACACAAACGCTGTGGGATAGCGTAACTGGATGGACGGAATGCGGAACCAATCAAACATTCACCCCCAGTCACAGATCTGGGTTTAATCCATCCATTATTTTGCTCACCATGCCACCGCAGTTTGAACCCAGCCATATGCAAATCAGTCTTGACCCTGTTCCTCATGGGAACAGTCCAGCCTGAACTGCCAGGCCAGGTTCGCCCTGGACCGGAAACAAGCATCCTGGGACCGGTTTCGGGGTTTCACCCCTCATCAGCCAGGCTAGCTTGAATCCAGTGGCACAGTGAGCCCGGGACCCACGTCTGGGCATACCCGGCGCACTTAGGGTGGCAAAAGCAAAGCAAAACACAAACGCTGTGGGATAGCGTAACTGGATGGACGGAATGCGGAACCAATCAAACATTCACCCCCAGTCACAGATCTGGGTTTAATCCATCCATTATTTTGCTCACCATGCCACCCCAGTTTGAACCCAGCCATATGCAAATCAGTCTTGACCCTGTTCCTCATGGGAACAGTCCAGCCTGAACTGCCAGGCCAGGTTCGCCCTGGACCGGAAACAAGCATCCTGGGACCGGTTTCGGGGTTTCACCCCTCATCAGCCAGACTAGCTTGAATCCAGTGGCACAGTGAGCCCGGGACCCACGTCTGGGCATACCCGGCGCACTTAGGGTGGCAAAAGCAAAGCAAAACACAAACGCTGTGGGATAGCGTAACTGGATGGACGGAATGCGGAACCAATCAAACATTCACCCCCAGTCACAGATCTGGGTTTAATCCATCCATTATTTTGCTCACCATGCCACCCCAGTTTGAACCCAGCCATATGCAAATCAGTCTTGACCCTGTTCCTCATGGGAACAGTCCAGCCTGAACTGCCAGGCCAGGTTCGCCCTGGACCGGAAACAAGCATCCTGGGTCCGGTTTCGGGGTTTCACCCCTCATCAGCCAGGCTAGCTTGAATCCAGTGGCACAGTGAGCCCGGGACCCACGTCTGGGCATACCCGGCGCACTTAGGGTGGCAAAAGCAAAGCAAAACACAAACGCTGTGGGATAGCGTAAGTGGATGGACGGAATGCGGAACCAATCAAACATTCACCCCCAGTCACAGATCTGGGTTTAATCCATCCATTATTTTGCTCACCATGCCACCCCAGTTTGAACCCAGCCATATGCAAATCATTCTTGACCCTGTTCCTCATGGGAACAGTCCAGCCTGAACTGCCAGGCCAGGTTCACCCTGGACCGGAAACAAGCATCCTGGGACCGGTTTCGGGGTTTCACCCCTCATCAGCCAGGCTAGCTTGAATCCAGTGGCACAGTGAGCCCTGGACCCACGTCTGGGCATACCCGGCGCACTTAGGGTGGCAAAAGCAAAGCAAAACACAAACGCTGTGGGATAGCGTAACTGGATGGACGGAATGCGGAACCAATCAAACATTCACCCCCAGTCACAGATCTGGGTTTAATCCATCCATTATTTTGCTCACCATGCCACCCAAGTTTGAACCCAGCCATATGCAAATCAGTCTTGACCCTGTTCCTCATGGGAACAGTCCAGCCTGAACTGCCAGGCCAGGTTCGCCCTGGACCGGAAACAAGCATCCTGGGACCGGTTTCGGGGTTTCACCCCTCATCAGCCAGGCTAGCTTGAATCCAGTGGCACAGTGAGCCCGGGACCCACGTCTGGGCATACCCGGCGCACTTAGGGTGGCAAAAGCAAAGCAAAACACAAACGCTGTGGGATAGCGTAACTGGATGGACGGAATGCGGAACGAATCAAACATTCACCCCCAGTCACAGATCTGGGTTTAATCCATCCATTATTTTGCTCACCATGCCACCCCAGTTTGAACCCAGCCATATGCAAATCAGTCTTGACCCTGTTCCTCATGGGAACAGTCCAGCCTGAACTGCCAGGCCAGGTTCGCCCTGGACCGGAAACAAGCATCCTGGGACCGGTTTCGGGGTTTCACCCCTCATCAGCCAGGCTAGCTTGAATCCAGTGGCACAGTGAGCCCGGGACCCACGTCTGGGCATACCCGGCGCACTTAGGGTGGCAAAAGCAAAGCAAAACACAAACGCTGTGGGATAGCGTAACTGGATGGACGGAATGCGGAACCAATCAAACATTCACCCCCAGTCACAGATCTGGGTTTAATCCATCCATTATTTTGCTCACCATGCCACCCCAGTTTGAACCCAGCCATATGCAAATCAGTCTTGACCCTGTTCCTCAAGGGAACAGTCCAGCCTGAACTGCCAGGCCAGGTTCGCCCTGGACCGGAAACAAGCATCCTGGGACCGGTTTCGGGGTTTCACCCCTCATCAGCCAGGCTAGCTTGAATCCAGTGGCACAGTGAGCCCGGGACCCACGTCTGGGCATACCCGGCACACTTAGGGTGGCAAAAGCAAAGCAAAACACAAACGCTGTGGGATAGCGTAACTGGATGGACGGAATGCGGAACCAATCAAACATTCACCCCCAGTCACAGATCTGGGTTTAATCCATCCATTATTTTGCTCACCATGCCACCCCAGTTTGAACCCAGCCATATGCAAATCAGTCTTGACCCTGTTCCTCATGGGAACAGTCCAGCCTGAACTGCCAGGCCAGGTTCGCCCTGGACCGGAAACAAGCATCCTGGGACCGGTTTCGGGGTTTCACCCCTCATCAGCCAGGCTAGCTTGAATCCAGTGGCACAGTGAGCCCGGGACCCACGTCTGGGCATACCCGGCGCACTTAGGGTGGCAAAAGCAAAGCAAAACACAAACGCTGTGGGATAGCGTAACTGGATGGACGGAATGCGGAACCAATCAAACATTCACCCCCAGTCACAGATCTGGGTTTAATCCATCCATTATTTTGCTCACCATGCCACCCCAGTTTGAACCCAGCCATATGCAAATCAGTCTTGACCCTGTTCCTCATGGGAACAGTCCAGCCTGAACTGCCAGGCCAGGTTCACCCTGGACCGGAAACAAGCATCCTGGGACCGGTTTCGGGGTTTCACCCCTCATCAGCCAGGCTAGCTTGAATCCAGTGGCACAGTGAGCCCGGGACCCACGTCTGGGCATACCCGGCGCACTTAGGGTGGCAAAAGCAAAGCAAAACACAAACGCTGTGGGATAGCGTAACTGGATGGACGGAATGCGGAACCAATCAAACATTCACCCCCAGTCACAGATCTGGGTTTAATCCATCCATTATTTTGCTCACCATGCCACCCCAGTTTGTACTCAGCCATATGCAAATCAGTCTTGACCCTGTTCCTCATGGGAACAGTCCAGCCTGAACTGCCAGGCCAGGTTCGCCCTGGACCGGAAACAAGCATCCTGGGACCGGTTTCGGGGTTTCACCCCTCATCAGCCAGGCTAGCTTGAATCCAGTGGCACAGTGAGCCCGGGACCAACGTCTGGGCATACCCGGCGCACTTAGGGTGGCAAAAGCAAAGCAAAACACAAACGCTGTGGGATAGCGTAACTCAATCTCAATCAGACGACCAAGAAATATACATTTTGTGAAATACATGCAGTTTTGAAGCAAATTATAATTAATTCACAAGGAAATACTTTTATAATGTTGGTTGAGTCTATGAAAGAGTCAAGTGGTCTTCAACACTGCTAATCATATTGCAAAGATCAGTAGATCTAACACCAAATTAAAAGTTCATTCCGAAGGTTTGAAGTTTATGCTCCTTTCTTCCCTCAGTCTTCCTCTAAAGTATCTTAGGAACCCAGATGAGAAGCCTTTTGTTCAGAGGCATCAATCTACATTCACAAACTTCAGTCCATCATTCCTTTCAGTAAAACAGTTGATAACCTAGACTTATTGGGTGTCATTTAAGTGTTATTGAAAGTTTTCTTGTCAAACAGCCCAAAGGTCAAATGTTTTAACTGAATTATGCCCAAATGGGGCACAAATGTGCAACTATCTTTTAAATACAAAAGGACTCCATCACTTTACCCATCAATGTGAAATTGATGTAATTCTGGAATTCTTTTTCTCATAAGTATGCACTTAAACACTCTTAAATTGGTCACCAAATATATTTTAAATTGAACCTTTTTTGTGCAGAAGGAAAATGTTTGTTTTTTTCAGGAAACTTCTCCCCCAACTCCTCAGCCAATTTCTGGAGCTCTCCCTCGCAATTCATATCCTGGATAGTGAACTACTAATTTTCTTCACAGGACTAAATATCAGACAATCTCTAATTTTTCCAATTGTATTTATTTTTTAGTTACATGTTCATGGCTGTAATCCGATCTTTTATTAACAAGCGTCTGCACAGGGATTGGGACTATGTTTTGAGTGATAATTATCACACACTCACAGTTTTCCCCTGATAGTTTCCAATAGGTCAAATAAGCTCACATTTCCTACAGGAGAATGACCAAATAAAAGGCAAAACACGCAGAATTCAATGTAGTAGTTACTGTTTTCAAATGTTATGTCAGATAGGAAAACATTTAGGCCCTCATTACAACCCTGGCGGTAAATCCTGATTACTGCCGTGCTGAAGGCCGCCAACATGCCGTGGCTGCGGCGGAAATCCGCTACAGATATTACGACCCACATCTCCGAATCTGCCACAATACAGACACCCACACAAGTCTGCCACACCAAAGGTCAGTGATAAACTGGCTATACCAAAACCTACACCGTCACACCAACAAGAATACGCCCACACTATCACAACCCACAAATCAATGCAGCAGTCTTTTAACAGCAGAAATCCATTGGCGGTACACACCTCCGCGCTCAAAATACACATACACTTACAAAACACAACTACATTTGACCCACGCTACCCACAAACAAAAGCAACAACATTTTTGGAAGAAGCACAGAGAGAGAAAGCAAACATAACAGCAGCATCCACAGGCACACCACAACATCACTCATACAACATCCACGCACCTCAAACAAGACACCCCAACACAACACATCACACAGCACAACAAACATCACATCACACATCACCCACACCACATTACGGCACCTCAAAGACACCCCAGGTTTTCTGAGGAGGAGCTCAGGGTCATGGTGGAGGAAATCATCCGGGTAGAGCCACAGCTATTTGGATCACAGGTGCAGCACACCTCCATTGCAAGGAAGATGGAGCTATGGAGGAGAATTGTCAACAGGGTCAACGCAGTTGGACAGCATCCAAGAACACGGGATGACATCAGGAAGAGGTGGAACGAACTATGGGGGAAGGTACTTTCAGTGGTATCCAGACACCAGATTGCTGTACAGACGACTGACGGTGGACCCCCACCTCCTCCCCCACAACGAACAACATGGGAGGACTAAGTGTTGGCAATACTGCATCCTGAGGGCCTGGCAGGAGTAGCAAGAGGACTGGACCCTGGTAAGTCAGATCTTTACTACTATATCCCCCACACCTAACCTCCATGCCAACACATACCACCACCCACCCCCTCACCCCCATCAATCCAACACCTCACATATGCCCCACTATCACAACCCACCCATCCCAATACCAAGCCCTGCACGCAACACTAAAGCATGGACCCCCATTGTCAAAGTATGTCCAGTACAGATACCCACACAGACCCCAAAACACTAATCACACAAGGGCAAACACAATAATGCAAGCACAGGAGTGGAGGGTAACTCACCCAGTGCACAAGATGGCACACACAGATACTAAAACTCTGCATTTACACCTCAACAGGACCCATACCCAACATCACCGGACAGGAAGTGGCAGACATATCCAGTCACCCCACAGAAGTGGCCCACAGTGATGACAGCAGCTCTGCACAGCTGGATCAAGATGACCAGCCTGCCCATTAGGGACCCCTGGACAGTTGGTTCCCCTCCCACAGTCACAGGCCACCACAGACACTCCCCCTCAGGAAACACCACCACAGCACCCACCCAGCAGGCCCATGCCACTGTCCCCAGGACATGTCAATCAGCAGTGTGTCCACCACTGCAGGGACCCCAGGCAAACCCTCCAACCCAAGGTAATCAGGGACCTGGGGTCAGTGGCAGTGGGCACACAGTTCAGGGGACAAAGGCACAGGACAACAGGGAAGCTGGGAGGACTGCTGTGCGACAGGGAGAGGACAGGCCCAGGGAACCCACTCTCCACGAGGCACTCTCCAACAACATGAGAGCATGCCACCATTCCCAGGAGACAATGGGCAAGGTAGTGACTGACTGGCAAGTTTCAGGAGACCCAGCGGCCGCAGGAGGAACACTACCTTGGAATCAGGGAGGAATTGAAGTCCATTAACACCACCCTGGTCACCATTGCAGGGGTACTGGCAGACCTGGCCAACACCATGAGGGACACAGTGGCACACAAACGTGCCCCTGATACTAGCCTGGATGATGAACAGCCCTCCACCTCCACCGGCACTAGTGGACAGGAGGCCCCGCCACAGGACCAACAGGCCACCAGCACCCCACCCCTTGCAGAAGGAGAACAGCCCCGCAAATGATCCCTGAGATCCAGGAACAAGACAGAGAACATTGCCAAGACCCCCACCAGGAAATAAGACCCTCCTGATTGTCACTCTTCTGTCCCACTTTGTCACCCTGTCCACCTTAAACTGCCATTGCTCCACTTCCTATGCCCCCATGGACAATGCACCTGTGAGACCAAGAAACTGAACTCTACCATGAACATTCCTCCACCATCACCCCAGCCCATTGCACCCCCACTCCACTTATTAGCACAGAAATATACACCCTTGAATCACAAATCAATCTGGACTCAGTCTGTACGTTCATAAATGTGTAATTGCAACCTTTCGGAAATCTAGCAATGTCAATGTTCATGCTCACATACCATGGTGAAGCAGTTGTTGGGCAGCAGTAAACATAGCAGAGGGCACAAGTGGGACCCAGATCTGTGAAATGGAAAGGCAAAGTGACATGTCAGGGTCCATATACAGAGATAAAAAGGCTCAGGAGATTCAGGAGGCCGAAGGTGTGCTCTATTATCCGCCTAGTTTGCCCATGTACCTCATTGTAGTGTTCCTCTGCCCTTGTCCTGGGATTCCTCACAGGGGTCAGTAGCCATGACAGGTTGGGGTAACCAGAGTCACCTGCAAATATTGAGGGACAACTGTTAGACATCCTCCAAACATTAGGGAATCTCCCATACCCAGACACCTATTGAAACTGTGTGGGGACCTTGGGCTCACCTATTAGCCACACACAGGGGGTCATTCTGACCCTGGCGGCCGGAGGCCGCCAGGGCCACCGACCACGGGAGCACCGCCAACAGGCTGGCGGTGCTCCCACGAGCATTCCGACCGCGGCGGTCCAGCCGCGGTCAGAAGCGGCAAGTCGGCGGGCTCCCGCCGACTTACCGCTGCTCGGGGGAATCCTTCATGGCGGCGGAGCGCGCTCCGCCGCCATGAGGATTCTGACAGCCCCTACCGCCATCCTGTTCATGGCGGGAAACCCGCCATGAACAGGATGGCGGTAGGGGGTGCCGCGGGGCCCCTGGGGGCCCCTGCCGTGCCCATGCCAATGGCATGGGCACGGCAGGGGCCCCCGTAAGAGGGCCCCGCAAAGTATTTCAGTGTCTGCCTTGCAGACACTGAAATACGCGACGGGTGCAACTGCACCCGTCGCACCCCTGCAACTACGCCGGCTCAATTCTGAGCCGGCGTCCTCGTTGCAGGGGCATTTCCTCTGGGCCGGCGGGCGCTCTTTCGGAGAGCGCCCGCCGGCCCAGAGGAAATGTTTAAATGGCCGCCGCGGTCTTTTGACCGCGGGGCGGTCATTTCACGGCGGTACCTTGGCGGACGGCCTCCGCCGTCCGCCAAGGTTAGAATCACCCCCACAGTGCCTATGGAATCGCCCCTTCACATAAGGGATACTGATATTCCTCAAAATGTAAGCGTCATGCACTGAGCCAGGATACTTGGTATTCACATGGGAGATGTACTGATCTGCCAAATACACCATCTGCACATTCATTGAATGGTAGCTTTTCCGGTTTCTGTACACCTGTTCATTCCCGCGGAAGAGGGGGACTAATGTCACATGTTTACCGTTAATGGCACCAATGATGTTGGGGATATGTCCCAGGGCTTAGAAGTCACCTTTCACTGTGGGCAGATCCTCCACCTGAGGGAAAATCGAAGTAGCTGCGCATGTGTTTCAGCAGGGCAGATAACACTCTGGACAACACGTTGGAGAACATTGGCTGTGACATCCCTGATGCCATGGCCACTGTTGTTTGAAAGGACCCACTTGCCAGGAAATGGAGCACTGACAGGACCTGCACTAGAGGGGGGATTCCTGTGGGATGGCAGATAGCTGACATCACGTCTGGCTCCAACTGGGCACACAGTACCTGGATTGTGTCACGATCAAGTCTGTGAGTGATAATGATGTGTCTGTTTTCCATTGTCAACAGGTACACCAGGGGTCTGTACACCGGAGGATGTCACCATCTCATCACCTGCCCCAGCGGAGGTGCCCTATGGAGGAGAAGGGTGAGCAGAGGGTCATACACCACATAGGTTTCACAAGGCTTTTTAACACAATCATGAAGTAATCTCTGTGTGCCTTTGTCTGTCCGGACTCCTGGCCAATATAGCTGTGACGCAGATAGTTGGCCTGCCATGTGGCTCCCTGAAATGGCAGCTGCCTGATCTGTAAGGAGGGACAAGGGAAATGAGGTAACTGCGCTGGCGTTATGCAGCGTCACGGTAGGCGGTCAAAGACTTCTGCACAATTCAGCATTGGTTGTTATTGGGGCCTGCGGGTTCCAGGAGCAAATGACGATGTACGCCGGAGGTCACGGAATGCACCGCTGCGGACATGACTGCCATTTTCTATCTGTTCCCTCACTTGATACCGGACCTACACTGCAAGTGCTGCTGTGACCTGCGTCTGGATGTGACAATGGCTATAGTGTCTGGGAAAAGGGCCTTTGCCTTCACTGTGGAGGAGTTGGAGAAACTGGTCGATGACTTATCCCGGGGTACACGCTACTCTACGGTCCTCCAGTCAAACAGGTGAGGGAACTGTGTGCATGGAGGATGGGACATGATTGTATAGAGTGTCGTTGATGGAAGAGACGGGGGGACAGGCCAGCATGTGAGGATGGTGAGTGTATGTCTTTCTGGGACAGGGTGGGAGGTTTGTGGCCAATGTATGAGAAGAACTGTACAGGGAAGTAACATCCTTTTACTATTCCTCTAGGTCAGCGCCCACCAGAAGAAGGGTATTTGGCGTGCCATCGCCAAGGGAGTGCGGACCCTGGGGGTCTACCATAGACGGAGCACCCACTGCCATAAAAGATGAGAGGACCTGCGCCGCTGGAGCAAGAAGACGGCGGAGGCCCAGCTGGGGTTGACCTTCCAACGTGGAAGGGGTGCCCATCCCACCATGACCACTCTGATGTACTGGATCCTGGCGGTGGCATATCTTGAGTTGGATGGGCACTTGAGGGCATCACAGCAGCCACAAGGGGGTGAGTACACTCTCATTCAGCTGACTCAGTGTGCTTTGACGAGGTGTCTGGATGGGGGAGGTGTGCTGTGGGTTCCCCTATGGCAGGGCAGACGCGCAAAGGTAGACCCATTGATTTGCAGGCTCAGTCCCACTTGAACCCCAAAGGTAGTAGTTGCCCTCTACACCTAGTCAGGCTCCTACAGGTTCCAGTTGTGCATGAAATGGGTCTAGACAGGGTCCCCCATGGGTATGTGCTTTTCCCCTGGACTGTTAGTGCATGGCTTAGTGCATAGGGCTACTCCCTGTGTGTTATGTCCGCCAACGGTAATGGTGTTACAGACATTGACCATGTGTCTCCTCTGTCTTTTCCCCCCCTTTTTGTTTTGTCACCCTGTCCTTGTGTGCATTAGCATCATCTGGCGGAGGAGCATTGGCACCGGAGCAGGAGGGAGCTGCAACCCACATGGCCCTGGAGGGTGAATTTATGGAGTCTGAAGGCACCAGTGGGATGGAGGGCGAGGGGATCTCCAATACGAGGACAGGGGCATGAAAACCAATGACAGCGACTCCTCCTCTGATGGGAGCTCCCTTGCGGTGGCGGGCACCTATGTGTCCACAGCAACAACAGGTACAGCCGCCATCCCCCCTCCCAGCACCGCCCTCTCAGCAGCCCCTCATCGAGTTTCCCGTGCCCACTCACCCAGGAGGGTGGGCATCTCCTTCGCCCCAGGCACCTCAGGCCCTGCCTCAGTCAGCCCTGCTGCCCTCAGTGAGGAGGCTATTGACCTCCTGAGATCCCTCACTGTTGGGCAATAAACCATTTTGAATGCTATTCAGGGTGTTGAGAGGCATTTGCAGCAAACAAATGCATACCTGGAGGGCATTCGTTCTGGCGTGGTGGCCCAACAGAGAGCATTTCAGGCTCTGGCCTCAGCACTGATGGCAGCCATTGCCCCTGTGTCCAGCCTTCCCCCTCCAACTTCACCTACCCAGAACCTATCCCCTGTACCTCAGCCTATCCCAAGCACACCATCAGACCAGCATGCACACTTATCAACACAGGAGACTGGACATGGCAAACATAAGCACCACACATCCCACAGGCACTCACACCAGCACCATACCCATGCAGACACACCAACATCCAGTGCCTCCACTGTGTCCCTGACCTCCATGTCCTCCTCCTCCCGCCCTGTCTCATCTCCACTCACTCCTGCATGCACTACATCTTCATCCACTACATCCATCACCAGCACACCCATCACCACACACCGCTCACGTCCAATCACCACCCCCACTATCATTCACACATCCCCTGTGTCCTCTCCAGTGTGTCTGTGAGCCCTCCTCCCAAACTACACAAACACAGGGACACACACACCCAACTGCCAAACACCTCACAACAGCGTCCGGCCCATGCACCTTCACCCAAATTCAGCAGACGTACACCTCCTACAACCACTACCTCTACCTCCACTCCCAAACCCCCTTCATCTTCCTGTCCCAGTGTGTCTAAGAAATTCTTCCTGGCTAACATTGACCTCTTCCCTACACTTCCCCCCGTCCTTCCCCTAGGGCCAGGATGTCCAGGTCCTATCCCAGCACCTCAGCCACCAAATCCTCCAGCACTGTGGTCACAGCAAGTCCTGTCACATCGTGGGCGGCACCCATCAGGGCTTGCCAATGTGCCACCTAGCGAGGCCAAGGATCATCCCAATTCCGCCACCTGCCAAGGTGAAGAAGGTGCCCACATGCCCTAGGGAGAACCAGTGGAGAAAAGCATCCACTCCCCCAGTCCTTGGCAGGATGAAGCACTCTGGGCACAATGCCCCCTCCAGAACCGTGGAGAAAAGCATCCACTACCCCAGTCCTTGGTAGGATGAAGCACTCTGGGCACAATGCCCCCTCCAGAACCGTAGAGAAAAGCATCCACCACCCCAGTCCTTGGCAGGATGAAGCAGTCTGGGCACAATGCCCCATCCAGAACCAGTGGAGAATGACATCTACTTGAGAGACTGTGGCTTTGCACTCCCCAGGATAAAGCAGTGGGCAAACCACCCACTGGAGAGACTTGAGAGACTGTGGCTTTGCACTCCCCAGGATAAAGCAGTGGGCAAACCACCCACTGAAGAGACTTGAGAGACGGTGGCTTTGCACTCCCCAGGACCAAACTGTGGGCATGGAGCCCACTCGTGGAGCACTGGCATCGTCACTTCATCCGGCTGAGGTGCCCCCGCCTCCCCCTGAGGTGCCTGTTTATTTTCGATCTGATGCCCCAGCAGTGTTCTCTCCGTTTCGAGTCAGGTATCATGTGTGGGCTTCACCCATGCATTTTGGGACCACTGGTCCACGGACAATGATTTCATTACTATCCAGACTTGTGTAGTTGGTGTACATATTTGTATATAGTGATGATTTTAATTTTGGCTTATCTGATTTTTCAATCATTACACTCGTTACAATCATTTCATTTGGTGCTTGCGTTATTCCAGAGGGTGACGGGGTGTAAATGTAACGTTGATGCTTGTATTTGGGTGTATGGTGTTGTGGGTGATGGTGGGGGTGAGGGTGTTGCGTGTTGCGTGTGTGTGTCACTCTCTTTTCCCTCCTCTCCTCCCTTGTGTGCTAGGTGCAGTACTCACTGTGGAGATCACCGGCATCTTTGCTGCTCCTGATAGAAGAGGAGGTAAACCAACATGGGCAGGACCTGTAACTCGGTATCCATGGCGTCCTGGTTCCTCGTTGGGTGTTGACAGGTGAGTGGTTTCCGTTCCAAAGACGGTTTCCGCCAGGCTTTTGATGGCATTGGTACCGCCCCGGAAAAGCTGGTGGATTGGTACCTTGTAATACAGTGGGCAGTACATTGTGTTCCGCTTGTCTGTTGGCGGTTACCGCTGTGGTGTGTGTTTCTACCGTAGTGGCGGTCGGAGTGTTAAAGTGGCTGTCTATGTTGGCGGTTTCTGCCATGGTCGTGATTCAATTTTTTTTTCGCCGGCCTGTTGGCGGTATTACCGCCGCTTTAACACCAACCGCAAGGGTTGTAATGAGGGCCTTGAGATGAACCCTGGTGATAAAGCCTCTACTGATAGTCAAGAAAATCAGCGTACAGCTGAAAAGGGACATTGGAGAGTCTCAATTTGACATTAGAAAAGATGATTACTGTGAAATGAGAGGGCGAGGATGGGAATGGCTCTCTACAGTGCTGACTATCAAAGGGGAAATGTATATTTAACCATAAAAGTCTTCCTTTCAGAACACAAAACAACAGGATCAAAATAATTAGTTGGAACGTGGCAGATCTGGCCTCCCTTTTAACTAGCTCCAGTATTGAGAGCTTTGTCAATGAGATAGATATTATGTGCTTTCAAGAAACGTGGGTGGTGAAGCCACTAACTATAGCGGGCTTTATAATAACTCAGTCACCGGCACTAAAAAATAACTTGTTTGGAAGACATATTGGAGGCCTTGCAATATATGTGAAGTTAGACCTAGCCGTCAAAGTGATAAACTGGAAGAAATAGACAAGTGCCATACAGGTAATAACCATATATGGCTTCAACTTTACAAATAAAACTATCCCAGTAACAGTCATAAACCTCTATATAAATCCCAGCCGAGGTAACAAACAGATGATGGCCATATCAATTGTGTCCTTGTTAAAGGAATTCTTATAGGACATTCTAGATCACAAATTTGTGATTGCAGTAGATTTTAACATCCAGCATCTTGCTCAGGAGATAAGGTCCCACGGAGACCCCGCAAGATCAAATCTAGAAACTTTGTTCAATGAACAAGAACTGAGAACAACTAACTGTACTAAAACAGTAGTGGGTATAACCATTCCTACATTTAGAAATATCTCTGCGATAGATTACATCTTCCTAAATCCAGCACTGATATGCAGATGGTTAGCTCACAAGGTGATCAATAGAACTGAAAGTGACCATAATCCAGTGGTCATAGAAACTGACCTTGGTGTGATGAGACATGAGCTCTACAAAACTAGCGGTCACCAACTAACATCTGGCCTATGACCACTAACAAAAATAATTTAATAGAGCATAACCTTAAAAACAAATTATGAGGCCTGGAAACAGGTAAATAGGCCAAGAAATCTGGGGAAACTGACAAATGGGGACCTGTGCTTAAGGACCTGCATGTCCATCTTTAGTAGGTTGGGCTCACTGGGCGCAGAAAAAAACTGCTGGCAAGCGGCAATTAATTAGGTGGACAGATTAAAAGGAGATGCCGGCAAGCGGAAACAAGCTACAGGGGAAACAAAACCTCTGCAACGGAAGCCAATAGAAGGCTTGCAAGGAAAGAGTATAAGGGAGCAATATGGAAACTGAAGCTAAAAGAGACTCAAGAATGCTGGAATAGACTAGTGGCATTACTACGGCCCAGCAAAAGCAGAGAATTGTGGGATTATGCAACTTCCTTTTACATGTGTCCGCAACCACTGCTAATGTGATCTCTGCCAGTGATTGGGAAAGGCACATGGGGATTCTCTATATGGCTCAAAAGTATGCAAATACCCAGGGTACTACTGGTTGGCATCTAGAGGTTGAGGCTCCAGATGATACGGCATCAACCGTCACTATTAAAGAAGTGCAAGCGGTTCTTGGTAGCATTAGGCGTGGTGGAGCTCCTAGCCCCAACGGTCTCCCAGGGAGCACATTTAGAGATGATCAGTTGTTATGGGCCAAACCGATGACCTCCCTATTTAATGACTTTTAACACTACTTGGTGGTCCCAGAGGCCAGGAAAGGCACAATACTACATCCCATATTAAAAAAAAGGAGATAACACCCTGCCGGAGAAATAAAGGCTGATAGCCTTAGTAGATGTAGACGGCAAAGCCTACACAAGGGTATAGCTCCAAGAACTCGAAAGCTGGATAGTAGAAAATAACATTATACCTATATATCAAACCGGCTTCAGAACCAGCTCCTCTACCCTGGATAATGTTCTTGCGCTCTCAAATCTAAGACAAAAAGCACTGAGAACATCATACCAGGCTCTCTTTGCATGCTTTATCGATTATAGTGTGGCCTTTGATGTGGTGGTGCATCACATCCTTTGGAAGAAATTGGCAGATTGGGGTATACCAAGAAAATTGTTAGCATTGATAATTGCATTATACTCTGATACCTGGGTGTGAATTAAAACCACAAACTCACATGTAACCAGGAAGATCAACACCAACAAAGGATTAAAAATAAAAACAGGGCTGCATTATTCCTCCCACCCTTTTAAATCTGTATACGGAGGATTTCGGCACGGAACTGCTTAGAGGAAGTAGGTTGCCTCCATGACTCGGTTGGACCATGCTGCCTATAATCCAATATGCTGCTGACCTAGTCCTGCTCACTCAAACCCGGATGGGGCTAAGAAGGGGCTTGGACATATTACACAGGTATAATTAAAGAACTGTGTTAAGAGCAAATGCTGCAAAAAACAAGGTTCTAGTCTTTGGCCGCCAGGCAAATAACCAACAAAGAGTCTGGAAATGCAGCCCGTTTAACATAGAGATGGAAGACTAGTACCATCACCTCCGAGTCTGCTTATCCAAAATAGGGAAAATATCATACCAGGTAGCGGCACTGACAGCCAAAGTAGAGAAAATCTCCTATGCTTTAGCAAAACTCTATCGCCGGCTTGAGGCACCGACACCAGAGCCAATAAGGAGAGTGATAAAGGCAAAATTACTACCTGCAATTCCTTATGGTCACCTTGCATTTCCAGGCAGATTAACAACTTCATTGGAGTATTGCCAGATGAGGGCTTATAAATTGTATTTCAGATCCTTAGATCAACTGGACACACAGGGATACGACTGGAACTAGAGATAGCAAAAATGGACACAACATGCAAAACGGACATGATTAAGTTCCACCAGAATGTCTATAAAGCTAACACCAACAGCCTTAGAGGGGTCCTGAAAGCACTTTTTAAAGATGAAACTAGTAGTTGGGCCATTTACTTAAGACAGGCCGAGGAACAGATGAGTCTGACGCCATCCTACATATCGGATTCCTCTATCAAGAAGGCTCTGCTGAAGAAGAGCTTAAAAGAACTGGGCGCCCAAGCCTCCAGGGAAAATTATATCTCTATAATAAGGAATATCATTAGGAGCTCAATCGTTTCAGAACATCTTGCAAATGCGCCTTGTAACTCTCCCTCTCCTTGGGGCTATAATTGTAAATGAAAATTCTCGCAAGGGTATTTGCAGGAATGCACCCTGTGTCAATGCCACACTGAATCAATAGCACACTTTGTATGCTGTTGCCCATGTCTGGCCTCAGAGTGACGTCAGTTCTTATAACCTTTGTTCCTGAAACATGGGCTGAGGACATGTAAAGAGGCTATAAGACATATATTTACTAAAGTGGTCCCCATAGGATTGGCCTGTTTTTGGAAATTTTTCTTTACAGTGAGAAAGGCACTACAATGTGCGCGAGGCCAAATAAGGGTGGGAAACGACATGGGGGCCACAGACCACACAGAAACCTTGTTGATGAAATGGCTCCTACCAACTATTTTCATTGACTTCTTATATAAAGATGCTAGGCTTGGGACTGTAGTGAATTAGAACACCTTGTGGTTAATTAGAAGGGGCACATTGAATTTAGTACTTGCACTTTTATATTCTGACACACATCAAAAGCCGAGAATCTAACTCCCCATGGTAGCTTCCACTTGGGGGTTGCTCTCTCTCACATTACTACAATATAAAGGCCTATTGGATGACAGCACTTGCACTTTGTGTATGGGTCATTAAGCCAACGTATGATTCTGTGACAGATTAGATCCCCTTTTTGTGGTCAATAAGTGAGGTGTATGGAAGTCAGCATTTGTACTATACTCTAAGAGTTTGAAGTTTGCCAACTACACATTTGCACATTGGTCAAATGAGCAGAAAAAAACAACTACACGTTTGCATATTGGTCAAATGAGCAGGAAAAAAATAGGAAAGTGCTCATGCATTGTGGGGCAATGGAGGTGTATAACTGGACTCCTGTGACTGCAGAATTTCAGGTTCACGGACCATTGGACCTATTTTAGGCATTGTGGGTGTTTATCTTAATATAAAACACAGTTTGATTTATTTATATGTGGTTTATGGGGGTACAGTGTGGGACAACACACAACAGCACTCTGTACATGTATTTTATGTGTGGTTACTGGTTTTATTGTACATTGTGCAATGATTTTAATTAATCATGCAATAAAGTTTCAAAGACTCAAGACTCAAATACCTCACCATTGCTTTCTCTCTACCCCATCAATAGTAGAGAGCTGAGACAGGTAAATAACTATTCCTTTAAAGTATCCCATTGGCACTACAAAGTATCTGCTAATTAATGGGAGGTTAATTATCCTAAACTCGTTTTTCACTACTGCATGGCCTACATCTCCCATAGACTAACATTGAGTTATCTTATTACATTTAATATTAATACTTTTCAAAATGAAGCAGACAGGAAGCTTGAGCTTGGTTTCTAAAGAATTACAGTTATAAGCACCTTTTAATGGTAAAGTTAGATTTCTGGTCACAATTCTGAAAATTATACTTTTAGAAAGTTGGCATTTTATTATGCTAACCATTTGGTGCCTGCAGCCTCTCCCTGGGTCATATGACTAGGTGTAGATGGCAGTTGGTCTTTGTGTATTGTTCCCAGACTGAGAGACAGAGGGAATATAGATTGGGAAAGATGGGCCACTTTAACCTAACGAGGGGAGCTGTCACCTACCACACTTGCACAGGACCTACCTGAACAGATTCACAAAGAGTTTGTAACTAGTCTTTTGTGTCTCCAGACAAGCTGAAGCCAGAGCAAAAGGAAGGGGATGCTTGACACCTCATGGTGGTGGATGCATTTAGAAAACTCTCCCACACTAATATCGACACCAGGTATAAATGTTGGATCTCCGACCCCATCTCTTCATTATGCATCTGAACCTGTGGAAGACTCAGAAAAAAAATAATTCTGTGTTACTTTTCTGCAAGGAGGACCACTGTGCTGCATCCCTGCTGTGATTCCCTCCAGTCTGAGTGAAAAGAACTGGACTCACTTCTTGAATCCAGGACCACCAGAGTGACTCTAAGGGCTAGTTGCTTGGCCTTTTGATCAGAAGCCTCAGGGACAGGCTTCCTCCATCTTGAACCCAGCACTTGGACCCCACCTGCTGTGAGCCCCGTCCTCCTTAATGGTGCCATTACAGTCCTGGATCTTTGAGAGTGGACCTTTAAGGTGCTCTACAAGCCAGACTGTGGTGATAGCATAACATAACCCATAGCCGACACATTGCCTCCCTAACACTCTACAAACTCATACATCACAATGCATTACCTCCCTGAAACTCCACATCAGGACCGTTGTGTGATGCATCCCTGGTGCAGGACTTCGCAACATCGTCCCCAGTCTCCCAGAAACAACCACAGTGAAAAGCATCCTTGACGCACATCCTAAGCCCCTAATCAACGGAATCCTTGATTATGACACAGGACTCTATATCCCAAGCCCTGCAGCTTCTTCAGAGCCAGCCGTGGAGCAACGTTTCTTCAAAGCAGGGTTTTGCATTGCTGCATTCTCAGTGATGATGTAGCACTTAACATCCTGGACATTGTATTGCCTCAGCCCTGTGACACATCCTCAATTTGGTGTCTCAGAACGCTCCGCAACCAGGATTTAACATACTCTTGTTCAACTGGCCTAACTTGGTCTCTATTCAGCCAGTGCTCCATCACAGTCAGTTTGAATTTGTGAGTTTGTCCCTGTCCGTCGTGACCTGATAACCAAAGTTTACGCTTTATGCTAATTTATGCTAATAAAAGACAGGAGTCATGCCCTCTAACCCAATGGCCAGCACAGGGGACTAGTGCCCCCTGGGCATGGCCATTGCACCCTGTGCCATGCAGGGGGCCCCAAGTCAGGCCCCCAATGGCACTTTAATTAAAAAAAATACTTACCTCTACTTACCCTACTAACCTGGGATGGAGGCCCCTATCCTCCAGTGTCCCTCTCATGTGGGTGGGGGTGTTCCTGGGGCTTGAGGAGGGCACCTGTGGACCCATTCCATGGTGTTTAAACATGGAAATGGGTCCAGAGTCCCTTAACGCCTGGTCTGACCCAGGTGTTAAATAATGGGGTAAAGCAAGCTTTGTACCATTATTTAGCCCCTCCTCCCACCCTTGCGTTATTTTAGCACTGGGGGATAAATATGTGGCTGTGGGGTTAGCAATAATTTTTAAATGGGAACACCTACCTTGCATCTCAATGACGCAAGTTAGGTTCACACATCTACAAAATGGTGCTAACTCCAATATTTTGATATTAGACTGGTCTAACATCAAAATATAAACATGGAGTTAGTTTTTCACAGAATTTGCATAAAAAAATGACGTAACTTTGGTGCAAATGGGGTTTAAATATGCCCCATAGTTCTAGGGCTAGATAAAGGTTTGACTAGGTTAAGGCTAGGTCACATGATTAAGAGCATGTAGAAATGGACCAATGTAAGATAAGGTATACCTAGAAGAAAACTCAGGAAGAACTTTTGGGAGAAATGTGGCACATGCTGGGATTGAATGGGACAGCATTTGGAGGTGGTAGGCATGGGTGAGCAGTGGGCTTTCAGCAATACACCTAATATATCTGAAGTAATCAATAGCCAAAGCACCACGATCACTGTGACAGTACGACACTTGGGGGAGAAGGGAAAACAGGAGGAAGGAGGCTGAAGAAACAGAAGGGATTATAAAAGAAAGCAAAAAGGACTGTGTTAGATTAATATACACTAAAGTCAATAATGGAAACATTTAGAAAAATATTTTTAAAATATCAAAAATAAAAATGTAAAAGATCATGGTTCATTTTAAGTGAGATTAGTTGTTTAATCTAAGAAAATGCATTAATAAGCAAGACTTACCATCAACACAGGGAGTGCCCTGAGAAGTGATGGCTGTGGCATCACCTCCAATGCCCTCAGCATGGGGAAACTTTTATTCTTGTAACTTTGGATTGCAAGAGGAATAAAACAAAGATTTTGACTGGAAGAGAACTCTGATATTATCACTTGGCAGAACATCTAGAGGGAATTAGTGAATAGTTGTGGGTGCTTGTTATATGGTCAGTTCTAAAGGATGTCCACTGTCTATATGTGAAATGGAACCATGAAAATTAAAGGAAATATGGCAAAACGTCTGAAGAATTATGGGTCAATTGTTAGTGTGACCAATTCCTAGGCCATAACAGAATTGAAATTATCACAAAGTAATTGACAGCATTTTGGTAACGTTGTCTCATGCTTGTCATGTAAAATGCCTTACACTATTTTGTCACATCATGTAATTACACAGTAGTTGCAGAAAGATTTTAGCAGAAGCACAAACGAACATCATGAACAACTAGAACGCAAGCAGCTGCTGTTTGCAATGCTTGGGGTTTTTGCTCTTCTTTACCACTAAATGCATCTTCATGTGAAAATGGATACAAAGCTACATTTCATGCTAAATTATAATGCCACAAGCCACTTTAGCATTTTGCAAAATTACGCGTAATTGCATTAATTTTGTCACATCATGTAATTATACACTATTCGCTGTACGTTTTATGTTGTCACATCACATAATTATGCACTACTCACAGTACGTTTTTAGCATAAGCGTAAAGTAACATCATGAGTGACTAGAACGCAAGCAGTTACTGTTTGCATTGGTATGTGTGTTGTAATGTGCGAGGGTGATCAGGTGTTACAAACGTTGGTGATACTACTCTCCGATCTCACGAGATCATGGGACATGGGCGGTTGCGATGTTGGGCCTGCTATGTCAGTGGTGGTCATCGTGCCTCAGCGAGGACCACAGCTTCAGGTGGTTTTGTAGGTTCCGGGCAGAAGCATCTGTGTTGTCCGATGCCGTCCAATGTCATTGCACTTGGTTTTTCCCTAGCTTTTACTTCCAGGGGCCCAGGAACTGGAAAAGGCACCACATGGCAAGTTAGAGTCCTCAGCAAGTAAACTCAGAGGCTGATGGGTGAAGTCTTTGATGTCCTTGAGACTTCAAAACTCAGTCCAAGCCCTTGGAGAATCTTCTCAACAGGATACATAGCAAGGTCCAGGCTATGCCTTGCCTAAGGCAGATGCAGCAACTACAGGCCAACCCAGCAAAGCACACACAACAAAAGGCCAGCACTCCTCCTCCAGCTCTTCTCCTTGGCAGAGGTTCTTCTTGATCCAGACATGTTCTACCAGTCTGGGGTTTTGGGTCCACTACTTATACTCCTTTCTGCCTTTGAAGTTAACAAACTTCAACGAAAAGTCTCTGTTGTTCACAAGATCCTGCCTTGCCCAGGCCTGGCTCCAGACTCACACAAGGGGGTTGGAGACTGCATTGTGTGAGGGCAGGCTCAGCCCTTTAAGGAGTAAGGGGGTCATTACAACCCTGGCGGACGGTGTTAAAGCTGCAGTAATACCGCAAACAGGCCAGCGGAAAAAAAAGGGAATTATGACCGTGGCGGAAACCGCCAACATAGACAGCCACTTTAACACTTCGACCGCCACAGCGGTACAGACAAGCCGAGCGGCGGTCACCGCCAACAGACAGGCGGAAAACAATGTACCGCACACAGTATCACAACCCACCAATCCGCCACCTTTTCCGGGGCGGATTCACCGTGGATAAAAACACGGCGGAAACAGCTTCTGCAATGGGAAAACGCTCACCTTAACACACTCCATGAGGAAGGAGGCCACCATGGAGCCGGAACTACAAATACTCCCTGCCCTTGTCTTCCTGCTCCTCTACGAACACCAGCAACGGCGGCGCCGAAGACAACGGTGAGTACTGCACCTACGGCATAGGGGAGGGGGGAGCCAAAAGTCAGTGGGACACACACGCAAACCCCTACCCCCGACACTCGCACATTACAACACACATACCAATGCATTTCCAAACATCACAGTAACAACCCCCAATCCCCCGGGAACAATGCAAAGACAAAAGGAAATTAGTGCAACCATTGTAATGTATCAAAATAGAGTATGCTCAAATATACATAAATATATACACATTCCAAATATATACATCACGATTAGTAGTGCAGGTATGCACAATTCAATGTCCGTGGACCACTGGGCCCAAAATGCATTGGCGAGGCCCACACTAGATACCTGTCCACAAACGAAGAGAACACTGCAGGGGCATCAGATAGAAATACAACAGGCACCTCAGGGGGGAGGGAAGGGGGGGCACCACAGCCGGATTACAGCACCACGCCAGATCCACGACGGGGCTCCATGCCCATTGATGTATCCTGGGGAGTGCAAAGCCACAGTCTCTCAAGTCTCTACAGTGGGTGGTTTGCCAACTGTTCCATCCTGGGGAGTGCAAAGCCACAGTCTCTCAAGTCTCTACAGTGGGTGGGTTGCCCACTGTTCCATCCTCCTGGGGAGTGCAAAGCCACAGTCTCTCAAGTCTCTACAGTGGGTGGTTTGCCCACTGTTCCATCCTGGGGAGTGCAAAGCCACAGTCTCTCAAGTCTCTACAGTGGGTGGATTGCCCACTGTTCCATCCTGGGGAGTGCAAAGCCACAGTCTCTCAATTCGATAACATTCTCCACTGGTTCTGAAGGGGGACTGGTGCCCAGAATGCTTCATCCTGTGCAGGACAGACGGAGTGGATGCATGTCTCCACTGGTTCTGGAGGGGGACTGGTGCCCAGAGTGTTTCATCCTGTGCAGGACAGATGGAGTGGATGCATGTCTCCACTGGTTCTGGAGGGGGACTGGTGCCCAGAGTGCTTCTTCCTGTGCAGAACAGACGGGGTGGATGCATGTCTCCACTGGTTCTGGAGGGGGACTGGTGCCCATAGTGCTTCATCCTGCCCGTGACAGTCCCAGTCCTGTCACTGTCCCAGCTGCACATGGGCTACCGATGCTTGAGTTGGCGGTCTTTGCCCTGTTCAGCGGTCTTTACCATGGCGGTCTTTGCCCTGTTCAGCGGTCTTTACCATGGCGGTCTTTGCCCTGTTCAGCAGTGCTTTGCCATGGTGGTCTTTGCCCTGTTCAGCGGTGCTTGACTTTGCAGTTTCTGACCTGTTCAGCGGTGCTTTGCCATGGTGGTCTTTACCATGGCGGTCTTTGCCCTGTTCAGCCGTGCTTGACTTTGCTGTCTCTGACCTGTTCAGCGGTGCTTTGCCATGGCGGTCTTTGCCCTGTTCAGTGGTGCTTGACTTTGCTGTCTCTGACCTGTTCAGCTGTGCTTTGCCATGGCGGTCTTTGCACTGTTCAGCGGTGCTTGACTTTGCTGTCTCTGACCTGTTCAGCTGTGCTTTGCCATGGCGGTCTTTGCCCTGTTCAGCGGTCTTTACCATGGCGGTCTTTGCCCTGTTCAGCGGTGCTTGACTTTGCTGTCTCTGACCTGTTCAGCGGTGCTTTGCCATGGCGGTCTTTGCCCTGTTCTGCGGTCTTTACCATGGCGGTCTTTGCCCTGTTCAGCGGTGCTTGACTTTGCTGTCTCTGACCTGTTCAGCGGTGCTTTGCCATGGCGGTCTTTGCCCTGTTCAGCGGTCTTTACCATGGCGGTCTTTGCCCTGTTCAGCGGTGCTTGACTTTGCTCTGTCTGACCTGTTCAGCTGTGCTTTGCCATGGCGGTCTTTGCACTGTTCAGCGGTGCTTGACTTTGCTGTCTCTGACCTGTTCAGCTGTGCTTTGCCATGGCGGTCTTTGCCCTGTTCAGCGGTACTTTGCTATGGCGGTCTTTGCCCTGTTCAGCGGTGCTTGACTTTGCTGTCTCTGACCTGTTCAGCGGTGCTTTGCCATGGCGGTCTTTGCCCTGTTCAGCGGTCTTTACCATGGTGGTCTTTGCCCTGTTCAGCTGGGCTTGACTTTGCTGTCTCTGACCTGTTCAGCGGTGCTTTGCCATTTCGGTCCTTGACCTGTTCAGCGGTCTTTACCATGGCGGTCTTTGCCCTGTTCAGCAGTGCTTTGCCATGGCGGTCTTTGCCCTGTTCAGCGGTGCTTGACTTTGCTGTCTCTGACCTGTTCAGCGGTGCTTTGCCATTTCGGTCTTTGCCCTGTTCAGCGGTCTTTACCATGTCGGTCTTTGCCCTGTTCAGCGGTGCTTGACTTTGCTGTCTCTGACCTGTGCATTGGTGTGTGGCATGACGGTCTCTCATTGCCCAGCGGGGCTGTGGCTTTCGGGGCCCTCCAGGGCACTGACACTGGCGGTGGTCTACTGACCAGTGACGATTGTGCTGCCCTCCTGGGCGCTGACTTTGGCGGTGGTGTCCGGGCCAGTGATGATACTGCTGCCCTCCTGGGCACTGACTCTGGCGGTGATCTCCTGACCAGTGACGATTGTGCGGCCCTCCTGGGCACTGACTTTGGCGATGGTCTCCGGACCAGTGACAATACTGTTGCCCTCCTGGGCACTGACTCTGGCGGTGGTCTCCGGACCAGTGACGATAATGCTGCCCTCCTGGGCACTGACTCTGGCAGTGGTCTCCGGACCAGTGACGATACTGCTGCCCTCCTGGGCACTGACTCTGGCGGTGGTCGCCTGACCAGTGAAGATACTGCTGCCCTCCTGGGCACTGACTCTGGCGGTGGTCTCCGGACCAGTGACAATACTGCTGCCCTCCTGGGCACTGACTCTGACGGTGGTCTCCTGACCAGTGACGATTGTGCTGCCCTCCTGGGCACTGACTTTGGCGGTGGTCTCCGGACCAGTGACGATACTGCTGCCCTCTCGGGCACTGACTCTGGCGGTGGTCTCCGGACCAGTAACGATACTGCTGCCCTCCCGGGCACTGACTCTGGCGGTGGTCTCCAGACCAGTGACGATACTGCTGCCCTCCTAGGCACTGACTTTGGCGGTGGTCTCCGGACCGGTGACAATACTGTTGCCCTCCCCGGCACTGACTCTGGCGGTGGTCTCCGGGCCAGTGACGATAATGCTGCCCTCCTGGGCACTGACTCTGGCGATGGTCTCCGGACCAGTGACGATACTGCTACCCTCCTGGGCACTGACTCTGGCGGTGGTCGCCTGACCAGTGAAGATACTGCTGCCCTCCTGGGCACTGACCCTGGCGGTGGTCTCCGGACCAGTGACAATACTGCTGCCCTCCTGGGCACTGACTCTGACGGTGGTCTCCTGACCAGTGACGATTGTGCTGCCCTCCTGGGCACTGACTTTGGCGGTGGTCTCCGGACCAGTGACGATACTGCTGCCCTCCCGGGCACTGACTCTGGCGGTGGTCTCCGGACCAGTGACGATACTGCTGCCCTCCCGGGCACTGACTCTGGCGGTGGTCTCCGGACCAGTGATGATACTGCTGCCCTCCTAGGCACTGACTCTGGCGGTGGTCTACTGACCAGTGACGAGTGTGCTGCCCTCCTGGGCACTGACTCTGGCGGTGGTCTCCGGACCAGTGACGATACTGCTGCCCTCCTGGGCACTGACTCTGGCGGTGGTCTCCAGACCAGTGACAATAGTGCTAGTGGTGGCGTCCTGGCCAGCGGGGAGGATGGCGGCCTTCCCCGCCATGCTGCTCCTACCATATTTTGGAGACTTCTACTGCCCCTTCACCTTCTTAGGAGGAGTCACAGCTGACTTGGCACTCCCCCCGGGACCCTTGTGAGCAGTTTTTCCGCCAGGAGTCTTCACCCCCTCCCGTCTGTCACTGTCCAACTTAAAGTGCTTTACAGGGGGTGGACTGGCAGGGCTTTGGCTCCGTGTCACACTGGCTGCTCTGGTGGCCGGTGCACTCCACAGACCTCTAGTACGCACCACTGGTACCCGACTTTTTTTGGCTGAGGTGCTACTACGGGACCTATGAATTGGAGGGGTGGGGGTGGTGGCACAGAGGTCAACGTTGCTCAGGAAAGGTTTCTGACGAAGACTGGGATGGGTAGCTGGAGGGGGTCTGGGAGTGGAGGAAGAGGAAGTGGTTGTTGGAGGTGTAACTTTAGGCGATTTGGGTGCAGGTACTGGAGGCTGTGGTGAGGTGGATGGATGTTGGGTGTGTGGGTGCCCACGTTTGTGTACTTTGGGAGGGGGCGTCACAGACACACTGGGAGTGGACACAGGGGACGTGTAAATAGTAGTGGGGGTGGTGAGTGCAGGTGAGCGGGGTGTGGTGCTGGGTGTTCTGGTGCGAGTCCTAGTGCCTGTAGATGTATTGCATGCAGGTGAGAGTGTAGACGACACTGGGAGGGATGAGGGAAACGATGAGGAGGGGGACACAGTGGAGACAGTGGATGTTGTTGTGTCTGTATGTGGGTGATGCTTGTGTGAGTGCCTGTGGGTTGTGTGGTGCCTATGTTTGCCTGAGCTACTTTTGTGTGTTTGGGTGTGTGCATGCTTGTCTGATGGTGTGCTTGGCATAGGCTGCGGTACAGGAGATTGGGTCTGGGTGGAGGAAGTTGGAGGGAGGAGGCTAGACACAGGGACAATGGCTGCCATCAGTGCCGAGGCCAGAGATTGCATGGTTCGATGATGGGCAGCCTGACCAGAATGAATGCCCTCCAGGAATGCATTAGTGTGTTGCAACTCCCTTTCTATACCCTGGATGAGGGGCTCTTATATCTGCCACCAAGTCCAATTCATACTTACTAAGTAATATAAGAGGAAAATCAAATTCCTTTAACTATCCCTATTATTAGTAATACGAGAATTATAATGCACTTGATTTCCACTAGAACCTTAAAAGTGAAAGATTGGATTGAGGGTCTCATCACGAGTTTGGGCGTTGGACCACCAGACCGACATAGTGGCAGTCACCAAAAGACCACTTTATTGGCGGTCTTACAGACCGCTGTATTATGATTCACACAGGCAGAACTGCCAAACGCAAGCCAAAAATTCCAGACCACCAGTTCTGCTGAGGTCAAGAAATAGGCTGTCCGACCACCTGCACTGACAGCCCATTGACCAAAGACTGACCGTATTACAAGTCAAAAGTTGCAGTGGCAGTTAGCCATGCCAGTCTGCCAATGGCAGCCCGAACCACCGCAGTTCATGGCACCAGAGTAATACACAACACCACATTGGATGCATTTGAAAACAACACAGCTGACACACATAGCCACACAATCCACACATGCAAAGCACACTATAAAACACACCCCTTCACACACCACAATACCTTGCATCTCAAACGGCAAAGACAAAAGCTATGGCGGACCCCAAAAAAAGAAATCTTCAGATAGGCACCACTTGAACCTTCTCTAAGCACATATCCCATACCCTCAACACACTCCTATTTCCAATCACAACCATTTTCATTTCCCAAGTTCACAAATTAACAGTCATCTGTTAACTTGCTTCTTATATTTCTTCACCAGCATGTCACCCCAGAAAAATCCCAGTTTCAATGAAGATGAGTTAAGAGCCATTGTGGATGAAATCATAAGATTAGAGCAACATTTATTTGAAGCTCAGGTCTAAAACATTACTATTACAATGAAAATGAAAATGTGGCAAAGGAGAGTCACCAGAGTGAATTCTGTGGGTCCCACCCCGTGTGCAATGAACCACACCAGGAAAAGGTTGAGCAACCTCAGTGGGAAGGTCCGTTCCATAGCATCCAGACACCAGCTGCAGGTTCAGAGAAGAAGTGGTGGTACCCAGCTCGTCCCTTAAAAACTCATATCCTGAGAGGAGAAGGTGTAGGCCATCCTGCATCCGGGGGTCTTGAAAGGAATACCAGTGGAGTCTGGTAAGCCACAACACAAAAATATCTCACCAAATTCTATTGTTAATAACGCTCATTGCTCACCTTTAGCCACCCCCACTGTCACCCCACTCACTAACCTATTGTCCACCTCTCCATACACCCCAGTCTGTCATCTCACATGTGAAGTAGACTCACCTGGGGGAACAACATCTGTCTATAGTGGATGTAGTGCATGGATTGACAGCACTACAATTTCCAACCTGCAGGCACTGTTCTACAATTGCAAAAAACAGAACAGTGTATTCTTCTTTAAATTAACTTGTTTGTCAACTCCCCATTGAAGTGTGGAGCTGAGAGAATGACCATTGTACAGCGTGTGTGTAGTACAGGGACTGACATTCCTACAACTCCCAGCAGACACTGTTATTTTCACTCCACTCAGCTAGCCCAGTTTCCTGGACCAAAGACCACTGTCATTCAACTCCCAATTGAAATGTCCTCACCTGGGAAGATAACATATGTATACTTTGTGTAGTACAGGGACTGACAGGGCTGCTAAGGCCAGAGGACTCTGTTACTTTTATTCCACTCAGCCTGACCAGTGTCCGCTGCTCCAAAGTCCCTTATTTGTCAACTCACAACTGAAACTGACTCACGTGGGAGGATAACATTTTTATAGCCTGTGCAGTACAGGGACTGCCAGGACTACAACTCCCAGCAAGCACTGTTACGGCAACACCAAACACCAGAACAATGTATACTACTCAAATGTAACTTATCAACCCCACATTGAAGTATACTCACCCGTGTGGATAACATCTCTATAATATGTGTAGTATATGGACTGACATGATTGCTAAGACCAGTGCCCCCTGCAACAAAGACCCCTGTGTCACAACTTTCTGTTGAAGTCAACTCACCTAGGAAGATATCATTTGTACAGTGTGTGTAGTACAGGGACTGACAGGACTGCTTATACCAGGAGGCTCCATCACTGCTACTCCACTTAGTCAGCCCAGTGTGCCCTACAACATAGACCTTTGTGTCACAACTCTCTGTTGAGGTCTACTCACCTGGGAGGATAACACTTTGGTAGTGGGTGTAGTACAGGGACTGGCAGGACTGCTAAGACCTGGAGGTTCTGTCAGTGCTAGCCCACTCAGCCAGCCCTGTGTTCGCTGCTCAGATGAGTCTTGTCCCTGGACTCACCATTGTAAGGTACTCACCAGTAAGCAAGATAATTGTATGGTGTGTGTTGTACATGCACTTACAGGACTGCTAAGGCCAGTACTAGCACTGTCACTACAAACACCATAACATTGCCCACTTCACTGAAGTTCCACAATACTTTCAAATCACATATGATGTGTACCCACTGGGGGAGTAGTCATCTGTCATGTTTTGGGGAGCAGTGAGAATGACGACTGCAACTCACGGCAGGCATTGTTTTCCCAACTCCAAAAAACAAAACACTGTTCTTCTCCAAAATACCCCTGAGTACCAAATCATCATTGAAGTGTACTCATCTGGGAGGAAACCATAAGTATAGTGTGCGTAATACAGGGAGTAACATGGCAGCAAATCACAGGAGGTTACTACACTGTTACACCAACCACCAGTCCAGTGTACACTTGCACATATCCCTTCTTTGGAAGCCGCACAAGAAGTCCACTCACTTGGGGGGGGTGATATATAACAAGTGCATGAAGTACAGGGAGCAACATGAATAGTAAGGCCAGAAGGTAGGTAATGTTGCTTCTCACAGGGACCTGTGCAGTACCAACTGTGAGGTTGTATATACCTAAATTTTGTTTCTAGGTGGCATCTGTATTCAGAAAGCCAGCTGCTTAAAATCCTTCACCAAACACTTTATTTCAGTATTGCTGTGGTCTGTGTCTTAGGTTTAGGTAGAAGACTTTTTCCTTTATCACATTGTATTCATTAGGTATGATGCTTTTAACTACCATTCACCTGGATGTACTTTTTGTCAATCAACCCATGTAAATAGCAACATCAGATTAGTTAGAAGAGCTTGCGAATGAAATGCTAGGGTTGCAGCCTCACATGATAGAGCTTAGTGGTGATAACATGGCCAGGTGGCAGCTTAGGGCAATAGGTAGAACAAAGCTTGGCGATGGAGGGCAGGAGATTCACCCACAGTGGACAGAGTGAGTCTTCACAAGTGGTTTGTAAGATCAGACTGCCACTATTTACTTCTGCAGCACCTCCCCCGCCTGACCGGCTCTCTACCCCACACCTTGTGTGTGCCTCTACTAAAGGCTGCCATCCCTAGGCCCTCCAAGGGCCCCAGGAGGTGTGCTTTGTTTGTTCACTGCATTCCTGTAGCTGTCCTTGCAGGCCAGGCTGCAGAAGGGTGAGGAGTGACAAACCTGTTGGTCAAGTCAAGGGCATGGTGGAAGGAGGCCTTGAAATTCCTTCTGTCACAACCTCTGCTTCAGAAGTGTCATTCACAGGCAGCATGTGTGAAATATGGACGCAGCTGAAGAAACAGGGTGAGCTGCAAGAAGCTCTTTATGTAAGGCTCCTGTAAATGAGAGAATTCTAACAGGGCACAGTAGTGGCTGCAGAGGTGTCCTGAAGTGGAAGCGATTTGGAAGGGTGAGAAGAGGAAGCAGTTATACCACTAAACTGCAGACAGCTGCTTGAATGTTCTTTCCTGGGGGTTCTGAGGAGGTAGGGTTTGGGTTCTTGTAGAGGACTGAGCCTACCACTGCACTGGCAAGAGCTACATGAATGCCCTGATCGTTCAGCTGAGGAAAGACCTATGCCAATTCCTTGGTGTGGGTTGAAAGGGTGTTCAGGATTGAAGGACTGTTCTGGTAAGAGCAGCAAAGATGTCTATATATGGGTTACCTTTAGAGGATGGAGCTCAACCACTGCTTTAGTGGGAGCTGCAGGGCTGTCCTGACTTAGCTCTCCTATAGTGGAAGGGACTGTACCACTGCTCTGTTGGGAGCAGCAGGGAATTTAGACCTGGGTGAGCTGCAGAGGAAAGCATTGAAGTCTAGGGAGGAACGGATTTTACCACTGCATTTGATGATTTAGCAGGACTATTCAGATTAATGGGCCCTTTGGAGGAGGAATGCATTGCAGCACTAGAATGAGCTGCCTGGTTGTCTTGCACTGTGAGGTTCTGCGGAGGAAGGTACTATATTACCACCTTGGTCTTGGCTAAACGGGTGTTTAGGAGGAATTGACTTCACTGGTGGGAGCTGTAAGCCTTTCATAACTTCAGAAACCTTTGGAGGAGTGGGCTGTAAAACTCCAATGGTGGGAGCTGCAGAGGTGTCCAGGACAGAAGATCCTGCAGGTGCAGGGTTTTACCACTAGACCCAGGGAGCCCACCCCTGCTGCCCCACCAGTTCTCCATCCGGGCAGAACTTCCCCATGCCGTCATAGGAGCCAACAGTTCTTCTCCCATGTGCGAGCCTGTGGGCAGGGCACTGAGGTGAGTGGTGCCCCAGACATGGCCACAGGGAACGGGCAGGCCCACCTTGGATTGAGAGGAGTGTGACAGCACTCATCCATCCTTTCTTCCTGTCTTGGGGCGTGGCCTGGCGATTTGGGTCCTTCTCAGGATTCAAACAATTCAAATAGTTTCTTGAGGTTCACCCCAGATCCTGGCCCACAATGGGGATACGAAATCTTCTGGCAGAGATGCTCCCATTTCTCCGTGACCATGAGGGGGGTTAAAGGTCAAATCCTTACTTCTGCAAATGATCAGGCCGCATTGGACCATATATCTCCTTCCTGGGCTCATTTTGCTCCTGGGGGTGAGCACCACACTTATGCCTCCTTATCCTAGGATGGCAAATTGTGCATGGAGGTGTTTCCACTGCCTCCCTGCACCAGCCTTTTTCATCCTTCTGCTCTGGGGCTTCTCTCCTTCTCAATGCAGAAGTCCAGTTCTTCCATCAACTAGTCTTTAGTCAGTGTAAGGGGGCCAGCTTCCCTGATCCTTTGGAGAGCTCCACTGGTCCTGGGGATCACTGTAGTCCTTAGTCAATGTGAATATATGGGAATTCCTCCTTTAGGATGCCCATGCCTACCACTCCCAGTCCTAATGTCCAACAAAAATCATAACCAAGAACAAGTCTCCCTCTTGTGCACTATTTTTAAAGTGAGGGTGGAAAGTCCTAGGAGCTAGTCACCCCAGACCAACCCTGCGGTGCCACATCACCTCTCCATCAATGTCCCAGCCATCCTTCAAAGGATTCCAGAGCAGTTTAAGATGGTGTCTTGCAGGAGGCCCTGCTCATATCTTCTCCTGGTGTTGAGCTCCGCCCCTTGCTGACATCATTGCCAGGGCCTTTCCCACCAACATTTCAAAGATGAACTCATTCCTGTGTAGGCTTCTCTTGTCTCAACTTCCTCTTTTGTTCAGTGTGGCAAGTATTTTGAAAATGTAGATTTATAACCCACCCCATTTCCTGCTCAGAAATGGTGGGAAGCACTGTTCATTAGTCCTTTCATGTGGGGGAGGTCTGTGTTCCTGCTTCTGGAGAGAAATGTGAAGAACTTGGCCCAGCAGGGTGAATAAATATTGAGTTCTGATCCTAAGCTGAGTCAGAGAAACATGACAATTTTGGATGATGCATTAGTTATACAGATATCCTTTTAGAACTTGCAAATTTGATTTACGTGCACATTTTCCACCCCATTTTAATTTGGAACTAGGCTTTGTGGGCAGTTTTGCCATTATGTGTGTAATTAATGGTCACTGCACACAAAACCGTAAACCACGCTGCCTTTTCCTATGAGTATAAACCAACATTACAAGTCCTAACTCAGAGCACGTTTATAATCCTGCAAAGTCCCCTCTGCACCAGGCTACCTGTTTGCAGTTATCTGGCTGCGCACAATGGTAGTCTCTCATTCGCAGTCCACAAATGTGACCACTTGTGCATATGTGCTCAAGTGCAACAACCAAGTTCCTCTTACCCTAGCTGTGTCACAACGGCCTTGTCTTAAAAGGCAAACACTGGCAATAAACACCTGCAGCCATTTTGCCTTGGATGAGACACATAGCGAAAACCACAGTAAGGAGTCCAAAATCAGGTGATCCAAAAATCAGAAAAAGTGGGCATACTGAATAAGTGGAACCCTATTGCAAAAGTGGCTTATTCTGTTATTGCAGTAAATGGGAATTTGGGGCCAGATGTATCAAAGACCCTTTCTGCATTTCTTAAATAGCGAATTTTGAGAAATCAATATTTGAGAAATGCAAAATAGGATGTAAGAAAATAGCAAATCCCTAATAGCAATTTCTGTTAGGGAATCGCTATCAGGGAATGGGACTCCATTCATCCCTATGGTCCTGAAGGATCATAGATACAAATGGTTTTGCATTTCCTAATTTGCAACTTCCTGTTAGGATTTTACAACTCAGGTAATCCAAATCCAAGGGTGCTGGGGGCCTAAGGCGCCCATTGATGCACTTCCCAAAGAAATTGTGCACATGTAAAGCCCACACATGCCCTAGGGGCATTTTTCAAAATTGCACATGGTTAACACCAAATTTGAATTTGTGGAAATTGCAATTCCTAAATGACCAGTTTGCATTTAGGAAATGCACGATACATGTGCATAGGTAATCGCAAATAGGTATTCCCTATTTCCGATTACCTTATTAGGGAATCGCTATTTTAGCGATTCTTTAAATTGCACTTCAAATGTCTTTCATAAATCCTGAAAGGCTAATTTTCATTCGCAAATGGTGGAATTTAGCGAATCACACCGTTTGCGAATGCAAAATTGTTTGATACATCTGGCCCTTAGTTACATAAAATCCTAATGCCTGGCATAGTAAGCCAGGGTTTTTGTGATGAACCCCTCTGCCAAACCGTAGTTCCATTACAGGTTAGTCACTTACTGTTATGGTTTTTAAATAATTTTTAGGTACGCCTACCACTTTTATCTAGCGGCATGTTTTTGTTGTTTTAATTGCATTCGTCTAATTTTTCTTACAAATGCTTATTGAATGTATGTGTTTTATTATGGATGGGTGAGTGGGTGAATGCAAGAATGAGTCAGTGGGCGTGTGGTTCGATGCTGAAATGGAATAATGAGTGACTGAGCCCATGTGTGATAGGTTACTTAGTACTTCCTCCTTCACTGAAGAGGCACTTTTTAGTTTAAAGCCAGAACTATTGACATTGTCAAAGCTTGATGTTACTTATTAGTGTTTCCTGGCCTATTTTATGTGTCTGCCATGCGCTGTATAGGGTCACAGATGCCAGAAAGTTGCTTGAGCAATGAGGTAATTTATGCAAAATAAACTAACTTAAAGAGATATTTCCTTAACTAAGAAAACAGTTTCAAAAGAATTGTGAACCCTCCCTATTTTTTTTAATTCAGGTTTTTTGTCACTTACGTATTTTGATACGCAGTTTCACTTGTTTTCAGTGATACACAAATTATACCATTTATACATAATGTTGGATACGGAAAAAAAACACTGATGCGTGGGTGTCCCTGGGCTCTGGAACGTGCATGAGGAGTATCTCTTAGCTGGGCTCATAGTTAAAGTGAAAGTAGTTAAAGTCAAAGTGTATCTACTGGTGACTCAAAGCCTTGAACACATGATTTGTTAGACATCTGCCCTGATGAAACATTGGATGGTGGTTTTACAAAGTGAAAGTCCTTGAACATTCTCAGAAGGGAAGTCACAGATCCATTGCATCCGTGCTGAAGGTTTCCAAGGATGGATACCTGTCAGAGGATCTTTGTAGCACATATGCAATATGAGGGAATCATACAGAACTTCAGGGAACCTCCATTGATATTAAGGTGAAGCACATTGCTGTAGGTGGCTACAGACATTTCACTTCACACTCTGCACTTGAGAACCTTACATATTCAAGGCCATATTTGTCTGAGGTTTTGTGTCGCTCTTGTGCCAAGCAAAGGGGTGCTGGCTGACACAAAACCTAGAATGAGGTTAACCAAGCGAAACGTGGCCTTGAGTGGATTTGTCAATCCGGTGTAACCAAGTTAGCGCAAATTGCTTCCCTGCATTATTCTGCCCCATTGACGCATTCCATGGGTGAAGCATGGCTGTTCCCATGCATACATCTCTGGATTTTTGTGCATTCCCTGATTTACCATGAGTGGTAAACCTGTGAATGCGTCAAAATACTACACCTTCTCACAAGTGCCTCATTCTGCAGCACAAATAGAAAGTGGAAAATGCCTCAAAGGTTTGTTTTTGTGCAGGAAGGAGTCCCTTCCTGGACCGAAACAACCCTGCCTGCAATGCCAGCACTTTTGCACCATGGTACAAGGATGGCGACAGTGGCGCTAGGCAGACTAAAGTGCGCCAGCACAAGGACAGAACAGGAATCTGCTATATCCTGATACATATGGCACATTCCTGCCCTCTCCCTTTCGTGCAGCTCATTCAGTCAGCAATTAACTTTCGAATTCCATTCCCAGTTCGTTGGAAAAATATTGTAGTTTTGGGATCAAATTGTGCCAATTTCACCAGTCTCCAATTGGATGAGGGTGGGTCGCGGCCAGGGCTTACTTAAAATTCAGCTAAAAAGGGACCATTAATCAGTTAAATGTTATCCTTAAAATCGGTCAAAGTTCCTGCCTTGTGCACTAATCATGAACGACTGTCATGATAATTTTCCACCAAATCTAAACATGTATTGTCTATTACATCTATTGCTACTCACACCTAGATCCTCCCCTTGGTGTTTGCACAGGAACAATTGCTTATGATCCTCCCAAGTATGAGTCAGTCGGTCTAGTGAAAGTGTTTACAATTGGGACTACTGAAGGTGTTGCTTTGTGGATGGCTTTTTAACTAAAGAATGTCTGCATCGTCCGCCCTACCAAGAGCACATGGAGTCTGAATGCCTTGTGATAAATAAGGGACACATTTACAAAACTTTCATGCATTGTAGGAAAGCAAGCACAATTGATGCATTGTGTTGCATTGAAAAGAGAAAAAAAATGTTCTATATTTACAAAGATACTGAACACTTAGGGGGTCATTCTGACCCTGGCGGTCCAAAATCTGATATTCTGACCCTGGCGGGAACCGCCAACGCAGGCCGCCGCTTTAGCACTCCGACCGCCACGGCGGCACAAACAAACAGCGCGGCGGTCACCGCCAACAGACAGGCGGCAGACAATGTACCGCCCACCCTATCACCACCCACCAATCCGCCACCTTTTCCGGGGCGGGAGCCCCGCCGATAAAAACACGGCGGAAACAGACATTTTCAATGGAAAACGCTCACCTTGAGACACTCCACGCGGAATTCGGCCAGCATGGAACCCGAACTCCACGTCCTCCCAGTCATTGCCTTCCTGCTCTTCTTCCAGGATCACGAACGTCGCCGCAGACGACAACGGTGAGTACTGCACCTACGACACAGGGGAGGGGGGAGGAGGAAAGGTTACGGGCACACACATACGCGACACACCCACCCCCACCCTCAACCCCACCCAAATACCTACACACCAATGCAGATTTAAAAGTCAGAGTGACCCCCCCAAACCCCTCAAAAATAAATGCAAAGACAAAAGGCCATGATTGGAAAAATAGAACTATATAATATCAGTAAGTAAGTATAGCGAACTCAGCAATATAATAAGAAATATTTACACATCTGGAACGAAATATATACATTGAGCCAAAGTCCGGCACAGTAATCCAACTGCAAATGTCCGTGGGCCAATGTGCAGTAACACACGGGCAAAGCCCACACACGAGACAGACCCCATTGTAGAGAACACTGCAGGGGCATCATAAAAATTAAAGACAGGCACCTCAGGGGGAAGGGAAGGGGGGGCACCTCAGCCACATGAGTCCACGACGCCAGATCCACGAAGCTCCTCCATGCCCACTGTGCCATCCTGGGGAGTGCAAAGCCACAGTCTCTCAAGTCTCTACAGTGGGTGGGCTGCCCACTGTGCCATCCTGGGGAGTGCAAAGCCACAGTCTCTCAAGTCTCTACAGTGGGTGGGCTGCCCACTGTGCCATCCTGGGGAGTGCAAAGCCACAGTCTCTCAAGTCTATACAGTGGGTGGGCTGCCCACTGTGCCATCCTGGGGAGTGCAAAGCCACAGTCTCTCAAGTCTCTACAGTGGGTGGGCTGCCCACTGTGCCATCCTGGGGAGTGCAAAGCCACAGTCTCTCAAGTCTATACAGTGGGTGGGCTGCCCACTGTGCCATCCTAGGGAGTGCAAAGCCACAGTCCATCAGGTGGATTACAGACTCCACTGGTCATGGAGGAGGCATGGTGGGCAGAGTGCCTCGTGAAGCCCTGCCCGACACAGATCCGGGGATGCCAATGGGCCAGCGGTGCTTGACAGGAGGGCCCAGCGGAGCGGTGCTTGAGATGAAGGGCCCAGCGGAGCGGTGCTTGAGATGAAAGGCCCAGCGGAGCGGTGCTTGAGATGAGGGCCCAGCGGAGCGGTGCTTGACAGGAGGGCCCAGCGGAGCGGTGCTTGAGATGAAGGGCCCAGCGGAGCGGTGCTTGAGATGAAGGGCCCAGCGGAGCGGTGCTTGAGATGAAGGGCCCAGCGGAGCGGTGCTTGACAGGAGGGCCCAGCGGAGCGGTGCTTGACAGGAGGGCCCAGCGGAGCGGTGCTAGTCAGGAGGCCCCTGTTCAGCGGTGCTTGTCTTGGCGGGGCCCTCTTCAGCGGTGCTTGTCTTGGCGGGGCCCTGTTCAGCGGTGCTTGTCTTGGCGGGGCCCTCTTCAGCGGTGCTTGTCTTGGCGGGGCCCTGTTCAGCGGTGCTTGTCTTGGCGGGGCCCTGTTCAGCGGTGCTTGTCTTGGCGGCCCCTGTTCAGCGGTGCTTGTCTTAGCGGGGCCCTGTTCAGCGGTGCTTCTCACAGCGGCCCCTCTTCAGCGGTGCTTGTCTTGGCGGCCCCTGTTCAGCGGTGCTTGTCTTGGCGGGGCCCTGTTCAGCGGTGCTTCACACAGCGGCCCCTCTTCAGCGGTGCCTGTCTTGTGTTTCCAGTCAACCACACCTGCCCAATACTTGCCGCTCATTCTGCATCGGACCTTTCCTTTGCGGGGCCCTCCTGTGATGGAGCCCTGGGGCCCTGGGTTTCCTCGGATAACCCCGGAATGGGGCTGGTGGGGCCCTCATGACCAGGTCGGCTGCTCCCAGACTTTTGCTCCTTGCTACCCTTGGCCTCCGTGGCAGACTGTCCGTGGCCCTTGGCTCCCTTCCCCGATGTGGCAGGTGACAGTGCAAGGCTACCCTCCTTGGGGGCAGGCGTATCAGGCCTGTCGCGCCTGCCCTTCAGTTTTTTGCTCCTCTTCCCAGGGGGGGGGGGGGGGGGGCTGGCTGTGCCTTTGCTGCTGGTCGATGTTCCAGACCAAGGAAAGGGTGGACTCCAAAACCCAGATACGACGTGCTTGGGAGTTGCTGGGCTGGTGGTGGCTGAGGTGTTTGTGGAACTCTTACGGGACGGAGGGGGTGGGTCAGGTGAGGAAAAGAGGTCAATTTTAGAGAGGAAACATTTCTTTGGAGCCATGGGAAGGGTAGCTGGAGTGGGTATGGAGGAAGAGGATGTGGTTGTAGGAGAGTCAAGTGTGCTGTCTTTGGGTGCAGGTGCTTGGGCTGGAGGCTGACGTGAGGTGGATGGCTGTTGTTTGGGTGCCTGCCTGCGTTTGTGTGGTTGGGAAGCGGGGGTGACAGACACACTGGGAGAGGACACAGGGGACGTGTACATGGCAGTGGGGGTGGTGACTGCAGGTGTGCGGACTGCTCTGGAGGGAGTGCTGGTGATGGGTGTACTGGCTGATGGTGGTGTGCATGCAGGTGTGAGTGGAGACGTCACAGGGAGGGAGGAGGGAGACGAGGAGGTGGGGGACACAGAGGAGGTAGTGGCTGTTGGCATGTCTGCATCTGGATGTTGCTTGTGTGAATGCTTATGTGTTTTGTGGTGCTTTTGTTTGGATGAGTTTGCCTTGGGTGTTGAGGTGTGTGCAGGCTGGTCTGTAGGTGTGGATGGGATAGGCAGAGGAACAGGGGAGTGGGACTGGGTGGAGGCAGTTAGTAGAGGGAGGCTGGAGACAGGGACAATGGCTGCCGTCAGTGCTGAGGCCAGAGTGTTGAACGATCGTTGCTGGGCAGCCTGACCCGAATGAAGGCCCTCCAGGTATGCATTGCTTTGATGCACCTCCCTCTCCACACCCTGGATGGCATTCAAAAGGGTAGACTGCCCAACAATGATGGTCCTCAGGAGGTCAATGACCTCCTCACTGAGGGCAGCAGGGGCGACTGGGGCAGGGCCTGAGGTGCCTGGGGCGAAGGAGATGGCCGGCTTCCTGGCCGTGCGGGCACGGGCCGAACGCCGAGGGGCTGCTAGGAGGGCGGAGCTGGTGCGCTGGGTGGCGGCTGTACCTGTAGTAGAGGTAGGCACGGATGGTGCCACCACCGCAAGGGAGCTCCCTTCCGAGGACGTGTCGCTGTCACTGACGTCTGCACGGGTCCCCGTTGTGGAGCCCCCCTCGCCCCCGTCTCACTGGTCACCTCGGAGTCCGTTGCATGGTCCTCCGGGGCCATGTGAGATGCAGCTCCCTCTTGCGCCGATGCCACTTCTCCTCCGCCTGATGATGCTAATGCACAAATTCAGAGAAAAACAAAGGAAATTGGGGGGGGGGGGGGTGGAGAAATAAAGACAAGTTGAGTGCATGCATTGGGGACACCGTTGGCGGAGAGGACAGACACAGAAGCCCCCTGCACTACGCTGCGCACTTGGGGTACACTACTCATTCACTGGGACATGCCCTACATGCCTATGGGTGACAACTGCCCACACAGAATACACAGGTCCATGAATAGCCTTACTAGGCACCCTACAGAGGTGGGGGGCGGGGGCACAGGACCATACCTCACGGAGGGGCCTAGCCTACAGAAATCGCCCTGGCCTAGGGATACCCACAGCCCTCCTCCCCGACCCAGGCACCTCCACTGCGCGCAAAGATAGCATAAAGTGCTGGTACTCACCCCCTTGTGTCTGCTGTGATGCCCTCAAGTGCCCATCCAAGTCGGGGTAGGCCACCGCCAGGATCCGGGACATCAGGGGGGTCAAGGTACGACTAGCACCCCTCCTAGGTTGGGAGGCCACCCCCAGCAGAGCCTCGGCGGTCTTCCTGCTCCCGCGGCGGATGTCCTCCCACCTCTTGCGGCAGTGGGTGCCCCGTCTGTTGTGGACCCCCAGGGCCCAGACGTCCTTGGCGATGGCACGCCAAATCTCTATCTTCTGATGGGCGCTGACCTATGTGACATGTACAGGGGTGGAAAAGAAACATCATCAGTTTTCTGCATGGTGGGTGTGAGTGGCCCCCCCTCCCCAACCTTGACATGTGGCACATGCTCTCATCTGTCGTGCCATGCATTCCTCATTCGCTCCCCTCCATCGTACATCCACCCCACTCAACACAGGCATAGCCCACTAAGCATGGTCCAAGTGTACTTACCTGTTGGTCTGGAGGACCGTAGAGTAGCGCATACTGGGGGAGGACCCGGTCCACAAGCTTCTCCAACTCTTTGGAACTGAAGGCGGGGGCCCTTTCACCAGTAGCAGCAGCCATTGTCACTTCCAGACAGAGGTCTCAGCAGCACTTGCAGTATAGGTCCTCTCCTGTGGATGATCAGGTCTCGAGTGATTAAGCAGATAGAAAATGGCGGTTACGGCTGCGGTGGTGCGTACCGCGGCGGTGCGTACCGCGACCGCCGGCGCACATCGCCATTGGCTCCTGAAACCCATAGGGCTCAATGTTATCCAATGCGGCTTACCGCCACGGTGTGCCACGCCAGCGCAATGACCTCACTTCACATTGTCACACTTCACAGGTCAGGCAGCCGCCATTTCAAGGGCCCACATGGCTTAATTCCTACTGCGTCACACATGTCTAGGCCTTGCATCGACACTCATACAAGCCATTCATTCCAGAGAGACATCTGTACTGTACAAGCTGTGGGAACTTACCTGTGGGTTGATTGACTCTGTGCTCGCTGTTGTCCTTCCTAGGCACCGTCCGCTGGGACTTGCGAGGAGAAGGAGGAATGTTCGTGTGTACAGACCGCTGGTGGACCTGTCGACAATGGAAGAACGACATGTCATCCTGACCTACAGACTCAACCGTGCCACTATACAGGAACTGTGTGCCCAGCTGGAGCCAGAGCTGATGTCACCCATCCGCCAACCCATCCGCCAACCCATCCGCCAACCCACAGGGATCCCCCCTCTAGTGCAGGTGCTGTCAGTACTCCATTTTTTGGCTAGTGGATCTTTTCAAACTACAGTGGCCATATCTTCTGGGATGTCTCAACCTATGTTTTCAAAGGTATTGTCCAGAGTGTTGTCTGCCCTGATGAAATACATGCGGAGCTACATAATTTTTCCTGAGGTGGGTGACTTGCCTACAGTGAAGGGTGATTTCTATGTCCGTGGACACATTCCCAATATCATAGGTGCCATTGATGGTACCCATGTGGCTTTGGTCCCCCCAAAAGACGATGAACAGGTGTACAGGAACCGAAAGAATTATCATTCGATGAATGTGCAGGTGGTCTGTTTGTCTGACCAATTCAATTTTTTTTTCAATTCAAAGAAGCTTTATTGCGGCTACAAGAGCCAAAAAAGCGCGAGCAGTAATAAATACAAATAAATGCACATGATAAAATAAAATTGCAGGTAAATATGGTGATAAAAGGGAATGAAATATAAATAAAAATTAAAATGGAATAAAAATGAGATAGAATAAAATGGAATGAAATTAGAAAAAATGAAATGAAGTGAAATGCACTCTGCAGGATGTTGGGACAGTCTTATTTGGAGTCTTTGTCCAGGAGAGTTTTCCCTCTAATAAGCCAACTAGCTCCGAGGAATTTGGCGATAGCGATCACTAGCGTTGGTCTGGTGTCTGATCTAAGGATTCGCAGAGCTAGCGCAGAGCAGCGTGCTCCCAGTAGTCTGCATGCCGGGGCCAGCCATTTCCTACGGGGGGCAGTATACGCGGGGCATGCAAAAAGGAGGTGAGGGAGATTCTCCACGGGGGCTTTGCAAGCAGGGCATGCAGTGGATTCGTTGTGTGACCAGCTGCTGGTGAAAAGTCTTAATGGGAGTGTTCCAATGCAGAGCTGGAAGTACAGTTTCCTTTCCCTTGGGGCCGTGATTAGGTCCCAAAAAGTTTCGTACTTGCATGACTCTTTTAGGTTGGCAAAGTCACAAGATAATGTAGTGTGGAGTGCAGCCCGAGTGTCTTCGTTGTTGGCCCTTTGCCAGTAAAGTTTCTTTAGTTCGCTTTTCGAGGGAAAGACTGACGTGGCTGGTGAGTTCCAGAGATCATCGAGCCCGATAGAGTGGAGTAAATCCTTGATGGATCGTAGCCAGGGGATTCTGTGCAGGTGGTCGGCTTTTAGGATGACCTGTAGAGCTTCGGTGAAGATGACAAGTTCCGGAGTGGTCCAGAGACGCCGCCAGTACAGCAGAGGTCGCAGGCGGGCTTTGTGACCAATGCGTTTGATGCCGAGGTCCTTGAAAAGAGGGAACAGTGGGGTGCTTAGCCGAAGGGACACAAGGTTTCTTAAGAAGTTGTTTTCAGCGGTGGTTAGGTCTTGGGTTTTGGTATAACCCCAAAGTTCAGCCCCGTAGAGCGCTGAGGAAACTGCCTGGGCTTCGTATAATTGTAATGCTGGGCGAATTGGTTTTGTGTGTGAGAGGTGGAAGTTTTTTAGTAGAGCCCCAGTTGTTTGTCTTAATTTAAGGGCTTGTTTTCCTATGTGTGGCTTCCAGGACATGTTGTCAGTGAGTGTTATGCCCAGGTAGCTGAAAATGCCCACCTTCTCGAGTGAGGAGCCCTCTAGAGTAAATTTCCCTTTGAAAGATCTGTGGGGATTAAGGGTCATTAGTTTGGTTTTCGTTGCGTTGATTTCGAGTCCCTGGGATGAACAGAAATGCTCGAAGCACGCAAGGAGTTTCCTTAGACCACTAGGGGTCTTAGATATCAAGAGAGTGTCATCGGCAAAGAGTAAGACTGGGATTTTTTGTGTGCCAAGTGAAGGTGCGTCAGCCTGCAGTCTGAGGAGGGAGGGGACAATTTCGTTGATGTACAGGGAAAAGAGGGTCGGGGCAAGTACGCAACCTTGCCGCACACCCCTAGAGACGTGGATTCTATCGGTAAGTTGGCCCTTGTTGCCCCACCTGACTTGTGCGTAGTTGTCCTCGTGGAGTCGTATCAAAATGGCAAGGATGTGTTCTGGGATTCCCATCCGAGAGAGAGTGACCCACAGTTTGTTGCGAGGTACTAGGTCAAAAGCAGATTTGAGATCCACGAAAGCTACATAAAGGCTGCCTTTACCGATGAACACTGTTTTCCAATATAATAATAGGAATCTGAGGGCTTGATCAGTGGTGGAAATCTTCTTTCGGAAGCCGGCTTGGAGGGGGCTAAGGATATCGTGGTCAATTATCCATTCTTCTATCTTCCCTAGGAGGCAGTGGCAGAAGACTTTTTGGACACAGTCAATTAGACTAATGGGTCTATAGTTACAGGGAAGAGATCTGTCGCCCTTTTTAAAGATTGGAATAACAATGGCCGCTTTCCAAGAGTCGGGAATTGGCGCCCCAGATGCTATTGCGTTAGCTAGAATGGTGAGATATCTTGACCAGGATGCTAGGTCTGTTGAGAATAGGTCTGCTGGGACGCAGTCTGAACCAGGGGCCCTGCCGCGTTTTAGAGTGCTTAGAGAGTAAGTTATATCACTTTGGGAGAACAACAGGGGTGCTGCGGTGGTTGGTGCTAACGAGTGAAATAGGAGGGGGCCCGTACAAACAGAGGTGGGGCTATCATGATCAGGGGAGTACAGACTACTAAAGTGGGCTATCCAGTCTCTTGGGGCAATATTGGTTGTGATGTCCAAACCACTGGTTTCGGGGCCTCGCGCTGCCAGGGACCAGAACAGACTATAATTTCTCTCGCGCACAGCGTCGCTGAGTGATGTCCACCATTTGCTATCTTGATCACGCTTGGCTATGCATATTGCAGATTTATAGGACTTCCTAGCTACGCGGATGGCGATGGGGTCCTTGGATTTAATGGCTTGAACTAGGCGCTTGTTTAGGGACCGGCACGTTTTGTTGAACCAGCGGTGCCTGGCTTTGGGTCGTTTGTCGTCGTGGGCTGGGGGTGCTGAGAAGTGGGTTGCGATATCCCTAAAGCAGGAGGTGTGGATTGAGCTAATTTCCTGGTGGGGTGTTGCAGAACCTGCCTCTAGGTCCCTTAGTGTGGATTTTAGGGTGTTGTTGGCAGCATTGATGAGTGCGGGCCGGGCCACAATATTGACCCATTTTAGGTGTCTTTTGTTGTTGGCCAGGTTAATACCCTCGGGTGCTACTGCTGCGGGGTTAGACGTGGCTGGGGGGTTACCTAGGGCTAATGTGTGGACAGAAAGAGGGTTGTGATCACTTTCGGTCCTTTCGATGATTGTCATATCGATGACTAGAGGCCATAATCTTATATCGAATAGGCAATAATCGATTCTGCTGGTGTGGTTCGTTTTGTTGTATGTGTGACTACCGTTGGTGTCTGAATTAGTTCTGCCATTTAGCGCCCTGAGTCCAAACTCCATGGTCAATGATTTTACCTGAATCGCAACCGACGTCCACCTTTTGATGGGTGCAATGGACAGGGCGGGGATAGACCAGACTTGATCTTCCTCGCGGGTGGACCTGAGATCGTCCCAGTCAAGGGGTTCGAATGTGACGTTGAAGTCCCCAGCCACAATGGTTTTATGATGGCGGGGATAATTTTGTAAGAGGGCTACGAGGGCGCAGAGGGTTTTGGAGACTTGACCCCCCCTGACCCCTCGAGCGTAGATATTAAAGATGTTCACCACAGAGTCAGGCCCAAAGGATAGACGAAGGCCTAACAGGTCGGGAGAGGCGGTAGGTAGCTGTGATATATGGCAGCTAAGTGATGTTTTGATCCAGATGGTCAGACCCCCTGAGGGCCTGCCTCTCGTGCTGGCCACAGCGGGGATGTGGAAATTTGAGTAGCCTGTTCGGAAGAGTGGGTCGAGTGACCATGTTTCCTGTAGGAGACATATGTCATGTTCGTCAATAAATGAGGAGAAGGATGGAAGGGGAAGAATAGGTTTCAGACCTGCCACGTTCCATGAGACAAGTCGTACCCCAGATTGTGACTGAGTTGTCCTACCTAAATGCCCGGGGTTTTTGAGGTTGGCTGTCAGGGGTTGGTTTGGCAGATGTGGCTGGGGGTTTGTCTGACCAGTACATCTCCCATGTAAATGCCAAGTTCCCAGGGTCAGTGCATGACGCGTACGTGATGCGAAATAGCAGCATCCCTTATGTGATGGACCAGCTACAGAGACAGCGTGTGTGACTAATTGGTGACTCTGGTTACCCCAACCTGCCTTGGCTATTGACCCCAGTGAGGAATCCCAGGACCAGGGCAGAGGAACGGTACAATGAGGCCCATGGGCGTACTAAGAGGGTGATCGAGCAGACCTTCGGCCTCCTGAAGGCCAGATTTAGGTGCCTGTATATGACAGGGGGATCCCTGATGTACTCTCCAAGGAAGGTGTGTCATATCATCGTGGCCTGCTGCATGCTTCACAACCTGGCTTTGCGACGCCAGGTCCCTTTCCTGCAGGAGGATGGTCCAGATGGTGGTGGTGTGGCAGCTGTGGAGCCTGCGGAGAGTGAAGAGGAGGAAGACGAAGAGGACGACACAGACAACAGGGACAGAGTGATAGAGCAGTATTTCCAGTGACACACAGGCAAGAATTTACTCCAGCATTTAAAACTATCTGTAACAGTACAGGCTCTCTACTGTCTGACCTTTCCCCCCAATGTATGGTATCTTAGCTGTGGATTTCCCTTCCTATTTCAGGGATCTGGTCCCCACGGAGTGCCCTCTGGTTTCTTTCCCCATGGACTACCGCTGTGTGACACTGGTATGTTGTCATCACAATGTAACTGGACTTTTTGGGTTGGTTATGTCTATTACATTTGCTTTAAAGTAAATAAATTACAGACTCCAGATGGTTTTGGTGCAATAATTGTGTTTATTAAAGTGAAGAAATGGGTGATTAGTTAAAGAAGGGTGATGGGTGATGGTGGAGGCATGTCCTTGGCAGAGTCCAGACTCTCGTTTGCACAGGTGCATTGTCCATATGCCTGTGGAAGGTGGAGCAGGGGCAGTTCTAGGTTGGACAGGGTGAACAAGTGGGACAGTGGGATGACATCCGGGGGGATCCTTTCCTGGCGGAGGTCTTGACATCCTACTCTGTCTTCTTCCTGGATCTCAGGCCTTTCTTGCGGGGTGGTTCCTGTTCTGCAGGGGGTGGGGTCCGGGTGGCCAGTAGCTGTTGTGTTGGGGCCTCCTGACCACTAGCGCCGGCGGAGGTGGTGGGCTGTTCTTCGTCCATGCTAGTGGCAGGGGCCCTTTGGGAGGCCACAAGGTCCCGCAATGTGGTAACAATCTGGTTGAGTGCCACCACGATTGTACCCATTGCGGAACTGATGGTGCGCAGTTCGTCCCGGAACCCCATGTACCGTTCCTCCTGCAGTGCCTGGATCTCCTGGAACCTGGCCAGGACCGTCGCCATCGTCTCTTGGAAGTGGTGGTAGCCTCCCATGATGGTGGTGAGGGCCTCTTGGACAGAGGGTTCCCTAGGCCTGTCCTCCCTCTGTCGCACAGCAGCCCTCCCAGTTCCCCTTTGTTCCTGGGTCTCTGTCCCCTGGACCGTGTGCCCACTACCACTGCCCCCAGGTCCCTGTTGTTGTTGGGGTGGTGGGTTACCCTGGGGGCCCTGTAGTGGTAGACACACCACTGCTTGACCTGTCCTGGAGACAGAGTCATGGGCCCGCTGGGTGGGTGCTGTGCTGGTGTTTCCTGAGGGGGGTAGGTCTGCTGTGGCCTGTGGCTGCCTGAGGGGAACCGACTGCCCAGAGGTCCCCGATGGTCCGGGCTGGTCATCAGGTTCCAGGTCGACAGAGCTGCTGTCTTCACTGGGGGCCTGTTCCGGGGGTGGGATGGACATTTCTGGACCCTCCTGACCGGTGTGTTGGCGTTCGGGTCCTGCAGGGGTAAAAGAGTATGGTTATTGGTTCTGTGTGTGCCATGGCGTGCAATTTGTGGGTGCCCTTGGCCCCCAGTGGTGCCATTCCCTTGTGGGAGGAGTTGTGAGGGTGGTTTGTGGTGGGGGGATGGGTATGTGCAGTGGTAATGCTTAGGTGATGGGTGTCCATGGTTTGTGTTGGCATTCAGGGGTTGGAGTTTGGTTGGGTGGGTTGTGCTGGTGAGACATTATCAGGGAGGATGTGTGATGGGGGGTTGGGGGTGAGGGTTGGGGTGTGGGTTGGCATGCTGGTGGTTGGGGGGGATGAAGTAGTTGAGATTCGACTTACCAGAGTCCATTCCTCCGGCTACTCCAGCGAGGCCCTCAGGATGCAGGATGTTCAAGACCTCTTGCTCCCATGCTGTGAATTCGGGTGGGGTGGGTGGGGGTCTGCCGCCAGTCTTCTGCACAGCGATATTGTGCCTTGACACCATCGAGCGCACCTTCCCCTGTAGGTCGTTCCAGCGTTTGCGGATGTCCTCCCGATTTCTGGGATGCTGTCCCACAGCGTTGACCCTGTCTACGATCCGTTGCCATAGCTCCGCCTTCCTGGCTATTGTGGTGTGCTGCACCTGTGTGCCGAAGAGCTGGGGCTCTACCCTTATTATTTCCTCCACCATGACCCTGAGTTCTTGGTCCGAAAACCGGGGGTGCCTTTGGGGTGCCATGGGGTGGTGTGGATGAGGTGTGGGGTGGTGTATGTGGTGATGAGTGTGGTGGTGTGTGGTGCTTTGTGCGTAGATGTGGTGTGGGTGATGATGTTGTGTTCCTGTGTGTGTTGTGCTTTGCGTTCCCTGTGCTCTCTCTCAGTGTATTGCGGCTTCTCTCGTAATTTCTGTTTGTGGGGGTTTGTGGGTGATGTGGGTGTGTGTTTTATAGTTGATTGGATGTGTGGGAGTGGTGGGTGTGTGTGTATCAGGTGTGTGTATTTCAAATTGTCCAATGTGGCTGGGTGTTGGTGCTGGGTGAGTATTTTGACCGCGGCGGTGTGTACCGCCAATAGAATACCGCGTTTGAATGACCGCCGTGTGGATTCATGGGTCGTAATGGCATGGGCGTATTTCTGTTGGCGTGACGGTGGAGGTTTGGTCATCTCCAGTTTATCGCTGGCCGCTGATGTGGCGGACTGCAGTGGAGGTCGGATTTTTGGAGGTTTGGCAGTTGTGGGTCAGAATGACCGTGGCGGTTTACCGCGGCGGTATTATGGCGGTCTTCTGACCGGCGGTAAGTGCCTTTTACCGCCGAGGTCAGAATAACCACCTTAAGCTCTCTTCTTCCTTAGGTGCACTGTATGCAGCCAACCGAAAACTCTGCTCCGCCTACCCCGCTCTTGCCACCGTCCCTCGCATCCACCAATCTACAGCTGGCGGCAGATCTTTCTCCTACCTCGACGCTAAGACCTGGAACTCCCTCCCCGTCCATCTATGACAAACCAAGGACCTGCTGACCTTCAGGAAACGTCTCAAAACCTGGCTGTTCGAGCAGTAGCACTTCTTCCTCCCCCACTCCTCTCAGCTCCTTAAGACCCTAGTGGATGAGTAGCGCACTTTACAAATGATTGATTAATTGATTGATTGATTGAAGCGGCAACACACACACCCTACATCATAGCCCAAGGGTGCCAGCGTTACACGCAGGATTGTTTTGGGGCAGGAAGAGATACATTCCTGCACAAAAACAATCCTTAGAGGTACTTTCTTCTTTCTATGTGTGCTTCAGAATGCAAAACAAGTAGAATGAGGAAATTAAAAGAAGAAATACAAATATTTCTTCTCAGTTATGCCTCACTTGGGAAGGCGTAGTATTTTGATGTATTACCAGGTTTACTAGTCTTTGTAAAGTTGTGGATGCACAAAAATCCATGAGTGGATGGCTGAAAACCCCGATGCTTCACCTATAGAATGCCTTCCAATTGTTTAACTTAACACAGCAAAAGCTGCTGTCTTGCTTTACATTTCTTTACAAAACCCTCACTAGGTCACACAAATCAGGCCATGTGAGCCTTTCTAAATACTAATGTCTCTGTTGTGTTCTTGTGTCACCTTGCCTGATGCAAGGCCAATGTAAAGACTTCATAAATATGGGCCTAGGTTTTGGCATTCAACATTTCTCTTAGCATTGCCCATGGTCTACTGGGGCAGAAATTAGACTCATGCAAAAAAATAAAAGTGCCCCCCTTGGCAAATCAGATAGCCAAAAAAGAGCACCACTATCTGAAAACCTGGGCAACTTGTACAAACCCTCTGTATGATGTTTTGAACAGTATGGGTGACTGCATGCATTTGTGCCTTCTGCATGCAAACTTTGTGGTAGTACTAGGGAAATCAACAGTATAAATTGGCCGAAAACGGCTAACCAGAACATAAAACAGACCAACCCAAAGTCAAAAATCCGGCCTATGGACTGACCTGTCAGATTTCTCCTACACGACCGTGGCAATGCCTCCTCTTTATGCTATAGAGTGAAGAACCTTAATCTCCCTTTCTTTTAATTAGCATTTAGTTTGTTGACAGTTCTAAAAACATATTAGCATTAGTAATGTCATCAAAGTACATACAGCAAACAGGCCAGCAGTAAAAAAAATGGGATCACGACCACTGCGGAAACACAGGCAGCCACTTTAACACTCAGACCGCCACGGCTGTAGCAACAAACACCGCAACAGTAACCACCAACAGAGAGGTGGAAGACAATGTACCGCCCACCCCATCACAACCCGCCTATTCGCCAGCTTTTCTGGGGTGGTACCAACGCCATCAAAAGCACAGCGGAAACAGGATTCGGAAGGGAAACCACTCACCGCTCGACACAAACGAAGAACCAGGACGTCGTGGAGGCTAAGCTGCAGGTCCTGCCCAAGCTGGTCTACCTCCTCTTCTACCAGGAATATGAAAGGCAGCAGCGACGACCGCGGTGAGTACTGCACCTGGTACACAGGGGAGGGGGGTAGGAAAATGAGAGTGACACACAAATGCAACACGCAACGCCCCCACCCCCACAACACCATACACACAAACACATGCATCAACATTACAATTGCAACCCTCCTGGAAGAATGCAAGTACAAAAGGAATAGAGTTAAAGCAGTGATATTTTACGTATATCTGCCTATTTGGAAATAGACAGATATACGTAATAAATAGAAAAACGGTATTTACAAAAATATACAACATGTACATAAGGCAGTTGTTAGAAATGGGGTTTCTGGTTGGCTAGGGTATGCACCTCAGCCAGGCAGAAATTACCCACTCTAGTCAGGGCAAGGGAGTTACACGTCCAAGATAACCCCTGCTCACCCCCTTGGTAGCCTGGCACGAGCAGTCAGGCTTAACCCGGAGGCAATGCGTAAAGCGTTTGCACAACACACACATACATGTGACGCAATATCCCCACCACAAAGGAAACACAACACCAGATTATATGAAAATACACTGTATTGTACACAACGTAATTATTAGACCAACATCACATAACAGTACTATCCTGCTACCTTAGCAGTTGTCAGAACGTTACACATTAGTTACTCTGCAAACTAGCAGTAGTCACACATAACACACAGGTTACTCAATATTCTGCAACATAAGCAGTAGTAAGGAAACACGTTATCACATTAGAACACTTGTCATAAGCATATCATAAAACGCCCATAGTAGGAACATTAGAAAACCTATGGCAAGTTAAACAAACATATTAGCAAGTCATGTCCATAAAAGGAACATGTGCACACATATGTAAAAGCATCATAGAACAGGTAGGTAATATACCACAATTAATAAAGTCTGTAGAAAGAACTTTAAATCATAATTATATTTGTCCATTTAAAAGTACCTGGGAATGATGAAGAGGCACTTCCAGTGCCTAAAACGAATCATGGGGCTCCCGGCGCTCTTCTGCGCAAAACGGGGGCCTCCCTAAACTTGGCAAATAGAGAGGGGCGGCACGCACCCTCTCTGTTTCCTTGGCGGACCCCTTCTGGGTCCCGTGTTCATTGGAGGGCCCCCCGGGCCTCCACCGGCCCTCTCCAAGGGGGGCCCAAGTCAGGGAAATCCTCGGGTTAATGAGGGGGGCGCCACGCACCCCCTCCGATCTGCGAGCAGGCCCCTCTGGGGGCCCGCAACTTCCTGGGGTCTCCCGGGGCCTCCGTCGGCCCTTTCAGCAGGGGAGACCCCTTTGTGCTGGCCTCGGGCCCACGAGGGGGCCCACCAGAGAGCTGGCGGCGGGGGCGAGCCTCCGATGAGGCTGCCTCCCTGCCCGCACACGTCGGGGAGAACCCTTCGGGGCTGGAGCAGGAGAGGGAGAGGCGTCCTCCTCTCCCTCCGGCTCCAACAACAAACGCCGGCACCAGGTCGGGCCGGCCGGTGCCCCGGGTACGCTCCTCAGAGCGATCCCTACCCCGGGGGCACCGCTAGGAGCAGGCTTGCTCCTCGTTATTTCCGAAGTGGTTTCCTCGTGCCCCGGGGGCAGGGAGCGGAGCATGATCCTCGCGCTTCACAGCATTTATCTCCCCGGGCTGCGGCGGTGATTTTTTTACCAACGAAGCGCTTTTCACAGCGCTTAGGCAAATTATGCAGCCTGGGCTGCAGCGGTGATTTTCATCAACGAAGAAGCGCTTCACAAAGCGCTAGGGCACAGTTTAAAGCCCGGGCTGCGGCGGTGATTTCTTTTTGGAAAAGAAAAGCGCTTTCCAAGCGCTATAGTGCATCAACAGCCCAGCAACTGAAGGAATGCCTTGTTCTCCTTCAAAGCATTCTGGGCAAAGGTTTAAACGAGCGTTGCAGGGATCAGGGGCCACAGCACCCTGCCCCTGGGAACAACCAAACCAGAAAAAGCACAAAGCTGGTGGGTCCAGCTACAGGCCAGCACAGGGGGTGCAGATGGTGGCAGTTCCTCCTAGTGACCAGGCAGGTCACAGGTCAGCACAGCAGCAGCAGTCCATGGCGGTTTCCTGGTGAGTCCATTCATCAGCGTTCTGTGTCCAGTTTCAAGTTCCAAGAATGTTCAAATTGTGGGGAAAATTCCCCTGTACTTATAGTCCTGTTTTACAGTGTTTTACAATGATAGGGAGAGGAGGTTCCAGCCAGTTACAACTGGTTCTGGGAGTGCCCCCTCTCTCCTTTCAGCACAGGCTCCAAACATCAGTGGGGGGTTAACGACCCTATTGTGTGAGGCCAGGGCACAGCCTTTACAAATGTAGGTGTGCCCCGCCTCTCCCTTCTCTCAGCCCAGGAAGACTATTCAGTATGTAGATGCACCTCAGTGACACCTCCACCCTCCCTGTGTACAGGCTGTCTGAAAAGTATGCACAAAGCCCCAACTGTCACTCTGCCCAGACGTGGATTGGAGTCAAGCTGCAAAACACCAGAATCATAAGCACAGATAAATGCGCACTTTCTAGAAGTGGCATTTCTGTGATAGTAATAAAAAATACACCCACACCAGTAAGCAGTATTTATTATCACCATCACAACCATACCAAACACGCCTAGGCTACCCCTCATAAATCAGACAATACCCCTTACACATAAGGCAGGGCATTTCTAATGCAATCCTATGAGAAGGCAGCACTCACAGCAGTGAGACACCAAGTTAGGCTGTTTGTCACTACCAGGACAGGCCATGCAATATGGCACGTCCTGCCTTTCTACATACATGGCACCCTGCCCATAGGGCTAGCTAGGGCGTACTTTAGGGGTGACTTACATGTAGTAAAAGGGGAGTTCTGGGCCTGGCAAGTAAATTTAGATGCCAGGTCCCTGTGGCAGAAAACTGCGCACACAGGCCCTGCGCTAGCAGGCCTGAGACAGGTTTGAAAGTCTACTTCAGTGGGTGGCGCAAGCAGCGCTGCAGGCCCACTAGTAGTATTTAATTTACAGGCCCTGGGTATAGAGATACCACTGTACAAGGGACTTATAGGTAAATTAAATATGCCAATTAGGTATAAGCCAATCATACCAACTTTAGATGAGAGAGCACCTGCACTTTAGCACTGGTCAGCAGTGATAAAGTGCTCAGAGTCCTAGAGCCAACAGCGAAAGGTCAGAAAAACCAGGAGGAAGGAGGCAAAAAGACTAGGGATGACCATGCGTATGGCCAAAAGTCCAACACAACCCCCTACCAGCCAAAATCCAGGGGAGAACAATCAATACCTTGATGTACTTTCCTGATTGGGGCGATAGAACAAGGACCCAGGCCCACAACAGCAGGGGCATGTTCCAGTTCTACGCCTTCCTGACTCCACTGGGATCTCTCTGTCAATGCATCCCAGGCAGCCTAGACCAACCCACGGGGATTCTCTAGCTGCCAATGGCCAGAACCAGGCCCCAGGCCATCTAGGAGCCTCTGGTCTCTGAAACCATAATGAGTGGGGGGCGGTAGCCCCAGGTGCAAAGTAACCTGTCTCCACTCCATTTCCGATCAGTTCAGGGGCTCTACCCTGCCACTGATCCACCAACCTAGGGTCCGCACCCATAGGTTCTACAGGGGCTAGAGGCGAGGCTCTCCTCCCTCTACCCCTCCTTCTAGGATCCCGCCCTCCTCTCCTAGGAGGGGTATCATCAGAATCCACACTTGCCAGGGTGCTGGGTACAGCAGCCCTGCACAACTTTCTCGCCAGCCCAGGATCACTACCTGGCGACTGACCACCCAACCTAGGGACGACACCCTTGGGTTGCACCGGGGTCCAGGGCGGGCTTCCCCCTCCCTGAACCCCACTTCCAGAGTCCTGCATCTCCCCACCTCGGGAGAAGCCACCAGAAGTTTCACACGGGGAGGTGAGCGCACTAACCGCCCCCCCAACCAGGTCAGAGTTTACCCCCTGAACCTGTCTATCTAGTCCAGGGACGACACCCTTAGACTGGACCATTGCCCAGCGAACCAGGACTTCCTTGGGAGCACACCTACCCCCTACCAGATCAGAGCTTACCCCCTGAATCTGGCAATCCAACCCAGAGTCACTACCCTGCGGTTGAACCACTGCCCGGCGCACCAGGACTTCCTTGGGAGCACACGTACTCCCCATCAGGTCAGAGTTTACCCCCTGAACCTGATCATCCAACCCAGAGTCACCACCCTGCGGTTGAATCATTGCCTGGCGCACCAGGACTTCCTGGGGGGCACACCTACCCCCCACAAGGGAAACACTTTCCCCAAGGGCCATACAAGAGTCTGGCTGGCGCAGGTCCCCTGACCTCTGCCCATCTGACAGAGTCTGGATTCCCCCCAGCCCAGAAATGGTCTCACCAAGGTCATTCCTGGGGGGCTCTGCACTCAGAGCTGACCCCTGACCCTCCAGGTTCTCCACTGGGGCCCGCAGCCCCCTCTCAACCCTATGTCTGGATTTCCGCCTCCTCCGCTGTAGAGCGAGACTACCAGACACCAGGACCGGCGGAACGCTATCACCAGCCACCCGCCTAAATCCTAATGACAAAATGGGATCCTTCTGAACAGCTGGCCCTACGGCACAGGTTAGGCTCACCTCCTGGCGTTCACTCATGGAACCTTCAGGGGCCTGGGACGGTATCTTGGGCACCTTGGGCCTCAGCCCAGCCCCATTCCCTCTCCTCAGAGACGGGACATGGGGTCCCTTACCCATCCCAGTCCACTGGGACCTACCTGGGACACTCCATTCCTTTCCCACCACACCTTGTTGGGAAACACCTAGACCACTCTCATTAGGAACACCCCCTAATGTCACACCAGACCCTCTGGTACGCAACCAGAAGTCTGCCTCCTTTGCAAGCTCCCTGGAGTCAGAGAGCTCACACACTGACAAGTGTTGGCGTAACTCTGAAAAACAACAACGAAACAGGTGCTCTCTGAGAATCAGATTAAACAGCCCTTCAAAATTGTTTACTGTGCTACCCTTCACCCATCCATCTAGTGCAATGCAGCAATCCTCCACAAACTCCTCCCAAGACTGGTGGGACAGTTTCTTACCACCCCTAAACCTTTTTCTGTATTCCTCAGGGGAAAAACCATACTTCACAATCAGTGCGTTCTTCACAGCGGAGTACCCCTCCCTGTCACTCTCTTCTAGAGTCAGTAGGGCATCCCTCCCCTCCTCAGGAATAAAACTCCCTAGGCCAGTTCCCCAATCCTTCTCAGGGATCCTGCGCTCTACCAGAGCCCTCTCATATTCCTTTAACCACTGACGTATGTCACCCCCCTCTTGGAACCTAGGTACCAGATCTATGGGTATGTGAGGAACATCTTTGCTACAGCACTGTACATTGCTGCCACCACTGGACTCCACCTGCAGCGCTGGTGAGTCCAGAACCTTCAGACTGCGCTCTAGAGCGAGTCTTTCTCTGGCAAAGGCCCTCTCTGCCTCTGCCATTCTCTCCTGTACTAAGGCCTTCTCTACCTCAGCCCTTCTCTCCTCAACAGCTAGGCGCGCTAACTGCAACTTCAGGTCCCTCTCTTCCCGCCTATCTCTTAGCTCATCAGGCGTCAAGGAATGAGAGGTAGCCCTGCTTCTTACACTGGACCCAGCAAGGGACTCCCTATCACTGGGGCCTTCCCTGTCAACTGGCGTCCCCAACCGGTCATTCTCACCCTCCTGATCAGTCTCTCTACCACTCTCTAGGGATGAGGTCTGGGAGCCCTCCCATTGGGAACCCTCGCTACACTCAGGATCCTCTGGGTACCCCCTACGCACACTCCCTCCCTGGGTAAATGTCACAAACCTTTCAAAGAAATTCAGAGATCTCCTGAGGTCCCCTTCTACAGGCAGCCCTCTCTCTCTACAGAACCCCTCTAATTCCCCCTGCGTGTAAAACGGCAGGTCCTCTAAATCAAAGGTAAGCCCCATCTTGAAAAGGTACAAATAACTCAACTGTGACAACCACACTACCCAAGCATGAGAACTGAAAACAGGAAAAATGACCAAAGAGAGAAAGTTAAGAGAAGCCAAACATGTGATGGTCTAAACGCAATCCTTGTAGTGAAATAATGAGTCACAATGGTATTGTGCAAGCGCAAGTCCTATCCTCACCGCTGACTTCCAATGTTAGAAATGGGGTTTCTGGTTGGCTAGGGTATGCACCTCAGCCAGGCAGAAATTACCCACTCTAGTCAGGGCAAGGGAGTTACACGTCCAAGATAACCCCTGCTCACCCCCTTGGTAGCCTGGCACGAGCAGTCAGGCTTAACCCGGAGGCAATGCGTAAAGCGTTTGCACAACACACACATACATGTGACGCAATATCCCCACCACAAAGGAAACACAACACCAGATTATATGAAAATACACTGTATTGTACACAACGTAATTATTAGACCAACATCACATAACAGTACTATCCTGCTACCTTAGCAGTTGTCAGAACGTTACACATTAGTTACTCTGCAAACTAGCAGTAGTCACACATAACACACAGGTTACTCAATATTCTGCAACATAAGCAGTAGTAAGGAAACACGTTATCACATTAGAACACTTGTCATAAGCATATCATAAAACGCCCATAGTAGGAACATTAGAAAACCTATGGCAAGTTAAACAAACATATTAGCAAGTCATGTCCATAAAAGGAACATGTGCACACATATGTAAAAGCATCATAGAACAGGTAGGTAATATACCACAATTAATAAAGTCTGTAGAAAGAACTTTAAATCATAATTATATTTGTCCATTTAAAAGTACCTGGGAATGATGAAGAGGCACTTCCAGTGCCTAAAACGAATCATGGGGCTCCCGGCGCTCTTCTGCGCAAAACGGGGGCCTCCCTAAACTTGGCAAATAGAGAGGGGCGGCACGCACCCTCTCTGTTTCCTTGGCGGGCCCCTTCTGGGTCCCGTGTTCATTGGAGGGCCCCCCGGGCCTCCACCGGCCCTCTCCAAGGGGGGCCCAAGTCAGGGAAATCCTCGGGTTAAGGAGGGGGGCGCCACGCACCCCCCTCCGATCTGCGAGCAGGCCCCTCTGGGGGCCCGCAACTTCCTGGGGTCTCCCGGGGCCTCCGTCGGCCCTTTCAGCAGGGGAGACCCCTTTGTGCTGGCCTCGGGCCCACGAGGGGGCCCACCAGAGAGCTGGCGGCGGGGGCGAGCCTCCGATGAGGCTGCCTCCCTGCCCGCACACGTCGGGGAGAGCCCTTCGGGGCTGGAGCAGGAGAGGGAGAGGCGTCCTCCTCTCCCTCCGGCTCCAACAACAAACGCCGGCACCAGGTCGGGCCGGCCGGTGCCCCGGGGACGCTCCTCAGAGCGATCCCTACCCCGGGGGCACCGCTAGGAGCAGGCTTGCTCCTCGTTATTTCCGAAGTGGTTTCCTCGTGCCCCGGGGGCAGGGAGCGGAGCATGATCCTCGCGCTTCACAGCATTTATCTCCCCGGGCTGCGGCGGTGATTTTTTTACCAACGAAGCGCTTTTCACAGCGCTTAGGCAAATTATGCAGCCTGGGCTGCGGCGGTGATTTTCATCAACGAAGAAGCGCTTCACAAAGCGCTAGGGCACAGTTTAAAGCCCGGGCTGCGGCGGTGATTTCTTTTTGGAAAAGAAAAGCGCTTTCCAAGCGCTATAGTGCATCAACAGCCCAGCAACTGAAGGAATGCCTTGTTCTCCTTCAAAGCATTCTGGGCAAAGGTTTAAACGAGCGTTGCAGGGATCAGGGGCCACAGCACCCTGCCCCTGGGAACAACCAAACCAGAAAAAGCACAAAGCTGGTGGGTCCAGCTACAGGCCAGCACAGGGGGTGCAGATGGTGGCAGTTCCTCCTAGTGACCAGGCAGGTCACAGGTCAGCACAGCAGCAGCAGTCCATGGCGGTTTCCTGGTGAGTCCATTCATCAGCGTTCTGTGTCCAGTTTCAAGTTCCAAGAATGTTCAAATTGTGGGGAAAATTCCCCTGTACTTATAGTCCTGTTTTACAGTGTTTTACAATGATAGGGAGAGGAGGTTCCAGCCAGTTACAACTGGTTCTGGGAGTGCCTCCTCTCTCCTTTCAGCACAGGCTCCAAACATCAGTGGGGGGTTAACGACCCTATTGTGTGAGGCCAGGGCACAGCCTTTACAAATGTAGGTGTGCCCCGCCTCTCCCTTCTCTCTGCCCAGGAAGACTATTCAGTATGTAGATGCACCTCAGTGACACCTCCACCCTCCCTGTGTACAGGCTGTCTGAAAAGTATGCACAAAGCCCCAACTGTCACTCTGCCCAGACGTGGATTGGAGTCAAGCTGCAAAACACCAGAATCATAAGCACAGATAAATGCGCACTTTCTAGAAGTGGCATTTCTGTGATAGTAATAAAAAATACACCCACACCAGTAAGCAGTATTTATTATCACCATCACAACCATACCAAACACGCCTAGGCTACCCCTCATAAATCAGACAATACCCCTTACACATAAGGCAGGGCATTTCTAATGCAATCCTATGAGAAGGCAGCACTCACAGCAGTGAGACACCAAGTTAGGCTGTTTGTCACTACCAGGACAGGCCATGCAATATGGCACGTCTTGCCTTTCTACATACATGGCACCCTGCCCATAGGGCTAGCTAGGGCGTACTTTAGGGGTGACTTACATGTAGTAAAAGGGGAGTTCTGGGCCTGGCAAGTAAATTTAGATGCCAGGTCCCTGTGGCAGAAAACTGCGCACACAGGCCCTGCGCTAGCAGGCCTGAGACAGGTTTGAAAGTCTACTTCAGTGGGTGGCGCAAGCAGCGCTGCAGGCCCACTAGTAGTATTTAATTTACAGGCCCTGGGTATAGAGATACCACTGTACAAGGGACTTATAGGTAAATTAAATATGCCAATTAGGTATAAGCCAATCATACCAACTTTAGATGAGAGAGCACCTGCACTTTAGCACTGGTCAGCAGTGATAAAGTGCTCAGAGTCCTAGAGCCAACAGCGAAAGGTCAGAAAAACCAGGAGGAAGGAGGCAAAAAGACTAGGGATGACCATGCGTATGGCCAAAAGTCCAACAGCAGTACATTGTCCATTCAAAATGTCTTTGAAACACTGGGCCAAAAATACATGGGCCAAGCACACACTTGACTCCTGCCTCAGTATGGAGAGAACACTTGTAGGAGGCTTTTTATAAACTTTGTAGAAAGTTTTTAGAAAGAGAGTTAAACTGTTTTGGTTAACTCTGTATTTTTTAAAGTATTTGGTGTTTGTTTTTCTTATGAAAAGCACCAATGACAAAGTGGTAAAGCAGTTACAAGTACTTATCCCACCGCTGCACCACCAATGTAGGAGGCTAGCCTGGCTTCTAGTCGGTACCAGAGGGTACTTACACCTTGTGCCAGGTCCAGTTACCCCTTATTAGTAGATTAGTAGTGTTCTAGCAGCTTAGGCTGATAGAGGTAGCTGTAGCAGAGCAGCTTAGACTGAACTAGGAGACATGCAAAGCTCCTATTATACAACTGATATAATATATGCACTATAGCATAAGAAACACAATACTCAGGGTTACTAAAAATAAAGGTACTTTATTTTAGTGACAATATGCCAAAAATATCTCAGAATATATACTCCCTTAGGAGGTAAGTAAAATACACAAAATATGCACACAAACCAAAATCAGGTAAGCAAAGAGTTAGAAAAGTAGTGCAAACACTGTAGAATACAATATGATGAAATAGGCCTAAGGGCAACACAAACCATATACCAAAAAAGTGGAATGTGAACCACTTAGGGACCCTAGGCCTAGTGTAGTGTGTAGAGGGTCGGTGGGAGTGTAATAAAACACTAAGCGTGTCCAAATTACCCCACCACAAGACCCTAAAAAGTAGAAGTAAATTTACCCTACTTCCCCAGAAATACACTAAAGTTGTGATATGAGATTCTACAAAGACCACAACAGACTGCAAAGCACTGAAGATGGATTCCTGGACCTGAGGACCTGTAAAGGAAGGGGACCAAGTCCAAGAGTCACAAAAGTGTCCTGGGGGGGGCAGGAGCCCACTAAACCCCGGATGAAGGTGCAAAATGGCAGCCTCCAGGTGGAAGAAGCTGAAGATTCTGCAGCAATAGATGCCAAGAACTTTTCCTTTGCACAGAAGATGTCCCACGACGTGCTGGAGGATGCAGAGTTGTTTCCAAGCAGAAAAACTGCAAAGAAGCCTTGCTAGCTGCAAAGGTTGTGGTTGAAGAAAATGGGTGCTGCCTGGGCCCAGGAAGGACCAGGAGGTCACCTCTTGGAGGAAGAGACAGAGGGGGCACTCAGCAATAGAAAGAGCCCATGCAGAAGCAGGCAGTACCCACAGATGTAGTTGAACACGTGTTGAAGAAAACTAAGCACGCCGGTTGTCTCAACACTACAAGGGAGGGTCCCACGAAGCCGGTGGTCAACTCAGCGTATTGAGAAATGCAGGACGGAATGCTGGGAAACTGGGCTGTGCTGTGTACAAAGGATTCCATGCAAAAGTGCATAGAAACCCTTGCAGCTGCAGTTCATGCAGTACACAAGATTACTGTCTGGTGTGGGGAGGCAAGGACTTACCTCCACCAAATTTGGACAGATAGACCACTGGACTGTCCGGGTCACATGGATCCAGCTCCTGTGTTCCAAGGGCCATGCTCGTCATGATGAGAGGGGACCCAGAGGACCTGAGAAGCAGACGTTTGGTGCCTGCGTTAGCAGGGGGAAGATTCCATCGACCCACGGGAGATTTCTTCTTGACTTCCAGTGCAGGGTGAAGGCAGACAGCCCCCAGAGCATGCACCACCAGGAAACAGTCGAGAAAGCTGGCAGGATTAGGCGCTACAATGTTGCTGGTAGTCTTCTTGCTAAGTCGAAGAGGGAGATGCAGAGCAACTCTGGTGGCTACTCCTTCCCAGCCCCTAACACCTATTTCCAAAGGGAGAGGGTGTAACACCCTCTCTCAGAGGAAATCCTTTGTTCTGCCTTCCTGGGACTGGGCTGCCCAGACACCAGGAGGGCAGAAGCCTGTCTGGGGGCTGGCAGCAGCTGCCGTGAAAGCCCCAGAGAGCTGGTTTGGCAATACACGGGGTCCATGCTGGAGGGCCGGGGATGCATGGAATTGGCACCCCAATAACATATTTGGCATGGGGGGACAATTCCATGATCTTAGACAGGTTACATGGCCATATTCGGAATTACCATCGTGAAGATACATATAGGTATTGACCTATGTGTAGTGCACGCTTATAATGGTGTCCCCGCACTCACAAAGTCCGGGGAAATTGCCCTGAACTATGTGGGGACAACTTTTCACCTAACCTTCACCAAGTGAGGGTTAGGCGTATATATGTGACTTTTAAGTTACTTAAGTGCAATGTAAAATGGCTGTGAAATGATGTGGATGTTATTTCACTGAGGCTGCAGTGGCAGTCCTGTGTAAGAATTGTCAGAGCTCTCTATATTGGTGGCAAAATAAATGCTGGATCTCCCTGGGTACCTAGGTACCATATACTAGGGAATTATACGGGTGTTCCAGTGTGCCAAACTAGAATTGGTAAAAATGGTCACTAGCCTCAGTGACACAGTTAGGCACCACACAGGGAACACATTCAGGCCACAAACTATGAGCACTGGGGTCCTGGCTACCAAGATCGTAGTGAGAAAGGCAAAAACAAACTGACACACAATTAAAAATAGGGGTATCAGGCCAGGCAAGATGGGATTTTCCTACAACACTGCATCAGCACCTTTCTCCGCCGTGGTGCTCCCCTCGCCCTCCATCCTACTGGTGCCCTCACTGTTGGTGGATTCGGCCTCCAGTCCCATGTGGGATGTAGCTCCCTCGGTCGTCCTTGCCTCTGCTCCTCCGCCAGATGATGCTAATGCACACAAGGACAAGTTGACAAAACAAAAAGGGGTGCAGAGACAGAGGATACACTTGGGCAATGCCAGCAACACCACCACTGTTGGCGTACACAACACACAGGGAGACGTCCTATGCACTAGGCCATGCACTACCAGTTACTAAGATAGTCATCAGCCCATGGGGTACAATGCCTAATGCTATTAGCTTCACACCTGAAACCCACAGGACCCTGCCCAATAGTAGATGCCTACTAACACCAGTGGGGTAGGAGTGCTTCAGGGCCCGCCCAACATAGGGACCTATCCTGCCATCTTTGCCCTGGCCTAGGGGCACCCACAGCCAACATCCCCAACCCAGTAAACTCTTAATATGTGCAGTCAGGAGTCAGAATCTGTACTCACCCTCTTGTGGCTGCTGTGATGCCTTCAAGCACACAACCAACTCCGGATAGGCCACCGCCAGGATGTGGAACATCAAGGGGGTCATGGTGCAACGGGCACCCCTTCCTCGTTGGGAGGCCAGACCCAGCTGGGCCTCCACCATCTTCTTTTCCCAGCAGTGCAGGTCCTCCCACCCTTTGCTGCAGTGGGTGCTCCACCTGTCAAAGACCCCCAGGGTCCACACCTTCTTGGCGATGGCACCCCAAATACACTTTTTTCTGGTGCGGCGCTGACCTGGATGAAAAAGACCGGAGAAAAGGGAAGTAGTCAACCATCCGGACGATCACACTCATGGCCCACCAGATCCCTCCCATCCAATGATGCACATACATTGACCACCATACATGCAGCACTATGGCCAGGATGCCTCACCCCCCCTACATGTGGCTTACCCACACAGCAATCCCTACATTCATGACCCACGTATAATGCTCACAGTGTACTCACCTGTTTGTCTGGAGGACTGTAGAGGAACGTGTACTGGGGTAGGACCCCATCCACCAGTTTTTCCAACTCCCCTGCAGTGAAGGCAGGGGCCCTTTCCCCAGAAACATAAGCCATTGTCGCTTCCAGACCCAGGTCACAGCAGCACTTGCAGAGTAGGTCCTCTCCTGTTGAAGGTCAGGTAGCAAGTGGGTGAACAGAAAATGGCGGTGACATCCGCGGCGGTGCGTACCTTCACTGCCGGAGTATAGCTCCTGGAACCCATAGGGCCCAATAATAACCAATGTGAAGTTGCGTAGCGGTCTTCGACTGCCTACCGCAACGGAGCACAACGCCAGCAGAATTACCTAATTTCCACTTGTCCCTCCTCACAGGTCAGGCAGCCACCATTTCAGGGGGGCACAAGGCATGGTACCTAACTGCGTCACAGTAGACATTGGCACAGCAACTGATTTTCGGATTCACATACTGGTTCTGTAAAGGAAAAAATGCATCATTAGTGCAATAGATGTGTGAATATGACCCTCTGATCACTGTTTACTTCCAAAGGCTTCAACCGCAGAGGCTGAATATGAGATGGCGACATCCTCCGGTGTGCAGACCCCTGGTGGACCTTGCGACAAAGGAGGACAGACACATTATCAAAACATACAGACTTGATCGGGCCACAATCCAAGAACTCTGTGCCCAATTGGAGCCAGAACTGATGTCAGCTATCCGCCAGCCCACAGGCATTCCCCCTCTAGTGCAGGTCCTGTCAGTGCTCCATTTCCTGGCCAGAGGTTCCTTCCAAACTAAATTGGCCATGGCATCAGGGATGTCTCAGCCAATGTTCTCCAACGTGTCGACCAGAGTGTTGTCAGCCATGCAGAAACACATGTGCAGCTACATCGTATTCCCCCAGGTTGTGGATTTGGCCACAATGAAAGCTGACTTTTATGCCCTGGGACATATCCCCAACATCATTGGTGCCATTGATGGTACACATGTGGCATTTGTCCCCCCAAGGAGAAATGAACAAGTTTTCAGGAATAGAAAAAGCTATCACTCTATGAATGGTGTGTATGGTGGACCAGTACATCTCCCATGTGAATGACAAGTATCCTGGCTCTGTGCATGACGCATTTATCTTGAGGAATAGCAGCACCCCATATGAGATGGACCAACTCCAGAGGCACCGGGTGTGGCTATTAGGTGAGCCCAAGGTCCCCACCCAGTATACGTAGGTGTCTGGGTATGAGGTTGTCCCTAAGGGCTAGTGTGTGTCTAACAGCTGTCCCTCAATATTTGCAGGTGACTCTGGTTAGCCAAGCCTCTCATGGCTACTGACCCCAGTGAGGAATGCCAGGACAATGGCAGAGGAACGTTACAATGAGACACAGGGGCAAACAAGGAGGATTATTGAAAGAACCTTCGGCCTCCTGAAGGCCAGGTTCCGGTGCCTCCATCTGACTAGTGGATCCCTGTACTACTCACCCAAGAAGGTGTGCCAGATCATCATTGCATGTTGCACAACCTGGCCTTGAGACACCAGGTACCTTTTCTGCAGGGGGCTGAGCCTGGAGATGGTCTCATGGCAGCCAGTAGTGCATGTGGGCAGTGAGGAAGAGGAGGCTGAGGAAAAAGATGTGGACAAAAGAAGTAATATAATACAGCAGTACTTCCAGTGACACACATGTAAGACACTGTAACTTCACTTTACTTCTATTTTTTGTTGGACATTGTGCATGGCAGCCTGATTTCCCTATGTCTATGGCGACTTACTGTACCCTTTGGCATCTCTATTTTTAGATCTCTGTGGCCCACTCTGGCTCCTGGTGTGTTTACTGCTGCCCACTAAAGGTCATTTTAATGTAAATTTTACTGTACATTTGACTTGCTATACTTTGATGATGTTGTACTTATACATATTTGAATCATTTGACAGACTCCAGATTTATATTTGTTCCAAGGGTATTTATTTAATTGCTAATAAGTAGAGGGGGATATGCAATGGGCTGGGGTAATGGTGGAGGAATGTACAGTTAGAGTCCAGTCTCTTGGTATCACAGTTGCATTGTCCAATGGGGCATGGGAAGGGGAGCAATGGCAGTTCAAGGGGGACAGGGTGACAGAGTAGGACACAAGGATGACAATCAGGAAAGTCTTATTTCCTGGCGGGGGTCTTGGCAATGGTCTCTGGCTTCTGCCTGGATCACAGGGACCGTTTGTGGGGTGGTTCTCCTTCTGCAGGGGATGGGGTGCTGGTGGCCTGTTGATCCTGTGGCAGGGCCTCCTGTCCACTAGCGCCGGCAGAGGTGGAGGGCTGTTCTTCAGTGTGGCCAGTGTCAGGGGCCCGTTGTTGTGCCACTGCTTCCCTCATGATGTTGGCCATGTCACCCAGCACCCTTGCAATCATGACCAGGATGGTGTAGATGTGTTTCAGGTCCTCCCTGATCCCCAGGTACTGTCCCTCCTGCAGCCGCAATGGTCTCCTGCAACTTGGCCAGTATCTGGCCCATGGTCTCCTGGGAATGGTGGTATGCTCCCTGGATGTTAGTGTGTGCCTCCTGGAGAATGGGTTCCCTGGGCCTTTCCTCCCCCTGTCGCACATCAGTCCTCCCAGCTTCCCTGAGCCTATGTCCCCTGAACCGTGCGCCCACTGCCACTTAACTCAGGTCCCTGATTGACCTGTGTTTGTGTGATTGCCTAGAGTCCCTGTAGTAGTGGACACACTGCTGATTGACGTGTCCTGGCGATAGTGGCATGGGCCCGCTGAGTGGGTGCTGTGCTGGTGTTTCCTGAGGGGGGAGGCTCTGTGGTGGTATGGGACTGTGGCAGGGTAACTGACTATCCGGAGGTCCCAGATGGGACAGGTTGGTCATCCTGATCCAGGCGTGCAGAGCTGCTTTTATCACTGTGTGCCTCTTCTGGGGGGAGACTGGATGTTGCTGGAACCACCTCTCCGGTGACGTTGAGTAGGGGTCCTGTGGTGATGCAAATGCAGTGTTGTTATATTTGCATATGCCATCTTGTGCATGGGTGTGTTTCCCTGTATGATTGTGATTTCTTTGTTATCTTTGCCTTGTGTGCGTGGTGATTTTGTGGGCTGGGTGATTCTCTCTATTGGGCATGCTGTGGAGATGGGTGTCCATGCAGGTCTGTGATGGGGGTCCATGGATTGTTGTGGCATGCAGGGCTTAGTATTGGGATGGGTGGGTTGTGAAGGTGGGGTATGTGTGAGGTGGTGGAATGATGGGAGTGATGGTGAGGGTGGGGGTATTGCTCCTTCCATGTTGTTAGTTGTGGGGGAGGAGGTTGTGGTCCACCACCAGTCCTCTGTAGGGATACCTGGTGTCTTGCAACCACGGAATGTACCCTCCCCCTAGGTTGTTCCACCTCTTCCTGATGTCATCCATTGTTCTGGGGTGCTGTCCGACGGCGTTGACCCTGTTCACAATTCTCTGCCATAGGTCCATTTTCCTAGCTATGGAGGTGTGCTGCACCTGTGATCCGAATAGCTGTGGCTCTACCCGGATGATTTCCTCCACCATGACCCTGAGCTCCTCCTCAGAAAACCTGGGGTATCTTTGCAGTGCAATGGGGCGGTGTGGGTGATGTGGGAGGTGGTTTGTGTTGTGATGTGTGGGGTGATGTTTAGGGGTGTGTGGTGTTTTGTGCGTGGATGTGTATGAGTAAAGGTGTTGTGTGCCTCTGTATGCTGGTGTGGTCTTTGCCTTTATGTCTCTCTGCTTCTTGCTAATTTTTGGTTCTAAGAGTTTGTGGGTAGTGTGGGTGTGTGTTTTATATTGTATTGGGTGTGTGGGAGTGGTGTGTGCATGTTTATCAGGTGTGTGTATTTTGAATTGTCCAATGTGGTAGTGTTTTGTAAATGTGTTTGTATTTTGAGCGCGCATGTGGATTCGTGGGTCGTGATACTGTGGGCGTGTTCCTGTTGGTGTGATGGTGGAGGTTTTGTTTTCGCCCGTTTATCACTGACCTTTGTGTGGCGGACTTGTGTGGGTGTCTAGATTTTGGCGGATTCTGAGTTGTGGGTCGTAATAGCTGTGGCAGAATTCCGCGGCGGTGTGTTGGTGGTCTTCTGCACAGCGGTAAGTGGAATTTATCGCCAATGTTGTAATTAGGGCCTCTGACTGTGATGCCCTGCTCGTGTCATTCCCGAGTCCCAGACAGAAGGAGTGACTCCAAGAGTCAGTTGGCTGACTTCCTGTTACAGCCACAGAGCCATAAAAGCGGCAGAAGCCTGCCTTGGTGAATTAGTAACCACAATAGCTTGACTGCTGCTGACTGCTGAAGCACAGCACTGAAGACCAAATTGCAATGTTCAATACTTGCATTCTAGTCTGCTGGACCTGGAAGAGTCATTGGGGTGTATTTTGGGCAACCAAGACCTACACTAGCCTCAGAATAGCTGGTTTTGCTGTTACTGGACACCAGTGGCAATTATTTTTTGGCAAGACTTCACCTGGACTTTGAGGAACGCTGGACCCTGTGGCCAAAGTTTCTCCACCATGACTATGAAGTAGCCTCAGGAAGACCTCTGTTACTAGATCAGCATTGTCAGCATCATTCAGCATCTTCAGAATCCTGTCTCCCTTGCATCAGGACCACTCCTTTGAAGTCTATGGCGGTTCACCCATAGAACCTTGAACTGGCTTGGAGGCTTCTGTAACTGCAAAGTACCAGTCCTGGCAAGCCTTATTGGCCTCTGTGACTTATTCCCTGTTGGAGTTGGTCACCTAAATGGGCCAGAGTACCCAAATGCAACTTTATTCAAGCTTTAAAAAGTGTTAAAAGTAACCACTAACCACAGTAGTTGCCAGTGCTTGTCTGTGGTTTGAAAGAGAAGCAGGCATTTACAATTTGCCTAATAATTTATATCTCCAGAACCCTTTGGTGGATTCTAGACATTTTGATGTCTAAAATTCATTAAAAAAATAGGAGCTATTTCTATACATTGGTTTTGGATTTCTTTTGTTTCCTGTTTCTTTCTCATTCAACTGTGTTGGTGCTTCTGAATGCTTTGTACTTGTTCTTTTGGTAATGTCTGACTTCTTGAAGCCCCAGCTACCCAGGATTAAGCTAAGTTTTACAAATGAACCTAACTAAATCCAAAATGGATCTGTGAGTTTATTACAGAGCAAGGCATCACAACTACTCCATATAATAAACCGCTTTCATTAAAAAAGTAAAAATAATCGGAAAATCAGTCTCTCTACCTGATCAACTATGTTTTCTGCTCAGCCCAAATAGGATGAAGTTTCCTGAAGATCATTTAAATTTAAAAGCTTTCCTTAGCATAAGCCATTCTTGCTTCACAGCTATCACTACTTGCCTTTCAAAGGCAAGGTGAGTTTGACAATATATGTATTATATGTATTCCCCTGTAGGCCTGTCTGCTACAAAGTTAAATACGGTATATCTTTTTTTGCCTGCTCCTGTTCCTTAAGACTGATATGTCCTTAACACATGGAATGCACCCCTAAAACCTTTGATACCCTAGGGATTGAGCACAAACATGAGATAGCCAAGTGCGAGGCCGACAGCACTTCCCAGGGAACATAAGTTTTATTCCTGTGTCAACAGAGGCAAAAGGTTCAAACAAAGGAAAACAGAACTGCAAAGAAAAGATCAAATGGATAAATCAACTAAAAAGGAGAATAAAGCAGGAGACAGAAGGCTACAAGCATCAGGCTGATGCAGCAGAGCAGAAGCAGAATCAAAAGAGCTGGGTCATATTACAGGACTGAGGCAATAGGTAAAGCAGTTAGGCAGAGCAAGACAGTGCCTTCCTAATATTAAACAAAATACAGTACAAACTTGGCTCAATGAGGTGAACTTTCACAGCTTTGAACCCCAGCTTTCACCAAATGCCAAGTCACTTGGATTGACCCTGTACACTAATCTCATCCTCGAGATACACACTGCCAAATAATAAAGACTGCCTGAAAACAACTCTCTCTTCTAAGCAAAGTAAAACAATTTATTCTAGAAAGCACCTTTGGAGCTGCCGTTCAAGCTCTCTTACTCCTTGATTGGAATGTTGATAATATCCTACTCCATGTCCTCTCATACTCCATGGTAGCACCCCTCAGAATCATCTCACATGCTGCAGCATGTCTCATCCATGTCTTTACTTAATATGACAATTTCACACACCCCCTACCAGATGAAACTCCATTGGCTCCCCTTGCTGAGCCACACTGTTTTTACAAACCAGCTGTGCCATTTACAAAGGTATTACTACCATCATTCCCGCTTATCTTGCAGACAAACTTGTGAAGTTAGCATAAAGAAAAAGACTCCCCACTACATCACAATGCATTAACCATCCACAACTCCACAACCCAGATTTCTCTCTTCTTACTCGTTACCTTTATGCTTCTCTTGAGATTGTACAGCACTCGGCTGCCTATTGGCTAGGTTTACACCATTGAAAGACCATAATCCTGGGGGGGCATAATCTAATGTGGAGCTATGTGTGGCATGTCCCATCCTCATGGTCAGTAGGTAGACTTAGATGGCCTCCAACTACACCCCACACCAGAGACTTTGGAGATGAGCGTGGGTCGCCTGGGCGGAGCACGCTCAAGCCGCACTATTAGTTGCGGGACTGCATGTGTGGCCTAGTCGTAAGGCCTCTCCTCATAGGCATTGCAGTGACAGGGGCGGCTAGTGAGAATGAGACCATCCTCATTGCCTGTCCACCGAGTTGGGTGGGCTGTGTGCCACTCCATTAACAATAGGTCCCTTCTGAGCAGTGCATCGTCACTGGCAGAGTCACAAGCAGCCCAATTATTTCATTCTGCCTTGTTCCCGGATCACGCAGCAATGCGGAGTGTAGTGCAGACCTGATGACTGCTCCAGCTATGGGTTGCCTTGATTTTGAGACGTATCGACGGAGGCAGCTATCCTTGACAGCACATCACAGCACTGGGATAGTCCTAGCCCGGGGGCTCCATTGGGGAATTACTGAGCATACTTCCCTAAATTGTGTCAGGGGCCTGATTCTCCTTTGACATGATTATCAGATCTTTTAAATACCACAGTTTTGTTTAAATGCATGTAATCAAACAGATTCCTACAAAAGAAACCTATAATTTTCAGAATGCTAACATATACAAGTAAAGACAGGAATTAAAATATTCTGTTTGCCTCAAAAGTTATAAGGAAAGATGATCAGGTGTGCATTGCAATGGTTTCAGAGAACTTGACCCAGCAGCAAATCACACATCCCGCATAGGCCACATCAAAAACCGTTGGCGCACAAGCTAAATAAATCAGCTGCTTGATGATACTCATGCTCCACAGAAAAACATATAATTTTGACCATAGGGTGCACCCAAAGCAATAAGGAAAATTATTATATGTACCTATGTAAAGTTCTTGTATCTACTGTAAAGGTATGCTGCACCTTAAGTCAAAGGGCTCCTAGTTTCCTGTGGTGATCAGAACCGCGCATCTCACCTGGAGTCTTATATCCCTCCTGACATCTGGCTCTCCTACTTTAAGGAATTGTATGGACCATTGCTGGCAAGTCATATTCCTGACATAATTTCGGAGGAGCTAACAACTTTCGACGAGCCCATGTCTTTCTTGCCCCCTTTTACATTGAACGAAACTGTGTCGGCCATTGCAGCCCAGAAAGCAGCAAAAGCCCCTGGGATGGACGGGATCCCCTCTGATATGTTTAAAGTGGACCAGAATACCTGGGGCCCATATATTAACAGACTTTCTAATGCCATCTTGATTAGCAGAATTTATCCTGACTCATGGAAAGAGGTGATCATAGTGCCCATCCATAAGAAAGGAGAGAGGAACAACCCGGGTAATTATAGACCTATCAGCCTCCTCGACAACCTTCAAAAAAAATTCTGTTATCAGTTGTTGAGCAGGCTGAACAAGTGGCTAGTTGAAAATCAAATCTTAAATCATCTACAAGCGGGCTTCAGAGAAAAAATTAGCACATTAGATCAGATATTTCGTTTTACTTCTATTAAATGGAAAGTTGTCGATGTTGACTTAGGCCACCTATATGTAGCATTTGTAGACCTAAAATCGGCCTTTGATCTAGTACCCCGCCACAAACTGTGGGAAGTTCTGTCTAAAATAGGAGTCCCGTGCTCTATTTTAAATATTATCAGGGATCTTTACACTGGCAACTATGGTAGAATTAGATGGGGCCCACAAGGTGAATTAACAGAAAAATTCCTTACTGCCCGAGGTATAAGACAAGGTTGTGTTCTTGCCCCTACCTTATTCCTTCTCTTCATAAACGCATGCATCCCTTATCTTATGGAGTGCTCTAACGACTCGCCTAAATTGGAGGGCAGAAGATCCCCTGCCTTTTTTTGCCGATGACACCCTGCTGGTATCTCAAACAGCCACAGGCCTTTCAACCCTGCTTTCAAGATTCATTGACTATTGCAATGATTATGGGCTTGAAATTAACCGATTAAAAACCAAGTGCATGGTGTTTGGCGATAGGAAAGGCAGAATGAGACGACCTATTTATTTAGAGGGTGCCGCGCTGGAAAGAGTCAGCGACTTTGATTATTTAGGCCTGAAATTAGAAGACTCGCACAAGTGGCAGCGCCACATCCAGAAGGCAACTTTACGATTGCAACAGCGAGCGAGTGGCATTGCAAGATTTGCAGCTAGATCTCCTAGCTTTGCCATGACGCCCGCAGTAGAAATTTATAAACTACAAGCAAGAGGGGGAGCAATTTATGGAGCTGAACTGTGGGGCCACTGTTGCCTAGATGATTTGATAAAAGTGGAGAACTCTTTTTTAAGGTCACTGCTAAGAGTTCCTTCCAGTACCCCACTGCTCCCAATACGCATGGACCTAAATCTCCCTTCTATCAGCCAGATTGTTGCACTCAAGCCCCTGTTGTACTGGATTCGCTTATGGTCAACAGATTCTCTCGTCCATTATAGATGTGCGCTAGTTAACTTGATGGCCAACAACACTAGCTCCAAAATCAAGTGGTGTGCATATGTAGAAAGGACCCTCTCGCTTCTTGGTTTGGGGTCCTATTGGAAGGAACCATTATCTATCCCTAAGAACGCAACCCAGACACTAAAGGATGCTTTCTGGCTCCACGCTCAACTTTCCCAATTGTCCGTTGTCTCGCCATCATCCATGACGGGAAACTTTCTATATTTTAAATGCCATTATGAATTTGCTCAATATATGGATATAGTATCTTCTCCGTTTGCTCGTTCATTATACATCAGATTCAGGGTGGGCTCCCTTCCTTTGCGTTCCCTCACATATAAATGGTCTAATTTTAGTTGTTCTTCTAAGATGTGTCCGATGGGCTGTGCCAGAGAAGAATCAGTAACTCATATTCTCTTCCAATGCCCCGCATACTCCAAACAAAGAGCCCGTTGGATTATTCCTCTGTGCAGAAGTAAGGGTTTTAAAAACTGCTCGCTAGCTTTGAGAATTTTTAAATCTGATTCATCGGTTTTAGTGGTTTGTTGTTTGTCAAAACATTTAGATTCAATCTGGCGTATCAGACTGAACACGCTTAAAAAAGCAGAGGGAAATTTAACAATGAATGTGGCAAGCAACAATTGATGGACTTATCATTGTATGCACATATTACTTTTATTGGTTCAGACGTATTCCCTACCTGTTGTTTTTATCTCGTTTTGTTCTTAGATACTTTTTAAATAGAAACGTCCTTTTTATCTGATATGGGCCAGGCTTGTATTTTATTCTTTTACCCACAATGTGTTTTTACGTATAACTATAAGGTGCGATTTTCCAGTAGGGAACTGCTTATGTGTAAATATTTCTCTCTTCTTTTTTCTCTCCTTTTTAATCTTTTATGACTTAAATTGTTTATCATGTAGCTTGCCGTTCCTTTTTTATGTGATGTGCTTTTATGGTATTTATATTTACCGAAATAAAGCTAATGATGATGATGATGATGATGAAGTCAAAGGGCAGTGCGCAATTGTGCAGTGATTTTGAAGTGAAAGTAGTGAATCTGTCAAGCACTGATATCAAGCTACACATTGTTCTACTTCTTAAATCACTCAAAATAAATATTGTAGTGATATCTGAATATATCTTCTAAGAAGCTCACAAATGTTGTAAGACCATCCTGCTTCTGTTAAAAATATACTTCTCCATGCTGTGGGCTTAACATTGCTTCCCTCCACTGTCTGCAAGAACATAGGCCTTGGTACAATGCAGCGCTAGTCACTCACTCATCTAGCCATCATCAAAAAGAACATATTCCATATTGCATAATTGTATGTGAATAAGGGCAAAGCAACATGAAGACTGTGAATTCCTGATACAAGCATTAAAATGTAAGAATAAGCATTGATGCCTCTAAGTTATTTGCAAGAAAAATTTTTGGATTAGTTTAAATTGTTTCACAGTGTAGTGCACCATCATTCTTTAACTGAAGATAAGGATCAAATGGAAATAGTGAAGTATTCTGGGATTATAAACTGACCCTAATTGCTTTTAACAATGTTTATAAAACCACAAACAACTTTCATCCACAAAAATTCCAAAATCAATATCGTCATGAAAATAAATGTTTATTTAAAAAAATAAAAGAAAGCTCATTTGCATGAAAATCAATTGGATAAATACAGGATTATACAGCTTTCCCTTTGACATGCTTGTCCTTTCTGCTGCTAGCATATACTTCAGCTGAGGAATGTGTGTTTAATTGCAGTGTGTTTAAGGCTGCAATACCACCTCCTGCCTACAGGGACAGAGATGAGCAAACATATAAACACACTTAATGAAACACAGGTCCCCACAAGGCAATTTTTAAAAAAGTTGTAAAAATTGACACTTATGTTCCTGAAGAAGTCATTTTTTATCATTTAGAAGACATTGCCTTGTGTGGAACTGGGTTCAGGTCCCAACAGTGAAATCAAGTCCCCACAGCGTGTGTGTCTTATTGCACCCAAGTCCCCACAAGGATAGTAACACAAACCCACCCACCCACACCCACACAAACACACACACACATATATATATATATATATATATTCACTGCGTACATATTAATTTTTAATGCATTGTATTTTTTATGCCTGATATTGTTTAACTGCTGTGAGTATTTTAGCATTTACTAAATGTTCGTGTTCATATTTTCATGTACTTAATACATTCTCAAACTAGGAGTGCTGCACTCCTTGGCATTGTTCTCCTCTTAGTTTGAAGCAAAGTAGAACAGGGCCTGATTCGCAAAGGTAAACTTAGATGTCTAGCCTAAGTGAGTTGGGCGTTATGAGTCTTGCCCTGCCAAGTGGTGGCAATCCAGCCCGGGCCGTTGGAAGTTGATTTAAACTGCTGCTTCAGCCAAAAATCAACACATTGACCCCGCTGAGCTGCTCGTAAATGGTGCATCTCCATCTGATTCAGAACATTGAATTGCAGAGAGCGGGGTGCATTGCCTCTATTTCCAATGCATATCTGACTTTGCATGATTCAAAGCATCCCTTACATCCTAAGGATCACAAATGATGCATCACCTCTCCCGCTCCTCACATCTCTCTCAATGTTGACGCAAACAAGGTACTTTTGCAGTGGGCCAAGGCTGATCCCTGTATATGACACATTCTCCATTGCTGTCATCCTGTCATTTCAGATTTGACCTGTTCTCGAATGACTCAATACTTCCAGCTGGCACTTTGTGCGCTGAAGCAATACACTTGACGTTATTCTTTAAAAAACCATATCTCAAGCTCTACTTATTGACTGTTTGTCATTGTCATCTTGTTTTGTTCACTAAATTAAACTCCATTATTCCAACCAGGGGTGATATCTTTTTGTGTGGTGTTTTCACTGTTTTACTCTTTGAAAAATTGCACAAATACTTTACAAATTACCTCTTAAGTTTAACCTAACTCTCTGTGCCATGCTGACTCTCTGTGCCTAATTTGTAATGTGGTACCTGATTGGACAGTAAGCAGAACTCTGCCAACTCAAACTCCAATAACTAACAAATGGGCACAGTAGAAGTAGGGAGAACCTGCAGAGCTTCACTTTACAGAAATCCTCAAAGTGACATAAAAACTCCACAAGATTCCACAGAATTTTGCAAATGTGCAAAAAATATATACAGCTCGCATGGCTCACACTGCAATTAAAAAAATCCCCATGAACAGCACTATGTAAAGTGCAAGAGCATGCTGGCATTCATGTAGATTTTTCTGTTACTCTAGTAGGAGATCAACTTAAGCTGCAGCAAATCACCTCAAATTACAGCATTCTCATCACAACTATTCAGGACCTCCAGCATTAGAAAATCATGCTACGGGATGCCAAAACTCACTCACCAACCTGCATTTTCTGGAGACACGTGGGACAAAATCTCGTACAGGCGGGCAGAACTCTGTGTTAAAGAGTAACATTGAGTGACGAAAAATCTGCCAACTCTGCCTACCACATGTAGAAGGGGAAGATAACCATTCTGAGTCTGAATTTGTAGTGTGTTTGTCAGTATTTCACCAAAGGATGGGGCACTTAAAAAGGAAACCTTCTTTGATTCTTCAGGGGGAGGGCTACCTCGCAAACCTGAATTTGAGGAGAAGGACATAGATGATGATGCAGTTTGTGCCAGTGATGCCTCTTCACTTCATTTTTTAGAGGCTACAATCTTGTTTTTTGAAAAATTCAGAACTGTCTCCCTTAGATATCTGTGGCTAATCCATGAGAAATGAGGTAGATAAGACAGATAAGACAATAATGTCTCAAAAGAAGCCATAATGAGGTAGCTTATGACATCCTGCATTCACAGCCTGGATGCTGTTACAGCACATTGATTGATCACCCTTACAGTCACTTATCCCTCACTGGCTGACTCCTGCTCAGCATGCCTTTCTTAGGAATCCTGTTCCACAGTGGAATCAGAATCATTAAGCTCTGGATTCAAGGAGTTTTTGTCAGAAAAAATGTTTCACAGTTGCTCTTTTCTGTGCTTTCCAAAATATGCATTGTAAGCGTAACTCTCAATAACCAGAACAACCAGCAGTTTAAATAAGAATAGTAACTAAATCAAATTGGCGAGTTACAGTTTAAATTGTAATGCTTTAGCATTGCTTTCTCTTTTGTTTTTTTTTATATTATTTGGTGAAGCATCTCAATAAAAAGATATCTATTTAAACAGTCCCCAGTCCTAACATTTAACACTAAATAGGGAAAATAGAATATTACCCAAAAACAGTAACTAGATCGAGCCAAATATGGGACTTCTTCTCCATATGTGGAAATAGCCTGAGAGACGGCAAAGGAAGCAATGTTGTTAAGCTCTTCTTCACAAAGTAACCCTCTTGCCATCTGAGGGGAATCTCCGAGCCCGTGAGGAGAACAAACACAAGTGCTGTTGTTGCCACGCATGCAAGTTACCTGAGAGCAGCTGAGTAAAAGCCTTCAGAGATTAAATATCAAATTAAGGCCACAAATCATAAACATTTAAAGAATAATCTGCCACTGCAAGCATATCACAACCGTTGGCCATTAAATGGTTAAAGAAAATGAGCAATACTTATCTCTACTAGAACAGCAAAGGAGAGGGTGTTTGCTACCAAGCTAAATAATTTTTCTCCGCTGTACTTACTGATTGGTGATTCTTTTTTAGGTCCCTGCCACTCTACACAACTAGAGATTTCCTATTCAAGTCAGAAATGCTAAACCTCTTCCAAATGTTTTCCCTCCACACGACCTTAAATGAGCACTGTCAACATATTCTTCATCTCCACAGTATTTATCACAGTGACAGGAAACAATATGGAGAGATAAATATGCCATTCTTTTCAATGTGTCATCCTCACTGCTCAATCAAAGCCAGACCCTTCAAACCACAAAGACAAAGCCCAAAACAAGCAACCATTTGATTGTGATATAAAGTATTACTACTGCCTTTCTGTTTTTAGCACATGGGGAAATATGCATTAATAGTTCATGCAGCACAGTATTGGAAAGCAATTTGTTGGGTTGCATTGGGTGACTGGTAGAGAGCTGAGCAGTACCCCACCTAATAAATAATGGCACTGGTCAGCTCCCTCCATGACCTGGCCCACTTGTGGCTGCCTAACACTAGTGCATGTACCTTTGTATCATGGTGCCAGGGAGCCTGCATTACGGGGAGAATTGTTTTTGTGCAGGAGGAGGTGTCTTCCTGCACAAAAATAATACTGTACTTAGTGGCATATACCTTGAAAGTTGTCTCCTTGTTACCCCTCTGTCGGGTAGGAGCACCATTCTGATGCAAAGTCAGGTTTAAACATGTTTTGAAGCTTGAGTTTGTGACAATACACATGCATGGATGCACAGAAACTACCATGCACCATTGATGTAATGCTTACCTGTTGCAAAAAAACACAAAGTAGCTCTATGCATTGTGTTGAATTAGTTTGTATTTATTAAATCAAGCAAAGCCATGCACATAAAGTGTGTGCGGCTTTTTCAATGCCAATTCAGAATTTGCATTGGGATTGCACCACAAAAGTGAAGAAAGTGAAGTAACTGACACAAAATCACATTAAATCTGGGCCCATATCACTCACAAGGTCTCCAGCAATTGGTAAACCTGACTTAAGACTCTCTTATTTTCCAAAGACGTGATAGAAATAATGCAAAAAAAGTTTCTTAAAAGACTACTGAGGAAAACAATCTTGTTTTCTTCATGTTTCACATTCAATGGTGCCACAAAAAATATAATAGCACCATAAATAAAATAAATTTACTTGATTACAATACTAGTATTTCTGCATCAACCTATTTGCCCAAATGATTGTTAAATCTGAAACCCAGAATGCATCTCTACATTTTGAGCAACTGAGAGCTCCCTTCAAATCAAATCATTGAAACCAACTTCCAGACCAAATCCTAGGTTGAATAAGAACTTCAGTGCCCTCCCATTAACATCAGCATCCACTGAAGACTGCTGTGCTTTACCCAACTTACTAACAGGACTAGAACATAAATCATCAAATTAGGAGACACTGCTATCTCTCTAACAGGCTAATGGACCCTGTGCAAGTACTCCAGTGACATAAGGATAAAAAACAATGCTAAAGAATGAGGGACTAGACCTAAAAAAAACATGCACCAGGCTCAACTCCATTACCTAGAGATCATTATTGAATGCTCACCCTCAGACCACATGCCTGCCTTCTTCGAGGAAACCAACATTTTCTAAGACCACTAAATAGGATTCTGTTAATTTAGTTTTATGCCATCTGCCTTCTGCACCATTTGGATCAACCTCAAGACCAATGTTAATATGCATTTAGGTACCATGTTCCTTCCACTGGAACTTCTATTTACCTGCAATACTGTACAACACCCCTCCTTACTTCAGGGACTGATTGACCTTTGAATTCAAGACATCTTCTAGGACTTCATCTTATTGGGCCAAACAATGCCACATAAACACACACAAACACAGTTCCTCATGTTCACTTAAAGAAGTACACAAGACCTGTAGCAAACCTAATGAAAACTGTCAGTTCACAAAGTGAAGTTCACAGGCAATGTTATAATCAATTATGAAATTTCAGATACTGCAGTGATGTTAATAATGATGTCATAGAACATCTCATGAGTGATGCAGTATGAGAGGATTTAGCAGTACATAGCAAGGGAACGAGTTATTATTACTTTAGGGGACAAGAGATAGATATTTGAGATAATTATAACTTGTTTTTTGCAGTGATATTGTTAATTAAAATGATATGTTTCGACTGACAGTTTTCACCTAATTATAATGCCACCTTTGTTTTTTCAGTTAATTTGTAAGGTATTTTTTTATGGAAAGTGATATATAATTACAATACCTAACTATTATGTCATTTGCAGGTCTAGGCAGGTCTGGTGCATCAGGTCAGATAGGCAGTCCTTCTTCTGTCGTATCCTTTAGGTCCAGAGTTTACTGAAGAGTGGGCCAGAAGGTCCCCTTTCCATACCCAGTGCCCAATTTGAAGTGGAAGAAACTTCTCAAGTCTCCTCCCTATGGGAGTATCTTCAATTTCCTACCTCTCTCCACTGGTCTATGTCTGTCTGCAGGGACAACAGGCTTGTGTGTGAGTTGGGTCTGCAACTTTGAATTACAAGTGTGGTAGGTAACAGCTCCATACCATATTGAGACAGGATGGCCCATCCTGCCAACCTTGACCCTCTATTGTGATTTTGTGTACTGTCAACTACCAAATACACCTAGACATGTGAACCAAGAATAGAGGCTGCAGACATCAGATGATTACAAGAAAAATGCCAACTTTCTAAAAGTGTCATTTTCAGAATTGTCACTTAAACCCCAACTTTACCATTAAACAGTGTTTTCAAAACACAGTTCCTCAGACACCAAATGTGACATTTGAAAAAACTCCCAAACAAAAGTTATCACTTATTAGGTGTGGGTGAGGTAGGCCTTGAAATAATCACTTCCAGACCATGTAAAAGTAAGAGGTAAATGTCCAATTTTTTTAATACAATGCACCCTGAAATGCTCAGTTTAGCGACTTATATGTATTAAAAAGGTAGGATTAGGCATTGCAAAAGGTTTAATTGAACAGCAGAAATGACATTTAAAAACTGCAAAGACAGGCCTGAGACATGTTTTAAAGGCCTACTTAAGAGGGTCACTCTATACGTTCTGCAGGCCCTCTCGTAGTATTCATTTTACAGGCCCTAGGTAACTGTAGTACCACTTTACGAGGGACGTATACATTAATTAAATATGCCAATTGGGTCTAAGCCAATGTTATAATGTTTAAAGAAGAAAGCACAAACCCTTTAGCACCGATTAGCAGTGGTAACATGGACAAAGTCCTGAAGGTAATAAGTTAGGTGATACATTACGCCAAGGATGTTAGTTAGGTCTGCCTTCACTTTCTTTAATCCTGTTGCAAGGTTGGAGACATGTAAATCTACACTTAGGCCCTCATTTCACGGCCGCCCGCCAAGGTTGAAACGCCAGGGTTAACCGTCAGGTTTGAAATGAGGCCCTTAGTGTTAATATACACTCAGAAGTGGAGAATACATTTACACCTAGTTATTGTGGTAAAAATACACATCAGTAAATCTTCATGTGTATCTTATTTCTTGTAACAGACAGCAGGGGGCACCTCGATTATAATACTCCTTACCCCCATCGTGCTTACATGTCCCTTTTAACATATAGTAATCTGGCTTCTCTTGGGTTTGCACGGCTGGTAAAGGTTTGATCCTAAACATTCCAAGTCATTGATACCATCCCCACATTAATTTAGGAAATAAGTGCTTTCTTGGTGATATAAAATCTAGGGGGTCTGCACAGCCTGAGGGTATACATTTCCACCCCTCTTATGTAATGACTAAGTTCAGTGTACCAACATTAAAACAGATAGGAGTTTAGATCACAGTCCTAACACAAGCACGCCGTGCAATCTGGCGCAGGCCATATTGTCAGGTCACTATCAGTCCCTCTAGATGAGTTTGGAGACACATTGACGATCTAAACACTAGATTGCACTAAGTAACAGGGATATCTTTTTCTAAAATGTTTATTTGAAAATCCTCAATCTAGTACATAAAATATATATTGTAACCACAGAGAATGCAAAAATAAAATCATGTGATGGTTAATGATAACATAATAAATGCTTCTAACATTGCTCTTGAGTTTTTGACATCATGACACGCTAAAGCTGTTTTTAAAGCCTATTCTAAACCTTAGAAATAACATTCACTAGAAAGCCTGACTCTCTAATTTAGTTTATTTGTGTAAATTGCACAGCATGCCTCTAAAAGGCTAATTTCATCTTAGCTGTGCTAAAGAAGCGAAAGCTCGCTGCTAGTGAGGCTTAACTTCTGCACTTTTTCTGGAAGCAAATCTCCATTTGAGCATAGCGAGATCTGCAGTCTGGTGTGACCTCACTCGATATTTCTTAAGTAAAGACCAATTGTCAAATCCTGGGTTTTATTTACAATTTGACCAATGATTTTATATGTGTTAAAACAAAACATGATTTAAAGACAGTAAAGTTTACCTTAGATTAAACTATCATGACACAAAATGCATAAGCTCCATCCACATGTTGATATTAAGCCTCCATCTTTGTAAACAATAAGCTTACACTGTAAGGTGTTATCCTGTAATGGTTGTTGTCGTAATATTAACAAATAGCATCCCAGACACCAGGTTTGTGAGCCATGATGATATCAGCATTTTTGCATGTGCTCAAGGAAATTCACACTTTCTAATAGAGATAAAGGACAGTCTGCCTACAATCAAGGAATGAAAACAGACTGTCTAAATTAGAGTTTGTTTACATCATGTGTCTTGACCCATTGTCCTGATTCATTAAGGTTGACTAACTGGTCTTAAGAACATGATAGCGATGGCCCATAAAAGATGAGTGTGAACAAATATTGGAGCCTGTACCTGGACCAAATGACAAGCTAAACTGTAAGGGTCAGAGCAGGGCACAGCAAGTCATTTCCACTAGGAATCTTTGATGTTATAGCCAAGGTACAGGTACACTCAGTCAGAATACCTAACCTTCTATCTTATGCAGCAGCTTTTATGGCATAAAGTCATAAGTGAACCAGTGCATAGCATAGACCTGATGATTATTGTTTAAATAGATAAATATAGGGATTAACTATAAATCAGCAAGGGGAACAGAAGGTGTGGTGTGAACAATGCTTCACCATTCATGTACAATTGTTGCTATGAATGTAACATATGTAAAGATGTAGGCCTTACTTAAGACAATGGTGGTAAATGCCACCTACCGCTGCTGCGATGACTGCCACCGCGGCTAACATCGGTCCACCAAATTAAGACCACAGCTGGATTTCCGCCACAAGAAGGGTGGAAATCTGGCTGCGCCACACTGGCAGACGGTGTTAAGTCAAATAAGTATGTCAAATAATACAGCCTGGTGGTGTGCTGCTGGCAGTAGCAGCATGCCACCCCGTCCCCTGCTGGAAGACCCTCTGGATGCAGGTAATTTGGGTTTCTGACAGGGGGGCGGGGTGTTGCGTGTGTGTGTGTGGGGGTGTGTACATGAATGTGAATGTGTGAGCAGTGTTGTTGGCGTGTGTGTGTGTGTGTGCATGTGACAGAATGTGTGTATGAATGGAAATGTGAATGTGTGTCTGCATGTCACTATGAATGTGTGTACGCATGTGTGTTTGAATGAATGAATGCATGAGTGTATGAATGCATGTATGCCTATGTGACTGAGTGTGTGAATGTGTGGTGTGTGTCTGCGAGTTTTGGTGAATGGGGGGGTGGGGACTGGAAGGGGAGGAGCGTGGATGGGGCATCTTGGTAGTGTTTGGGGGGTGGGTGGTCCTCCTACCAGTGACAGGGTCAAGGAATTCCCTGTCACTGGTAGGGCCTACCGCCATGGTTTTTGTGGCGTTACGAACGCCACGAAAACCATGGCAGTAGGCAGGGTCAAAATGCTGCCGGCGGTACAGTAGTGGCCACTGGGCTGGAGATTGCCAATGTCATAATGTGACAGTATGTACCGCCAGCCTGTTGGCAGTACTATCGCCATATTAAGTCCGACCACCGGGGTCATAATGACCCCATAGTTTTAGTTTCTAGCTCATTGCTTGAAAAGTACATTCATGTATTCATGAGTATATACATAAATTGATATTTTCAGGTGAACGTTATCAGTTGAAAAAAAAATGCATACGGATTCTGGGAAAGGACAGAAAGTGTCATAGAGATTGAAAAGGAAACGTAACGTTTATTAAGAGAAAATGTGCATACACCATAACCGTGGTATATATATTGTCATTATTTGGTACATAATATATATGTAATATTTATAAAATAGTAAACTGAACAAAAATTTAATTATATGTAGGAAGCAGAGAATGAACTTAACAATTGATGGTGAAAAAGGAAGAGGTGTGTGAGTTGTATTTTTAGAAGAAAGTGCACCATAACCTGAGTCAAAATAATAAAATGGTAACAAAATGAAGACACAGGTTTCCTTTATGTTAGCACATATGTTCATAGATAACTTAATATTTAGTTGTGTACCATTGTAAATACCCAAAGATTTTTAACAGTAGAAAACACAGAAGATCCAGTTTGTGTGCTACATTGTTTAAACTAATATTCATTTGTGTCATTTGCATGATTTCATTTCTTTTTTTAACAGTTTGAAGCCTAAGGAAACTTTTAGCCTTGCCAAGAATGAAGATTATGAAAATATTGTATCACTTATTAAACAAACTCAGTACTCTAAACCAAAACAATCTATCAGTGCAAAATATTAATCATGCAAACAAGACTGCACAAAGCTTGTGGCAGGTCCAGTATTGTTTTGCGGCTGCTATTTGTAAAAAGGTATTTTTGTTAGATAAAAAACATTTCCCTGGGAGACTAATCCAGTGAATGTGTTCATCTTCCAGGCTCTAGAAAGTATTCTTTGTTTTTCTCAGAGCATTTTTAAAATCTGTGTTTTTCAGGCTATATATGACGGGGTTACACATTGGAGTAAGTGCAATATAAGATAAAGAGGAAATCTTGGTCTCTCTCATTGAATATGTTGATGTGGGTCGCAAGTAGGTACCAAAGAGAGAACCGAAAAATATAACAACTACTGTGATGTGGGATGCACATGTTGAGAAGGCCTTGTGCCTCCCACCTTTAGATTTAATTTTGAGTATGGATGAGGCAATGTTGATGTAAGAAACAATGATTAAATTAAAGAAAAATAATGTTACTGTAGCACCCATAACATAGGTAAGTGTCTCTATACTGTTAGTATTGCTGCAGGAAATCTTCATGAGAGCTGTGATGTCACAGAAAAGTGGTTGATTGTGTGGGATTCACAGAAGGAGAGCTGAGACAGTAATACAGTATGTGGTAGTGGCACCATGAAGCTTACCACCCAGGCTCCCACAGCCAACCGGAAGCAAGCAGCTTTATTCATAACAACCATATATCGTAAGGGATTACAGATGGCAACATATCGATCAAGAGCCATTATTGAGAGAAGAGTATATTCTACAACCACAAAGAACATGAAAAAGTACACCTGTAGAAGACAGGCAGTAAAAGAAACCTGTATGCCATCCATAAAGAAGTGAGCCAGCATCTGTGGGAAAATGACGGAGGTGTAACAGATATCATTAAAGGATAGAATTGTGAGAAAGAAATACATGGGTGTGTGTAGATGTGAGTTGAGATAAGCGGTTGCCATAATCAAAAGGTTTCCCACAATTGTTAGGAGATATATCACTGAAAACGCAGCACAAAGCGGAACTTGTATTTGTGGTAGATCAGAAAATCCCACAATCAGGAAATCCTTCTGCGAGGTCTTATTTTCTTCTTTCATTTGCCAAACGAGGAAGGAAATACTGAGGCCCGTATTTATACTTTTTGGCGCTAAACTGCGCTAACGCAGTTTAGCGTCAAAAAAATTAGCGCCGGCTAACGCCATTCTGAAGCGCCATGCGGGCGCCGTATTTATTGAATGGCGTTAGCCGGCGTTAGCAGACCGGCGCTGCCTGGTGTGCGTGGAAAAAAAACACGTACACCAGGCAGCGCCGGCGTAGGGGAAAATGGCGTATGGGCGTCTTAAAATGGGGCAAGTCAGGTTGAGGCAAAAAAATCGCCTCAACCCGATTTGCGCCATTTTTTTACGACGCCCATCCCCCATTAACATGACTCCTGTCTTAGTAAAGACAGGAGTCATGCCCCCTTGCCCAATGGCCATGCCCAGGGGACTTATGTCCCCTGGGCATGGTCATTGGGCATTGTGGCATGTAGTGGGGCACAAATCAGGCCCCCCTATGCCAAAAAAAATTATAAAAAAATATACTTACCTCAACTTACCTGAATGTCCCTGGGGTGGGTCCCTCCATCCTTGGGTGTCCTCCTGGGGTGGGCAAGGGTGGCAGGGGGGGTCCCTGGGGGCAGGGGAGGGCACCTGTGGGCTCATTCTGAGCCCACAGGTCCCTTAACGCCTGCCCTGACCCAGGCGTTAAAATCCGGCGCAAATGCAGGTTTTTTTGACCCGCCCACTCCCGGGCGTGATTTTTGCCCGGGAGTATAAATACGACGCTTATGCGTCGGAGTCATTTTTTAAGACGGGAACGCCTACCTTGCATCTCATTAATGCAAGGAAGGGGTTCACGCCAAAAAATGACGCTAACTCCAAGAACTTTAGCGCTAGACGCGTCTAACGCCAAAGTATAAATATGGAGTTAGTTTTGCGTCGAATTTGCGTCGAAAAAAACGACGCAAATTCGGCGCAAACGGAGTATAAATACGGGCCTGAGTTTCTAGGCAGGCTGAAAACAAACACACAAATAAAGTCAATGTATTACTTACGAGTTAGAAGCTGAGGACAGATGCCTTTTCACAAATATGTCCTTAAACATTCAAATACATTTTATGATGTAATCGTTCTTTATCTGTTTTCAGAGCTTCCATCTAGCTAAACTTTAATATATGTATGAAAGTAGGTTATTAATTAGGGTGGATGTGAATCCACCTCTGTTATACCTGTCAGCCTTAGGGTGGTCTTCCCCTCAAAGTTTTCCCTTTGATGATTCATTCAAGTTTAGTGTCTCAGGAAGAACAATTTAATATCCTAACTCATGGGGAAGTTGGATTTTAAATTGGCAAGCATAAAAATGCCACTTTTAGACTTAGCCATTTGGTGCCTGCAAACTGTCTCTGGTCAAGTGACTGGGAGAAGTTGGCAGTTAGGGTTTGAGTATTCCTCCTAGACAGCCTTTCACAATGGGAGATTAGGTGTGACTTAATGGGTCTTCTAGGGCAGAATAGAATGGAGGTGCTGGGCACTTACACCTAAATATGCTCTGTCCTGTCCACACATAAAGGGTCTAATGACCCTGTTTTGTCACTCCATCCTGCTTTAAGGCAAGGCAGGGGAGTCGAGGAATTCCTTGGACTTCAAAGCCACTGTGTAGAAGTTTTTCCCACCTTCCAGAACCAGGGCACCAAAAGTATAAATACTGGACCTCAGGCACCACCACTTCAATGCACTTCTGTATTGGTGGATAGTCTGGCAGGAAAAAGGACTGCTTTGCTGCTGAAGGACTGCCACTCTGCTGGACTTCTCCTTTGTTGTGCTGACCTGCTGCCATCCTGCTTGGGTGAGAAGGACTAGACTTGTATTTCTTGAACCCAGTACCCAATCTGACCCCAAGGCTAATTGGCTTGCCTCCTGATCTGAAGTATCAGGGACATAACAGACTTCCAACCACCCTCCCATTGAACCTGAACTCTGAATTCTGTGAGTCTACCCTGCCAAGTGGAGCAACTCTATTTCTAAACTCTTGGAAGTGGGCCTAAGGTACTCGATACTGCTGAGCAACCCACCCTGAGCAGAATTGATGCATCTCCTCGGCTGAGTGGCTTATCCCCAAACAGAACAACACATTGCTACTGCTGCATGGATTTGATCGTTAGCAAAATACTCCCATTGCTGCCCTATCCCACAACTTGGATCTAGCACATCACCATAGCTTAACAACACTTCCCCAGAGCAGGTCCTAACATCCCTCGTGAACGGCAGCCTCAACAACTTGCTAAACCTCTGCATCACAACTTGAATGTTTTTCAGAATCTACCCATAGCCTAAAATGCCCAATGAATCCCCAACAGCGGCCTTCAAGTCAGAAGCCACACCAACAGGATCCTCAAAATAAATGTAGCGGACTGTGCACCGCAGCCTCGCCGCATCTGAGAACCAATGCATTGTCTGGCTGCACGTGAATCCTTGATGCGTCCTCAACGCTGATCCACACAATGCTCCACAACCAGGATTTAGGGTATGCTTTTCACAGAACCTAACTGGGTACATGTATCTGGCTCTTTCTCTATTGTGGTAGGCCTGAACTTGTGACTTTGTCCTGGTTTTGGGGGACCAGAAGGCCCCTACAGCACTTTGTGATTTTTGTCACTATTTTTATTTAAAAATTTAAAATTCAATATATCCGCTTCCACTAATTGTATTTTTGTCCTTTTGGTCTTGTCGTATTTACTAAAAGGTGCTCTATTTTCCTACCTCTATGTGTATCCTTTTGTGGTATGCTTTTACTATGCTACTGTTTGAAGCGCTGCACCAATACTTTATACATTGCCTTTAAGTGAAGCCTGACTGCTCTTTGCTAAGCTACCAGAGAGCTGAACAGAGGCTAGTTTGGCATTTGCTTGGGTCTTATTATCTTGACAACGATTGTGGTTGCTGCTTCACCAGGTTTCTAATCCCAGTCAACCAACAACCCAATTTCTTACAACATCAAGTGAAGAAGACCACAAACTTGGCAGGGTGAAGCACAGTTCAATAATTTAAAACTACACTTCAATACCCCACTCCCTGATAGTTACGGCAAAAAACAGACAGGCCTAATTTAGGAAACTGTTGAAAGTATTTAGCCATAATCTAACAGTCAAAAGTCACAAAAAAACAATAAGGTTGAATTGAGGATAAGAGCTTTAACAGTCTTAAAGTACAAAATCACCAAGCCAATGTATGGGACATAGGTACAAATTCAGGCACAATACGGATTAGGGGTCAGATTCACAGATCCCTGGGTTGAAAAGGTCTTGCAGATCTTACATCCTGAAGGCTTGACTAGAATTCCTGGTGGAGTGGAGACTGGTAAGTTGCACTTCACAATGATTCAACCATCACAAAGGAAGTTCTTGCCCAGAAGGTAGCTTGCTAGAATGTTTAAAAACCCTTTTCAGAATGTATATCTAAACTTGAGACCACAAAGTATCTTGTCTTTCCCAATTACTAGCATCATGGTTGTATCTCTCCTTTTAACAATAAACAATATGGTTTTTCAGATTGTATATTGTTTCCCATAGATCATCTCCTGCATTTGCCTAGACCCTTGATTTCTCTCAATGTGTGTTTTTTGTCTCTGGAAAACAGGCCCAAAACTCCATCAATTTGCACATGAAGGTATACTGCTGATAAGTAGTATTTTCATCTGTTCACAATATATGCATATGCGTGTACAACTGCAAATGTGTGTTCGTTACCACTATAGTCATTAAAACAGGTATGTGTAAATCACTTTTAAACAAGTACCGTCAGTGGTACTAACAGATTACCACAACTAGCATGATTCCCTGTTTTATATCTTGAATACAATAGTGCAGTGTAATGTTGCTCTACCTCCCTTTATCTCCATATATGCTCACATGTAAAAAATTGCACATTCGTCAGTCACCATGTCATGCTTTGTATGAACATGTCAGTTGTTGAGTAGATCAAGCATGTCAACACTTTCTCCTAGGTACACTGAATTGACATAATTGCTCACATAATTCATAGTCTGTTGAATCCAACATTTGCTACCATCTAATATGAAACGCTGAATCGCAGTAGTATCCACACAGAAATTACTTTGCAGTTTCCATAGTATAACCAATGCCATTTTTTCAATTAGGTTGTACTACAGTTTGTTTACTTTTTCTAGCCTGCTATGCCTTAGAATGGATTAGTACTCAAATCTCCGCACTTCTGTGTTAGGTTGAATATATGATTGAATGTCTGGTACATGTGAGTTACACTTCCTAAATAACATTTTACATTTCAGGACATCTCCACAACAATATTACTGGAGTTTGCATCTGGGTAAAATCAGCATGCTTGTATAAAATAATGAAACTCACACAAAGGCCAAATCGTTCAATCATTCTGCATTTTCCTTTTAGGTTACCTCATTTGTAGCTGAAGACATATTTGTGGTATAAACCAGAGTTTAACGTCATATTGTCTGCATTATTTTCAGGTACAACACCCAGGGCTTGTTGACCATCGTCTGCTACTCAAGACATCTAAACTCCAGGCCAGGATTAAGCCTTCAGTGAATAATTCACTCCTGCAAGTCTGGGTGATTGGGAAAAGCCTTGTCCATCTGGTCTTTCTGGGCAGACAGGACCAGTGAGTCTCAATGGGCCCTGGCTGCTCTCAGGACAACACCAACACTTCCTATACTTGTGCCAGGGCCCAGTGGAATGGTGCACACTGCCACCAGGGCACATAGCAGTCAAGGTAGTGGATGTGGGAGGAATCTGTAAGCCAGCAAAGTGAGGCAACTGGCACAATACTTACCCAGACCACAATTGACTGAGTTTTGGGAGCGGTACAACAGTACCGAGATGGGCTAGGTCATGTCTACGCTCCAAAAGATCAAACAGGTATGGAAGGAGCTAATGTTGGAAATCAGAATTCTCAATGGCCTCATGCGCTCCTTGCCCGTGGTGCTTTTGGATATATGCCGGCACATGTGCAAGGCTTTTCTGGTACCATCTGCCCCTGTCTGTGGACATTCTACATCTGGACAAAATACACTAATGCCAGCCATAAACAGGGAGGCCCTGCTACAAGAGGGGCTTGCTCCCTGCACCCCAGTCCCTGCACCTGTCCCCTACCTCCCCAAATGGGACAGTCATCTGGATCACCAGAAGTTCATGGCAAGACTTCCACCACCAACGCAAAGAGACACCCATCCTAATTTCCTCCAATGTGTGACTAGCATTCACTCTGTGGACTGTTTCAGGGACACATTTAACTTTTTCTACATTGGACTACAAACTATTTTGCAGCTACTACTATACTTTCATCCACCATAGTAGACTAATTTTATTGTTTTGATCACTGTTTCATTGGTGAGAACACTTTTTATTTTCTTTGTTTCATGTAAAGAAATTCTAATGACACATACTCCAAGACTGCTGTTGTATTTAAGTTGGAGGAGAATGATTGACTTTTATTGAGCTATGCACCAAGTGACCCCATTATATGCTCACCAAAAACTCTGACAACCTTTTGGGCAATTCATCTCTTACTGTGACATGTGATAGTTCTGAGACCCTAGGACCTGAGAAGGGAGCTGCTTCTATCTCCTTGGTCAGTGCCCCCCTTTATTAATGCCTTGTCCTGGAACATTGCAAGGATCCCTTCATAGCTGGTCAATGAGTACTGGCAGATTTTCATTGCAGGCCATGAGTTGATCTGTTTTCAAGAGTGCTGGCCTTTGACTGATTTTCATAGGCAGCCACTCACCTTAGGGATGCAAGGAAGTTGTCAATCGTCTATTGTTTATTGAAGGTCTGTAAACTAAAATAGATTGTCGGATTTCTGGGACAGAATGGGTCACATATTTTCACGTATTTTCATCCTCTTAGGAAAAGGGATTGAAGATGAGGAAGGGGATTGCTTGCCAGCTAATTATTCCCTTCAGGTTAATCAATTTAGTAACTCAATTACTTTGAAGGAGGTGGAGTCAGCCTTAGTCAGGGCACCAGTAGGAAAGTGCTGGATCCAGATGGTGTCCCTTTAGATCTTTTTTAAAACAATCCTACTGTTTGGGCCCAAATTCTTATGAATATCTTAAGAGCAGCCATTCTTGGCCAACTCCCTGTTTCCAGGAAGGCGTCCTTTGTGGTTCAAATTTTTTAAAAAGAAGATAGAAATGAACTTGTGTGTTACAAGCTGATTTTCTTGAGAGATGCCATGGCCAATGTTCTGGGCAGAATGTTGTTAGACCATTTGGAGTTGTGTGCCAGTGTTAGAAATGGGGTCTCTAGTTGGCAGAGGTATTCACCTTTGTCCAAGTAGGGACCACAATCCTAGTCAGGGTATGTCACACACAATCCAAATTATCCTGTGGCCACCCTCTGGTAGCTTGGCACTGAGCAGTCAGGTAGAACCTAGAAGGCAATGTGGAAGGTATTTGTGCAATAGATCATGCAAAAACACAGTGGAAACAGAACAAAAATACACCCCACAGGTTAAGAAAAATAGACACTATATATCTAGTTAAATTAAATTAAGGTCAAAATGAGAATGATTCAATTAGCACAAATTGACTTTTGCAAGATTAAATTAAATAAAAAAGAGTCTTATATCTAAAAAATCAACAGTTGTCTCTTGTTTGCAGAAAGTATCTGGTTTGCATCAAAATTACCACGCAAGGTGACCACAGAAGGAGATGAGGGAAAAATAAGGTGTGTGTTGGATTTTCTGTCGTGGTACAGATGATGCGCCGTTTCTTTTGATGATACAAGGGGCTTTCTGTCAATTTCCAGTGCGCAGTCTTGGTTCCTCACTGTAATATGGGTATTTTTCCACTCGCTGGGACGATGCGTGGAAAGTCTTGGGTGTGCGGGACAGAGTCACCGAAGTTGTGTTGATCCGGTATGGTGATTCATTGAATTTTCCATCACAAGGCAGGAGCTGCGTCGATTCTTCACTCAGGAAGTTGGGCTGTGTAATTCTGGCTTGGCTATGAGTTGATCGGGTAGAGCTGTGTGTTGAATTTCTAGTCGCAAAGCAGGACCTGCGTTAATCTCAGGAAGTCGGGCTTCGTTGCTCCGGCTCAGCTGTGCAGCGATTTTTTCATTGCAAGGCAAGCCGTGCTTCGTTTTCCTTCAGGCTGTGCATCGATTTTCGGTACACAAGGAGTTTCTTCAGGAGATGAAGGCCCTCATTATGACATTGGCAGTAAATCCCACTTACTGTCATGCTGACTGCCGCCAACATACCACTGCAGATATCTGTTCACTATATCATGACACACACACACCAATCCGTCACTATTTAACCACAGACACAAGGCCGCCACACCAAAGGTCAGTGATAAACTGGCGGTAGCAAACCACACACCGTTAAGCCAACAGAACAAAGCTGATCACATTATGACCCACAAGTCATCACGCCAGACATTAAATGGCGGTAAACCATTGGCGGTACATACTGGTGAGCTCCAAATACACACACATAAAAAACAGCACCACATTGGACAATTCAAACTACACACAACTGAAACCCATACACACAACACACCCACACCACTATAAAACACACACCCACATTACCCACAACCCTTTACAAATACCAACAAATGCCATGAGACAGACACCACGACCACGCACCCAATATCACACACCCCAACAGATCACCCTACACACCCTCACCCACAATACTCACACAACACCCAGGGCACCACAACAACATCACAAATTCTCTGATGAGGAGCTAAGGGTCATGGTGGAGGAAATCATACGGGTAAAGCTGCAGCTATTTGGAGCACAGGTGCAGCAGATATCCATTCCTAGGAATATGGAGCTATGGCGGAGGATCGTGGACTTGGTCAACACCATGGGACAGTACCCCAGAACAAGGGATGACATCAGGAATGACTTACAGGGGAAGGTATGTCCCATTGCAGCAAGATACCAGCTCACAGTACAGGGGACTGGCGGTGGACCTCCACCTCCTCCCCCACAACTAACAACATAGGAGGAGCAAGTCTTGGCAATCATGCATCCTGAGGGCCTGGTGGGAGTAGCAGGAGGACTGGACACTGGTAAGTCAACTCTTTACTACTTTCACTGCCCTACCTGATTTCCATCACATACCCCACCCTCACCCTCACTCCCATCACTCCACCACTTCCCACACACCCCACCATCACATCTTACTCATCTCAATACGAAGCCTTGCATGCACCACCAATGCATGGATACCACTCACAGACCTGCATGGACACCTATCACTACAATAGGTCACAAACAGAAACAATAACACTGTATTTACATCCCACAGGTATCCCAACCAATGACACCGGAGAAGAGGTGCCAGCAACATCCAGTCCCCCCACAGAAGATGCCCACAGTGATGACAGCGACTCTGCTCGCCTGGATCTGAATGTCCAACCTGGCCCATCAGGGACCTGCGGACAGTCGGTTACCCAGGCACAGTCACACACCACCACAGAGCCTGCCCCCTCAGGAAACACCACCACAGCACCCACCCAGCGTTCCCATACCTCTGTCCCCAGGACACATCAATCAGCTGGGTGTCCACCACTACAGGGACCCCAGGGCACACCACAAACCCAAGACAATCAGGGACCTGGGGTCAGTGTCAGTGGGCACACCGTTCAGGGGACAGAGACACAGAACTACAGAGAAGCTGGGAAGGCTGCTGTGCACCAGGGGGAGGACAGGCCCAGGAAACCGACTCTCCAGGAGGCAGTCACCGAGATCCTGGGAGCATGCCAACATTCCCTGGATACACTAGGCCAGATCCTGGACAACGTGCAGGAGAACAGGTGGCTGCAGGAGGGACAGTTCCAGGGGATCAGGGAGGACTTGAAGGACATTAACACCACCCTGGTCTCGACTGCAGGTGTGCTGGCAGACATGGCCAACATTATGAGGGAGGCAGTGTCACACCAGTGGGCCCCTGCCACAAGCCAGACTACTGAACACTAGTGGACAGGAGGCCCCGCCATAGGACCAACAGCCCACAGCACCCGTCCCCCTTCAGACGTTTCACGCCAGAGCAGGGGCCTGGGAGTTCCCTGAACTCGTGTAGACTGGCTTATGCAAGGAGGGCACCATATGTGCCCTTCAAAGTATTTCCAGAGGCTGGGGCAGGCTACTCCTCCCCAGCTCTTATCACCTATTTCCAAAGGGAGAGGGTGTAACACCCTGCTCTCAGAGGAAATGCTTTGTTGCATGGTGGAGCCCCCAGGATGCATGGAATTGGCTCCCCAATACCAGATTTGGAATTGTGGGACAATTCCATGATCTTAGACATGTTTCATGGCCATATTCAGAGTTACCATTGTGAAGCTACTTATAGGTGTTGACCTATATGTGGTGCATGCATGTAATGGTGTCCCCACACTCACAAAGTCCAGGGAAATTGCCCTGAACTATGTGGGGGCAACTTGGCTAGTGCCAGGGTGTCCTCACACTTAGTAACTTTGCACCTAACCTTCACTAAGTGAAGGTTAGACATATAGATGACTTAGAATTTACTTAAGTGCAATGTAAAATGGATGTGAAATAATGTGTGCATTATTTCACTCAGGCTGCAGTTGCAGTCCTGTGTAAGATTTGTCTGAGCTCCCTATTGGTGGCCAAAGAAATGCTGCAGCTTGTAGGGATCGCCTGGAATCCCAATACCCTGGGTACCTAGGTACCATATACTAGGGAATTATAAGGGTGTTCCAGTGTGCTAATTAGAATTGATAAAAATGGTCACTAGCCTATAGTGACAATTTAAAGGCAGACAGAGCATAAGCACTGAGGTTCTGGTTAGCAGAGCCTCAATGACACAGTTAGGCACTACACAGGTATGCACATTCAGGCCACAAACTATGAACACTGGGGTCTTGGCTAACAGGGTCCCAGTGATATATATAAAACACACTGACAAATAGGGTTTTCACTATGAGCACTGGTGCCCTAGCTAGCAGAATCCGAGTGAGACAGTAAAAACACTCTGACATATACTCACAAACAGGCCAAAAGTGGGGGTAACAATGCTAGAAAGAGGCCACCTTCCTACAGCATGTGAAAAAAAGGAATACCTGTTTTTTCTCCATGATACGATGGGCATTTGTACCAAACATGCTCCATTTGAGGATTGGGTCAGGTGCAATACTTCATCATAAATGTTAGTAGGTAATGTAGGACTTGTTACTGGTGACATGCAATACTAAGCACTTATGATGCAATTGATGGTTGTGACTTTACATTGGTAAATTAGTGCAATAAATTTATGATCATGAGCATCTGCACAAAAAGGACGGGAAACGTGTACAATGATTTAATTTTTTTTACCTGAAACATGTTAGAAATTTTTTAAACAACTATTTAGTTTCTTCACACATTAGCAGATTATCATGGAACCTTAGTCCTTCCCAAATGTGCATGTAGACCAGTCTGTGTCAACCAACATAAACTGTTATGTCATTGACTGAAACGCACAGGAATGTGTCCGCCTTGGTGACAGACTTACAAATATCCCCAAATGAAATGTAAGTGTCCTTAGTGACGTCCAGATGAGAAAGAATGATGGCCTCCCTGCAGCCCCGCCCCCCTCGCACCCCCATTCGCCGCTCCCTCCCGCCTCCCAGCTGCTCCTCCCTCCCTCCTCCCTTCTTAATGGCTGGTGCTGCGCGTCGAGGGTGAGCGACCTCTGACCTGTTTTTGGTCTAGGGTTCGCCCCCCCACGTCCGCAGCACCACCTTGCTGTCTCGTTTCCCCGACCCCCGCCGACTCTGCTGCTAGCATGTTCGAGGCCCTTCTCCACCCGCAGGCATCCTCCTGCGCCTCATCCCTGGTGTCTAGTGGGCTTCTGGTAAGAGTCGCTAGACACGTGTGCACTGTGCCGCTCTCGCCGTATCTGTGAGTGTTTTCTGGTTTTCTGCACCTTGCCTCCTTGCGCTCCTGCCCCCATTTGTGCCCCTTCCTGATTTCTGTATTGTCCTTGTGCTTGTGCCGTTTACCGTATTTGTGACTGTGATTGCATTCCGTTTCTTGTGATTGCCGTTCTCTGCCTTGTGCTTGTTTTTTGCTCACTTGTGCCTTTTTCCACTTTTTTCGTCCCTTGGGCGCTCCCCCTTGCCGCTTTCCCCTGCCGCTGCCTCCCTGCGGCCCTGCCCCCCTCGTGCCCCCATTCGCCGCTCCCTCCCGCCTCCCACCTGCTCCTCCCTCCCTTCTTAATGGCTGGCGCTGCGCGTCCGTGCCAGAGGCAAGCCCGTCTGCGCCCGTCCGGCGCCTGGACCGCGCCCAGCGCCACCCCCCTGGTCCTCACGCCCCCCGAGCCACCAGACTTCGCTACTCGGCCAGCGAACTCCTCGCCCTCAACCCCAGCTCCTCCACAGCCTGCTTCCAGGCCACACCGAAGCACACCAAAGGCCCCTTCTCCTGCCGCGCCTGCAACTTCACCTGCAACAGAACAAGGAAGCCTGCAACAACCAACACCAACCACCTCCACTGCATTCTCCTCAACACACAGTCCGCACGAAAGCACGCCATCGAGCTCTGGGACCTGCTCGACAACCACCGCCCCAGACGTAGCCTTCTTGACCGAAACCTGGTGGAATGACTCCTCGGCCCCTGACATCGACATCGCCATCCCCGACGGCTACAAGATCACCAGAAGAGATCGCACCAACGGAATCGGAGGAGGAATAGCCATTGTCCACAAATTCACCCTCAAGATCCTCACCCACATGGACGACACCCTCAAGACAGCTGAACACCTTCACTTCCGGATCCACACGGACCCCAACACCACCCTCAGAGGAACACTCATCTACTGACCACCAGGACCAAGAGCCCCCTTCAGTGACACCATTGCCGACCTCGCGAGCACCTACGCCCTCGCCTCCACGGACTACATCCTCCTTGGAGACCTCAACTTCCTGGAGAACAACAACGACGCCAACACCGCATCACTGACCATCAACCTCTCCAACCTCAGACTCAGACAACTGGTCAACACACCCACCCACATCGCCGGCCACACGCTCGATCCGGTCTTCTCCGCAAGCAACCACGTCACCTTCAGCCACACCACCGAACTCCACTGGACCGACCACCACTGCGTCCACTTCACATTCAAGAAACACACCGAGCACCACTGCACCCCACTACCTCCTCACCGCCGCTGGAGCAAAGTCACCGAAGACCAACTAACCAGCACCCTCGCCCAGAACCCGCCTACCGACCCTACCGACCCAGACACCGCCGCCATCAACCTCCAACAGTGGATCCTCAACTGTGCAAACACCCTCGCACCGCTCAAGAGGACCACCGTCAACCAAGAAAAGAAAAAAGCAGCCTGGTTTACAGACGAACTCCTCACCTCCAAATGCACCTGCCAGAAACTTAAGAAGAAATGGCTTCTCGAACGCACACCCGACAGCCTGACAACCCACAAGGAAGCCACCCGCAAGCACCACCAACTAATCCGATTTGCCAAACGTTCCCACTTCACAGAACGCCTTAACAACAACGCACACGACAGCAAGGAGCTCTTCTGCATCGTGAAGGAGCTCTCCAACCCCAGCGCCAACGTCAATGACGTCCCACCATCCCAGAAACTCTGCGACGCACTCTCCACCTTCTTCTATCAGAAGATCGCTGTCATCCACAACAGCCTTAACACCACTCCTCCACCAGACCCCACCCCGACAACTCCTCCTACGCCAACCGCCTTACCACCTGGACCCACGTACCAACACCGAAACTCGCAAGATCATGAACTCCATCCATTCAGGATCCCCCTCAGACCCTTGTCCACACCACGTCTACAACAAAGCCGACTCCACCATCGCCCCCCAACTTCGAAAGATCATCAACCTATCCTTCGAAACCGCGACTTTCCCGGACAGTTGGAAGCATGCCGATATCCAAGCCCTCCTCAAGGAACCCAAGGCTGACCCCAACGACCTCAAAAACTTCCGCCCGATCTCCCTCCTCCCCTTCCCAGCAAAGGTCATCGAGAAGATTGTCAACGCCCAGCTCACCCACTACCTCGAGGACAACACCATCCTGGACCCCTCCCAGTCCGGCTTCAGACGCAACCACAGCACCGAGACTGCGCTCCTCGCCCCCACAGATGACATCAGACAGCAAATGGACAATGGCAAAATTTCAGCCCTCATCCTCCTGGACCTTTCTGCTGCCTTTGACACGGTCTGCCACCGCACCCTACTAACTCGCCTCCACGAAGCCGGAATACAAGACAAAGCCCTCAACTGGATCTCCTCATTCCTCTCCGGTAGAACCCAGAGAGTCCGACTCTCACCCTTCCGCTCCGAAGCCACTAACCTCATCTGAGGTGTCCCACAAGGCTCCTCGCTAAGCCCGACGCTGTTCAACGTCTACATGGCACCCCTCGCACAACTGGCCCATCAGCACAACCTCAGCATTCTCTCTTACGCCGACGACACCCAGCTCATCCTCTCCCTCACTAAAGATCCACAAACCGCCAAAGCCAACCTCCATGAGGAATTGAAATCCATTGCCGAGTGGATGAGAAACAGCCACCTGAAATTGAACTCCGACAAGACGGAGGTCCTCATTCTCGGACGCACCCCCTCGGCCTGGGACGACTCCTGGTGGCCCACCGCGCTGGGACTCCCCCCTACACCAGCCAACCATGCATGCAACCTCGGCTTCATCCTCGACTCCGCCCTCACAATGTCCAAACAGGTCAACTCAGTTTCCTCCTCCTGCTATAACACCCTCCGCATGTTCCGTAGAATCTACAAGTGGATCCCGACGGAAACCAGAAAAACTGTGACCCAGGCCCTCGTCAGTAGCAGACTTGACTACGGCAACACACTCTACACAAGTTTCCCAGCAAAAGACATCCAACGACTCCAACGCATCCAAAACGCCTCCGCCCGCTTGGTTCTCGTCGTACCCCGCCGATGCCACATCTCCCACCACCTGAAGGACATCCACTGGCTCCCCGTGGACAAGAGGATCACCTTTAAACTCCTCACCCACGCGCACAAGGCACTACACAACGCCGGACCCGCCTACCTGAACAACAGACTCAACTTCTACGTCCCCTCCCGCCAACTCCGCTCTGCCAACCTCTCCCTCGCCATCGTTCCCCACTTCCAACGCAAGACCTCCGGCGGCAGATCCTTCTCCTACCTCACCGCCAAGACCTGGAACTCCCTCCCGACCCCGTGCGCCAGACCCAGGACCTTCTCACCTTCAGGAGACTCCTCAAGACCTGGCTCTTCGACCAATAGCAGCTCCCCCTCCCCTCAGCGCCTTGAAACCCTAACGGGTACGTAGCGCGCTTTATACATATTGTGATTGATTGATTGAGAAAAGTGATACTTGCAAGGACAATTGTAGATGGAAGGTTACATTACATAGATGTTGGAGATACCATCTTGATAAGTCAATATTGTGTCCAAAACATGTTTCTTTTGGAAATGTGGAAATTATTTTGCTCTGTACTGCATTGATTTAGAAATTATCCAGGCCTTACTAATGTTATCAAAGCCATTTGGCATGCAGGGAAAGAGACATAAGGCATACATGAAATGCGAGCTAGCATGGAGGAATTCCTATACTGCGAGCAAATGGCATGTGGAATTCTTCCCTACATGCGTGAGATACTGATGATTATGAAGCCCAGTATGAGTGTCTTGACGTAGGTTTATTAATGTTTTGTGAGTAAAGTTCATGGTCAAATCTATTTATACAGATACCCTCAAAGTTTGATATCTGTCTTTTGAGCATTATCTGGGAAAGGTGAATGTGACAGCAGCCATGTAGGTGGGGAAGAAGCTAAGCACTGTGGGCCTGTTCAGACACCATCGACACTGAGCGACCCAGTACCATGGACTGTGCGGAGACTGCCGCTGAGGTCACAAGCAACTTCATATCATCTTCAGAGACCTACACAGATGAACAGTCCCCATAGATGGTGGACTGAAGTGTCACAATTCTACCTGCATCTTTGCCTGCCACACACGTTTCCATCTCCACCCTCCCCCTTGCTTCCCCTCCCAGTTGGCCGTAGCTGGTGCTCTAAAACGGTGGTGTCACCTGTGCTGCAATCACCTCCCCCCTGCCCTTGTCTCTCAGGCAGCGCTCAATGAGGAGGCTATTGATCTATTGTGGACTCTCAATGTAGGCAAGGGTACAGTACTGAATACCACCCAGGAGCTTAGTGGTCAGATGACACAGATGCTAACTTATCTGGATGGCATTCACAGTGCCATGTCTGGCCTACAGAGATAATTCCAGGGTCACAACTCCTCACTGACCTCAGCCTCCCACCTACCCCAACCTCCTTCCCCAACTCCTACCCCTTCCTCATCCAGAATCCATCTTCACAGCCCCATCCAAAGTACACACACTCCTTCACATGCACCCATTCAAACACACACATGCAGCACATCGTCAAATAAACACAAATTCAGCAAGAGACACAGACACAAACACTAACACATGCAGACAACAAATGCAACACACCATACCCACAGACACCACCCTATCACACACATCCACACTTACCACCAGCACATCTACAGATACCACACTCACCACAACACAAGCACCCACCTGCACCAGCACTCCACCTACAGAAACCACACCTACCATGACACACACATACACTAGCGCATCCACAGGTACCACAACCACACACATCACCTCCAGAGCATAGCCATCCACAAACACACCTATAGTACAAAAACACACATACTCCCCCACACAACAGACACCTAGTAAAAAACATAAACCAAAAGATACAACATATACCCCAGACCCACAGGCACCCATACCATCAACAGACACACCTACAACAGGCACTGCCACTCTGTTTATCTCCCAACCCCAACTCCCTCCCGTACACCCTACCTTTGTCCCTAAGGACGATCATATTTCTGCCTTGGCCCTGGCCCCTTCCTCATCCCACTCCACCCCTCCCCAAGATACAACCACCACTTCCAAACATCTTATCACCCTTTCCATACCCCCACCCACCCATTCCACATACCAAACCACTCATCAAAAATCCCAACCCACCCCTCCCAAATTCAAACTTACCCGTCCCAAACCCAAACCAACTCCTCCCAAGCCCAATGTCCTTTCATGCAAGATCATTGAGGTGGATTCTCTCTGCCCCATGGATTGCCCTTCCAGAGGGAGTTTATTTTGGCAGTTCAAATAAGAGGCAAGTTATGGACATGCACACCAGACTTGAGACTTTGCGGCCTTGAGACTTTGTTGCGTTTTTGCTTGTTTACAACTAGTTTCAGGGAGAGTTATCTCATTTATATAAAAAAATTTACTTTGAGAATATTGTTATCCTGGCCTTATTTTTGGAATGTTACTAATTATTTGCTGATGATGTTATTTCTGCTAATGTGTGTGCCATGCACTTACTCTCATTTGTGACAGTGATAAGCACAGGTTTAATTTTTGTTAGGTATTTTTTATAATGCATACATTAGTATTGTACATTTGTGATGAATATGTACATTTTGGTGCAAGCATCCGTCAGGTTACTGGACACTTACACCAACATTTATATGTGTTTCTATTATTATGACTGGAGTATGCACATGTGTTAAGATGATGTGTCAGTAATATTCATTACCCACAAAACCTGGCACTTTACAGTTAAATTTCATCTGATATGTAACAGAAATTGCACAATCCAACAGGACTTGTGACCTTCATACATCTCTGACATGTTTGCAGTTTAGGGGTAACATTGGTTGTACATTCTGTAGAAAAAAGAAAAAAGAAAAAAGAGTATAGGTGAATTGCAAAAGGAAAGGACAAATGAAAAAATGAAAAAAATATTTGTGACCAGATTTCAGCCAATAATGTATGTGAATTAGGTATGGTGAGGTATACAAACAATTAGTAATTCTCTTCACTAGTCATAGGTGCATCACGCATGTATCAAAGTGCTAATAATTAGTTATTGTTTTTGTGATGCCAGTAGGTGACAAAGTAAGAGAGCTCATATGTAATAAACATCATCAGAGTAAGTCAATTGTTTGGAACATCTATTAGTTGACCAGTGTAATCAGTCTGTTTAAACGTTATAACCTATAGAAAAAAGTATAAAGTTATAGTATAAAGTATAGAAACAACAATGTTTATGTAGGACTCATCTCATTCATTCAATGGTAATAACATGGTCATATGTTTATCTATTCATGAGCATAAAATATTGCAGATCTAGTGATAAAGAATCAGTTGCCTAAGAGAGAGTACTTGTAAACAGTCATTTCTTCATGACAAATCAGTTTCCCAGGTAAGCATAGAACAACTTTAAGTGGATTAAATATTCTAAAATTCATCAGAAACTGTTTCTTGATTCATGTTAAGGTGTATGTTCAACACAGCTTGCTTGAAAATTAAGTGATCGGCAATCAGTTAATCTTTTTGTGCATCAAGGCCTGTAGAAAGTTACACAAAAATAAGCAAACTGCAGGTATGTAATAAATGGACATGTTATCCATGTGAACAAAAGGAGCTTACTGAAGCAATTACTAGTTGGTAGCCCTTTGTAGACGCGCCACTTACCAGTCTGAGGTCGGAGAGGTTGTCTTATGCAGACCACTCATGTATTGGGCTAAATCCCAAGCTGCGCTATGGCATTTCAAACCAGCACCATATTTGTTTATATCCGGGCTAGTTGTACTTCTTTTGTTGTTATTGCTCTGCGAAGCAGCCGTATTAAAGGACGTTGTAACCGCGGCCATATTTAAAAGGTACTCATATATAAGGGATAAAGAATTCTGGCTAGCAATTCATTGTGATTGCCAGTGGTGGCTGAAATAACTGTGAGGTAGATGTAAATACCTATCTTTAATATATCAAGATGCCACTCCTATGTTTTGACAGAAACCCAGTATTATAATTATAATCAATTTGGAATGTATATCTATTATAGGGTAGCCCCTGCTATAGACAGAGTCCGAATGTTCAACCAATTGAAGTCTTACATCATCACTAAATAACCTTTGATTCACCATCTTGATCTAATGGGTTAATTCTACATTTATATCCCTCCCAATCAGTCAATCCATTTGTGGTGGTTTGACCTTCATAGTTAGGTTGGTGGGAAAGCACAATGTGATTTGCTGAATGGTAAAAGGGGCTGGAGACCCACCGAAAGCAGCATTTGACTAATGCACGGTCCACCTGAGGGGTGATTCATGGTGCTGGCAACAGACTGTATATAGGGCGGGTAGACTGCCAAGTCGGCAGACAGGGAATCCAACAGTAATTTGGTGGCAGGGTGTGGTGTCTTTGTAGTGACACACAAGGTCAGTTAACTGGCCCTTAAAGTCAACATCATTGTCCTCAGTAAACATTGGAACAAATCTAGCCCTTCAGGTCTCAACAGTGATCTCAAAAAGAAGATCAAGTCCCTTTCTGTTCTTCTGTAGTCCCAGGTAGTGTTCGAATTAGCTTTGTGTTAGGTGCCACTGTTGTAGGATTCACTTGGCTACTGGTGGGGTGACTCCTGTACATTCATCACCCCGTGGGGTAAAATGTCCCAAGAGCAAGTGTAGGAAGCTGTCTCTCTATAGAATGTACTAAAATGAAGTACACTGTGCAGAGAGTCGAGTGGATCCCCAAAGGTTGGCAGAGGCAGAAATAGATAGGTCTAGTGCTATTTTTTGTGGTACTGTGGGCGAGCAGTTAAGCTTATCAAGGAGTTGTGTTAAGCATTTGTTGTACTCACAGATGCAATCAATGAGACACACACTCAAAGAATAAATCTGAGACCAATTCAGAAAAATACAAGTTGTTTCTATATGTGCTTTGAAGCAAAGAACTTCGTTATAAGGTATGCAGTTTTTAAGTGAAAAATACTTTGCAGTTTAAAAAATCGACAGTGCAATTTTCAGAGACTTCAATGTTAACCTATAGAAGGAAAACAAGGATGCAGTTTTACAGGTAAGTACACAAGTCACAGTCCCAGTCTTCAGGTTTTTAGACTAGCACTGGTCAAGGCTCAGGTTGATACCACAGGTGAAACCCCAGCGCCACAGGGGCAGATGGATGCAGAGGTCAAAGTTGGAATCGGTGCCCAATGTTAATCAACAGAGACCGGGGGGATAAAGACATGCTGCTCCGGTATCAGAGATTGGTCCCTGGGGGCTGAGGTGAGCACCAGGGGAAACCACAAAGCAGTATCACACATACTTCACTTCACTGGAGAGAGGAAGTATCTGCTGCAGCGCTGCTCATAGATGAGTAAAATGGGGCTAGGGTTCGATCTCATGGAGTTGAGAGAAGTACAAGAAGGGGCCACAAGGATGCATCAAACTTACATCCTCTGCAGCACAGGGTCGGCTGGGTGCAGCGTGCCAACATAGAGTTGGGCGCCCAATGTTATTCAATTGCAGAGATCACTTTCTGAAATTGGCTGCTGGCACTGGCTCAGAGGCCAGGAGAGTTCAACCCACAGCTATATAGGTAAGTTGAGATGCTAGTGGTCAGAGGATCATCAATGTCCAGCTCCCTAAGGCCCAGGGGGTCCCGGTGCATGGGAGTCTTTAGGTATCAGAATCAGCTTACCAGAAAGGTTGCCGTCAGGGGGAGCTTTCAGATTTAGGCTACACGCATTACTGGGGATTCCGGCAGGGGTCCGGCATAAGCAGCAACTGCAGGGTAGCCCAACAAAGCACAGTCACACACAAACAGTGGCAGCACTTCTTCTTCAGCTCGTAAGCTCTTCCCCTGCCAGAGGTTCCTCTTGAATCCTTGAAGTAATCAAAGAATCTGGGGTTTTGGGTCAACTACTTATACCCCTTTCTGTTTTTGAAGTTGCCAACTTAAAGGAAAGACTCTGTTGTATACAAGATCCTGCCTTTGCCGAGGCCTGGCCCCAGACTCTCACCAGGGGTTTGGAGACCACACTGTGCGAGGGCTGTCACGGCCCATTCAGGTGTAACTGACTACTCTTCCCTCCAGCCTAGCACAGATGTCCCATCAGGACGTGCAGGTTGCACCCCAGCACCCTTTGTGACACTGTCTCATGGAGATGCACAAGGAGCCCAACTGTCAGTCTGACCGAGACAAGGAATCCACAAATAAGCAGAGTCACAGAATGGTTTACGCAAGAAAATGCCTACTTTCTGAGACCCCAAACACCTGATTTACATATGCTCTCAAAGGGAAACTGAACTTTAAGGATATTTAAAGGCAGTCCCTGTTTTAACCTATGAGAGAGAGAGCCTTGCAACAGTGATAACTGAATGTGGCAGTATTTAACTGTTAGGACATGTAATAGCACACCAGCACATGTCCTACCTTTAACATACACTGCACCCTGCCCAGGGGGCTTCCTAGGCGCTATCATAGGGGTGCCTTACATGTATAATAAAGGAGGGCTTAGGCTTGGCAAGTGGGTATACCTGCCAAGTCAAACTGGCAGTTTCAAAGTCTGCCCACACAGACACTGCAGTGGCAGGTCTGAGCCATGTTTACAGGACGGCTCATGTGGGTGGCACAATCAGTGCTGCAGGTCCACTAGTAGCAATTGATTTACAGGCCCTGGGCACCCCTAGTACACTTTAATAGGGACTTAGTAGTAAATCAAATATGCCAATCATAGAAAAGCCAATTACACATGCAATTTCACATAGGGAGCACTTGCACTTTAGCACTGGTCAACATTGCCCAAAGTAACCAAAAAACTGCACAAAAAGGGTGCAGCTCACAAAACAACCAGGGAAGCAGAGGCAAAAAGTTAGTGGAGACCAAGTCAATGATGAAAATGTAAACAGTATTATTATTACACTGTGCTGTTTTCCACTCCACCATCAATGTACCCATCAGTTGCATTCCATTGTGCTTTCTGCTTTGTGAGCAATTTTCAACCAGTAATTGGGACATACAGTTTATTACAATATCTGTTACCTGTAGATGTGCCCTTCATCCATGTCTAGATTTATAACATATGTGAGGCTGTTTTGTTTTTCTCACATTCCAGGAACTGTGCCCTGCACGAGCAAGTTACACACAGTGCTCAGGATATTTTAATGTTAGCATTAATTTCCTGTTGAAATTCTATTGCCCATATGTATGAAAAAGTGGTGCATCAGAGCTGATGCACTACTTTTTCTGCGCGCCACTTACAGGCACCTAACAACAACATGGTTGTGGCATTTTAATAATTAGCCGTACCATAGCTGTCATTAGCACAATAGCTTTGAAAATATTGACGCTATTGTGGTGCTTTTCTACACTAATGTCAACAGTTTTGGCGCTGGTGTAGCAAAGTGCAAGGAGTCCCATAGGATTCTCTGGGTGCATCATTTCTACGCCTGCTCTTAGCAAGCATTACAAATAATGCCAAAGATGGCACAGGGAAATCTGTTAAATTTCACTGCAGTATTTTTGCAGACCTCCTTGCACTGGAACGCCCCTTATGACTGGAGCAGGCAACATGTGGAGCAATGAGTTACAAGGTGGTGCAATGCATGCATTGCACCAGTTTGTAAATATGCCATGTGGAAAAGGCCACTTTAGCACTGCCTTAACATCAAAACAATGAAGCTTAGATGGCGAGAAGGTGGCACAAAGGGCTCTTAAATATGTCCCTAAGTGCTCTAATTTATCAATTCACCACAGTCCACTTAACACCAATGATCCACCTGACAAATGATAGAAACCTCCGATTGGGTTCAGCAAATAATTGCAGGCACCTGCTTATTTGATTGAATACCAGTTTTCTCTAAAATTTCTCTATGTTGCTGTCTTTCCTGTATTCCAATACACATTTTCACCTGTTTGGGATTGTGCTTTCTTCCGAGGACAACTTTGTACAGCTGTGAAGTCAGCACCACGCAAAAAGGAAGCAGGTCTGTGTGACTTTACTACAATGTCACATATAGAGCAACAGGATGGAACTTGTTCAGCAAAACCTGATAACTGTACTTTGAATGTGCCCACTGAGGTGTTTTAATGTGTAAGGATGTTGTGTTGGTGAAGTAACCCAGGGGACTCAGCTCATTCTAAATGTACGTCTGCAAATGTTATTGATAATTAGGTCTCTAAAGTTTCCATCATGTACATTTCACCCAGATTGTAAGACAGGCCGGCCTACCTATTTGTTTGCAGGGATTTTATAACAAGGAAAGGATGGGATGGCTAGCTGCAATATTGTGACCCGGTGAAGCCCTTTGCACATCACAACTACAAAGGTATATTCACATTGACTATGCATGGTGAAGGAATTATTTGCTTTTAATGGCTATGGGGCAGGCCTAATGGCCCCAAAAACCTACAAGGGGCACACAACTCTGCCCCCCTGTACTCTATGCATTTGAAGTACAGGGAACATTTGGAAATGGGACTGAGAAGCATCTTGAAATTACTGAAACTTATACATGAACCCATAGTGGAGCAAATTCAGCTCTCTCGCTCACTGTGGTGCAAAAGTTGGTTAAATTATTTCACACTGATGTAGTTCCCACTATCACTTTTACCGACTTTGCGTGGAATCGCTGAGTTGTAGGAGTACTGAACCCTAAAAAATTTCCTGAGAGAGGCAATGGAAGGCAATGCTCTTATGCCAGAGACCCAGTTAGACTGAATATGTCTACCAGAATTTGAGCAGCCAAATCCCTGGTATGAGAGGAGTACTCATTCTGTGGTTAGATGTTTCCGGTGTGTACACTTTGTTGCAAGCATGCATTGTGTGTGTCTGTTTGCACATGTTGGTGTACTTGTGCCTGGAGACAACAGTTTCAGCTGGCATTTTGTAAGTGTAAAACCCAACTTTCAGGAGTCATTGGCACATTTCTTCTTGCCTGGTGGTGACATTTAGCCAATAAAGATGTGGGGCATTAGTGACCTCCATTGGTAGGACAGAGAGGGTTCATCACCAGAAGCGACCTTGGTATCTGCTTCAACACCAACCCTAAAGATGTTTTGGAAAGCCTTGCAGACCTCATGACTACAAGGTCCAGCATGCATCTTCTTGAACCTGAGGCTGTGATCCCTGGAGCCAGAGAGTGAAACTGCTTGATGTGTTGCCTCCTAGTACCCGCCAAGTCTTCTGATCTATTGCAGGTGAGAGAAGGACACTGATGAATCTTTACAATGCCTACAGAGGGTCCCTCTGGCCTAATCATATAATTTTAGCCAGAGCAAAGAAAATTATTTTAATTCTCAGTTACTTTGGGAACTTTCATCCAATCACTGAGCACCATGGGGTATTCCACTTCCATGGTTCACACTTTAACACCAAATTAATGCCAAGAGCATTAAAATACAGATAGTATTGAGACTCTCTGGTATACAGGTGTGAGGAGTGCATCTTATAGGACTGTAGGAATAGTATGTGCTATCCTAACATATAATAGCGCCTGGCCCCTATCTTGTAGCAAAAAAGCAGTACTCCACAGGAGAAAAATAAACCTAGCATATTAATGTCCTAGACAGATAAGGCAGCTGCCTTGTGCTACAGGTTTTGTGGTTCTGCAGCCTCTTTCTGTGCAGTGGAAAGAGTCAAGTGTTGTGTCTGATCACTTCAATCACATAAAGAAAGCTTCTTTATTCCTCAGCTGTGGTAAATGTCCTCTTCCTTAATTAGTGTCTTGCACCAAGACATAGGGGAGTACAACTCATTGGAGTATTTATCCTGACTAATTTCAAAGTAGTGAACTCATCCTAAGGGAAGGCAATAGTGTTCACTGTGAGCAGGGGTGGTGCAACACTAGAACCATGCACAGCTATGCACAGTCTGTGCCCCATCGCATCCTGGCACTCAAACATTTAGAAGTAGATGCTCTCACTTTGCCCTCAGACCCCCTGGGTGCATTTCTTATTGGTTCCTCCCTGGCTTCTTGTGACACTGGTCTCAAGCCCTCTCTTTCTAGCACTAAGTTTAATATCTCAACCCAAACCATTCTTCTTGCTGTAAATAAGTTACTCTTTTAGACACTAAATCATCCTCACATCAAGATAGTCACGGGAAGTGACATAGAATCATGATGGACAGACAGATTGAAATGCAGATCAAATATACTGTCCATTGCTGTTGAGCTTGCCTACAATTTAAGTAACCTGCAATCGATTGAACATATATGTCTATACATTAATAGTGTGTATTATAAATGGATGACCATAATTATATGTACACGCATTGGGAGTCAACTAGAGCAGCTGAATGCGGGACACACCCTCTGCCTCTGGAAGAGGTGAGGTTGTGAATGAACAGTTTACAAAAGGTATTTATACAATTTATTGTAATGTCATAAACCTTACATTTTGCATATTGTGGTTAAACCTAAAGCATTCCAGGAGGACCTGGGCTTTTACAGTAGTCATGGGAAATGAGTTCCTTAAGTGTCACCAAAGGCTGTTTATCTATCTTGTTATTATAGAGACTGTACTCACCTCACACTACATGAATTATGAATTTCGTTGTGAAGCACAAATCTGGAAACAGACTCCAAACACACTGGCTTTGTTGGCTGCTTCAGAAGTGGATGTAAGGAAGAAATGAGAGAGGAACACCATAAATGGAAAAACTGAATCTGCATACTGTTCCAAAAATCCAAGCAGTGATCACAGGGACAGGGCTTCCCAATAGCAGTGAGACTGAGCATTGCAACAGAATAAACCCTTCAATAGTTCCCTTTTGTGTTGCCATGCTAATATAGGCAGCCAGCAGTGTATGGTGAGTCTGCTGGGACATCATCCCCAGTGATGAAAGAAAGAAATCGAGAAAACAATGCTGAACTTAAGGGAAATCTCTGTTGTTATCATTAAAGGGTCTGTCTGTTTGCTCTGCAGGGACATTGTTACCATAGGACTTGCTTGTGGAACTATCTGCACCAGATAACTTGGTGGACCCTGCTGTGTAAAACTGTAAACTTTGCACTTGTATAGCGCAAAACTCACCTGTTAGGGTCTCAAGGCGCTGTACGCATACCGCTATGGAACCCCTCCTGGATTTTCCCTGTGAGGTGCCCAATTCTGGGCACCCCCAATGTGAAGCCAGGCATCCAAGCGCTGTTGGGGACCGTTGTGAAGATTAAGCAAGCTATTGCCCACAGTTACAAAGTGGGACCCATTTATTAGATTAGGCACAGAGGCAAGAATTGTCTGGTCCAAGAGAATTGAGCCCAAGACCTGCCAAGGTGCGTCTTGAACGCTGGTTCTGGGCCAGATCTCTGCATCAGAGGTCTGCTGCTCTAACCATTGTGCCACACTTCTCCGAGATATCCATTGGCTGGTTTATTGAATGATGGCTGGGCCTAGTGTGATCCAATGTACCTTTGAATCTTGGCAGATGTGTCTGTGTTCCTTCTTATTGGCTTAACATTTGAAGTTCGTAGTCTATTAGCTCAGAATGGCAGAATGGTGAAGAGGCTCTAGTCACTACAGGAAGGAAAAGCACAATTTCTTCTAGTTCAAAGGGCATAGAGAGGAGCCTCTGTGATACTTCAAAGTGGAATGGGGCTTCAGGAGCACAAGCCTCATCGTCAGATCACTGCTTCCTCGCTCCCTCTAATCCTGTTTGAGGAAAGTCATTGAACTCTCCTACGGTGCATAGCATAATATGCAGTTCTACAAACTCACACTGTTCTCGAGTGAAGTCCTCAATGGTATTATACTCCAAAATTACTTTTTCATTCATGTTGACATTACAAAGCAATGCAGAGTAGCTGTCATTGGTCCATATCATATTTTAATAAATGCTAAAGAAAATAGCTGAGATGACACAAGTATCAGGCACAGATTAGCAGGCAGGCCCCATGCCCTTCATAAAGGTGTCCACTACACATTGCAGCACTGGGCACTAGGGAATTGATCCAGCTACATCAATGATCGTAAAAAGTGGACTGCACTCACTCGTCTCCCAGAATCTGAGGGGAGAACTGCAAGGCTGTGCTAATTATCACTCAGCTCAATCCTAGGCAATTGAAATGTCATGCATGGACTATGAAACTGATATGTGCCCCTAGAATTCTCATACAGATGACCAAGAAAAAATAATTTTGTGAAATAGTCAGGTGGTCTCCAACACTTCTAATCATATTGCAAAGATCAGTAGATCTAACACCATATTAAAAGTTACTCCCCAAGGTTTGAAGTTTATGCTCCTTTCCTCCCTCACTTTTCCTCTGAAGACATCTTAGCAACCCAGATGAGAAGCCTTTTGTTCAGAAGCGTCAATCTAGATTCACAAACTTGAGTCCATTATTCCTTTCAGTAAAACAGTTGATAGCTTAGATGTATTTGGTGTCATTCAAGTGTTATTGAAAGTTTTCTTGTCCAACAGACTGAAGGTCAAATGTTTGAACTGAATTATGCCCATATGTAGGGCAAATGTGCAACTGTCTTTTAATTAAAAAAGGACTCCTTCAATTTCCCCATCAATTTGAAACTGATGTAATTCTGGAATTCATTTTCAGTTCCATGTTTCTCATAAGTATGCACTCTTTAATGGGTCACCAAATATATTTTACATTGAACCTTTTTTGTGCATAAGGAATTGTTTTTTTTCTTTTCCTCAGGAAACTTCTTCTCCAACTCCTCAGCACATTTCTGGAGCTCTCCCTCTCAATTCACATCCTGGATAGCGACTTATTAATTTTCTTTACATATCAGAGAATGTCAAATTTTTTCCAATTTTATTTATTTTTCAGTTACAAGTTCATGGCTGTAATCTATTCTATTCTTTTAGAAACAAGCGTCTGCACAGGGATTGGTACTATGTGTTGAGTGATAATAATCATATACTTGCAGTTTACCCCTGATAAATTCTAGTAGGTCAATTATACTTACATTTCTCATAGGAGAATGACCGAATAAAGTGTAACACAAGCGGAATTCAATGTGGTAGTAACCGTTTTCAAATGTTATGCCTTATTTTAAAATCTCAGAACAGTATGTATTTGTGAAACATGGAAGATACCCCATTGTTGCTTTCTCTCTACTCGATCAATAGTAGTGAGCTGAGACAGGTAATTAACTATTCCTTTAAAGTATCCCATTGGCACTCCAAGGTGTCTGCTAATTAATGGTAAGTTAATTATCCTAAATTTGTTTTTCACTACTGCTTCGCCTACCTCTCCCATAGATTAACATTGAGTTATGTTATTACATTTATTACCTTTCAAATGAAAGTAGACAGGTAGTTCGAGCTTGGTGTCTAAAGAATTTTAATTATAAGCCCTTTTTAATGGTAAAGTTAGATTTCTGGTCACAATTCTGAAAATAATACTAGGCCACTCTAACTTAACAAGGGGAGGAGCTGTGGCCTACCACACTTGCACTGGACCTGCCTGAACAGACCCACAAAGGGTTTGTAACTAGTGTTTTGTGTCTCCAGACAAGCTGAAGCCAGGGCATAGAGGAAGATGGTGCTTTACACCTCAGGTTTGTGGAAGCTTCTAGAAAACTCTCCCTCTCTGAAGTCTACACCAGGTATCAATGTTGGGCCTCCGACCCCAACTCTTCATTATGCATCTGAACCTGTGGAAGACTCAGAAAACAAATCTTCTGTGTTGCTTTACTGCAAGGAGGACCACTGTTGTGGTGCCCTCCAGTCTGAGTGAGAAGGACCAGACTCACTTCTTAAACGCAGGACCACCAGAGTGACCACAAGGGCTAGTTGCTTGGCCTTTTGATCAGAAGCCTCAGGGACAGAACAGGCTTCCTCCATGTTGAACCCAGCACCTGGACTCCATCTGCAGGGAGTCCAGTCCTCCCAAATGGTGCCATCACAGTCCCGGACTGCTGAGAGTGGGCCTTTAATGTGCTCCAGAAGCCAAACTGTGATGACAGCATAAAATAACCCATTATCTCCCTGAAACTGCGCATTGGGATTCTTGTGTGATGCATCCCCAGTGCACGACTTTGCAACACTGCCCCCAGTCTCCCAGAAACAACCACTGTGCAACTCATCCTTGAAGCACATTCTAAGCCCTTCATCAATGGCATCCTTGATGATGATTCAGGGCTCCATATCCCAAACCCCGCAGATCCTTCAGAGTCAACCTGTGAGCAACGCTTCTTCTAAGCAGGGCTTTGCATCGCTGCATTCTCAATGATGATGCAGCACTTAACATCTCAGCCTCACTGCTTCTAGGAACTGCCTCTGCACAATGCATACCCTCTCTAGGACATTGCATTGCCTAAGCCCCTTGACACATCCTCAACTTGGTGTCTCAGAACGCTCCACAACCAGTATTTAACATACGTTTGTTGAACTGGCCTAACTTCGTCTCTGTATTTAGCCAGTGCTCAAACAAGGTCAGTTTGAATTTGTGACTTTGTCCCGGCGTGACCAGATAACTAAAGTGTACGCGTTTTGATGTTATCTTTACTTACATCTTTAATACTACATAGCTCTAGTGCTACTGACTGATATTTTGTCATTTTGGTCATAAATTATTTATTAAATTCTATTCTAGCTTTCTAAATTGGTGTTGTATTTGTTTTGCATTCCTTGGCCCATGTTTCACTTTATTACTGTCTGAAGTGCTGCATAGATACTTTAAACACTGCTTTTAAGTAAAGCCTGACTGCTTTGTGCCAAGCTTCCAGAGGGTTAAACATAAGTAAAACGGGGGTTTGCTTTTGACTTCACCTTGACAAGTATTGTGGTTGCTACTTGAGTAGGGTTTCTCTCCCTCCAAACAGTGACCCATTTTCTTACAATTCCTTAGAGGTGAATGCAAAGGGCAAGGCAGTATTCAGCTACAACTGATGAGATGGACGGTACTGCTCAAGTAACATTGCGACGGGGAGGTGAGAGACTGGTGGCGGTCAATTGCCAAACACTGATAGCAGGTGTTTTGGAGTGGAGGGAGTATCTTAGTAAAGGAGTTCAGATAGAAAGAAATTGGATAGAGGATGATGGGGATGGCCAGTTGGACAAATTCTTTGTGAAGGGCCAGGTTTAGGGCTAACCTTCTGCCAGTAGCTTGGTAAAGCACCCTAGTTTTATTCATAATTTACAGTCCAGAAGCTTAAATAAATCAAATTAATAGTAATAAACAATTATAAAAAACTTCATAAGTTTAATAAAAAAGTATAAAATGATTTCCACTTGCTTCACCAACAACAGACATTAGCACCTGCATAAACTCTAAAGAATGCTACTCATTTTACTTCTAAATCTCATTGCATACACCATCCCCAAAAGGCCTACCACTCTCTTAAAAAAAAAACCATAAACTTCCTCTTTTGTAACTGCTCCCTCTGGCACCCTCTGCAACAGGCTCCCAATAACTAAGCCCTAGGCAAAATACTAATTACAAAATTATCCATCCATATCTGTTTCCATCCTCACCACCCTCAACAGGACCACCCATTTCCTAAATCAAAAATGTCTAATCTTTTGAAAAAACTCATCTGGGCTGCATCACCTTTTCAGACTGGCAACTCAAGGAATCATCGGCTGCTTCTGCCTTCTCCTCCTTTTCGTCTTCTTTCTCCAAAATCACCAGCTGACAGAAGGCATCACAATCATCTCCAGCTTCTTAAAGTGCAGCAGGATGTGCTGAGGAATAAAGCACTGATCATAAAATATAGCACCAGTTGCAAGCACATATTTATATAGTCAGACACACAGCATAGATGGTTCCTAAGACAACTGGAGTTGTTTGTAGAATTTTGTGGCCCTAGAGCTTTTTTACAAACAATTCACATGGCATTCATTAATCTACAACCTCCTGTTACAATATTTTGTTCCTAAAATAGATCAAAGCTTAAACAAATTAAAACACGATGCAACACTTTCCCCAGACACTTCATATGTGTGTAAAAATAACTAAACTGCAAAGGTTTATATATTAAACTAGCATACTATTTTACAATCAATTCATGCTGCTCAATTTATTACACTGTGTATCATACAAATAAGTTAGCCCGCTTAGTTTGGCAACATGATGTTTGGACATTTGTTGGCACATGATAACAATAATGCTTGTGGTCCTGCTCACTTCCCCCCATTCTTGAGGTCCATATTGACTTACACTACCCCTCATAATGCCACCCCTCACCAATTAATTACCAGTACAACAAGTATATTGTTGCTAAATAAGGCGACTGGTATACCTAGGGTAGGGTCTAAAGAAGATAGTTCTAGGGCTAGATAAAGGTTTGACTATGTTAAGGCCAGGTCACATGATTAAGACAATGTAGAAATGGACCTATGTAAGATAAGGTTTACCTAGAAGCAAACTCAGGAACAATCTTTGGGAGAAATGTGGCACGTGCTGGGATGAGATGGGACAGCATGGGAGGTGGTAGGCATGGGTGAGCGGTGGGCTGTCAGCAATACACCTAATATACCTGAAGTAATCACTAGCTAAAGTACCACGGTCACTGTGAGGGTAAGAAACACGGGGGAGAAGAGAAAGCAGAAGGAAGGAGGCTGAAGAAACAGAAGGGATTGTAAAAGAAAGCAAAAATAGCTCTATGTGATTAATGAACACTAAAGTAAATAAAGGACAAATTAAGAAAAACATATGAAAAATATAAAACAAGAACATGCCAAAGATCATGATTCATAATAAGTGAGATTAGTTGTTAAATCTAAGAAAATGTATTAATAAGCAAGACTTACCATCAACAGAGGGAATGCCCTGAGAAGTGGTGAAAGCAGAATCATATCCAATGCCCTCAGCATGGGGAAACATTGTGGTCCAGGTCCTTATTCTCTTGTGGTCCTCAAATGATAAAATAAAAATTGGACTCTGGTTAGTAATACTACCCACAATGATATTAAAAGCACATTTAATAATGTAAAGGAAAATAAATCTACAGATGGAATAAAAACCTCCCTGAAAACAGTACCCTCTCTTATAAACTATTAACTACAAATGATATTCTCCTCCAGTATCTTCATATATTCTGCTATCTCTATTTAATGTACATATGGGCCCAAATCATATTGGTGGTAGGTCCCTCTGATTTATCCGAACAAAATGTGCTATTTCTAGACCATGTCACACATATCAAATTAATTTCATGATTTACATACAATACAAAAAACGAGAGTATGTGAAGAGGAGTGGTAGTCTTTCCAATGGCTTGAGCATGGCTCCCCATTCTCTCCCTTTTAATGTTACTATGAGATTCCACAAAAGGTGCTTTAAGAAAGAAATCTGGGGGAAGGAGCCAAGATGGCACCGTAGTCGGACGCGTCTTGTGGAGCTCCAAGACGGTCTCCGACAAAAAAGATCCTGAAAGCAGAAATTGCCCCTCCGGGACTTTCCTCAGAGAGGGAAGAGGATCCTCATGCCTTCTGACCCCTCCAGATCCTGCAAGGAAGGCATAGAAACTGAAATACGCCCCACGCGGCGGACGGAAAAAGACAGGCTGGGCCCATGAGGAAAGAATCCACTGAGGGAGATAAGGGCGGAGCCGGAGAGCCCGAGCGCGGCCTGCGGCGGTTCCTGCCGGATCCGAAGGTCCCAGTTCTGAGGCTTCCGATTGGGTGTGGCTTGGACTGAGGCTCTCCCGCTCCCGAGCGTCTCGCTGTGGCCCTGGAGGTGAGAGAAAGAGACTGCGTGCCTGGGGTGGCGCTGGTCCCGGCCCCTGGGGCCCAAGAGCTGAGGAAAGGCCCGGGGATCATGGGATTTGTGAGAGCCCCCCCCCAGAGTGACTAGGGAGAGGTCACCTCCTTCAGCCAGTTGGCCAGGGTGCGGCCTGCGACGGTGCCGGCCAGGCCCAGGGGCCCCAGGTGCGGGGCTCCCGATCGGATGTGGCTCGGCTTGGGACTCATCCGATTTCGGACATCGTGCTGCAGCCCCAGAGGCGAGAAGGAGCAACAGCGTGTCTGCGAGGCGGTGGTCCCGGCCCCCGCTGCGTCTTAGGGCTGAGGAGAAGGACCTGCCAAGGAGGCCCAGGAGGTGAAGGTGGGCCTGAGGAATGCAGGGCTTGTGCGGGGGCTCCCCAGCTTGGACCGGGGGGTGTCGCCTCCCTTAGTGGAGTTTGACCAGTGCCTGTTCCAGGGGAGTGTGCAGAGCGCGCTCCCCCCCATCAAGATTACTCAACTGCTTGGTGTTTAAGCACTGCTGAACCTTACTGGGAAAAGAGGGTGAGTCTGCCAGAACACCCCACATGAGATTCTGCTTTGAGAGACTGTGACTGCTGACACTGAATGCTCCGCCAGGGCGTTTGAGAAAGGTGGATTTTGATGGTGTAATTTTAACAAGGACCCCCCCCATTGAGAGGCATGGCCTGAGAAGGCCCCCCAGGAATAGGAGAGCGGGGTGTGATCTAAAACTGTAACGATCGCTGGGGTCTGGAAGCCTCGGCTGGGACTGGCCCTGTAGTGTTCTGTCTGGATTGAGCAGGAAGATTGCTCTGGCGTAGGACCTGGGATCTGCGGAACTTGAAAATCTTACGGAAGGCGGCAGCAGACCCTGGATGGCGCGAGACAAGAATCCTAAACCGCCCCGTCAGGGCAAAATGGACAGATATACTAAAGTAGTAACCCCCCGGTCTCGGTTGCAGAGCCCATGCCTGCTCTGGACATCAACGCGCTCCTACCTGCGATACAGGCCGCCAGGGGAGCTCTTGAGGAACGGATGGGTGAAGCGCATTCAGAGATAACACTGCTCAGACAGGACCTACGAAAAGTAGCGGAGAGGGTCACATCAGCAGAGATGCGCATATCAGAAGTAGAAGACACAGTTAGAAACCTAAGGAAGGAGGTATCGGAGCTCAAAGTAATCAATAAAGATGTAACATGGAAGACGCAGAAAACAGTGCACGCCGTAATAATCTCTGCTTTGTGGGATTTGCCAAAGGAATAGAAGGGACGGATATGGTTTCCTCATGACATGGCTAAAACGGGTCCTGCCGCTGGAAAAGTTATCGACATGCTTCATAATAGAGAGAGCCCACAGGGCACTGGGTTGGAGACCGCCCCCGGGCGCCCACCCCCAGGCCAGTGATAGCTAGTTTTCTCAATTACCAACAGAGACATGATTCTAATGGAGGTCCGTCAGCTGGGAGAGATCAGACATGAAAATTCAAAGATCCTAGTCTTTCCGGATTATACTAGAGAAGTGCAAAGACAAAGACGAGCTTTTGACTCTGTCAAGGCCAGGCTTCGTGGCCTCCAGCTTGGGTATATGCTCCTCTTCCCGCCAAGCTTATAGTTATGTTCAAGGGAATCCTTCTCCTTCAGTCCCCCAAAGAGGCCTGGGATTGGATTGAGGAACAACCCCGGCTTGGTAAGGGTGGAACTGGGGAATCCGACAAGACATCTAGAGAAACAGAGAGGGTGAGGCCCAAGGAGTGGTCCCTCCTGGTGCGTAGAGGCAGAAGGAGACAGAAAATGGGAAGAAGTACACTCTTCCTAGAAGAGCAGAAGGAAGAGCGGAGTAAGGGGGGTTTAGTGTGCTCTTGTGGGACGTGAATGGACTAGGTGATAAAGTTAAGAGGGGTCTGGTCTCCCAATATATCAAGCGACAGAAACCAGACATAGTGCTCCTACAAGAGACTCACCTGAAAGGTACAAAATGTGTTTTTCTAAATAGAGGTCCCTATGCAGTGCTTGCACATGTGGGGTACACATCAGGCTGTAAAGTGGTAGCAATACTGATCCGTAAGACCCCCCCTTTAAGGTTACCCGTAGATGGGAGGACACAGGCGGGCACTTTGTAGGAGTCGAAGGCTTCTGGGGAAGAAGAGAAATCCTACTCCTAAGCGCATATGCCCCTCCGAGACTGCAGGACCCTCTCCTTGAAAAGATCGCAAGGATCCTACTAATATCTTCGGCCTCCCTACACATCCTGGGAGGAGATTTTAATGATGTAATGGATTTAACATTTGATAGATCAGGAGAGAGACAGACAACAGGTCAGAGTACCCCATTACATGATTTTGCAACCTCCATGGGATTAACAGATGTGTGGAGAAGGAGACACCCGGGGGAAAATAAATACTCATACTTTTCAGGGGCCCACAAAGTCTTCTCTAGCTTGAATTACATTTTCGTGCAGGTGGGGGGGATAGGTAAGATACAAGGGGCTGAATACCTCGCGAGAGGATTATCAGATCACTCCCCCCGTTGGTCACTATAGGTGAGAAGTCTGAGAGACGAAGGAGCTGGAGGCTGCATGGGACATGCAAGATGGAGAAGTGGCAAGAGGTTTAGGATTGGACACTGACCTATACTTCAAGGAAAACGTAGAGTCAGTGAGGTCGGCAGTGATTCTATGGGAAGCCTACAAGACAGTGCTTAGAGACAGTGCACAAAATGTAGTTGCTCAAAAAAGACATAGGGATAATAAACAACTAGATGACATGGAGGTTAAACTCCTAGAAATAGAAAGGGAGGTGATACATATGCCCACACGCTCACAACTACGACAACTCAAGCTTATGAAAGCCGAATATAGGGAGATAGCAGAAAAAGAGACGAAGACCCGTCTCAGAGCGACGCAATGTAGATTATATGAAACTAGAGACAAAGCTGGGAAACTTCTTGCATGGCTTGGAAAGAAAGAAAGGGAAGCAAAATGGGTTCAAGAAATAGAGACCCAAAACGGGGTTAGAGTTACTGAAGATAATGACATTGCGGAAACATTTGCAGGCTACTATAGAGAATTCTATAGGGCAAGACCAATGGAAGGTGTGGATTCTATCATTGAATATCTGAATGAGATAGACATGCCTGTATTGGACTCAGTGGACCGAGAAGAGCTTGAGGGAGAACTCAGAGTGGAGGAGATATCTGCTGCTCTGGCGCGACTCAGACTGGGCAAAACTCCGGGTCTGAATGGCTTCCCGGCCGAGCTTTTTAAAAGCTTTTGAGAGGTATTGGCTCCTCACCTATTAAATATGTATCAAGAGGCACGAGAGCAGGGGGTGCTCCCCCCAGATTTACGAAGGGCTGAGATTGTAGTAATACACAAAGAGGAAGATCCAGAGACAGATGTGCCTCAAACAGGCCAATATCCTTGTTCAATGTGGAGGTCAAGGCTTTGGCCAGTGTGCTGGCATCCCGGATGCTTAGAGTCATTTCTTCATTAGTACACAAAGACCAGATCAGCTTTATACCTAGAAGGTCCACAAGACATAACCTAAGAAGAGCGCACATATGGCTGGCCACAGTGATGAGTCGCCCAGAACCTCACTTATTTCCTGCCTTAGATGCAGAGAAGGCTTTTGACGCAGTGCACTGGCCATTTCTGGTAGTGACCTTGAGACGATTTGGGTTCGGTCCAAACTATAATAAGTGGGTACAATTGCTTTACACAAGGCCTACGGCCGCGGTTAGGGTGAACGGAGTCATCTCCTCAGAGTTCCCCATTGAGAGGGGAATGAGGCAGTGATGCCCTCTGTCCCCACCAGCTATTCGCCCTCACGCTGAAATCACTAGCGTGCAAGATCAGAAACTCCGCTGGCATAACCGGCTTTAGATTGAAACCAGAGGGAGAGGAGGAGGAGCACATCACCCTATACGCGGATGACATCCTCCTCTACATCGCTCGTCCTGAGATCACACTCCCAAGATTGTTTCTCCTGATAGAGGAGTATGGTAGGCACTCAGGAAATTGCATTAACTGTCAGAAATCGATTTTATACACACCACAGCAGGGGGTATCTCTCCCACCACTGCTGATGCAATTGCATAGCAAACGGGAGGGATTTCAATACCTAGGTATATACGTCACCCATGAAGCTGACAGATGCCTTGGGAGTAACATCGGGAGGATAGCAAAAGAATGTAGTAATGACTTTGATAGATGGAAAACACTTCCCCTGACATTGATGTGCCGGGTGGCAATGGTTAAAATGATCTCCTTTCCAAAGTTCTTATACGCTTTACAATACACATACTACCAAATTCCCACCAGCCAATTTAGAGCCATACACAGGGATATCAGACTTTTCCTATGGGAAGGGAAACATCCATGAATAGCTCTAACTATGCTACAATGCTGCCAGTATGCAGGTGGACTGTCTTTACCTGATAGTGAGGCATACTATTGGGTGGCTCATCTAATTAATGTTAATGACTGGTTATATGCCACAGTTCAACACCCCATCTTCCGACTGGAAAGGCTACAATGGGAGGGGAGGTCCTGTAGACAATTTTTATATGAGGGCACTGGAACTGGACACCTCATTCCTGCCAAGAGTGTGACCTTACTGGCCTGGAATAGAGCCAATAAGTAGATAGGATGGTACAGACGCCCCACCATGGAAACCCCATTATGGGAGGGAAGCTGGTTAAAGGGAATTAAGAAGCTTAAGGGCTTCAGGGGCTGGGACATGATTGGAATTTCCAAAATTGGAGATCTGATGCTGAATGGAGATTTCATGCCCTTTGAGTCTCTTCAACAGGAATATGCCCTGAGCGGAACGCAATATTTTCAATATATGAGGTTGAGACATGCTTGGTGGAGGGAGGGTCTCATTGGATGAGAAATCTTGGAACACTCCCTCCTAGAGAGCTGCTTATTAACTAATAAAATAATGGAGAAAGCAACATCAGCGGTATACAAGACCATCAATAATAACATGGCAAGTACGCTAGTAACCCTACGCACTAAATGGGAGAAGGACCTAGGACCAATGGAAGATATAGATTGGGAGGCTGCATTGATGTTCCCAAAGGAGGTGGCAATTAGATCCAGATTTCGCTTGATACAATTAAACATTTTACACAGAGTGTACTATGACCCACACAGACTGTACTTAATGGGGAGGGCCGGACATCCAAATTGTGCCAGAGGCTGCAGTACGACCGGCTCCTTTTGACACGTTATGTGGGACTGCCCAGTGATTAGGGAGTTCTGGAAAGGGGTGTTGAGAGAGCTTTCAAGGGTACTGAGTGAGCGGATCCCCCCAGATCCCAAATACATACTACTAGGTATACCTAATGATATAGATCTACCCCGGAGGAAACTTATGCTATGCGGACTTGGACTGATGGTAGGGAAAAGAGACATAGCTCGACAATGGGGAGCCCGGATCCGGCCGACTCTGAGTGCCTGGAGAAAGGGTATTGACGGATTCATGATGGGGGAAAAAACTACATTCACAAATAGAGGATGCCCGCAGAAATTTCAAAAGATATGGGGCGACTGGATCACATGCTATTCACTTGAGATATAGCTAAAAGCTGACCATGGACCGTAGGAAGACCAAGATAGGCAGGTGACTGATTAACACTCTACAATTTATCAAAAGCAGTTCATTTTGGAAATAAAGTCAAGATGATGGTGAGAATAAAAAATAATGTCATGTCTATCTTGAGGAAATTAGCTTCGACTTTTAATCTTGAAACTTTGGAATGCAAGAGGAGTAAAACAAACGTTTCAACTGAAAAAAAAATCTGATATTATCAGTTGGCAGAACATCTAGAGGGAATTAGTAGATAGTTGTGGGTGCTTGTTATATGGTCAGTTCTAAACGATGTTCACGTTCTATATGTGAAATGAAACCGTGAAAAATAAAGGAAATGGGGCAAAACGTCTGAAGAATTAAGGGGGAATTGTTAGCATGACCAATGCCTAGGCCACAATAGAATTCCGATTATTACAGAGTGATTGACAAAATTTGGGAAATTTTGTCTCACGCTTGTTATGTAAAAATTCTTAAAATTACACTATTTTGTCACATCATGTAATTACACAGTAGTTGCAGTAAGTTCTTAGAATAAGCACAAACAAACATCATGAACGACTGGAACGCGAGCAGTTGTGTTTGAAATGCTTGAGGTTTGGGACTTTTTTAGCTCTAAATGCATCCTCATGTGAAATTGGGTACAAATATATATGTCATGCTAAATTATATATAATACCACTAGCCAGGTTTCCACTTTCCATAAGTACAGATATTTTCACTTAATTTTCCCAAACCTATGTATAAATATACAAATGAAAGTTATACAAGTTTTGCACACTCCTACTTATAGCAACACACTGTTAAAATAATAATATGGTTGTTAGAAATGGGATCTCTCATTGGCAGTCAGTTTGCACTCTGTCCAAGCAGGGACCCCCACTCTAGTCAGGACAATGGCGATACACACTTAAGATAAGCCCTGCTCAAACCCTTGGTAGCTTGGCACAAGCAGTCCGGCTTATCTCAAAGGCAATGTGTAAAGTATTTGTACCAAACACACAGTAATACAGTGAAAATGCTACAAAACTGAAATCACACCAGTTTAGAAGAATAGCCAATATTTATCTACATCAAACAAGATCAAAATGACAAAACTCCAACATACACATGTAAACTTATGAATTTGCAAAGATTAAACTCAAAAATAGTGCTTAGAGGCCCAAATGCTACAATTTGATGTTATCACAGCATTGTGACGGAGTCGTTCCCAACAATGCAACGCCAGTAGCTCTGGTCCTGGAGACACACGGACCCCCAAGTACTGAACATTGTGAAAAGTGATGAAACAAGCCAGTGCATGGAGTCACTGAGCGAGGCGTTGAGGGATCTGAGAATTTTTAAACATGAGTTGAGAAACATTACTGCCCCTGCTTTGATGACAATGCTGTAAGTCAACAAAAAGGCAAGTCACTTATCATATATGCAGTGTAAGTTCCCTGGATTCTTATTAAAGATGGATCAACTTTAGAGGCTATTAAATAAAATATCTGTGTTTTTGCAGATTGCACATCCTGAGCTAAAGTATTTGAGCTATACTCTTATGAGATAACAAACCAAAAGTATGATTGGTGAAATAATGCATTTGCCTAGGATCACACAACTTAGTCAAGCAGGAATTTATATCATATTTTCCAGTTTCATGCTGTGCAATTCAGCTACTAGATTGGTATCTATCTCTGCCATAAAATGACAATGATTTGTGCTCAAATACTTTGTGATTAGATTTTGGTGACAGGCAGAATCCAGTTTGTTTTGTGCAGTTTTACATGGAGTTTACCTTGGACAGTTTTACCCAGAGCGTTACCACAGATACTGTATATTATTTTTATCAGTGTCACTGGCAGGGATAGATACATTCCTGGATCAGGCTCCTAGATGCCACTACTGCTTCTGAATCCTTGCATTCCCACTACCACTGACACTAGTAGGGCGAGTAGCATGTGTAACAGCTGTCAGCTCCAAGCTGCTGACACTCTGTGGTACAACCTGTGTAGAGTGGAGGCAGCCTCTGGAAGTCATTTTGCATGTATTCTGCTCATCTGCATGGCCTTGTAAACTATCTGCCACCGCTCCTGGCATTTCATATCCAAATGATAATTTTTCAGTGTTGATCAAGGTTTTAAATTTGGTGGCTGATTAACCATAGGAGTGCAGGCTTTGGGAGAGTGTGCACGTTGGGAGCAGGTAGTGTGTGCTCCCAAGAAGTGTACATGTTATAGGGTATGATACTTGCATACTTCACTGTGGCTGAGAGGGATAGTACCAAATTCATTAAGGGATCTTACAGAGTTACACACTTGTGTCTGCTATTCGTATTGGTAAATAGTAGATTAACTATTAGTACATGGAACACAGCGCCAAATCCGAGATAGGTGTGCAATTTGTATTCACCGATTGTGGCACCTTTCTATTCATATATCTGACAGGTAGAGCTGATTTCTATGCAATAGATGTATTGGACTTGGCCCTCTCTGAGGTGTCACCCCTAAACATTTTGGCTTCACCCCTCTTATTTTTCTGAATTTGTTTTGCTGGTTTCAGGACTCTGTGCACTTTACCACTGCTAACAAGTGGTAAAGTGTTTGTGCTTACTCCCTCAAACATGGTAAATTTGGCCTACACCCAACTGACATATTTAATTTACTTACAAGTCCCTAGTGAAGTGGCATATTATATACCCAGGACCTGTAAAATCATTGCTACTAGTGGGTCTCAGCACCTATTGTGCAACAGAACTAGCCCATTAAAACATGTTGCACATCTGACATTAGAGCCTGAAGTCAGTTTTACACTTTCCTTGGCAAATAAACCCCATTGCAAACCTTGAACATTCCTTTTATTCCAAATACCCACTAAGGTAGGCCCTCAATAGACCATAGAGCAGGAAGATCTGTAATTATAACGTTGCAGATGCCCTTTTAAATGTTATATGTCCTAGTAGTTAAACTCCCCCCATTTTTCTCATTGCTGTGGCCACTACCTGTCCCATAGGATACAACTGGGTTGCCTTATTACATTTAATAAGTGCTAACCTTTGATCTGGAACATGATGTATAAATATGTCAAAGAAATTATAACTTAAAATCCTTTTTAATGACAAAGTTGGAATGTCATTTTCTGAAAGTTCTGTACTTAGAGGTTGGGTTTATTTTATCAGCCTGCACCGCTTTAAACACACACTAACAACAATATATCTTGACTGAAATTATTTAACCAACAAGAAAATTCAGTCCCTAATGATCGAGAAATGTATTATGGATCATAAACATAATACATTTTCAATCTTTGATTGAACTCATTTTGCATACTAAATCATAAACATTGGATGACATTGGAGAAAGATTTTTTAAGCTTGTTTAGCCCACATGTGACTCAGGAATCAAAATAATTGACCACTGACCAATGAAGTACAGCGTGCCACCCTCTGTGATGATAAGTTCCCTAGAAGCATGGCATATATTTGTCCCAGAAAGTACTATTTCACAAAAATCCAAAATAAAGAAAATCTCTCCAGGAGGTTCAGATCTGGCTATCCCAACACACAGGTTTGTCTAACTTTCCCCTACTCTCCCTTTCCAGACTCTCTCCTAATTCAATTAGCGAGGCTCCCATCTTTCTGACATTGCGGGACATGGGGATGTGCCTGGGTCTTCCACTATCTGTCCTTCTCCCTTTGAGGGCTAGTTTGGTTACCCAACCCCCTTCCTGTCCTGGCATCTGCTACAGCGGATCTCCTCTCACCAGATTGTCCTTTTCTTTCAGCCCAGGCCACTTCACACCTCATCACAGCAGTTTGGCTCAGCCTATCAAAAGCTGCCCACTCAGAGGATGCTGCTACAGGGATGATTTTAGCAGTTCTAAAACTACTTTCCTGCAACAGTTATAATAAATCTAACCCTGGAAAGTTGTGGGATTTGCTGTAACTATTATTTTGAGACTCTGAATAATCGTTCTAGATCACTCCTGTCAAACGTTAGACTTTACTATTGTTTAATAAAGCCTTCCCATGTTAGCCTACGGACCTAACAGCAATACAATTGGGTCAAACAAAATGGGCAGTTTTTTCCTCCCCAGAGCACATAAAACTTATTTTATAATGTCCCTGCTTATTAGTACACTGCACCCTACCCTTGGGACACCTAGAGCAGACCTTTCCGACAATGTATTTGTAAAATTAAGGTAATTTAGTCATTTGGAAGTAATTTTAATATTCCAAAGGTGAATTAGGACATTGGCCCTCATTATGACATCGGAGGTCTTTTCTTAAGACCGCCGATACCAAGGGTGCCAGAAGTCCGCCATAGTATGGACACTGTCAAATTTCTGCCACCCTTTGGGAGGATATCTGTCAGTTGCCATGCTGACAGATGGTGGGGCTCTGGCATTGCTACCACCTGCGCAGCCCGACCAGTAGGACACCGCCAGCCGTATTAAGACCATTAGTACAGCCTGGCAGTGTCCTGCTGGCAGGGCACTGCCGGTGGTAGCAGTGCCCCTTCCTTCCTTTACCCTGCCGGATTACCTTCTCCCTGAAACAGGTAAGGTGATCGTCCGACAGGGGAGGGGGGTGGGAGGTTGGGGGGTTTTGTGTGTGAGTGTGTGGTGTCTGCCTGTGTGTATGAATGTGTGTGTGAATGTATGAATGTGTGAATGCGACTTGGAGTGTTGTGGTGTAGCCATGGTTGTATGCGTGTGAGTGAATGCATGTATGAATGTTGAAGTGGGTGAATGTCCGCATGTCAGTGTGTATGCATGTGATTATGCGTGTTTGAATGTTTCAGTGTATGAATGACTGAATGCGTGTGAGTATGGATGAGTGAATGCGTGTATGGTTGAGATTGAGTTGATGCATGTCGGGAAGTGCAGGTGAATGGGTGAATGCATGGTGGGTGTCTGCGTGCATGTATGTGGTAAGGGAGGTGGGGCAACTGTCACTGTAGGGGTGAGGTGTGGGGAGTAATGTAAGTGTATGTTCCTGTGTGCGTGTATGGCTGTGGGAGGTGTTGTGTGGTGGATGCCTGTCTGCGTGTGTATGAATGGAAGTTGTGAGTGTGAGTGCATGCGTGTCTGTGGGTATGTGCGTGTAGGGAACAGGGGTTGGAGGTTTGTGTATGGATCGGGGGTATATTTGGATCGGGTGTAGGGGTTTGTGTATGGATCATGGTGGGGGTTTGTGCATGGATCAGGCAGGTGGGGGGTCTGGTGCTTGCTTGGGGGTGGGGGAGCCATCTATAAGTGGCAGGGAAGGAATTCTCGGTCACCGGTAGCCCTGCTGCCATGGTTTTTTGTGGCGTTGCTACCACCGCAGAAGCCATGGCAGTAGGCCGGCTCATGATACTGCCGGCGGTACTCTGTGGCCCACCGGGTTGGAGATGAGATGACCATGGCGGTTTGAGTGGAGAAGTGCCGGTTGCAGCGGCAAACCAGCCACACTCATAATGTAGCGGAATGCACTACCAGCCTGTTGGCAGTGGTTCTGCCACATTAACCCTGGCGGTCTTCCGACCCCCATAGTCTTATTTCAGAAGCAGCCTGAAAGGCAGGACCAGCTTTTAACATGACACCAGCCACCACAGTAGTGCACACTTAACTGCATTAAAGGCATTAGAATATCTAAACCATCCTACCCTATTATACACTAGGGAATTATAGAAGGGTGTCTTGGCCAAATATAATTTTGCCTAATTACCATATACCATTTAAATAGAGCACTGTCCTGGGCCTGTATGAAGTTTTCACATTCTCACTGCTTTTGATATTTTATATATATATATATATATATATATATATATATATATATAGTTATTATTTTAGCTACTTGAGAATTGTTTTGTTTTCATGTCAAGTTTAGGTTATTTTTTGTATTTACGTCTGTTAGTGGCTAGGATAGGGATTGATCCAGTAGTTTAGGTACATGTAGCTCCACATTCTCCTTTGTCCCCTGCCACCCTCTTCCTCATCTGCTTGATAACTATTTTGTATGTATGAGGTAGTGGGTTAATGTGATCTTTTTGCAACTTTTGAAACTTTTGCAACTTTTGCAGGGGTAATTTTCACTTCAGAATGTTTGTGAAGGGCATTTTTCAAGTTTCTTAACTTTTCTGACATAGGTGCTTTATGAGTGATATATAAAGAGAAGGTCCACAGGAACATTTTGGACAAATATTTCTATGATAATTTCTCTGGGATGCTGCAAGTTTTCGTTGGGATAGATATGGGCTTGTGGATGAATTATATTGTGTAGAGCCAGTGCATGTCCTTTATAGGCAGCCATTGTGCTTTGTGTTCCTTGGCTTTTTTTTGCTTGCCATTTGCTTGCCATGTGGGTGACCACCATATCGTAGAGCCAGTGTGTTAGAAATGGGGATTCTATTTGGCTAGGGAATGCACCCAAGACAGGCAGAATCCACCCACTCTAGTCAGGGTGAGGGAGTTACACACCCATGATAACCCCAGTTCACCCCACTCGTAGTTTGGCACGAGCAGCCAGGCCTATCCTCGAGGCAATGTGTAAAAGCAATTGCACAACACACAGAACCCAAGTGACACAATATGTACACCACAAAGAAAACACAACACCAAGGGCCAGATGTATCAAACAATTTTGCCTTTGCAAACAGTGTGAATCGCAAAATTCGGCTGTTTGCGAATGCAAAAATGCCTTTCAAGATTTATAAAAAGGCATTTGCAGTGTAATTTCAAGGAATCGATAAAATAGCAATTCCCTGAAAGTGCGACTCCATTTAGAGAATCGCAAATTGAGATTTTCTAAATGTGAAATCGCAAATAGGGAATTCCTATTTGCGATTTCCAAAGCATATGTATCATGCATTTCCTAAATGTGAATTGGGCATTTAGGAAATGCGATTACCACCAAATCCAATTTGGTGGTAAGCATGTGCAATATTTAAAAATGCATTATAAATGCATTTTTAAAAATGACATGGAGCGCACACATTTCCACAATTTTTTTTTGGGGTGCATCAAATTGGGCCTTAGGCCACCAGCACCCTGGGGTTTGCATTAACTAATTTGCGATTTCCTAACAGGAATTCACAAATTAGGTAATGCAAAACCATTTGCATCTATGGGCTTACAGGCCCATTCCCTAACTGCGATTCACTAATAGCGATTGCAATTTTTAAAAAATCGGTATTACCGAATCGCAATTTTCATACATCTAATTTTGCATTTCTAAAATAGAGATTTCTTAAAATTTGCTATTTAGGAAATGCAAACCGGGATGATGATACATTTGGCCCCAAGTTATATAAAAATAAACTATTGTACAAACCAACATTAAACCATATACAACATGTCAGAATACCCTGCTACAAAAGAAGTTGTCAGACCATCACTCAGTTACTGTTACCCTGTCAGCCAGGAGTAGTCACACAAAACACATGTTATAGGTTATTCTGCAACATAAGCAGAATTCAGAACAACATTGTTATTAGAAATGCATGTTATGGCAAACATATCAGCTCTTTTCAGAAGAAGCACAACATATTACTGAATCAGGTCATGAAAAATTGAGGTACTTTGATCACCAGCTTCAAGCGAGTAATACCACCTGGGAAACCAGATACACAAAAATATTACGGGCAACAGAAAACATCTGCACCTCGGAGGGAGGTTGCCCCACTCCTTACACAGGGGCCACCTTTAATAAGTAGTCCCCAGCCAGGCAGAGCCTCCAGTGAAGCTCCCTTCCTACCCGGCTAAGAGCCACAAGGCTTAAAGGCTCCCGCATCAAGGAGAAAGGCTTCTGGGCGTGTGCCCTAGTGTGGGGAAAGCGTGGGCAGCTCTCGTCGCAGCCAGGAGACCTTCCTAGATCTCATTTCGGAGCTGCATGCCAGTCGCCTATCGGCAGCTGTCCACATTCTAGAGGCAGAGCAGTCATTAAAAGGAGGCACACAATCTGTAAAAATGGGCATCTATGTTCTTTGCAGGACTAGTACTAACATTTTTGATGCTAGACCTGCAAAGTACATCAGTAGCATGCATCTAGCTCAGCCAGCACCTGGGGAAACCTACCAAATCTGCATATTTCTGAAACCTAGACACCTAGGGGAATCCAAGATGGGATGACTTGTGGGGCTCTCATCAGGTTCTGTTACCCAGAATCCTTAGCAAACCTCAAAATTTGGCCCAAAACACTTTTTCCTCACATTTCAGTGACAGAAAGATCTAGAATTCGAGAGGAGCCACAAATGTCCTTTCACCGAGCATTCCCCCAAGTCTCCTAATAAAAATGGTGCCTCACTTGTGTGGGTAGGCCTAGCGCCTGTGACAGTACAAGCCCTAGACATGTGAGGAAATTCAGGGAGGTGTGACTCGCATGGATCCCCCAGTGTTTTCTTACCCAGAATCTGCAGCAAACCTCAAATTAAGCTAAAAAATCTAATTTTTCCCACATTTCTGTGTGGGATCACTGCACCTGGATGAATTTCCTACCAGCCAACATTCCCCTCAGTCTCCCGGTAAAAATGATACCTCACTTGTGTAAGTGGGCCAAGTGCCTATGACAGGGAAGAGCCAAAAACATGTTGAAATTGAGGGGGAGCCAAAGTGAGTCCAAAAGGGCAGTTTGAAAAAAAATTTTTTACGCTGACAAGTGGGGCTGAATTTAAATCGGTATAGATGAGACAATGCTGGGTGGTAGGAATTTTGTGGATTCCTGCAGATTCCGGAAGGTTCCATCACAAAAATGTGGAAAAAACGTGTGATTTCCAGCAAAGTTGGAGGTTTGCAGGGCATTGTGGGTAAGAAAATGGTTCAGGGTGCATGTGAAGAACACCACCCTGGACTCAGCCAGATGTTTAGTTTTCAGATGTGTCTAGGTCTTGTGGATTTTTCTACATGGCAGCATCCCAAAGTCCAAAAAGTGCAGCCCTCACCATTCCAAGTAGGACAATTTTGAGAGTTAGCCAATGTAAAACCAAAACCCCAAATAATCAAATGTCCTCTTGCTTGCCATGGGATAAGATGTTTTAGTGTGCGGGGGGAGAGGTGAAAGACTGTTGCCCCCTTGAGTTTGGGCAGGGACATAACCATGGGCCATCTGAGCTACAGTGGAGGGAGGAGTGGTCGCTTATACCTGAATGGGCTGTGCCTGCCCTTACACAATGCAGTCTCCAACCCCCTGGTGTGAGTCTAAAGCCAGACCTGGGCAAGGCAGGATCTTGTGAACAATAGAGACTTTATTTTGAAGTTTGCCTACTTCAAAGGCAGAAACGGTTATAAGTAGTGGACCCAAAACACCAGATTTTTAGATTATTTCTTTAATCAAGAGGAACCTCTGCCAAGGAGAAGAGCTGTAGGAAGAGTGTTGCCCCTTTGCCTGTGACTGTATTTTGTTGGGTTGGCCTCCAGTTGCTGCTTCTGCCTGAGAGAGGACAAAGACTGGACTTGTATACTCCTGCTTGTGAAGAATCTCCAAGGGCTTGGACTGAGCTTGCTTCCTGTTTTGAAGTCTCAGTACAATCAAAGACTTCCTCTGCCAGCACCAGGACTCTTTGCTGTGACTCCTGCCCTTGCAAAGTGGTGCCCATCCAGTCCCTGGGCCTTTGAAAGGTGAAGCTGGTAGAATAAGGACTGAAATCCACACACAGGGCACTGCGCGGGGAACATGTTGATGCACCACCTGCAATGTAGCTGAAAAATGACACGCCTCATGCTTCGCAGATATAATTGATGCTCCACCTGCATCGCAGCTGAAAGATTGACACATCGCAGCTGAATAAACAATTCAATACCCGCTTGCGGCTGCTGATAATGATGCAAACCCCAAGCAACGCAGTTTTCCGACTCCCGGTGTCCGGATTTCTCAATCATCGCTGGGCATCAAAAATCAACGCAAGCCTGTTTGGATCTGAGGTGTCCATCTGGAAATGGATGCATCACTGTCTTGCAGGAAAGAAAAATGATGCATCGCTGACTCGAACGGAGAAGAGATGACGCACGACCTCACTTGCGAGTAAGGAATCAACGCATCTCTGACTTTTCTGACACTCTCTCACCAGTGCGGCTCTATTTTTGACGCAAACCAGGTACTTTGCGTTCCAACAACATTTCCATTGTGAAACTTAAAACCCAATAACTAACAAATGAACACAGTAGGAGTAGGGAGAACTTACAGAGTTTCACTTTGCAAACTTCCTTAAAGTTAAACGAGAAACCTCCACAAGATTCCACAGAATTTTGCAAATGTGCAAAACATATGCAGCTCGCATGGCTCACACTGCAGTTTAAAAAATCACCATGAACGGCACTATGTATTGTGCAAGAGTGTGCTAGCATTCATGTAGATATTGCTGCTACTCTAGTTGAAGATCAGCTCAAGCTGTGGTAAACCACCTCAAATGACAGCCTTCTCACCACAACTGTTCTGGACCTCCAGCATTAGAAAATCCCAATAGGAGATGCCAATTCTTGATCGGCAGCTTACATTTTCTGGAGACACTTGGGACAAACATTCTTACATGCGGCGATTGGTGGAATTTGGTCAGGAACTTTGTGTTAAAGAATAACATTGAGTGACCAAAAATCTGCGAATTCTGCTACCACAAGTAGTAGGGGAAGACAACCAGTCCGAGTCAGAGTCTGAATTGGTAGTATGTTTGTCAGTATGTCTCCAAAGGATGGGGTCACTTAACAAGTGCATTTTCTTGGATTCTATAGGGGGAGGACTACCTCGTAATCCTGAACTTGAAGAGAAGGACATAGATGATGATGCAGTTTGTGCCAGTGATGCCTCTTTATTTCATTTTTTAGAGGCTACAATCTTGTTTTTAGAAAAATGGAAACTGCCTCCCTTAGATATCTGTGGGTAATCCCCTGAGAGAGGACATAGATAAGACAATAATGTATCAAAAGAAGACATAATGAGGTGGCTTATGACATCCTGAATTCACAGCACGGATGCTGTTACGGCAGAATGAATGACCACCCTTACAGTGACTTACACTCACTGGCTGTCTCCTGCTCAGCATAGCTTTCTTGGGAATCCTGTTCCACAGGTGAATCAGAATCATTAAGCTCTGAATTCAAGGAGTTTTTAGCATTGAAAATGTTTCACGGTTGCTCTTTTCTGCGCCTTGCAAAATATGCTTTGAAAGCATAACTCTCAACTTCAATAACAAGGAACAACAAGCAGGGTAAATAGGAATAGTAAATAAATCAAATGCACGAGTTACAAGTGTAAATTTTAATATATTAGCATTGCTTTCTCTTTTAAAAAAAAAATATTATTAGGTGAAGGAACTCAATAAAAATATATCTATTTATATAGTCCCCAGTCCTAACATTTAACACTAAGTAGGGAAAATAGAATATGACCCAAAAACAGTAACTAGACTGAGCCAAATAGAGGACTTCTTCTCCAAATGTGGAAATAGCCTGAGAGAAGGCAAAGGAAGCAATGTTGTTAATTCCCTAAGAAGGGTGTAGAAATAAATAAGAAAATACTTTTTTTCAAGCAACCCCGTGCAATACTTCACAAAGTAACCCTCTTGCCATCTGAGGGGAATCCCCAAGCCCATGAGGAGAACAAACAAAAGTGCTGTTGTTGCCACGCATGTGAGTTACCTGAGAGCAGCTGAGTGAAAGCCTTCAGAGAATAAATATCAAATTAAGGCCACAAGTCATCAACAATTAAAGAATAATTTGACAGTGCATGCATATCACAACTATTAATCATTAAATGGTTAAAAAAAAAGTGCAATTCTTATCTCTACTAGAACAGCAAAGGAGAGGGTGTTTGCTGCCCTGCAAAATATTTATACTCTGCTGCACTTACTGATTGGTGAATGTTACTAACAATACTAGCACATAACTCATCAAAGTAGGAGGCACTGATATCTCTGTAACAGGCTAATGGACACTGTGCAAGTACCCAAGACAAAAAACAATGGTAAAGAATTGGGGACTACACCTAAAAAAAAACCTGCACCTGCTCCATTACCTACAGATCATTGTTGAAGGCTCATCCTTAGACCACATGTCTGCTGCCTTCAAGGAAACCAATGTTTTCTAAGATCACTAAATAGGAATCTGTTCATTTAGTGGTATGCCATCTGCCTTCAGCACCATTTGGATTAACCTCAAGACCAATGTTAATATGCATTTAGGTACCATGTTCCTTCCACTGGAACGTCTATTTACCTGCAATGCTGTACAACACCCCAACTTACTTGAGAGACTGATTGACCATGGAATTCGAGACATCTTCTAGGACTTCATCTTATTGTACCAAACAATGCCACATAAACACACACAAACACAGTTACTCGTATTCACTTCAATAAGTACAGAAGCCCTCTAGCAAACCTAATGGAAACTGTCAGTTCACAAAGTGAAGCTCAGGCAATGTTGTCATCAGTTATGTAATTTCAGATATTGCAGTGATGTTAATAATGATGTTTTAGAAAATGTCATGAGTGATGCAGTATGAGAGGATTGAGCAGTGCCTGCAAGGCGAATGAGTTATTGTTACTTTAAGGCACAAGTTATAGATATTTTAGATAATTATTGTAGGAGGCTGGCCTGGTTTGTAGTGAGTACCAAGGGGTACTTACACTCTGCACCAGGTCCAGTTATCCCTTATTAGTGTAGAAGAGGTGTCTAGCAGCTTAGGCTGATAGAAAAGTGTAGCTTAGCAGAGCAACTTAGGCTGAACTATGAGACGTGTGAAGCTCCTACTGTACCACCAGTGTCATATGCACAATATCATAAGAAAACACAATACACAGATATACTAAAAATAAAGGTACTTTATTTTTATGACAATATGCCAAAGCATCTCAGTGAGTACCCTCAGTATGAGGATAGCAAATATACACAAGATATATGTACACAATACCAAAATTATGCAGTAATAGCAACAGAAAACAGTGCAAGCAATGTACAGTCACAATAGGTTGCAATGAGAGCACATAGGTGTAGGGGCAACACCAACCATATACTCTAGAAGTGGAATGCGAACCACGAATGGACCCCAAACCTATGTGAGCTTGTAGAGGGTCGCTGGGACTATAAGAAAACAGTGAGGGTTAGAAAAATAGCCCACCCCAAGACCCTGAAAAGTGGGTGCAAAGTGCACCTAAGTTCCATAAAGAGCACAGAAGTCGTGATAGGGGAATTCTGCAAGGAAGACCAACACCAGCAATGCAACAACAATGGATTTCCTGACGAGAGTACCTGTGGAACAAGGGGACCAAGTCCAAAAGTCACGATCAAATCGGGAGTGGGCAGATGCCCAGGAAATGCCAGCTGTGGGTGCAAAGAAGCTGCCACTGAATGGTAGAAGCTGTGGATTCTGCAAGACCGAAGAGGTCTAGGAACTTCCCCTTTGGAGGACGGATGTCCCACGTCGTGAAGAAGCTTGCAAAGGTGTTTCCATGCAGAAAGACCGCAAACAAGCCTTGCTAGCTGCAAGGATCGCGGTTAGGGTTTTTGGACGCTGCTGTTGCCCAGGAGGGACTAGGATATCGCCAATTGTGGGAGGAGACAGAGGGGGCATCCAGCAAGACAAAGAGCCCACTCAGAAGCAAGCAGTACCCGCAGAAGTGCCAGAACAGGCACTACGAAGAAGAGTGAACCAGAGCTCACCCAAAGTCACAAAAGAAGGTTCCACGACGCCAGAGGACAACTCAGGAGGTCGTGCACTGCAGGTTAGAGTGCCAGGGACCCAGGCTTGGCTGTGCACAAAGGAAATCCTGGAAGAGTGCACAAGAGCCGGAGCAGCTGCAAATCACGTGGTACCCAGCAATGCAGTCTAGCGTGGGGAGGCAAGGACTTACTTCCACCAAACTTGGACTGAAGAGTCACTGGACTGTGAGAGTCACTTGGACAGAGTTGCTGAGTTCCAGGGACCACGCTCGTTGTGCTGAGAGGGGACCCAGAGGACCGGTGATGCAGTTCTTTGGTGCCTGCGGTTGCAGGGGGAAGATTCCGTCGACCCACGGGAGATTTCTTCGGAGCTTCTAGTGCAGAGAGGAGGCAGACTACCCCCACAGCATGCACCACCAGGAAAACAGTCGAGAAGGCGGCCGGATCAGCGTTACAAGGTCGCAGTAGTCGTCTTTGCTACTTTGTTGCAGTTTTGCAGGCTTCCAGAGCAGTCAGCCGTCGATTCCTTGGAAGAAGGTGAATAGAGAGATGCAGAGGAACTCTGATGAGCTCTTGCATTCGTTATCTAAAGAATTCCCCAAAGCAGAGACCCTAAATAGCCAGAAAAGGAGGTTTGGCTACTTAGGAAGGAGGATAGGCTAGCAACACATGAAAGAGCCTATCAGAAGGAGTCTCTGACGTCACCTGCTGGCACTGGCCACTCAGAGCAGTCCAGTGTGCCAGCAGCACCTCTGTTTCCAAGATGGCAGAGGTCTGGAGCACACTGGAGGTGCTGTGGGCACCTTCCAGGGGAGGTGCAGTTCAGGGGAGTAGTCACTCCCCTTTCCTTTGTCCAGTTTCGCGCCAGGGCAGGGCTGGGGGATCCCTGAACAGGTGTAGACTGGCTTATGCAGAGATGGGCACCATCTGTGCCCATCAAAGCATTTCCAGAGGCTGGGGGAGGCTACTCCTCCCCAGCACTGACACCTTTTTCCAAAGGGAGAGGGTGTAACACCATCTCTCTGAGGAAGTCCTTTGTTCTGCCTTCCTGGGCCAAGCCTGGCTGGACCCCAGGAGGGCAGAAACCTGTCTGAGGGGTTGGCAGCAGCAGCAGCTGCAGTGAAACCCCGGGAAAGGTAGTTTGGCAGTACCCGGGTCTGTGCTAGAGACTCAGGGGATCATGGAATTGTCTCCTGGGGTGACAATTCCATGATCTTAGACATGTTACATGGCCATGTTCGGAGTTACCATTGTGACGCTATACATATGTCGTGACATATGTGTAGTGCACGCGTGTAATGGTGTCCCCGCACTCACACAGTCCAGGGACTTTGCCCTGAACAATGTGGGGGCACCTTGGCTAGTGCCAGGGTGCCCACACACTAAGTAACTTAGCACCCAACCTTTACCAGGTAAAGGTTAGACATATAGGTGACTTATAAGTTACTTAAGTGCAGTGTTAAATGGCTGTGAAATAACGTGGACGTTATTTCACTCAGGCTGCAGTGGCAGTCCTGTGTAAGAATTGTCAGAGCTCCCTATGGATGGCAAAATAAATGCAGCAGCCCATAGGGATCTCTTGGAACCCCAATACCCTGGGTACCTCAGTACCATTACTAGGGAATTATAAGGGTGTTCCAGTATGCCAATGTAAATTGGTGAAATTGGTCACTAGCCTGTTGGTGGCAATTTGGAAAGAAATGAGAGAGCATAACCACTGAGGTTCTGGTTAGCAGAGCCTCAGTGAGACAGTTATTCAGGCTGTCAGGATCCCAGTGACACATATCACTAAAACAACATATATACAATGAAATATGGGGGTAACATGCCAGGCAAGATGGTACTTTCCTACAATTATGACTTGTGCTTTTCAGTGATTTTGTTAATTTATAATGGAATGTTTTAATTTACAGTTTTACCTAATTACAATACCACCTTTGTTTTTTCAGTGAATTTCTAAGATATTTATAATATATCATTACAATTCCTAACTATAATGTTACTTGCAGGTCAAGTAAGGTCTTCTGCATTAGGTCAGATAGACAGTCCTTCTTCTGTAGTATCTTCTAGGTCCAGAGTGTACTGGAGAGTGGGCCAGAAGTTCCCCTTTCCATACCTAGTGCCCAATTTGAAGTGGAAGAAACTTCTTAAGTCTGTATGGATGTATCTTCAATTTCCTGCCTCTCTCCGCTGGTCTATGTCTGTCTGTAGGTACAGCAGTCTTGTGTGTGAGTTGGGCTTGCACCTTTGAATTACAAGTGTGGTAGGTAACGGCTCCACACCATATCAAGACAGGATGGTCCATCCTGCCAACACCTTGACTCTTTATTGTGAATTTGTGTGCTGTGTACTGTCAACTGCCAACTACACCTAGGCATGTGATCCAAGAATAGAGACTGCAGACATCAGATGATTACAAGAAAAATGGCAACTTTCTAAAAGTGGCATTTTCAGAATTGTCACTTAAACCCCAACTTTACCATTAAACAGTGTTTTAAAATCACAATTCCTCAGACACCAAATGCAACATTTAAAAAAACTCCCAAACAAAAGTTATCATTTATTAAATGTAATAAGGTAACCTAATGTTAGTGTCAGTGAGGTAGCCCTTGAAATAGTCAAAAACAAATTTGAGAGTTTTTCACTACCTGACCATGTGAAACTAAAAGGTATATGTCAAAGTTTGTAATACAACGCACCCCGATAAGGGCTATTTAGTGACTTATATGTATTAAAAAGGTAGTTTTAGGCATTGCAAAAGGTTTAATTCGCCAGCAGAAATGGCATTTTAAAACTGCAAAGACAGGCCTGCAACATATTTTATAGGCCTACTTAAGTGGGTCACCCAATAAGTTCTGCAGGCCCTCTAGTAGCATTCATTTTACAGGCCTTAGGTAACTGTAGTATCACTTTACTAGGGACTTAAAAGTTAATTAAATATGCTGAATGGGTATAAACCAATGTTATAATGTTTAAAGAAGAAAGCACAAGCACTTTAGCACCAATTAGCACTGGTAACATGTGCAAAGTCCTAAAGCCAATTAAAGCAAAATCAGCAAAACAGGAAGAGTGAATGTAAAATGTTTGGTGATAAACTACGCCAAGGATGTTAGGTCTACCTTCACTTTCTTTAATCCTGCTGCAAGAAGCTCCACAAGGGTTGGAGACATGTAAATCTACGCTTAGTGTGAATATACACTCATAAGTGGAGAACACGCTTATGCCTAGGTATTGTTCTGATCTGGATTCAAACAACTACGACCACATCACTCATTTTACTTATGATTTTCCTTATCCTTGTTCATAAAACAGTATGTTGGCAATCAATATATTGATTATTGGTCTTAATCTTTTTCCCAATTTTCTCTTTATGTTGACTTTAACCTTACACCGCTTTGGTGGTAATGACACCTGTGGCAATTCTGTTTGTATATACACCTGTTTGTTTCACATACGGTGATCACATTTTTATATAGATGATCATAAAAAGGTTATTTTGATACATATAGGACACTGGAATGGTTATCCTATAATGCATGGGAGAATGTAGCTGGCACTTAATTGTCTGAACACACTATAGGTGGACTGTCACTTTTTTGGGGTAAAGGACACAATATTTTGAACTCTTGGAGTTATCAGCTGATGTATTTATACATATTCTATTTGCAACATTGTTTCACAGCCTTGAAAAAGTCGTGAACGACGAAACACGTGTCGGCTGTTTTTGCATTGAACTATACAGAAATGTTTTTACCTGACGTACGATCGTGATGGTTTTATTTCTGCTATGAACCAACATTTGCATTCATGCAATAGGAATAAAAACACACAACTATGATTTGGATGTGCCATGGTTCTTCTTCTCTTCATAATTGACTGTGGACCATCTGTTTCACGGCACACACACCTTGTGGCTAGGTGTGGAACCATTGTGGCACTCCTGGAACTAAACTTTGTTACTTTGGACTCTGTACATGAATATTGGACAATCAATTTCCAAGTGAATAATTTGGATGTGCGCACCTTTGTTATGCACAGCCACAGTTCGTTTTTTGTGAAATCTTCATGTGTATCTTATTTCTTGTGACAGACAGCAGGGCGCACCGCCATAATAATGCGCCTTACGCCCATCGTGCTTACATGTCCCTTTTAACATATTTGTGACCTGCAGTAGCTCACAGTAAATCTGGGCTACTGTTGGGTCTGGAAGGCTGGTAAAGGTTTGACCCTAAACACTCCAATTAATTGATACCATGCTCACATTAATTTAGGAAATAAGTGCATTCTTGGTGATATAAAATCTAGGGGAACCTGATGGGTTGCATTTCGACCTCTCTGATGTAATGACTAAGTTCAGTGTACCAACATTAAATCAGAAAGGAGTTTAGATCACAGAGCTAACACAAGCCCACCGTACAACCTGGCGTACACCATACTGTCAGGTCACTATCAGTCCTGCTAGATGAAGTTGGAAATTCATTGGCAATCTAGACACTATGGGCCTGATTCTAACTTTGGAGGACGGTGTTAAACCGTCCCAAAAGTGGCGGATATACCACCTACCGTATTACGAGTCCATTATATCCTATGGAACTCGTAATACGGTAGGTGGTATATCCGCCACTTTTGGGACGGTTTAACACCGTCCTCCAAAGTTAGAATCAGGCCCTATATTTTTTTTAAAGAATAATCAAAGATAGCATTAAGTAACAGGCATATGTTTTCTAAAATGTTTATATGAAATTCCTCACTCTAGTACATAAAATATACTCTGTAACCACAGAGGATGCAAAAATAAAAGCATGTGATGGTCAACAAAAGCAAAATAAATGTTTCTAACATTGCTCTTGAGTTTCTGACATCAATACATGTTAAAGCTGTTTTTAAAGACTATTCTAAACCTTAGAATTAGCATTAACGAGAAAGGGTGCCTCTCTAACTTAGGTTCTTTGTGTAAATTGCACAACATACCTTTGAAAGGCTCATTTCAGCTTAGCTGTGCTAAAGAAGCGAAAGCTAAGCTGCTAGTGATGCTTACCTTCAGCACTTTTACTGGAAGCAACTCTCCATTTGAGCCTAGCGGACTCTGCAATCTGTTATGACCTCAGGCAATGTTCCTTAAGCAAAGATCAATTGACAAATCCTAGGGTTTATATACAATTTGACCAGTGATTTTATCTGTTTTAAAACAATACATGATTTGAAGATAGTAAAGCTTCCCTAACATAAAACCATCATGTCACAAACTGCATAAGCTCCATCTACATGTTGATATTACGCCTCTATCTTTGTAAACAATAAGCTTACACTATAAGGGGTCATCTTGTGATGGTTGCGGTCGTTAATATAAACAATAGCATGCCAGCCTCCAGGGTTGTCAGCCATAATGATATCAGCATTTTTCCATGTGCTCAAGGAAATTCACACTTTCTAATAGAGATAATGAAAGGGCTGACTGCAGTCAAGGAATGAAAACAGACTGCGAAAGGAGAGCTGTCACATTGTTTACAACGTGTGTCTTGACCCATTGTCTTAATTCATTAAGGTTGACTAATTGGTCTTAGGAACATGATAGTGATGGCCCATAAAAGATGAGTGTGAACAAATATTGGAGCCTGCATACCTGGACCAAACTGGCAAGCTAAACAGTACTGTAAGGGTTGGAGCAGGACATCTAGTCACTCACACTAGGAGTTTTTGTAGTTACAGCCAAGGTGCAAGTATACTCAGTCAGAATAACTAACCTCCTATCTTATGCAGCTGCTTGTACTGAATGAAGTCACAATTGAACCAGTGCATAGCACAAACCTGGTGATTACTGTTTTAATAGATAAATATAGGGAATAACTATAAATCAGCAAGGGGAGCAGAAGGTGTAGATTGAACAATGCTTCAAATCCATGTACAAATGTTACTATAAATGTAACATATGTAAATATATAGTTTTTGTTTCTACCTCATTGCTTTTAAAGTACATTCATGCATCATGAGTATATACATACATGGATATTTTCAGGTGAACACTATCAGTTGGAAAAAAAAAAAAATGCATAGAGATTCTGGGAAAGCACAGAAAGTGTCATAGAGATTGAAAAGGAAACTAGATGGAAGCAGCTTTGGCACAATAACATTTATGAAGAGAAAATGGGCAATACACATTAACCGTGGTATTTCTATTGTTATTATTTGGAATATAATATACATTTATAATTTATAAATTAATAAACTGAACAAAAATCAAATTATATGTAGGAAGCAGAGAATTAACTTAACAAACATTGGTGAAATTGGAAGAGGTGTGTGTCGCATTTTTAGAAGAAAGTGTATCAAAATAATACCACACTTGAGTCAAAATAATAAAATGGTAAAAAAAATGTAGACACAGGTTGCCTTTATGTTAGCTCATATGTTCATAGATAACCTAATATTTAGTTGTGTACCATTGTAAATACCCTAAGATTTTTAACAGTAGAGACCACAGAAGATCCTATTTACCTGCTACATTGTTTAAACTAATATTAATTTGTGTCATTTACATGTTTGGATTATTTCATTTCTTTTTGTTAACAGTTTAAAACTTACGGAAACGTTAAGCTATGTCAAGAATGAAGATCATGAAAATATGTTATTGCTAATTAACAAAACTCACTGTTCAAAATCAAAATAATCTATTGGTGCAAACTAATAATCATGCAAACAAGATTGCACAAAGCATGGGTCTGGCCCAGTATTGTTTTATGGCCACTCTTTGCAAAAAGGTGTTTTTTTGTTACATATAAAACATTGCCCTGACAGACTAATGCAGTGAATGTGTTCATCTTCCAGACTCTATAATGTATTCTTTGTTTTTCTCAGAGCATTTTTAATTTCTGTATTTTTCAGGCTATATATGACGGGGTTACACAGTGGAGTAAGAGCAATATAAGATAAAGAGGAAATTTTGGTCTCTCTCATTGAATATGTTGATGTGGGTCGCAAGTAGGTACCAAAGAGAGAACCGAAAAATATAACAACTACTGTGATGTGGGATGCACATGTTGAGAAGGCCTTGCGCCTCCCACCTTTAGATTTAATTTTGAGTATGGATGAGGCAATGTTGATGTAAGAAACAATGATTAAATTAAAGCAAAATAATGCTACTGTAGCACCTATAATATAGGTAAGTGTCTCTATACTGTTAGTATTGCTGCAGGAAATCTTCATGAGAGCTGTGACGTCACAGAAAAAGTGGTTGATTGTGTGAGATTCACAGAAGGAGAGCTGGGACAGTAATACAGTATGTGGTATTGGTACCATGAAGCTTACCACCCAGGCTCCTACAGCCAACTGGAAGCAAATAGCTTTATTCATGACAACCATATATCGTAAGGGATTACAGATGGCAACATATCGATCAAGAGCCATTACTGAGAGAAGAGTATATTCTACAACCACAAAGAACATGAAAAAGTACACCTGTAGAAGACAGGCAGTAAAAGAAACCTGTGTACCATCCATGAAGAAGTGAGCCAGCATCTGTGGGAAAACGACGGAGGTGTAACAGATATCATTAAAGGATAGATTTGTGAGAAAAAAATACATGGGTGTGTGTAGATGTGAGTTGAGATAAACGGTTGCCATAATCAAAAGGTTTCCCACAAGAGTTAGGAGATAAATCACTGAAAATGCAGCACAAAGGGGAACTTGTATTTGTGGAAGATCAGAAAATCCCACAATCAGGAACTCCCTTAGCGAGGTCTGATTTTCTTCTTTCATTTGCCAAACGAGGAAGGGAACATTGCGTTTCTAGACAGGCTGAAAACAAACACACAAATAAAGTCAATGTATTACTTATGACTTAGAAGCTGAGGACAGATGCGCTTTCATAAATATCCCCTTGAACACTCAAACACATTTTTTCATGTAATATTTCTTTTTCTGTTTTTAGAGCTTCCATCTAAACCTTTTTAATATGTGTACGAAAGTAGGTTATTAATTAGGGTGGATGTGAAAATACCTCTGTTAGACCTGTCAGCCTTAGGGTGGTCTTCCTCTCATCCTCCTTTATTTTTCTGACCTGAATGTTCTTGATATTAGGGCTCTGTGCATGTTACAGATGCTAGACAGTGCTAAAGTGCTTGAGCTCTCTCAGCGAACCATGGTAATATTGTTTTATCCACAACTGACATATTTCATTCACTTATAAGTCCATAGTAAAGTGGACTATATATACCCTCGGGCAGTAAATTAAAATCTTCTAGTGGATCTGAAGCTCTGATTGTGTCACCCACTTAAGTATCCTTGAAATATTTCTCAGGTCTGCTATTAAAGAGCTTTGTGCGCAGTTTTAAACTGCCATTTCAACCCAGACCTTCATTTTTAATACATGTACGTTACCCCTAGTGTAGGCCATAGACACTCCAGAAAGCAGCATGCAAAGTATTTAAGAAAGTAAGAGAAGTGCTTTTTCGTTTCAAATGACCTGGTAGTGAAAAACTCTGAATCTAATTTTTCACTAACGCAAGGCCTATCTCTCCTGTATGATGACATTGAAGTTGCCTTATTACATCTTATAAGTGTAATTTCCAAATGAGAAGAGATGATTCATTCAGGTTTGGTGTCTCTGACATCACAGTTTAATATCCTAACTCATGGGGAAGTTGGATTTTAAATTGGCAAGTCTAAAAATGCCATTTTTAGAAAGCTGGCATTTTACTGACATTTTATGCCTGCAAACTGTCTCTGGTCACGTGACTGGGAGAAGTTGGCAGTTAGGCTTTGAGTATCCCTCCTAGACATCCTTACACAATGGGAACTTAGGTGTGACTTGATGGGTCTTCTAGGGCAGATTGGAATGCAGGTGCTGGACACTTACAACCTAAATAGGCTTTGCCCTGTCCACACATAAAGGGTCTAATGACCCTGTTTTGTTACTCTATCCTGCTTTGAGGCAGGATAGGGGAGTCAAGGAATTCTTTGGACTTCAAAGCCACTGTCTAGAAGTTTCTTCCACCTTCCAGAACCAGGGCTTCAAAGTATAAATACTGGACCTCAGGTACCACCACTTCTGTGCACTTCTGGACCGGTGGATAGTCAGGCAGGAAAAAGGACTGCTTTTCTGATGAAGGACTGCCACTGTGCTGGACTTCTGCATTGTTATGCTGATCTGCTGTCCTCCTGTATTTCTTGAACCCAGTACCCAAATTGACTCCAAGGGCTAGTTGGCTTGCCTCTTGATCTGAAGTATCACGGACATAAAAAACTTCCTACCACCCTCCTATTGCACCTTGACTCTGCCATCTGTGAGTCTACCCTGCCAAGTGGAGCCAGTCCAGTTCTAAACTCTTGGAGTGGACCTAAGGTATTTGCTTCTGCTGAGCGACGCACCCTGAGCAGAACTGATGCATCTCCTCAGCTGAGCACCGCATTCCCAAACAGAACAAAGCCTTGCCACTGCTGCATGGATTTGATTATTCGCAGAAGGCACCCATTGCTGCCCCATCCCACATCTTGGGTCTAGCACATCATCTTCAGACCCCCAGCTGAGCAACACTTCCCCAGAGTAGGTCGTAACATCCCTCGTCAACGTCAGCCTCAGCAACTATGCTAAACCTCTGCATCACAGCTTCAATATTCTTCAGAATCGATGCATAGCCTCGACTGTTCAGCGAATCCCCAACAACGGCCGTCAAGTCAGAAGCCCCACCAACGGGATCCTCAATATCAATGTAGCAGACTGGGCACTGCAGCCTCGCTGCATCTCAGAACCAATGCATTGTCTTGGCTGCACAGTGTATCCTTGATGTGTCCTCCACACTGATCTACACAATGTTCCACAACCAGGATTTAAGGTACACTTTTCACAGAGCCTAACTGGGACCCTGTATCTGGCTCTCACTCCATTGTGGTTGGCCTAAACTTGACAGTTTGTCCTGGTTCTGGTTCGGTGTGACCAGGTCGCCCCTACTGCGCTTTGTGATTTTTGGCACAATATTTACTTAAAACTTTAAAATTCTATATCACCACTTATACTAATTGTATTTTTGTCATTTTGGTCTTGTTGTATTTACTAAAAGGTGCTCTATTGTCCTAACTCTATGGTGTACTCCTTTGTGGTATGTTTTTATTTTGCTACTGTTTGAAGCGTTGCACCAACACTTTATACATTGCCTCTAAGTTAAGTCTGACTGCTCTGTGCTAAGCTACCAGAGAGTTGAAGAGAGGCTAGTTTGGCATTTGCTTGTTTCTTATCATCTTGACAAGGATTCTGGTTGCTTCTTCACCAGATTTCAAATCCCAGTCAACCAACAACCCAATTTCTTACAAAATCAAGTGAAGAAGACCACAAACTTGGCTGTGTAAAGCACGGTTCAATAATTTAAACCTACACCCCCCTCCCGGTAGTTAAACAGACAAGGTTAACTGAGGAAAATGTTTAAAGTATTTAGCAGTGATACAACAGTCAAAAAGTCACAAAAATTCGATTAAGGTTGAATTGGAGATAAGAGGTTTAACAGTTTTAAGGCACAAGAGCACCAAGAGACTGTATGGGACCTAGGTATGATTTCAGGCACAATACGGATTGGGGATCAGATTCATAAATCTGGTGATCCTTATCAAAGATCGTACCTTCTGACTTAATGGTTGAAAGTAAAGCCAAAACCCTCCAGCAGGGCAAGAATACAGACTGCACCTGGGGAAGTGCCCTTGAAGACAGATAGTTGCTAGACAAAATTCCATAGAAGCTTTTGGTTCTGTGGAGAAAAGCTTCAAGCAGAAGAAATTCAAACTTTCACAGATGATATGTGTCTCACATCAGGCGGTTAGTTTTTCCATCTTTCCCTATCAACATTTTAATTTTCTCACTCAGGGATTGGTTTAGTTTGTGAGGGTGTTACCACCAATCTGCCACGGCAGCGACCCCAAGTACTTAATCAAGGTGAAAGCAGTCTGTCTGCCATATTTCAATCTATGGAGGGTCAGGGTTGTTCCGTATCGACAGAGTGCACCCTGTTGTACCAGCTGCATCCTGTCGCTGTCCTGATGGCAGGATCCAGCAGACCCTATTTAGATAACACACTCATGCAGGTGGTGTATCAGTGGCAGTCTCATGACAACGGGAGTTGCTGAACCTGTTCAGTATTGTACTATGGCTGTGGCTATTGAATAGATGCCAGCAGCCCACACCTAATGTATATTGGACAATAGCGAACACCTGCAAAGCACACTATAAAACACCCACCATTTCAGATCATGGTCCTTTGCCATCAAACTGCAGCAGATTATTTTGATGCAGGAATTGCCATTCAGGAGCCAGGTGTTTTTTCCTGTGTTCATTTTGTTACTATTACTATTTTTGATATTCCATAGACTTTTTTGGGACTAGATTTGTTTTTTTTACTTATTCATTATGGCAGGGAGAAGGAATCCATGTACAGAAGGAGAATTGTCTGCCATAGTGGATGACATTACTAAAGTAGAGCCACAATTGTTTGGAGCACAAGTACAAAATATAACCGTAGCTCAGAAAAGGCTAATGTGGACAAGAATAGTGGACAGAGTGAATACTGTAGCTGATAATCTATGCACACAGGAGAAAATTAGGAAGAGGTGGAATGACCTGCTGGGGAGAGTGTATTACCTGTTTTCCAAGCATCACCTGGGGCCCCCAAGGACTGGTGGCAGTTCTCCCAGGCCCCCAGGTGGAGAATGTCTTGCAGATCTACCATCCTGAAGGCTTGACTGGAATCCCTGGTGGAGTGGAGACTGGTAAGTTGCACTTAGCAATGTTTCAACCATCATAAAATGGAGTTCTTGCCCTTGAGGTAGCCGACTACAATATCTAAAAACCCTTATCAGAACACATATCTAAACTTGAGTCCACAAAGTATTTTGTCTTTTCCAAATTACTAGCATCATGGTTGTATCTCTCCTTTTAACAATAAACAATATGCTTTGTCAGATTGTCTGCTGTTCTCCATAGATCATTCCTTGCATTTGCCTAGTCCCTTTATTTCTCTCAACTTGTGTTTTTGTTCTCTGGAAAACAGGACCACAACTCCATCAATTTTCACATGAAGGTATAGTGCTTAGAAGTAGTATTTTCACCTACTCACAATATATGCACATGTGTGTACAACTTGTAAATGTGTGTTCATATCACAATAGTCATTAAAATAGGTATGTGTAAATCGCTTTTTAACAAGTACTCTCAGATGACTGCAACTAGCATGATGTCTTGTTTTTGTAATTGAAATACAATTGTGCAATGTTATGTTGCTCGACCTTTATTTCCATATATGCACACGTCAAAAAGTTGTGCACTGTCAGTCATTATGTCATGCTATGTATGAAAATGTCAGTTGTTGAGTTGATCAAGCATGTTGACACTTTCTCATAGGTACACTGAATTGACGTAATTGCTCACATAATTCATAGCGTGTTGAATCCAACAATTGCTACCATGTTATATGGCATGCAGAATAGAAGTACTGTAGTATCCACACATACATTTCTTTGCAGTGTCCATATTATAACCAATGCTGACCATCTGCCCCTACCTGTGGATCTTCTACATCTGGACAAAATACACCAATGCTGGCCACAGACAGGGAGGCCCTGCCACAAGAGGAGTCTGCTTCCCCAACCCCAGCCCGAGCACATGCCCCTCCCTAGCCCTGATGGGACAGTCATCTGGATCACCAGGAGACGATGGCAAGACCTCCATCAACAACTCGATGAGAGACCCATCCTAATTTCTTCCCGTATGTGACAAGCATTCACTCTGTGGACTGTTTCAGGGACACATTAAGCTTTTTTGAGGACAGTTGCATTTTGTACAATAAACTACTAACAATTTTTTATTGTTTTGTTCATTGTTTCTATTGTTGGGAACACTTTCTACGCATTTATATCATGTAAGTAAATGCTAATGACACATACTCCAAGACTGCTGTAGTATTTAAGTTGGGGGACTATGATTGACTTTTATTGAGCTATGCATCAAGTGACCCCATTATATGCCTGCCAATAAACTCTGACCATCTTTTGGACAATTCATCTCTCACTGTGACATGTGACATGTGATAGTTCTGAGACCCTGGGGCATGAGAAGGGAGCTGTTTTAATCTCCTTAGTCAGTGACCCCCCCAATGCCCTGTCCTAGAACATTGCAGGGATCCTTTCAAAACTGGGCAATGAGCACTGGCAGAGTTTCATTGCAGGCCATCAGTTGATCTGTTTTCAGGAGTGCTGGCCTTTGACTGATTTTCATAGGCAGACAGTTACCTTAGGTGTGCAAGGAAGTTGTCAATCTTCCAATGTTTACTGAAGGTCCAGAAACTAAAATTGATTCTCTGATTTCTGGGACTGAATAGGTCGCATATTTTTCATGTATTTTCATCCTCTTAGGAAAAGTGATTGAAGATGAGGAAAGGGATTGCTTGCCAGCTAATTATTCCTGCCAGGTTATTCAATTTAGTAACTCAATTACTGTGAAGGAGGTAGAGTCTGCCTTAGTCAGGGCATCTGTAGGAAAGCGCCGGGTCCAGATGGTGTCCCTTTAGATCTCTTTAAAAACAGTCCTGCTCCTTGGGCCCCAATTCTTACGAATATCTTAAGAGCAGCCATTCTGGGCCAGCTCCCGGTTTCTGGGAAGGAGTCCATTGTGGTTCCAGTTTCTGAAAAAGGGGATAGAAATGGACTGGTGTGTTACAGGGTGATTTCCTTGATAGATGCCATGGCTAAGGTTCTGGGCAGAATATTGTTAGCCCATTTGGAGATTTGGGCCAGTAAAAATTAAATTCTATCAAAAACACAGTATGGATTTAGATTGGGCCATGGAACAGTTGTGCTGTGTCTTAATCTGCCACTAATTGTTAGTAAGTGTAGGTAAGTACTCTCTTTCTTGACATGGTTACCCCTTTTATCTCGATGACGTCAATGTGGTTGACTGTGTTCATTGGGATCCTGCTAACCAGGATCTTAGTGAGTATGCTCTCTCTCCCAAACCTCTGTATTTCATCACACAATTGGCACACTGGTACCACCATCTAAGTCCTACTTTATAGTACCCAAGTACCCAGGGTATTAAGGTTCCAGGGAATCCCTATGGGCTGCAGCAGGTATTCTACCACCCATAGGGAGCCCATGCAAAGGGTTCTGCAGGCCTGCCATTGCAGTCTGTGTGAACCAGGTGCATGCACCCATTTTCACTACAGGTCACTGCACTAGGTCACTGTAAGTCAACCCTATGGTAGGCCCTCTCAGCCCAGAGGGCAGGGTGCAGGTACCTGTGTGTGAGGACACCCCTGCACTAGCAGAGGTGGCCCGACAAACTCCAGATCCATTTTCCTAGACTTTGCGAGTGCGGGTACGCCATTTTACATGTATACTGGACATAGATCACTACCTATGTCCAGCTACATAAGGATATCTCTGAACCTAGGCATGTTTGGTATCAAACATGCTGGAATCATGCCCCAATACTTTTGCAAGTATTGCTTGTATGATTCCATGCACTCTGGGGGCTCCTTAGAGTACCCCCAGCATTGCTTCCACAGCCTTCTGGGGGTTTTCAGGCAGCCTAAGCTGCTGCCACCTCACAGACAGGTTTTTGCCCTCCTGTTGCTTGAGCCCTGAGATTGGAAAAAATTATTACTGGACATGGGCGGGGTAGCCTCCCCAAGCCACTGGTATGCTTTGAAGGGCACATTTGGTGCCTTCCGTGCATAAACCAGTCTACACCATTTCGGGGACCTACAGTCCCTGGCTATAGCGCAAAACTGGACATTGGAAATGGGAGTGACCACTCCCCTGTCCATCACCACCCCATGGGTGGTATCCAGAACTCCTCCAGAAGGTCCCTGGGTTTTGTTACCTTGAATCCAAAGTTGCCAGGGTAATCTGGGAGCATCTGAGTGGCTAGGTCAGGCAGGTGACTTCAGAGCCCCCTCCTGATAGGTGGTCATACAGCTACATGACCAACCCCCCTTTCAGGCCTATTTAGGGTCTCTCTTTTAGGTGGTTGCTCAGATTTGGCTTGCAAGATTCCAGTAGGATTTCTTTGCAACCTCCACTTTGACTTCTGACCAAAGAAACTGCATCTGGACACTCCAGAACCCAACAATCTGCAACAAAGACAAATACCCTGCCTGCAACATCGTTTCCACGGCTCCTTCCAGTATCTGCAACATTTCTCCGGTCATGAATCCTCTGAGGACACCGCGCCCACCAGAAGAGGGCACATTGGCATGCCATCGGCAAGGAGGTGCGGACCCTGGGGTCTACAACCGGTGGAGCACTCACTGTCGAAAGAGTTGGGAGGACCTGCTTTGCTGGGCGCAAAAGATCACTGAGTCCTCCCAATGTGGAAGGGGTGCCCGTCGGGCACTGACCCCCCTCATGAGACAGATCCTGGAGGTGGCGTACCCAGATCTGGATGGGCACTTGAAGGCTGCATTGCAGTCACAAGGGGGTGAGTACTCATTGACCATTCTGCAGTCTGGAAGGATGACTGGGTGTGCAATAGGGCTCATGCTGCTTAGAGCAGGGAATTTGACTGGTGTCCATCTACTGTATGTTCCCCAAAGGGTGTAGGGGTGTCCCTGTCAGGTTTCACCTACCTCAACTCCAAAAGTATTTCAGGGGATGGGTGTAGAGCAGTATTCTGGTCAGTAGTCAGGGGTATGGCCATGGGCATAGTGTACAGTGCTGTCTGTTGGGTGTGTTTGCTGGGTGGGTGTATGTCTGGCCATTCTGTATCTGCATTCAGCTATTTACAAGTGTCTCTCCTGTTTTGTCTCCCCATCCCTGTTCTCTTGTGTTGGTTTGGTACAGCATCAACATCAGACGAGGGAGCTGAGGCACTGACAAGTGGGGAGGCAGCGGCCCACGGATCCTCCGAGGCAGAGACAACGTGCGTCCATTGGACCAGTGGGTGGGAGGACGAGGGGACTTCCATGGGGGAGGCTACTACCATAGGAGGTGGTGACTCTGAGACCTCATCCGATGGGGGTCCCCCAGCGGTGGCGGACCCTAGTGCACACACCACTACCGTGAGATCTTCCACCACCCCCATATAATCACCGCCCTCCCTTCTGCTCCCCACTGAGTTGCCCGGCCCGCCCACCCAGAAAGATGGGCGTCTCCTTCACCCCAGACACCTCCTCCCCTGCCCCAGTCAGCCCTGCTGCCCTCACAAAGGAGGCTATTGACCTCCTTAGAACCATCTCTTTAGGGCAGAAGACCATCGTCAATGCCATCCAGGGGCTAGCATCAGGTGCAGCAGACCAATGCCTATCTGGATGGCATTCACTCTGCCGTGTCTGCCCTACAGAGATCTTTTCAGGCTCTGGCCTCCTCTTGGACGGCAGCCAGTTTCCCTGGCCATTCCGTCCCCCCTCCAACTTCCTCTACCCCTTCCAGCACCCCACTCTCTTCACCCGTCCAAAGCACACAATCAGACACGCTGACAGGCAAATCAACACACAAGAAGCGCACTTCAAAACACAAGCACCACACCTCCCACCACAAGCATTCACACAGCCAACAGACACCTTCCAACCCACTGGCCCACCCCATCTTGTCCCCAAATGTGCCCACCTCCTTGCCCTTTCTGCTCCTTCCACATCACAGCCCATCCCGGTCCACCCTTCACCTTCCCGTGCCCCTTCCCCAGAGAGGAAGAAGGCCCGGTCAGAGCTTAGGCCATCCAACTCCACCTGAGCCAAACAGCCCCCACCCCCTTCAAAGGAGAAGCCCACCCCCCTCCACCCTCCACCCTCCACCCTCCACAAGAAAGTAAAAAGTCAAAAGCCCACCCTTGCCAAAAATCACCACCCTCACCACCCCCTGCCTGGATCCCCATATGGTGCCCCTTTCTGTGGAGTACCCAGCCTTGTGGGAATGAGGTGGGGCCAGTTGTGGCCCATGACAATTGGGATTTTACAGACTGGCCATTGGCCCCGTTTGCACTGTTTGGCTCGGTGAACTTCTTATTAACGTTTCTGTGTGGCCTGTGTTTGGGCTGCAAGCAGTTTGTTTTGAATTTTTATGGGTGTGGGGCTTTTTGTATATACTATGGTCAAGTTGCATTAGCCTTCAGTCGGGTACGTACCTCTTGGTGTGGGGTGTATGACTTGTGCAGCTCGGAAGGGTGGGGGGGCGTTGCTTGATGGGTGGAGTGGGTGGGTATGTAACTGTGCCCTTTCCTCCCTTGTGTCGTAGGTTGTCCTCTTCGCCAGCGGTCTCCGTCGTGTAGGCATATGGCAAGGAGCAGGGCCGGCATGATCTGCAGCTTTCTATCCATGGCAGCCGCTGCATGTTCTGAGGGCCTCCGGTATGTGGTTCCTTATATTTGGCTCCTTTCTGCATGGCTTTGTGTGGAGGTGGTTCCTCCCCCGGAACTGGCAGTGGAATGGTGGTTCATTATTTGATGGCCGGGTTGGGCATTTCTGAGGGCCTGTGGGCGGACTCTGCCGTCGGTGGCAGGACTCCTCTCCTGGCGGTGGGTTTTTCACGGGATGCGTGTGTTTCGTTTGGGTCATTATTTGGCGATCCGGACCGCTCCTCTGTTGGCGGTTTCTACCGCCACCCCCGGCTTTGCGGAACGGACCGCCATGTTCGTAATGAGGGCCTAAGACTCTTTAATCTTACAAAAGTGATATTTCAACTTGTGCTTCTTGAACCTTTATAGTTTTGACCTTCATTTAACTGGATAAATATAATATATTTTTCTAAACCTGTGTGGTGTATTTTTTGGTGCTTTCACTGTGCTATTGCATGATTTATTGCACAAATACTTTACACATTGCCTTCAAAGTTAAGCCTGACTGCTCAGTGCCAAGTTACCAGAGAATGGGCACAGGATAATTTGGATTGTGTGTGACTTACCCTGACTAGGATTGTGGTCCCTACTTGGACAAGGATGCATACCTGTGCCGTTTCTTACAATTTTCATGAATTAAGCACTTTTATTATGGTCAGAGGGAAACCTTCTAATCATAGAGTTTAGAAACTTTAGGAAGTTTAAAAGTGGTGGTAGCACTTAAAAACAATAGAAGTGAAATGCATTTTAAAGTTGTTTTCTGCTCCACCCTGAATGTACCTATCGATCACATTCCATTCTACGTTTTTAGAAATTTTCAACCAGTGACTGGGGGATACCTTTTTCTGGCTCATCCCAGTTTATAACAATACTTGCTTTGAGTACACTTGTGCCCTTCATCTAAGCCCAGGTTTGTAACAAGTGTGAGGCAGTTTTGTTTATCATGCATTCTAGGCACTGTGCCTTGCATGAGTAGGTCACACACAGTGCCCGTTCCATTTTAATGTTAGTCTTAATTTCCTATTGAAATACTATGGCACATATTTAACTGAAAATGAAGGAGTGTGATGCAGCGCCAAAATTGGCAGCGCCACGCTCTGTCATTTTCACAACATAGGGATGCACCGTATTTAATTGAGTACGGTGCATCCCTGAGTTGTCTCCTTGCAATGGCGCTAAATTGAGCTGTCTTGCACCAATGCAGGCATCCTTGCACCATCGTGCAAGGATGTATGCGTTGAGGGGTTTGATTGTTTATGTGTGGGAAGGTGTCCCTTCCTGCACATAAATAATCACTAATGGCGATTTGGCACTTCTGTGTATGCTGCAGAAGCCAGCAAACACAAAAGTGTCAAACCATCATTTTGGAACGATTGTTTATGTGCAGTAAGGGACATCTTCCCGCACATAAACAATCATGTTTGGCACTTTGCTCTAGTGGTACTAGGGGCTCATAAATATGCCCCTATGTGCTTTAGGTTAACAATTCACCAATGATCCAGCAGAACAATAACAGAAACCTAAACATCTGCCTTCTGTACTCTAGATCATGCTTCATGCACAGACAATACAATTCTTGCACGACTTTTTCCAACACTCTTCCAGACTGCAGTAGATCCGTGAAGCAAAGTGGGTTAGTTCATGCTCCCCAAAAACCTCACACCCAGAAAAGCAAAAGAGCCTAGCTTTTCAAACCTGGACAGTGTAGATGCTTTATTGCTAATTCATATATTTAGCACCATGATAATCGTTTTAACAATCTTACCTATGAGGCAGCCTTTCCACACTAGAATAGAAGAGGTGCATTAACTTCTGAGGCTCTCAGGAGAGGGTTGAATGTATTAGAAATGAAGACTCTATCGTCATCAAATTATAGGACACCAAGGTAAAGAGGATTTATTAAAGAGTTATCATTATGTGCAGACTCAAGCATGCAGACTCAAGCACTGGAAGAGTGGTGATTGGTATTTTATAGGCTTTTTATTGTATGTAATTTTGGAAAAGGATTACCTAAGAATCAAACAAGTTACAGTTTCACTGATCAACTCAAAGGGCAACAAGTCAATCAGGTGGTACAACAGAACTGATATATATATATATATAAAAATGGTGCCATAATTCATACCTAAACTTCGAAAGTAACAAGGTGACTCATTTCATTCTCCCTACTTCACAAATGTGACAAAAATACAGGTCAGATCTACTGATTTGATAACAATGGAAGCTATATGTACTTTAGATGAAACTTTGAAAAAAAATAATGATAGCTTTTGGCAAGACATAGCTTTTAGGAACATGAAGGGGTCATACAATGTTAGATAACATGTAAACATTAAGCCTGACAATGGTGAAAGGTATGTGTGTGCTTGCCTCTGCCTTGCCTGAGATTGTGCATCAGAATAAACCACAATATCTATTGTCTAACATATTAATCCATTCTAAATATCATTTACAAAAATATTGTCACTTTGAGCGTAGATTAACTATTTTTAACTCCAATTTTTTAGACACAATTTAGAGTGCAATATCCCATAAATACACATCACACCCACAGAGGTATGTTCACATTGACGAGGCATAGTAAGGAATCATTTGCTTTTAATGGCTTTGAGGCAGCCCTAGTGGCTCCAAGAACATGATAAGGGCTCGCCGCTCTGCCCCCCTACACCGTATGAGATTGAAGTACAGGGAACAATTGGAACTACGGACTGAGCTGCACCGTGAACTTACAGAAACATATACATGAACCCATAGTTGAAAGAATTCAGCTCTCTAGATTTCGGTGAACTCCCTGTGGTGAAAAAGTTGATTATATTATTTCACACTGATGTAGTGTCCACTGTCACCTTTACTGACCAGTGTGTGGAATCATTAAGTTGTAGGAATTTTGAACCCTAAAGATGTTTCCTTATTCCTGAGAGAGGCAGAGGAAGGCGGTGCTCTTGTGCCAGAGACTCAGTTAGACTGAATGTGTCTACCAGATTGTGACCAACCAGATTCCCATTTGTCCCTGGTATAAGAGGAGTCTGTGGTTGGAAGTCTCGGTGTGTGCACCCTGTTGCTAGTGTGTGTGTGCCTGGTGATAACCGTTTTAGCTGCAATATTTTAAGTGTAAAATCTTACCGTCAAGAGTTATTGGCACGTTTCTTTCTTCATTGGTAGGACAGAGAAGGTTCATCTCCATGATAGAGAAGTGACCTTGGTATCTGCTTCAGCACCAACCCGAAAGCTTTTTTTGGAAAGTCTTGCAGACCTCCTGACTACAAGGTCCAGCATGCATCTTCTTGAAGCTGAGGCTGTGATCCCTAGAGCCAGAGAGTGAAACTGCTTGATGCGTTGCCTCCTAGTACCCTCTAAGTTCTCTGCAAAGTAAGTTCTGACCTCTTGCAGGTGAGAGAAGGACACCGATGAGTCTTTAGGATGCCTACACAGTGCCATTCTGGTCCCATTAGATGATTTTAGCCAGACCACTGTAAATGACTTTAGTTCTCAGTTATGTGTCACCTTTCATCCAATCACAGAGCACCATGGGCTATTCTGCACTAGCTGGTTTAGCAATGACCACTTCTATGGTTATCACTAACACTGCATTGATGCCCAGAGCATTAAAATACACCAATACTACTGAAACTCTCTGGCCTACAGGTCTTAGGACTGCATCTCATAGGACTACAGGAATTATGGGGGTCATTCTGACTTCGGCGGGCGGCGGAGGCCGCCCGCCAAAGTTCCCCCGACAGAATACCGCAGCGCGGTCAAAAGACCCCCGCGGTAATTCTGAGTTTCCCGCTGGGCGACCACCAGAAGGCCGCCAGCCCGCCCAGCGGGAAACCCTCTTCCACGAGAATGCCGGCTCCGAATGGAGCCGGCGGAGGGGAAAGGGTGCGACGGGTGCAGTTGCACCCGTCTCGATTTTCAGTGTCTGCTGTGCAGACACTGAAAATCTTTGTGGGGCCCTGTTAGGGGGCCCCTGCAGTGCCCATGCCATTGGCATGGGCACTGCAGGGGCCCCCAGGTGCCCCACGACACCCGTTCCCGCCAGCCAGGTTCTGGCGGTCAAAACCGCCAGAACCAGGCTGGCGGGAAGGGGGTCGAAATCCCCATGGCGGAGCTGCCTGCAGCGCCACCATGGAGGATTCCTCAGGCCAGGGGAAAACCGGCGGGAAACCGCCGGTTTCCCTTTTCTGACCGCGGCTTTACCGCCCTGGTCAGAATTGGCCTGGATGCACCGCCAGCCTGTTGACGGTGCATCCGCGGTCCCCAGCCCTGGCGGTCTATGACCGCCAGGGTCAGAATGACCCCCTATGTGTGCTATCCTAACATGTGCTAGCGCCTGACCCCTCTCTTGTAGCAAAAAAGCGGTACACCACGTCAGAAAATTAAACCTAGCATGTTAATGGCCTAGACGAATAAGGCAGCTGCCTTGTGCTAAGGGTTCTGTGGATCTGCAGCCTCTTAATGTGCAGTGAAAACAATCCAGTGTTGTGTGTGAAGGCTTCTTTATTCTTTATTCCTCAGCTGTGGTAAATGTCCTCTTCCTTAATCAATGTCTTGCACCAAAATAAAGGTGAGTACAACTCCTTGGTGCATTTTATCCTGGCAGAGGTACTTAAAAGATGTGAAAACTTAATTGAAAGTAGTAAACTCATGATAAAGGAAAGCAATAGTGTGTCCTGTGAGCAGGGGTGATGCTGCACGCGAACCATGGACAGCCGTGCACAGTCAGTGCCCCCTCGCATCCTGGCACTCAAACCTTCAGAAGAAGATGCTCTCACTTGGCCCTCAGACTCCTGGGTGCATTACTTGTTGGTTCCTCACTGGCTCCTTGTGACACTGGTCTCAAGCCCTGTCTTTCTAGCACAAGGTTTAATATCTTCTTGCTGCAAATAAATTCAAATTCCAGGCACTAAATCATCCTCACATCAAGGTAGGCACTGGAAGTGACGTAGGATCCCGAGGGACAAGAAAGATTGAAATGCGAATCAGATATACGGTCTACTGCTGTTGAGTTTGTATATAATGTAGGTAACCTGCAATTGATTGAGCATTTATGTCTATCCATTAATAGTGTGCATTATATGTGGAAGACCATAATTTTATGTTGTGGCTTGCTGAAATAATACGCACGGATGTATTTTACAATCATTTTATAATTAACTAATAGCATGGGTATCAATTAGAGCAGATGAATGTAGGACACACTCTTTGCCTCTCCAAGAGGTGAGGTTGTGAATGAACAGCTCACAGCAGGTATTTTCACAAGTTATTTCGATGTCCTAAACCTTATATTTTGCGTATTGTAGTTAAACCTAAAGAATACCAGGAGGACCTGAGATTTTTACGGTAGACAGATAAATGAGCACAGACTTAACCAAGTGTCACCAAATGCTGCTTGTTTATCTTGTTATTTTAGGGACTGACCTCAAACCACATGAATTCTGAATTTCATTGTAAAGCACAAACCTGGAAACAGCCTCCAAACACAATGGCTTTGTTGACTGCTTCAGAAGTTGAGGTAAGGAGGACATGAGAGAGGAACACCCTACATGAGAAAAAATGAATCTGCATACTCTTCCAAAATTCAAAGCAGTGATCACAGGGGCAGGGCTTCCCAATAGCAGAGAGAATGATCATTGCAATAGATTAAACCCTTCAATAGCTCCTTTTATGCTGCCATGCTAATATAGGCAGCCAGCAGTGTATGGTGAGTCTGCTGGGACATGATCCCCAGTGATGAAAGAAAGAAATGGAGACAACAATGTTGAACTCAAGGGGAATCTCTGTCGTTGTCATCAAAGGGCCTATGGGTTTTCCCTGCAGGGACATTGTTAACACAGGACTTGTTTGCGGAACAATTTGAACAAGATACCTTGGTCGGTGGACACTGCTGTGCGATGTCCTTTGGCTGGTTTATTGAGTGACGGCTGGCCTACTATGATCCAATGTACCTTTGAATCTTGACAGGTGTGTCTCTGTTCCTTCCTGTTGGCTTAAAGTTTCAAGTTCATAGGCTGTTAGTTCAGACTGGCAGAGGGATCTGCAGGCTCTAGTCACTACAGGAAGGAAAACACAAATTCTTCCAGTTCAAAGGGCATAGAGAGGAGCTTCTGTGGTACTTCAGAGTCGAATGGGACGTGAGGAGCACAAGCCTCATCTTCAGACTGCTGCTTCCTTGCTCCCTCTAATCCAGTTTCAGGAAATTCATTGACCCCTTAATGTGCGTAACATATTATGCAGTTCTACAAACTCACACTGTTCTTGAGTGAAGTCCTCAATGGTGTAATACTCCAATATTACTTTTTCATGCATTTTGACATTTCAAAGGAATGTAGAGTAACTATCATTGGTCCATATTAGGTTTTCATAAATGGTAAAAAATAGATGAGATGCTGCAAAATGCTAGTTCACCCTCACCAAGATAGCACCCAGTATCAGGCACAGAAGAGCAGGCATGCACTATGCCCTTCCTAAAGGTGCCCCCTACACATGGCAGCACTGAGAACTAAGGAATGGCACGAGTTAGAAAAGTGGACCGCACTCACTCATCTGCCAGAATCCATGAGTGGAGAACTGCGAGGCTGTATCTCTCAGCTCAATCAAACTCAATCAAAACGTCTTGCATGGACTGTGAAACGGATGTGTGACTGTACAGTTCTCAATCAGACGACCAAGAAATATACAGTTTGTGAAATACATGCAGTTTTGAAGCAAATTGTAGTTAGTCCACAAGGAAATACTTTCATAGTGTTGGTTGAGTCTATGAAAGAGTCAAGTGATCTTCAACACTGCTAATCATATTAAAAAGATAACCATATTAAAAGTTTCTTCCAAGGTTTGAAGTTTATGCTCCTTTCTTCCCTCAGTCTTCCTCTAAAGTCATCTTAGCAACCCAGCTGAGAAGCCTTTTGTTCAGAAGCATCAATCTACATTCACAAACTTCAGTTCATTATTCCTTTCAGTAAAACAGTTGATAACCCAGACTTATTGGGTGTCATTTAAGTGTTATTGAAAGTTTTCTTGTCAAACAACCCGAAGCTCAAACGTTTTAACTGAATTATGCCCAAATGGGGCGCAAATGTGCAACTATCTTTTAATTACGAAAGAACTCCATCACTTTACCCATGAATGTGAAATTGATGTCATTTTGGAATTCTTTTTCAGTCCTCTGTTTCTCATAATTATGCACTTAAACACTCTTAAATTGGTCACCAAATATATATTAAATGTAACCTTTTTTGTGCACAAGGAAAATGTTTGTTTTTTTTCTCTCAGGAAACTTCTCCCCCTACTCCTCAGCCAATTTCTGGAGCTTTCCTTCGCAATTCATACCCTGGATAATGACCTACTCATTTTCTTTACAGGAATAAATATCAGAGAATCTCTAATTTTTCAAATTGTTTTATTTTTGGGTTACATGCTCATGGCTGTAATCCGATATTTTATTAACAAGCGTCTGCACAGGGATTGGGACTATGGGCCATATTTATACTTTTTGACGCAAAACTGCGCTAACGCAGTTTTGCGCCAAAAAAATTAGCGCTGGCTAACGCCATTCTGAAGCACCATGCGGGCGCCGTATTTATTGAATGGCGTTAGCCGGTGTTAGCCGACTGGCGCTGCCTGGTGTGCGTGAAAAAAAACGACGTACACCAGGCAGCGCCGGCGTAGGGGAAAATGGCGTTTGGGCGTCCAAAAATGGGGCAAGTCAGGCTGAGGCAAAAAAATCGCCTTAACCTGATTTGAGCCCTTTTTTTACGACGCCCATCCCCCATTAACATGACTCCTGTCTTAGCAAAGACAGGAGTCATGCCCCCTTGCCCAATGGCCATGCCCAGGGGACTTATGTCCCCTGGGCATGGTCATTGGGCATAGTGGCATGTAGGGGGGCACAAATAAGGCCCCCCTATGCCACAAAAAAAAAATAATACTTACCTGAACTTACCTTAATGTCCCTGGGGTGGGTCCCTCCATCCTTGGGCGTCCTCCTGGGGTGGGCAAGGGTGGCAGGGGGTGTCCCTGGGGGCAGGGGAGGGCACCTCTGGGCTCATTCTGAGCCCACAGGTCCCTTAACGCCTGCCCTGACCCAGGCGTTAAATTCAGGCGCAAATGCAGGTTTTTTTGCCACGCCCACTCCCGGGCGTCATTTTTGCCCGGGAGTATAAATACCACGCACATGCCTGGGAGTCATTTTTTTAGACGGGAACGTCTACCTTGCATCTCATTAACGCAAGGAAGGTGTTCACGCTAAAAAATGACGCTAACTCCATGAACTTTGGCGCTAGATGCGTCTAACGCCAAAGTATAAATATGGAGTTAGTTTTGCGTCGAATTTGCGGCGAAAAAAACGACGCAAATTCGGCGCAAACGGAGTATAAATATGCCCCTATGTTTTTAGTCATAATTATCACATGCTCACAGTTTTCCCCTGATAAATTCCAATAGGTCAAATAAGCTTTCATTTCCCACAGGAGAATGGCCAAATAAAAGGCAAAACATGCAGAGTTCAATGTAGTAGTTACTGTTTTCAAATGTTATGCCAGATGGGAAAACATTTAGGCCCTCATTATAACCCTGGCAGTAAATCCCGCTTACTGCCGTGCTGAAGGCCGCCAACATTCCCTGGCTGCCAGCAGAAATTCGCTACAGGTATTACAACCCACATCTCGGAATCCGCCACAATACAAACACCCACACAAGTCCACCCCACCAAAGGTCAGTGATAAACTGGCGATACCAAAAACTACACCAACACACCAACAACAATACGCCCACACTATCACGACCCACGAATCAACTCGGCGGTCTTTCAACCGCAGTAATCCATTGGCGGTACACACCGCTGCGCTCAAAAAACACAACCACATTGGACAATTGGAAATACACAGACACCACACCCACACACTCAGACCGCTATAAAGCACACACCCACATTACCCACAACCACTTACAATAACATTTTTGGAAAAAGCACAGAGAGAGAATAGCAAACACAACACCATCATCCACAGGCACACCACAACATCACTCATACAACATCCACGCATCTCAAACAACACACCCCAACACAACACATCACACATCACATAGCACAACAAACATCTCCTTACACATCACCCACATCACATTATGGCACCTCAAAGACACCCCGGGTTTTCTGAGGAGGAGCTCAGGGTCATGGTGGAGGAAATAATTTGGGTAGAGCCACAGCTATTAGGATCATAGGTGCAGCACACGTCCATTGCTAGGAAGATGGAGCTATGGCAGAGAATTGTTGACAGGGTCAACGCAGTGGGACAGCATCCAAGAACACGGGATGACATCAGAAATAGGTGGAACAAACTACGGGGGAAGGTGCGTTCAGTGGTATCCAGACACCAGATTGCTTTACAGAGGTGGACCCCCCATCTCCTCCCCCACAACTAACAACATGGGAGGAGCAAGTCTTGGCAATACTGCATCCTGAGGGCCTGGCAGGAGTCGCAGGAGGACTGGACTCTGGTAAGTCAGATCTTTACTACTATATCCCCCAAACCCTACCTGTATCACATACCCCCAACCACCCCCTTACCCCAATCACTCCAACACCTCATATATGCCCCACTATCACAACCCACCCATCCCAATACCAAGCCCTGCATGCAGCACCAAAGCATGGACCCCATTGCCAAGTATGCCCAGTACAGATACCCACACAGACCCCAAAACACTAATCACACAAGGGCAAACACAATAATGCAAGCACAGGAGTAGAGGGTAACTCACTCAATGCACAAGATCGCACACACAGATAATAAAACTCTGCATTTACACCCCAACAGGACCCATACCCAAAATCACTGGACAGGAGGTGCCAGACATATCCAGTCCCCCCACAGAAGAGGCCCACAGTGATGACAGCAGCTCTGCCCACCTGGATCAAGATGACCAGCCCGGCCCATTAGGGACCTCCGGACAGTCGGTTCCCCTGCCACAGTCACAGGCCACCACAGACCCCCACCCTCAGGAAACACCACCACAACACCCACCCAGCAGGCCCATGCCACTGTCCCCAGGACACGTCAATCAGCAGTGTGTCCACCACTACAGGGACCCCAGGCAATCCCACCAACCCAAGACAATCAGGGACCTGGGATCAGTGGCAGTGGGCACACGGTTTAGGGGACAAAGGCACAGGACAACAGGGAAGCTGGGAGGGCTGCTGTGCGACAGGGGGAGGACAGGCCCGGGGAACCCACTCTCCACGAGGCACTCTTGAACATCATGGGAGCATGCCACCATTCCCAGGAGACCATGGGCACGGTACTGACCAAGTTTCAGGAGACCCAGCTGCTGCAGGAGGAACACTATCTTGGGATCAGGGAGGACTTAAAGGGGGTCATTCTGACCCCGGCGGGCGGAGGATTCCCTGGGGCAGGGGAAAACCGGCGGGAAACCGATGGTTCCCCTTTTCTGACCGCGGCTTTGAATCAGAATTGCCCCAGAAGCACCGCCAGCCTGTTGGCGGTGCTTCCTCTGTCCCCGGCCCTGGCGGTCCATGACCGCCAGGGTCGGAATGACCCCCAAAGTCCATTAACACCACCCTGGCCACCATTGCAGTGGTGCTGGCAGACCTGACCAACACCATGAGGGACACAGTGGCACACAAACGGGCCCCTGACGCTAGCCTGGATCGTGAACAGCCCTCCCACTCTGCTGGCGCTAGTGGACAGGACGCCCTGCCACAGGACCAACAGGCCACCAGCACCCCACCCCCTGCAGAAGGAGAAGCGCCCCGCAAATGGTCCCTGAGATCCAGGAACAAGATAGAGAACTTTGCCAAGACCCCGCCAGATAATAAGACCTTTCTGATTGTCACCCTTCTGTCCCACTTTGTCACCCTGTCCACCTTAAACTGCCATTTCTCCACTTCCTATGCCCCCATGGACAGTGCACCTGTGAGACCAAGGAACGGACCTCTACCATGGACATTCCTCCACCATAACCCCAGCCCATTGCAACTTATTAGCACAGACATAAACACCCTTGAATCACAAATCCATCTGGACTCAGTCTTTACGCTCACAAATGTGTAATTGCAACCTTTCGGAAATCTAGCAATGTCAATGTTCATGTTCACATACCATGGTTACACAGCAGTAAACATAGCAGAGGGCACAAAGTGGGACTCAGATCTGTGAAATGGAAAGGCAAAGTGACATGTCTGGGTCCATAACCAGAGATAAAAAGGCAGATTTATGGAAAGTCCTACAGTAGTATTAGATGTGTGAAGCAGTGCCATCCTCTTACCTGTGTCTCACTAGAAGTATTGCATGATGATGTTGTTTTGGTTGTTTATATCTTCTTCTTCTGCCTCCTCTTCTTCACTGTCCACAGGCTCCACAGCTGCCACAAGACCAGCATCAGGCCCATCCTCCTGCAGAAAAGGCACCTTGCGTCGCAAAGCCAGGTTGTGCAACATACAGCATGCCACGATTATCTGGCACACCTTCTTCTGTGAGTAGTATAGGGAGTCACCCATCAAATGGAGGCACCAGAATCTGGCCTTCAGGAGGCCGAAGTTGTGCTCTATTATCCTCCTAGTTCGCCCATGTGCCTCATTGTAGCATTCCTCTGCCCTTGTCCTCGGATTCCTCAATGGGGTCAGTAGAAATGACAGGTTGGGGTAACCAGAGTCACCTGCAAATAACGAGGGACAACTGTTAGACATCCTCCAAACATTAGGGAATCTCCCATACCCAGACACCTATTGAAACTGTTTGGGGACCTTGGGCTGACCTATTAGTCACACACAACGCCTCTGGAGTTGCCCCTTCACATAAGGGATGCTGATATTCCTCAAAATATAAGCGTCATGCACTGAGCCAGGATACTTGGCATTCGCATGGGAGATGTACTGGTCTGCCAAACACACCATCTGCACATTCATTGAATGGTAGCTTTTCTGGTTTCTTTACACCTGTTCATTCCTGCGGGGGGAGGCAAATGCCACATGTGTACCATCAATGGCACCAATGATGTTGGGGATATGTCCCACGGCATATAAGTCACCTTTCACTGTGGGCAGATCCTCCACCTGCGGGAAAACAATGTAGCTGCGCATGTGTTTCAGCAGGGAAGATAACACTCTGGACAACATGTTAGAGAACATTGGCTGTGACATCCCTGAGGCCATGGCCACTGTTGTTTGAAAGGACCCACTTGCCATAAAATGGAACACTGACAGGACCAGCATTAGAGGGTGGATTCCTGTGGGATGACGGATAGCTGACATCAGGTCTGGCTCCATCTGGGCACACAGTTCCTGGATTGCGGCATGATCAAGTCTGTAAGTGATAATGATGTGTCTGTCTGCCATTGTCGAAAGGTTCACCAGGGGTCTGTACACCGGAGGATGCCGCCGTCTCATCACTAGCCCCAGTGGACGTGCCCTATGGAGGAGAAGGGTGAGCAGAGGGTCATACACCACATAGGTTTCACAAGGCTGTTTAGCACAATCGTGAAATAATCTCTGTGTGCCTTTGTCTGTCCGTATTCCTGGCCAAAATAGCTGTGACACAGTTAGTTAGCCTGCCACGTGTCCCCTTGAAATGGTCGGCTGCCTGACCTGTAAGGAGAGACAAGGGGAAATGAGGTAACTGCGCTGGCGTTGTGCAGCATCACGGTAGGCGGTCAAAGACCGCTGCACAATTCAGCATTGGTTATCATTGGGCCCTATGGGTTACAGGAGCCAATGACAATGAACTCCGGCGGTGACGGTACGCACTGCTGCGAACGTGACCACCATTTTCTATCTGTTACCTCACTTGATACCGGACCTTCAACAGGAGAGGACCTACACTGCAAGTGCTGCTGTGACCTGCGTCTGAAAGAGACAATGGCTACAGTGTCTGGACAAAGGACCCCTGACTTCACTACAGAGGAGTTGAAGAAACTGGCGGATGGGGTCCTCCCCCAGTACACTCTACTCTACGGTTCCTCCAGACAAACAGGTGAGGGAACTGTGTGCATGGAGGATGGGACATGATTGTGTTGTGTGTTGTGGATGGAAGAGACGGGAGGACAGGCCAGCATGTGAGGATGGTGAGTGTATGTTTTTCTGGGACAGAGTGGGAGGTTTGTTGCCAATGTGTGAGAACAACTGTACAGGGGAGTAACATCTTTTTTTACTTCACTATTCCCCTAGGTCAGCGCCCACCAGAAGAAGGGTATTTGGCGTGACATCGCCAAGGAAGTGCTGACCATGGGGGTCTACCATAGACCGCTGCCGTAAAAGATGGGAGGACCTGCACTGCTGGAGCAAGAAGTCGGCGGAGGCCCAGCTGGGGATGGCCTCCCAAAGTGGAAGGGGTGCCCGTCCCTGTCACGATTCACCCTGGGTTTACCATCGATGTTGGTGAGAAGTGGTGAACGGCCCCAGTTTCTGCAGGTCCTGCTTTGGCCGAGGTAGGGCCGACCCCTTCCGGTAGCCACGGTGCTGTTTGACAATAATAAGCCACTACAGTCCGTTCCCTCCAGAAGGAGTCCCAGAGTTAAAACCCCAAAAAGGGGAAAAAACCTCCAACAGGAACTCCCTGAAACAGAAGGAGGACACAAGGACGTTAGGAGGGAAGATACTGGAGTTCAGGAATACTGGAGACAAAAGACAGGTCAAGAATAACTGGCTTCACAAGAGGAAACCAGCTGGAGCGTGACTACCACCACAGGAGTGTTGCAACGCAATGAGAAAGAAGCTAGATTCCCCTTATATACCCCTAGACAGGGAGTGAAAAACAGGAAGTAGAAATACCACCATCTTGGATTGGGGAAAAGTCATGATTAATGATAGAGAACATGCACATAAAGATGAGAAGTAATGCATGCAGGGAAGAGAGGATGTGAACAGCATGCTGGGAAAGGGAAAAGCATGCATAAAAGGCAATCATGTGCATGCATTCGGCTTTTGCCTGTGTGACCGGTAAGTGAGGGCAAAGAGGGTTTACCGGGGTGTCGCGAACATGTGTGGATTAAGCAGAGTGTTAAGCGCGCTAAATGCGGTATGCGCGGCAGGTTTGAGACCCAACTCGGAGTCTCTTCCCCTGCTGCGTCTGCCCTGGAAGCGGCAGACAAAGAAAGGGGACGCAGCGAGTGCCGCAACCCCTGACTTGAGCCGCGGCTTCCCCCGCGGCTTCTTTGCGGGCCGCAGCGTCTCCAAAGTGCTGCACCGCGGCGGCCCGTGCTCGCGGCCGTGGCACGACAGTCCCACCATAACCACTCTGATGAATTGGATCCGGGTGGTGGCATATCTTGAGTTAGATGAGCACTTGAGGGTATCACAGCAGCCACAAGGGGGTGAGTACACTCTCATTCAGCTGACTCAGCGCACTTGATGAGATGTCGGGGTGGGGGAGGTGGGCTGTGGGTTCCCCTAGGCCAGGGAAGACGCGCAAAGGTAGATCCATCGATTTGCAGTCTCAGTCCCACTCCAACCCCAAAGGTAGTAGTTGCCCTCCACACCTAGTCAAGCTCCTATGGGTTCCAGTTGTGCATGAAATGGGTCTAGACAGAGTTCCCCCATGGGAATGTGCTTTTCCCCTGCACTGTAAGTGCATAGCTTTGTGCATAGGGCTGCGCCCTGTGTGTTATGTCTGCCAACAGTAGTGGTGTTGCAGGCATTGACCATGTGTCTCCTCTGTCTTTCCCTCCCTTTTTGTTTTGTCACCCTGTCCTTGTGTGCATTAGCATCATCTGGCGGATGAGCATTGGCACCGGAGCAGGAGGGAGCTGCAACCCACATGGCCCAGGAGGGTGAATGTACAGTGTCTGAAGGCACCAGTGGGACGGGGGGCGAGGGGAACTCCAGGATGGGGACAGGAGGGGGCACCAGCGACAGCGACTCCTCCTCTGATGGGAGCTCCCTTGTGGTGGCGGGCACCTCTGTGCCCACCGCAACAACAGGTACAGCCGCCACCCCCCCTACCAGCACCGCCCTCCCAGCAGACCCTCATCGAGTTTCCCATGCCCGCTCACCCAGGAGAGTGGGCATCTCTTCCGCCCCAGACACCTCAGGCCCTGCCCCAGTCAGCCCCACTGCCCTCAGTGAAGAGGCTATTGACCTCCTGAAATCCCTCACTGTTGGGCAATCAACCATTCTAAATGCCATCCAGGGTTTTGAGAGGCAGTTGCAGCAAACAAATGCATACCTGGGGGGTATTAATTCTGGCGTGGTGGCCCAACAGAGAGCATTTCAGGCTCTGGCCTCAGCACTGATGGCATCCATTGTCCCTGTGTCCAGCCTCCTCCCTCCAACTTCCTCTACCCAGACCCTATCCCCTGTACCTCAGCATATCCCATCAGACCAGCATGCACACTCATCAACACAGAAGAGTGGACATGGCAAACATAAGCACCACACATCCCACAGGCACTCACACAAGCACCATAACCATGCAGACACACCAATATCCACTGCCTCCACTGTGTCCCCGTCCTCCACATCCTCCTCCTCCCTGCCTGTCTCGTCTCCACTCACACCTGCATGCACTACATCTTCATCCACTACCTCCATCACCAGCACACCCATCACCACACACCGCTCATGTGCAATCACCACCCCTACTACCATTCACACATCCCCTGTGTCCTCTCCTAGTGTGTCTGTGAGCCCTCCTCCCAAACTACACAAACGCTGGAACACACCCACCCAACAGCCATCCACCTCACAACAGCCTCCGGCCCATGACCTTCATCCAAATTCAGAAGACGTACACCTCCTACAAACACTACCTCTTCCTCCACTCCCAAACCCCCTCCATCTTCCCGTCCCAGTGTGTCTAAGAAACTCTTCCTAGCTAACATTGACCTCTTCCCTACACCTCTCCCTCCCCCGTCCTTTCTCTAGGGCCAGGATGTCCAGGTCCCAGCCCAGCACCTCAGCCACCAAATCCTCCAGCAAGTCCTGTCACATCGCGGGCGACATCCATCAGGACTGCCAGTGTGCCACCTAGCGAGGCCAAGGATCAGCCCATTCCACCACCTGCCAAGGTGAAGAAGATGTCATAGGGAGAACCAGTGGAGAAAAGCATCCACTCCCCCAGTCCTTGGCAGGATGAAGCACTCTGGGCACAATGCCCCCTCAAGAACCAGTGGAGAAAAGCATCCACAACCCCAGTCCTTGGCAGGATGAGGCACTCTGGCCACAATGCCCCCTCCAGAACCAGTGGAGAATGACATTCACTTGAGAGACTGTGGCGTTGCACTCCCCAGGATAAAGAAGTGGGCAAACCACCCACTGGAGAAACTTGAGAGACTGTGGCTTTGCACTCCCCAGGATAAAGCAGTGGGCAAACCACCCACTGGAGAGACTTGAGAGAACGTGGCTTTGCACTCCCCAGGACCAAACTGTGGGCATGGATCCCCCTCGTGGAGCAATGGCGTCTTTCGTTCATCCGGCTGAGGTGCCCCCCTGAGGTGCCTGTTTATTTTCGATATGATGAACCAGCAGTGTTCTATCCGTTTCGAGTCAGGTATCATGTGTGGGCTTCGCCCATGCATTTTGGGACAACTGAACCACTGGTCCACGGACATTGATTTCATTCCTATCCAGACTTGTGTAGTTGGTGTACATATTTGTATATACTGATGAATTTAATTTTGGCCTATCTGATTTTTCTATCATTACACTCATTACAATAATTTCATTTGGTCCTTGCATTATTCCAGGGGGTGACGGGGTGTAAATGTATTGTTGATGCATGTATTTGTGTGCATGGTGTTGTGGGTGATGGTGAGGGTGGGGGGTGTTAAGTGGTACATGTGTCTTTCACTCTCTTTTCCCTCCTCCCCTCCCTTGTGTGCTAGGTGCAGTACTCACCGTGGTCATCACCGGCATCTTTGCTGCTCCTGATAGAAGAGGAGGTAAACCAACATGGGCAGGACCTGTAACTCGGGCTCCATGGCATCCTGGTTCCTCGTTGGGTGTCGAGGGGTGAGTGGTTTCCTTTCGAAAGACTGTTTCCGCCATGATTTTGATGGTGTTGGTACCGCCCAGGAAAAGCTGGCGGATTGGTGCCTTGTAATACGGTGGACGGTACATTGTGTTCCGCCTTTCTGTTGGCGATTGCCGCTGCAGTGTTTGTTTCTACCGCTGTGGAGGTCAGCGTGTTAAAGTGGCTGTCTATATTGGCGGTTTTCGCCATGGTCGTGGTTACATTTTTTTTTCGCCGGCCTGTTGGCGGTATCACTGCCGCTTTAACACCAACTGCCAGGGTTGTAATGAGGACCTTAGTGTCTTGAGATGAACCGCCGTGATAAAGCCTCTAGTGATAGTCAAGAAAATCAGTGTACAGCTGAAAAGGAACATTGGAGAGTCTCAATTTGACGTTAGAAAAGATGATTACTGTGAACTGAGAGGGCGAGGATGGGAATGGCTCTCTACAGTGCTGACTATCAAAGGGGAAATGTATATTTAACCATAAAAGTCTTCCTTTCAGAACACAAAACAACAGGATCAAAATAATTAGTTGGAACGTGGCAGATCTGGCCTCCCTTATAACCAGCTCCAGTATTGAGAGCTTTGTCAATGAGATAGATATTATGTGCTTTCAAGAAACTTGGGTGGTGAAGCCACTAACTATATATGGCTTCATAATAACTCAGTCGCCGGCACTGAAAAAGAACTTGTTTGGAAGACATATTGGAGGCCTTGCAATATATGTGAAGTTAGACCTAGCCGTCATAGTGATAAACTGGAAGAAATCAACAAGTGACATACAGGTGTTAACCATATTTGCCTTCACCTTTACAAATAAAACTATCCCAGTAACAGTCATAAACCTCTATATAAATCCCAGCCGAGGTAACAAACAGATGATGGCCATATCAATTGTGTCCTTGTTGAAGGAATTCTTATATGACATTCCAGATCACAAATTTGTGATTGCAGTAGATTTTAACATCCGCCATCTTGCTCAGGAGATAAGGTCCCACGGAGACCCCGCAAGATCAAATCTAGAAACTTTGTGCAAAGAACAAGAACTGAGAACAACTAACTGTAGTAAAACATTAGTGGGTATAACCATTCCTACATTTATTCTCGATAGATTACATCTTCCTAAATCCAGCACTGATATACAGATGATTAGCTCACAAGGTGATCAATAGAACTGAAAGTGACCATAATCCAGTGGCCATAGAAATTGACCTTGGTGTGATGAGACATGAGCCCTACAAAACTAGCGGTCACCAACTAACATCTGGCCTATGCCCACTAAGAAAATGATTAAATAGAGCATAACCTGAAAAACAAATTATGAGGCTTGGAAACAGGTTAATGGGCCAATAAATTATGAATCTGGGGAAACTGACAAATAGGGACCTGTGCTTAAGGACCTGCATGTCCATCTTTGGTAGATTGGACTCACTGGGCGCAGAAAAAAACTGCCGGCAAGCGGCAATTAATTAGGGAATGTATACAGAATAAAAGGAGATGACGGCAAGCAGAAACAAGCTACAGGGGAAACAAAACCTTTGCAATGGAAGCCAATAGAAGGCTTGCAAGGAAAGAGTATAAGGGAGCAGTATGGAAACTGAAGCTAAAAGAGACTCAAGAATGCTGGAATAGACTAGTGGCATTACTGCGGCCCAGCAAAAGCAGAGAATTCTGGGATTATGCAACTTCCTTTTACATGTGTCCGCAACCACTGCTAATGTGATCTCTGCCAGTGACAGGGAAAGGCACATGGGGATTCTCTATGTGGCTCAAAAGTATGCAAATACCTTGGGTACTACTGGTTGGCATCTAGAGGTTGAGGCTCCAGATGACACGGCATTAACCGTCACTATTAAAGAAGTGCAAGCGGTTCTTGGTAGCATTAGGCATGATGGAGTACCTGGCCCCAACGGTCTCCCAGGGAGCACATTTAGAGAGGATCAGGTGTTTTGGGCCAAACCGATGACCTCCCTATTTAATGACTTTTTACACTACTTGGTGGTCCCAGAGCCCTGGAAAGGCTCAATACCACATCCCATTTAAAAAAAAGGAGATAACACCCTGCCGGAGAAACAAAGGCTGATAGCCTTAGTAGATGTAGACGGCAAAGCCTACGCAAGGGTCTAGCTCCAAGAACTCGAAAGCTGGATAGTAGAAAATAACATTATACCTATATATCAGACCGGCTTCAGAACCAGCTCCTCTACCCTGGATAATGTTCTTGCGCTCTCATATCTATGCCAAAAAGCACTGAGACATCATCCCAGGCTCTCTTTGCATGCTTTATCGACTATAGTGTGGCCTTTGATGTGGTGGTGCATCACATCCTTTGGAAGAAATTGGCAGATTGGGGGATACCAAGAAGATTGTTAGCATCAATAATTGCATTATACTCTGACACCTGGGTGTGAATTAAAACTACAAACTCACATGTAACCAGGAAGATCAACACCAACAAAGGATTAAAAATTAAAACAGGGCTGCATTATTCCTCCCACCCTTTTTAACCTGTATACGGCGGATTTCGGCACGGAAATGCTTTGAGGAAGTATGTTGCCTCCGAGACTGGGTTGGACCATGCTGCCTATAATCCAATATGCTGGTGACCTGGGCTTGGACATATTATTACATATGGAAGACAAATACCATTACCTCGGAGTCTGCTTATCCAAAATAGGGAAAATATCATACCAGGTAGCGGCACTGACCGTCAAAGTAGAGAAAATCTCCTATGCTTTAGCAAAACTCTATCGCCGGCTTGAGGCACTGACACCAGAACCAATAAGGAGAGTGATAAAGTGATAAAGACGAAATTACTACCTGAATTCCTTATGGTCACCTTGCATTTCCGGGCAGATTAACAACTTCATTGGAATATTGCCAGATGAGGGCTTATAAAATGGTATTTCAGATCCTTAGATCAACTGGACACGCAGGGATACGACTGGAACTAGAGATAGCAAAAATGGATACAACATGCAAAACGGACATGATTAAGTTCCACCAGAGTATCTATAAAGCTAACACCAACAGCCTTAGAGGGGTCCTGAAAGCTATTTTTAAAGATGAAACTAGTAGTTGGGCTATTTACTTAAGACAGGCCGTGGAACAGATGAGTCTGATGCCATGCTACATATCAGATTCCTCTATCACGAAGGCTCTGCTAAAGAAGAACTTAAAAGAACAAGGCGCCCAACCCTCCAGGGAAAATGATATCTCTATAATAAGGTATATCAGAGGAGCCATGGGTTTAATCTAATCTTAAAAAAATACAAAACGCCAGCCTTATATGAGAGTACCATTAGGAGCTCGAGTGTTTCAGAACATCATGCAAATGTTCCTTGTAACTCTCCCTCTTTAGGACTATAGGCGTAAATGAAAATTCTCACAAGGGTATTTGCAGGAATGCCCCCGGTTTCAATGCCACACTGAATCGATAGCACACCCTGTATGCTGTTGCCCATGTCTGGCCTCAGAGTGACGTCAGTTCTTATAACCTTTGTTCCTGAAACATGGGCTGAGGACATGTAAAGAGGCTGTAAGACATATATTTACTACAGTGGTCCCCATGGGATTGGCCTGTTTTTGGAAATTTTTCTTTACAGTGAGAAAGGCACTACAATGTGCGCAAGGCCAAATAAGGGTGGGAACCAACATGGGGGACACAGCCCACACAGAAACCTTGTTGATGAAATGGCTCCTACCTCCCAACTATTTTCATTGACTTCTTATATAAAGAGGCTTCTTGGGGCGTGGCCGGGCCACAAAGAAAAATGGCCACCTAAGTTGCGAGCTCCGTGCCGCGGCGATCCCGGGAGGCGGCGGGGGCCTAGCGGCCGCCGGAACACACACCCTACTTGGCATTGGACCCCTTCTGTTATCATCTAGCTCCTGATCTGCGCTGAAAAGGCCCGCCATCGTGAACCTGAAGACCTGCAGCGTGCCTTGATAGTGGAGGCCTACCCAAGGGGCGGAGTCGCGTTGTTCCAGCCCCACGGCCGGCTCGCCGACAACAAACAAAACTGACGCGGAGGGCCTCAGAGACCCTCCCAGCATCCCAGACCCCTGGCCCCCGGTGAAGGGACTCACTGGAGCACCAGAGGACCCGCAGCGCGCCTCAGTGACAGAGGCCCTGCCGAGCGGGCGGAGCCACGCCCTCGGAATCCGAGTCGGAGTGGATTCGCCGACACTACAATAACCAGCTCCACAGGACCGGCTCTGTGCGCACCAGCCTCAGCGGGAGACGCCGTGCCACCCTGCCAGCACCCCTCCACCTGACCATTGCGCTTTCCCCCCTCCTCCCTCTGAGAGAGAAAAAGGAAAAGAACAGGAGGAGAAAGGAGGGGAGAATGAGAATGAAAGGAGAATAAGGGAGGAATAAAGGGCAGCCAGCATCTGGTGAGAGACAGACACCCGCATCCCCCTCTCCATAGGACAAGAGGGACGAAGACGAGGAAGGGGAAATAAAATAAAGAAATAAATAAATAACAATAAAATAAATAAATAATAAAGGAAAAAAGAGAATAGAAGAAAAAAAGGAAGGAGAATCAAGCAAGAACAAAGAGGCAAGCTCCACTACCACCTACCCCCTCGCCCCTCCCAGGCCACCCAGACACTGGAGCAGGGACAAGCGCCCCCGCCGTTGTTGACAGGTATCAGTTGGGCCCCAGCGACAACAGGAAAGGTGCCCAGGAACACATGCCGCCAGCCACGACGGATTGGTGGCAAAATAACATGAAGAAGGACTTGCCTGCCCCTCCTTCAATACCCCCTGCAACTCACCTTAACTGGAGGAGTGCCCTGCAATGACGTCTACCAACGGCAGCAAGTAGTGGACACGGTTTCATCAACGCTCTGGACAAGGACGGGCCCCACACCTGTTTCATCATTTCGGCGCCCTAATCACCATACCCTTCCTGCCTGACGACAACAGTAGATCACCACATCCGCAATAGCCACTGGGTTGGTACAAATAAAGGGGGGAAAAGGAAAGAGGAGGAAAGAAAACAGAAGGAAAACAAAAAAGGAGAAGGAACAGAGACAAGGATCGGCCGATTCGTAAACCTCTACCCCCATCGTAGATGGGATCCAACTGGGTAGTCCCCGCAGACTGGCAAGGCGATGCCCAGTAGCAAGCTGAACCATAAACCTGCTGGCAAGCCGGCACGGCAACTACTATTTTCGGAGGCGCTCCACCATAAATGCCCAACTTCCATACCGACATGTCCTCACACATCATCACCCCCAACCGAGCCCATCGCGATGTCTGCACAACAATGGAACGGATACTACAGGAGACCACCAGCGTCAGCCGTCGAATAGAGGGTATGGACGCTTCCATAACCTCACTGACCCTAGAGACCACAGACCTTTCCGGATAGGCCAGCATGAAATCCGAATAACAGCTGTCGATTCCAAAGATACCAACGAAGGCAGAAAGGCCTTTCTAGCTCTAAGACCCCGACTTCGCCAACTGGAGATGAAATATGGCCAAGGATTTTTACAACCCCAAAGAATTGAGACTTTTTCTTGACCTTTTTCAACACCTGCTCATGGAATCTACCAGCAGAAGCCATCCACAAGATACCTCAGGGGATGACGAAGGTAACGGAACTTCACCCCCAGGAATGGAGAAAGCAAGTACGGCCCCATATGACGCCGACACTTGTCAAAGGGGCAGGGAGATGGACAGACTAGCTAGATCGCACAATGACAGGGGTCAGGTCCTACATGCCGTGGCAGTCCTCACCCAGCTATCGGAAAGAGACAAATCCTGCTCCCCTCTAAAACCAACAACTGTATCCCCCTGAGTTGGTGACTTGATACAGTGCATGTGTGAGACAATTGCAAGAACACTGAAGCGCGATCACAGACAACCGCATGGACGGATGAGTACATATTCGGATCCAGCATCTGTGTCTTCCTTATAGCTGTTAATATACCTATACCCTCCACAAAGTATTATAAGGCTTTATAATGTGACAATGTGACGTAAACTGCTTCTAGCATAAGACAGGGTACACACATTAGTGCCCAGACTAGACTTCACGACTCCCACAGGCTACATAAGAGTCAGGGCCTAGCTCTGTAATGGCGTTACCAAACACCTAATAAACAAACTGGCATCCCCTTACCGCGCTGCAGAACATCCAGCAGCAATGATACAACACAAGCTAAACGCGACCTAACACGAAATCCATACTGTTAACATTTACGCCAGAACCTGTTAACCCCCACCACTCATCCAGGGGCCAAAATGAAACTAAACTATACTCTGCGATATAAAACCTAATACACAACAGTATGGCAGCATGATACGAAACCCTGACATAGGGGATATCATGCCATAGAGACATCCTGTTACACATCACAATGATATTATACAAGGCCAGAAGCATAGAATAAAGACAACATACGTAAGCGCACCTTAAAGCCTCCTTCCGGTGCAACATTGTCTTATCATATATGACTGTAACCGACCCCACGGACAAACAGACGAACAATTACCCGGACCTAACAATTGCGCTCCCCTCATAACTGTCGACATCTTTTCCAACAGACAACTAACACAAGCGTGCCCTCTATAATGTACTGCTGTAAACTGCGGTATTATAATATAAACTATCAGGAGCTTATACCGAGCACACGTACTCATATCCAGACTAGTTACCGTTGACATCTGCAGCTTCCACATGGGACAGGGCTTCGCCCGACCACGATTGTTCCACATGTCTAGCTAACAAACTGGCAGCACCTGAACGTACTTTACTTTACAGTATTATGACATAATATTACAATACAAGGTATATACAGCATAGTAAGAACAGTCTAACAGATGATAATGTGATAGTATGGCAAGGAATTATGTTATATTACGTTATAAGAATTAACAAGTTACAGTGATATTGTGTTACGTGTTAAAGTGACATTATATAAGTATGGAAGTAGTTAAGATGTTATATGCCAGTACTTTTCCAAACCTTTGCCCGACCCAGTACTACATTGTCCCACACCCCCTCACCAAGCTTCCCTCCCTCCCTCTCCTTTCACCTCCCCTGCCCTCCACCCCCATAAAATACCCCCCCACAAACATTAACCCCTACCCCTTCCCTCCCTACCAAACCACCCCTATAACGCAGGACTCTATATGACAGCACTAACCAAACATGGCTACTGACCACCATCCCATAACTGTGAGCATTCGAACCACGCAAGACACCGCACTAGCTACCATTCGCCACCAGATAGACCTCCTCCCATATACAATCACATTATACTAGCACAATGCTAAACCTCCAGTAAAACTCTAATACTCTATAGACCAAGTCCTCCCCACTGCCCACATGTCGCCACCCATCCCCCCATTCCCATCCAGGATAACAAACCCCGATCATCATTATTATCATGGTCACTATCCTCCCTCAAGTTCCCTTTACAACACACTTGTGGCTTTCTCCTCCTCCCCGGAACTCATGCAACCTTTTGTCATAAGACAATATCGGTTGCCCTCTGTCTCCCCCTCGCCTCCCCGGCAGAGATCGTCCCGACAGCAATAGGAGTTACGATAGGAACCAGACCCGCTGTTTCCAGATCTATCCTTAGGGGACGTCGGACCCCTAGGCTCTCCCTTTCCCTCCCTTCTTCTTCTCTTCTCTATACTACTTCTCGCACCCCCTCCTCTTCTATACCCTCCCCCTTTTCTTTCTCTCTTCTCCGTCCCCGCTCCCCCCTTCTTCTTCAGTAGGAACACCCAGTCCCCACCAGCTGCCCCTCCACCCTCCAAGCCATCACATTATAACAAGCATAGCCTTCACCCCAACAGCTGAAGTAGCCCCCCATCTACTATGACCGCTCTCGGGATCGCTGAGACCTCACCCTACTGCTTAGCATGTCAGGGAAAGCCTCCCATGCGACACATCCACTACGAATCCTCTCCTGGAATGTACACTGCATGACGAGCTATATTAAACGGAAAAATATATTGTTCTATCTCCAATCTAAAAGAGCGGACATAGTCCTGATCCAAGAGACACACCTTGATAACCTGGAGTCCAGTAAACTCAGACGGGACTGGGTAGGAAAGGTCACCTTTAGCTGTTGCCCAACAGACCGGGAGTGGCACGCCTCGCAAATGCGGAGTAGCAATACTAATGCGCAAGTCCCTCCCGATTACAATCATTAAAACATGGAACGATGCGGAGGGAAGATATATATTTGCTAAATTAAAACTAGGAAATACTTTCCTATGTGTGGGCTCCGTTTCTGCACCAACCGGCACAAAGAGACCGTTTTTCCTACAATTAAATCGTCTTCTGACCGAAATCAGAACCACCCGTTACATTATCAGGGGAGACTGGAACCTTGCCAGAGATGCCATACTGGACCGGACAGGCTCCATTGATGCAGGTAATAATCATGACAGGGCATTACTGACAGACCTAACCACGGATGCAGGTTTAGTTGACTGTCGGAGACTAACACACCCAAAAGATAAGGAATATACTTTTCTATCATCTCTCCACGGTACCTAATCATGCCTGAACTATTTCTTTGTATCACACACCATAATCCCCCAAATGCAAAACACCAGTATCCTAGATAGGGGACTCTCAGACCATTCCCCGATACTACTCCTGATCCAAGCAGGTTTAGCCTCCCCCGGTCGCAAACCATGGCGCTTTGCTATACGTAGATACCGCTCTCCCCAAGGGAAAGAACAACTTAAGGCCCATAAATCCACATATATGGCCGAAAACACAGGTACTGTGGCTTCCAAACAGGTCTTATGGGCAGTGGCAAAGGCGACTCTGAGAGGGAATATGATGCGTCATGCAGCACTAGCCAATAGAGACAGAGAGACCCGCCAACACACCTTAGAAAACTCGATCCAGAACCTCACCAAACAATATACCGCCCAGCTGTCCTCCGCGCCGCGCCGCTCTCTCGAACAGGTCCGAATGGCGCACAATGAGCTCTATACATCACAGGCGGAATAAGCTTTGCAAAGACTATGCGGTCGTCACTATGAGCAAGGTGAGAAGGCAGGATTTGACAGAGAGAATCTGCCTCTGCTATCCCGGCCATAACGTCCTCTTCCAGAGTGGTATTGACCGGCCGGCAAGATATTGTGAACGAATTTGCTACATATTACCAACATCTTTATACTCCTGAAATAACGACCGACCATGTACAGACAGAGGCATTTCTTACCGCAGCCAATATACCCTGTCTTTCGGAGGCAGGCTGAGCTCTTCTAGAGGGCGATATAAGCAGGGAACAAATAACACAAGTTATTGCAAACCTCACTTACCATAAATCTCCGGGAGAGGACGGATTCCCTGCTGAATTTTATAGATGGGCCGGGGAAGAGGCAATTACTGCCGTGCACGAGGCACTTACGGAAGCATGTCAGGAAGGCTCTTTGGGCGCTCTGTCCAGCAGGGCTACGATTGTCGTCCTGCCCAAGCCAGGGAGAGACCCCCTACTCTGTGGCAGCTATCGCCCCATCTCCCTCCAGAACGGAGATGTCAAACTCCTAGCCAGCGTCCCAGCAGCATGTCTACGTAAAGTGATACCGTCCTTGATTCATAATACTCAAGTGGAATTTGTGCCGGGTTGCACCTCCATGCAATCACATGCGTACCCTCTGTCATACCCTACTGGAATCATTACATCTACTAGAGGAAGCCCTGGCTCTATCTCTCGATGCGGAGAAAGCATTTGACCGCATCGAATGGCCCTACCTGTTTACCACAATGAAACACTTTGGCCTCGGAGAACAATTTATCTCCAAAGTCTGATTACTGTATGACCATCCCACGGCACAAGTTAATTGCGGGGGCTTTCTATCAGACCCATTCCCCATTGGAAGAGGCACCCAACAGGGTTGCCCCCTGTCACCGCTCCTATTCCTGCTAGCAATGGAACCTCTGGCAGCTATTATATGGAACTCCCAACAAATAAAAGGTATCCCACTAACAGGGGGTTCCTCCAAAATCTACCTTTACGCGGATGACATCCTACTAACCTTGTCCGACCTAGAAAGATCCTTGCCATCACTACACTCTATCATAGAGGGCTTTGTGCCTTTATTCGGATACTGGGTAAACTAGGACAAGAGCGAATCGCTGCCCCTATCCCGCATAACAACGAGAGCTGCAATCCATGGCCTCCCATTCAAATGGACCCCGACTCGCCTTAAATATCTAGGAACGTATATCAAACGAGGCCTGGCACACATAATCAGGGACAACCCCTACCCTCTTATATCCCGGATGAAACAGGACTTCACCAAGTGGTCACTACTGGGCCTATCCATGTGGGACAGGACACAGGCGGTTAGGATGGTTACCCTCCCGCGCTTCACATACATATTAGGCATGCTCCCTCTACAGGTGCCTCTCTCATCACTCCGAATGATCGATGCCTCAATAAGGACCTTTGCCCGGAGCTCCACATGCTCAAGGCTGAAACCTGCAACAATATTGGCACGACGACCCTATGGAGGCTTAGGCCTACCCTCTGTAGAACAATACTCACTAGCCCTACAACTATCACAGCTAGCCTACACATTCCCAGAAACCCTGGATCCCCCACCATGGGTAGCCACGGAGAAACTCCTACCGGGTCAGCATGCAGAGATAGGAGGGATACACACTAACTACCCCCACTTATCTAACCCCATCCTCATGGCCACAAACGCAGCATGGCGCAAAGTTCACCGCCTACTGGGCATACACCCTTTCTTGCACATCCAGGCCCCTATAGCAGGAAACAGAGGCATAAAAATAGGAGGAAACATCCTTAGGTGGCCCCAATGGAACAACGCTGGTACCCACAATATATCCCAAGTCATAGATGGCGATTGCTTCCGAACCTTTGCCTCCCTACAGGAAGAGTTTGGCATCCACAATAACCAAGAGGGGCGATACATACAGCTTAAGCATTGCATGTGCAGACCCCTAGGAACCCCCCATGGACGCTCAAAGCCTCACCCATTGTCACTTACCTACTGAAGTGGGGTCGACACAGAGGCGTTATGGCCAGCCTATACGCAGAGCTAACAAACCATCTTTACTCGCAGCCCCTCCTCGAACGACTGCGCTTAAAGTGGCAGGATCGACTCGAGGTCACCTATACTGAAGAGGAATGGTCGGACATAATAGAAGCCCTTGACAGGGGTGACCGCGAAGCCGGCCTGAAATTTTGTCTATTTTAAGTCCTCCGAGAATGGTATTGGACCCCCATAAAACTCTTCAGGGCAGGCTTGATGCCACACGCAAAGTGTTAGCGATCTACAGACCTCCATTGTGACCTACTTCCCATTCTATGCCATTGCCCGACGATACAACCCTTATGGGAAGCTGTGCGCCATACTCTGGCAGACTCCATTCAGATACTAAACCCGACACTGCCATCACTCATTCTTCTACATGATATGTGCCCGTACCCTTCCCTATCACGACCCCACAAACGGTTACTCCATACGGCAATTGCCACAGCCAAAATCTGCATACTCCGAAACTGGAGGTCCAGCATTGCCCCAACACCAACAGAATGGATGACAGCCATGTTTCAAACCGCCACCCACGAGTGAGTAATCTACAACTTGCAGGATCAAGCTGCACTATTCACGGAGGTTTGGAGCCCCTTCCTGGCAAGACCATGAGGCAGGTGGTGGACGGTCGGCGGACGGCAGTTGTTATCCCAGAACTCCCCCCTCCTCCCCCGTCTCCCTTTCCCTTTCTCCCCCCCCTTTCCCTTCATCCCCTAGGCCACCCGCCTTGGTAAACGTCCTACACCTTGGACCGTTTAAACACGTATTCAATGACTTCCTTCCTCCCCTCCTACCCGACCAGTGTGTGACCATCTAATGCATGCATGAAGAACTCGCCCCGTAAAACATCCCAACCTATATCTCCACGGATATTCCCCTGACCACTCCCTCCCCAGCATTATCCTTTCCCAAGCACTGGAATCTTTACCTCATATTGCAACTACCTAGGCACACACATGCACTCCTCCTCCAGCTCTTCTTCTTGGCAGAGGTTCTTCTTGATCAAGACATGTTCTACCAGTTTGGGGTTTTAGGTCCACTACTTATACTCCTTTCTGCCTTTGAAGTTAACAAACTTCAACGAAAAGTGTCCATTGTTCACAAGATCCTGCCTTGCCAAGGTCTGGCTCCAGACTCACACAAGGGAGTTGGGGACTGCATTGTATGAGGGCAGGCTCAGCCCTTAAGGAGTAAGTGTCCACTCCTCCCTCCACTCTAGACCAGATGGCCCATCAGGATATGCAGGCTACACCCCAGGTCCCTTTGTGTCGCTGTTTAGTGGAGATTCCCAAAAAGCCCAACTGTCAATCTTACTCAGACGGGGAATACACACGCAGGCAGAGTCAAATAAAGGTCTAAACAAGTAAAAGCCCAGTTTCTAAAACTGACAACTTAAAAACCAACTTTACCAAATATCTAGTGCCAAAAACATGGGGAACAGAATGTCATCAAAAGAGGACATTTATCAAAGTTTGTGACGTTCCTAACTGTTTGCCTTCCTTATCAATTTTTTTTTAGCCCCTGTTATACTAGGGGTATTAAACTGCTATACACTGACCTCTTTAACAAATCTTGTGCAGGGGGCTCAGAATCCAATATGTTCCTGCTATAATGAGGTACACCATACCAGTGACCCCTGTTTCTCCTGCTCTTCAAGCTAGCCATTGAACCTCTACCGGAGTGGATTAGGATAGGCATAGTGGTTCAGGGGTTCAAAAGGGGCCCTGGAACATTGGATAAGATTGCATTGTACACTGACGATGTCCTCATATTCTTAGCAGACCTCATCTGCACACACCTTGAACCCCTTCTTAAGTGCTGACCCGCCACTTAACTTCAGCTGTACCTCCTGCATTTACTTCTCCTCCCCGTGCCCACCTGAAAATACAAGAACTGAGGGAAAATTCTTCCTCTGACACATTACATCTCTCTTGTAAATAGTGGTGTGTTAAATTTGTTCAATTTGCTTTCACGTAATTATGCAAAATTACTTTGAAATGACACAGAATTAGATTCAATTATGTAAAATGCAAATCTATCATTTTGCGCCATGTTGTAGCATTCTCACTTCTTTTTTAGGCATGAGGACACATTAAATACATTTTTACTGTGAATAACACTTAATTACATGAAGTGGCATCATAGCATAATTTCGGAAATTTGCATACCAAGCATAACATAAAATTCTTGAAATTACACAAATTACACTTATTTAAAATGTTATTCAAACCTGTCTGATGCACAATGCACTCTCTCTGATTGTGTTCCAGAGGCAGGATTCAAGGAAACGATGACGTCTATTGAACAGGCTCAGGGAATTCTCGCTCATAAAACAAGACTTTATGGGAGAAGTCTGGATGATCCGAGAGATGGTCAGCTACTAACATTAACTGGTGCATTAGCCTCAATGATTGCAGCTATTTTGTCTTGCCTTCCTCCCCAAACCTCCCCACCTCCTGTAGACCCGTCTCCCAGTTTGTCTGCCATGACAGTTTCCTTTGCAACCCCTTTTTTTTATTTCTGTGGAGTGTCTAGTCCTGTCGAGGCCAACTAATTCACGTCAGAGGATGATCTGAACATTCTCATCAAAACAGAGAGACAGGGATGGACAATGTCTTTTGGCCTTAAGGCAGGACCCTGGGTTAGACACATCCTCTTGCCTGGGGTCAGATTTCATTATTTAGGTTAACATTGAACACTTGAGCTTCAACATTTTTGGATTTTTAATACCTTTGTAGACATACTTGTTTCCCTTTTTTATAATTTGCTCAGTAGCATCCATGTTAGCTGTTCCCTTCTGCCTTCTGAATTAAGTCAGTTTTTCTTTTTGGTCATTTCGACATGATTTTGAAAAAGATGTATTTAACAGTAGAAAACCTAACAAACCTAGATTTCCAATCTGCCTTATGACTTACAATAGTTTTACATTGAAGAGGATTCTTCTGTTTGTCATTTTGACTCTAATTAGAAAATATATATATACATCAAAGTAAAATCTAACCTAACATAGGCCCTCGTTCCGACCCTGGCGGTTTCAAACCGCCAGGGTGGAGGGCAACGGAAGCACCGCCAACTGGCTGGCGGTGCTTCCTGGGCTATTCTGACCGTGGCGGTAAAGCCGCGGTCAGAAAAGGGGATTTGGCGGTTTCCCGCCGGATTTCCCCTGGCCCAGGGAATCCTCCATGGTGGTGCTGCTTGCAGCGCCACCATGGGGATTCCGACCCCCTTCCCGCCAGCCTGTTCCTGGCGGTAAAACCCGCCAGGAACAGGATGGCGGTAACGGGTGTCGTGGGGCCCCTGGGGGCCCCTGCACTGCCCATGCCACTGGCATAGGCAGTGCATTGGCCCCCTAACAGGGCCCCACAAAGATTTTCACTGTCTGCTTTGCAGACAGTGAAAATCGCGACGGGTGCCACTGCACCCGTCGCACCCCTGCAAATCCGCCGGCTCCATTCGGAACATCTTCTAGGGTCGGAATGACCCCCATAATGTCTTTCTTTAATGAAGGTTACAATGTATGATGCATTGTATGTCCTTCAAAGAAAAAGGCTAGTTTTTTAGAAAATGCTTTCAATGTATCCGTACTATTTTAAAGTAGCTTACTTTTGAAAACACACTAAGAATAAAATATAAATATAAATTGCATACAATGTATTTTTACTTACTGTTGGAAAATGGGTTATTGGTAAGGGCAGGTAGGTACCTACACCTAGCAACAAGCCACTAACCTCCACTTAGGTACAGTTAGGTCTCAGTAAATTAACCCCAGCTCAACCCTTGGTAGCTTGGCAACGAGCGTCAAGGCTTAACTTAGGAGACAGTGTGTAAAGCATTCAAATATCACAAAACAGTAATTAAATAAAACACAGGAAACAGTTTAAAAATCCAAAACCAATTTATAAAAATAGTTTATATTTTTATCTTTAAAATGACACAAAAACGAATAAAATTGGTTAAGGGGAACCGGAGATATGAATTTTTAAAGAATTATTATTTTTCTAGCTCTTCGAAACAAAAAGCGCCAATCGGGTCATCTGGTTGCACCTCGACCGGGGCAAAGTCAAAGTTTCAGGCCGACCGCGATGGAGCCCTGCTCGGCTACAAGTCGCGGGAGGCCTCGGTTAAAAAGTTACCTTCTGACTTAGTCTTTATTTTGAAGATTTTCTTCAGCGGGACGAACCTGCCAGTTGAATCCGACCTCCTGGAGCCCTTGTCCGGATACGCGATGTGAGTTTCCTCGGTGGAGATTTTTATCTTCGGACTTAGTTGTTTTTTCGAGGTGAAAATCCTTCGACCGGGGTAAACCTGGATCCTGATCCGACGTCCATGGAGCCCTTCTGGGATACGATGGCTGGGAGGTCCCGGTCAACTTTTTACCTTCGGACTTAGGGGCTGATTCTAACCCCGGCGGTCTTCGACCGCCGGGGCCAGGGTCGGAGGGAGCACCGCCGACAGGCCGGCGGTGCCCCACAGGGCATTCTGACCGCGGCGCTTTGGCCGCGGTCAGAAAGGGTAAACCGGCGGTCTCCCGCCGGTTTACCGCTGCCCTCAGAATCCCCCATGGCGGCGCAGCTTGCTGCGCCGCCATGGGGGATTCTGACCCCCCCTACCGCCATCCTGTTCATGGCGGGAAAGCCGCCATGAACAGGATGGCGGTAGGGGGGGTCGCGGGGCCCCTGGGGGCCCCTGCCGTGCCCATGCCAATGGCATGGGCACGGCAGGGGCCCCTGTAAGAGGGCCCCGCAAGGTATTTCAGTGTCTGCCTTGCAGACACTGAAATACGCGACGGGTGCTACTGCACCCGTCGCACCTTCCCACTCCGCCGGCTCGATTACGAGCCGGCATCCTCGTGGGAAGGGAGTTTTTCCCTGGGCTGGCGGGCGGTCTTTTGGAGACCGCCCGCCAGCCCAGGGAAAAACTCATAATACCCTCCGCGGTCTTCTGACCGCGGAGCGGTATTATGGGGGCGGAATTCTGGCGGGCGGCCTCCGCCGCCCGCCAGAATTAGAATCACCCCCTTAGTCTGTTTTTCGGAGGTTTTTCTTTACCGGGAAGAACCACGAAGTCAGGCCAGGTCGCGGTTGAGGCAAGCCGGCTAGAATTTCCGCGGCGGGTCGGTCCCTCTCTGGAGCTTTTTTAAAAAAATTCTCAAATCTTCTCCAAACTTCTGGGGCTTCACCCAGATGTTCTTTTAAGGTTCTTTTGGGATCCACAGCTCACCCCAAGGGTCCAGAAGTTCTGAGATGATCCTTGGGGGGTGCAGACTTCAACTCCCAGAATGCACCTGGCGCAAACTCCCAAGAGTCAGTAACCACCAGTACCTGTCCAAAAAGTGTGGGGGTGATCAGGGCAAAAAGGAGGACTTTCCTACACTGCCCCCCCCAGATGAAAGGTGATGGGTACTAACCTACACCCTGGTAGTCCTCATCAGCTAAGTGGAAAAACCTGGAAAGGCCATCTACATTGGCATGGGCAGTCCCAGGTCTGTGCTCCACTGTGAAGTCCATCCCCTGTAGGGAAATGGACCACCTTAACAGTTTTGGGTTCTCCCCCCTCATCTGCATCAACCATCTAAGAGGTCTGTGGTCAGTTTGTACACGGAAGTGAGTGCCAAACAAGTAAGGCCTCAACTTCTTCAGGGACCAGACCACAGCAAAGGCCTCCCTCTCAATGGCACTCCATTTTTTCTCTCTGGGGAGTAGTCGCCTGCTGATGAAGGCAACTGGGTGATCTTGGCCCTCTTCATTAACTTGTGCTAACACTGCCCCAATCCCTTCCTCTGAAGCATCTGTTTGCACTACAAACTCCTTGCTATAGTCAGGGGCCAGTAACACTGGTGCTGAACACATAGCCTGTTTTAGGGTGTCAAAAGCTTTCTGACACTCTGGGGTCCAAATGACCTTCTTGGGCTGTTTCTTGGAGGTAAGCTCAGTCAGAGGGGCCACTATGGTCCCAAAATTCTGAACAAACCTCCGTTAGTACCCAGTCAGGCCAAGAAAGGCCCTGACCTGAGTCTGGGTTTTAGGAGCCTCCCAATCCAGGATAGTCTGGATCTTGGGCTGGAGAGGTTGTACATGGCCTCCACCAACAAGGTGGCCCAGGTACACAACTGAGCTTTGCCCTATCTGGCACTTGCTTGCCTTGATAGTCAGGCCTGCTTGAAGCAGGGCCTGAAGCACTTCCTTCAGGTGGACCAGGTGGTCCTTCCAGGTGGAACTAAATACAGCTATATCATCCAGATAAGCTGCACTGAAAGATTCCAACCCAGATAGGACTCTATTCACCAACCGTTGGAAGGTGGCAGGAGCATTTTTCATGCCAAAGGGCATCACCTTGAACTGAAAGTGGCCCTCTGGTGTGGAAAATGCTGACCTTTCCTTAGCTCCTGGACTTAAGGCAATCTGCCAATATCCTGAGGTCAGATCAAATGTGCTCAGGAATTTGGCAGCCCCCAACCTGTCAATGAGCTCATCAGCTCTAGGTATGGGGTGAGCATCAGTCCTAGTGACTGCGTTTAGACCTCTGTAGTCCACACAAAATCTCAATTCTTTCTTCCCACCTTGGGGATTAGGTTTGGGCACCAGTACCACTGGACTGGACCAAGGACTATCAGAGGGCTCAATTACCTTGAGCTCCAACATCTTAGCCACTTCAGCTTTGATGTTGGCCTTGACCTGGTCAGACAGCCTGTACAGCTTGTTCTTGACAGGCAAGCTGTCACCAGTGTCAACATCATGGACACACCAATTGGTGAGTCCAGGAGTCAGGGAGAACAGACTAGCAAACTGTTCCAAAACTTGTTTGCAGTCTTTTTGTTGCTGATCTGTCAATTTAGGAGAGAGTACCACTTTCTCCACTGACCCATCTTGTGCCTTTGAGGACAGGAGGTCTGGCAGAGGTTCACCCTCCTCCTCCTTCCCTTCATCAGTGACCATCAGCATGGTCATGTCTGCCCTGTCCTGGTGGGGTTTAATCCTGTTAACATGCAGGATCCTGTGAGGATTCCTGGGCGTGCCAAGATCCACCAAGTAGGTGACCTCACCTTTTTTCTCCAGAATTGGATAGGGCCCAGTCCATTTGGCCTGAAGTGCCCTAGGAGCCATGGGCTCCAAAACCCACACCAGCTGTCCTGGGTGATACTCAGGCATGGTAGCCTTCTGATCATGCCAGAGCTTCATGAGCTCCTGGCTGGCCTCCAGGTTTCTGCTTGCCTTCTTCATGTACTCAGCCATGCGTGACCGCAGGCCCAGCACATAATCTAGCACATTCTCCTTGGACTCTTTGAGGGGCTTTTCCCAAGACTCTCTCACCAAGCACAATGAGCCTCTTACAGGGTCCCCAAACAGTAACTCAAAGGGGCTGAATCCAACCCCCTTCTGTGGCACCTCTCTGTAGGCAAACAGCAGGCATGGGAGGAGGACATCCCATCTCCTCCTGAGTTTGTCAGACAAACCCATGATCATGCCCTTCAGGGTCTTATTAAATCTTTCCACCAGACCATTGGTCTGTGGATGATAGGGGGTGGTGAACTTATAAGTAACACCACACTCATCCCACATGGCTTTCAGATAGGCTGACATAAAGTTTGTGCCCCTATCTGAGACCACCTCCTTTGGGAACCCCACTCTGGTGAACACACCAAGTAGGGCCCTAGCCACTGTGGGAGCAGTGACTGTCCGGAGGGGTATTGCCTCAGGGTACCTGGTGGCATGGTCCACAACCACCACAATGTACCTGTTACCTGAGGCAGTTGGTGGGTCTAGGGGACCAACAATGTCAATCCCCACCCGCTCAAAGGGAGTCTCAACCACTGGCAGTGGTATCAAGGGAGCCTTTGGATTGCCCCCTGTCTTGCCACTGGCTTGACAGGTGACACAGGAGATGCAAAACTCCTTGATTTTCTCTGACATTTGGGGCCAATAAAAATGGTTGACCAGCCTGTTCCAGGTCTTGATCTGTCCCAAATGACCAGCCAAGGGGATATCATCGCTTAAGGTAAGGAGGAATTCTCTATACTTCTGGGGGACCACTACTCTCCTAGTAGCCCCTGGTTTGAGGGCCCTTGCCTCAGTGTAGAGAACTCCATCCTCCCAGTAAACCTTGTGGGTCCCACTGGTATCCCCTTGTTCTTGCCTGGCAGCAGTCTGCCTCAGGCCCTCAAGAGTGGGACACTCTCTTTGTCCCTGGCACAAATCTTCTCTGGTGGGCCCACCTGCCCCTTGCAGTTCTGCCAAGTCAGGCAGAGTTTGCAGGGAAAGTGTCCCTCCCTCAGAGTTCAGATCCTCCCCCTCAGGGTTGGATTCTTCCTGACCCTCTGTACTTGTAGGGGCTGGCAAGCCAGACCCAGTGCCCTTTCTCTTCTTCTTGGAGGCTTGGCCCATTGTTCCAGGGTCCAAGTGTCCAGCATTTCCCTGTTGTGCTGCCTGTGACCTGGTCACAGCACACACCCATTCAGGGAGGTCCAGCATCTGTGCATGGACCCTTCTCCCCACCTCTGACCATTCAGATGCTTCAAGATCATTTCCCAGCAGACACTCTACTTGGAGGGCAGGAGCTACAGCTACCTTCTTAGGGCCAGTCACACCTCCCCATTCCAGACTCACCATGGCCATGGGATGGAGTTTGGTTCTGCTATCTGCATAAGTCACTTGGTGGAAGACACCAGGTAAGACCTGTTCTGGAGAAACCAGCTTCTCTGTGACCATTGTCACACTGGCTCCTGTATCTCTCAGAGCTTCCACCTCAGTCCCATTGACTTTAGGCCTCTGCCTATACCTCTCCATGATGGGAGGTAAGGTGGCCATAGTTGCAATGTCCACCCCACCCACGGAGACTAAGGTGACCTCAGTGTACCCTGATTCCAGCCCTGGGCCAACTTCCACCCCCAACCCTACACTAGCAATCCCCTGGGATCGCCCACCAGTGGGGGGCTTCTTGGAGCAGATAGCATCTCCTCTTTTATGTCCAGGTTGATGACAGTCAAAACACTTGCCAGCCTTAGCAAGCTCCTGAAACCTTCCTGCTTTAGCAGGATCATAATTCTTTCCGATACCCTTTCCCTTTAAAAGTGAAATGGCTCGGGGCTCCCCCTCCCTGAGAAGTTTTTGGGGACTCTTGTGAGGACTCCTTGGGCTTTTTATCATCTTTCCCTTGGTTCTTCCCCTGAGAAGAACCATGTCCTCCCTTTTTCTGGTCACCCCCTGGGGGTTTCTGGTTAACCCTAGTTCTTAACCAGTCATCTGCTGCCTCCCCCAGCTCTCTGGGGTTGGTCAACTTAGAGTCAACTAGATACTGGCGGAGCTTCTCTTGGACACAATTGGTTAGAAGGTGCTCCCTCATAATCAAATTGTACAGCCCCTCAAAGGTACTTACCTTGTTGCCCTGTATCCAGCCCTCCAGTGCCTTTACTGAAATGTCCACAAAGTCCACCCAGGACCACTGGGTCTTTTGGGTGTCCCTAAACTTGAGCCTATACTGCTCTGGGGTCAAACCAAACTTTTTAGTCAAGCAACTCTTCATACTGGGGTATGAGTCTGCATCCTCCCGCTCATGGTGAGGAGCCTATCCCTCCCAGAGTTGGGAACTAACTCCCAAAGAAGTGAACCCCAGTACTGAGGCTTGACTCTCCTCATCTGGAGGGCCCTCTCAAAGGCCCCCAGCCACTTATCTATGTCATCCCCCTCTACATAGGCAGGAACCACCCCTTTGGGTAATCTGGGGGAACAACCCCCACCCAGGGACACCTCAGCTTCTTTATTGCTGCCACCATCTCTTTTCTCTTTGTTTGCCCACTTTTTCTTTTCTAGGGCCAGCTTATCTGCTTCCAAAGCTATGTATGCTAGCTGGGCCTCCAGCTCTCTTTCTCTGATGGATGGGTTCTCTCCTCCTGAAAGGACCCCCTTCCTACCACTAGCTTTGGGTCTGCCCCTAGTGACTGTATCTACTGAGGACCGTTCTTCCTCATCCTCACTTGGGCTCAGATGCCTTCCCTCCCCTGAGAGGTTAGAGTTAGCATCCTCCCCTTTTTCTTCCTCCTCTAGAGCTTCCTCTGTGTCTAGCTCTTGAGCCTCAGCCCATGCTGTCAGGGATTTGATCAGGAGTTGCTTCCTGAGGTCTGGGGTTGCAGGCAACCCTCTTTCAGTACACAACCCCCTAAGCTGGACTACTGTCAGTGTGAGTAGGCTAGCCAGATCAAGCTCCATGGTTCCCTAGTTTTGTGTCAACAAAAACTTTTTGCAAAAATTGGAAACAAGAATTTAGAAAAATTACAAAAATTCAATAATTGAAATGAATCCAAATTAATAATAAAAAAAAAAAATTACAAATAAAAAAAAAAAAAATGTTTGCACTGAGACAATTTAAAGGATTTTTAATTTGTTTTACTCAAAACTGTAACGTGATACTGAACACAAGTACAGGATCCCACCGCTGCCACCAAAAATGTTGGAAAATGGGTTATTGGTAAGGGCAGGTAGGTACCTACACCTAGCAACAAGCCACTAACCTCCACTTAGGTACAGTTAGGTCTCAGTAAATTAACCCCAGCTCAACCCTTGGTAGCTTGGCAACGAGCGTCAAGGCTTAACTTAGAAGACAGTGTGTAAAGCATTCAAATATCACAAAACAGTAATTAAATAAAACACAGGAAACAGTTTAAAAATCCAAAAACAATTTATAAAAATAGTTTATATGTTTATCTTTAAAATGACACAAAAACGAATACAATTGGTTAAGGGGAACCGGAGATATGAATTTTTAAAGAATTATTATTTTTCTAGCGCTTAGAAACAAAAAGCGCCAATCGGGTCATCTGGTTGCACCTCGACCGGGGCAAAGTCAAAGTTTCAGGCCAACCGCGATGGAGCCCTGCTCGGCTACAAGTCGCGGGAGGCCTCGGTTAAAAAGTTACCTTCTGACTTAGTCTTTATTTTGAAGATTTTCTTCAGTGGGACGAACCTGCCAGTTGAATCCGACCTCCTGGAGCCCTTGTCCGGATACGCGATGTGAGTTTCCTCGGTGGAGATTTTTACCTTCGGACTTAGTCGTTTTTTCGAGGTGAAAATCCTTCGACCGGGGTAAACCTGGATCCTGATCCGAAGTCCATGGAGCCCTTCTCGGATACGATGGCTGGGAGGTCCCGGTCAACTTTTTACCTTCGGACTTAGGCCCTCATTCTGACCTTGGCGGGCGGCGGAGGCCGCCCGCCAAAGTCCCGCCGTCAGGTTACCGTTCCGCGGTCGAAAGACCGTGGCGGTAATTCTGACTTTCTACTGGTCTGGCGGGCGGTCGCCTTCAGACCGCCAGCCAGCCCAGCGGGAAAGAGGCTTCCACGATGAAGCCGGCTCGGAATCGAGCCGGCGGAGTGGAAGCTGTGCGACGGGTGCAGTTGCACCCGTCGCGTATTTCACTGTCTGCGCAGCAGACAGTGAAATACATGTAGGGGCCCTCTTACGGGGGCCCCTGCAATGCCCATGCCAGGGGCATGGGCACTGCAGGGGCCCCCAGGGGCCCCGCGACCCCCCCTACCGCCATCCGGATCTCGGCGGTCCGACCGCCGGGATCTGGATGGCGGTAGGGGGGGTCGGAATCCCCGCGGCGGTGCAGCAAGCTGCGCCGCCGCGGAGGATTCAATGGGGCCGCGGTACACTGGCGGGACCCCGCCAGTGGTGCCGGTCCGACCGCGGCTTTACCGCCGCGGTCGGAATCCCCATTGGAGCACCGCCGGCCTGTCGGCGGTGCTCCCGCGGTCCTCCGCCCTGGCGGTCAAAGACCGCCAGGGTCAGAATGACCACCTTAGTCTCTTTTTCAGGGGTTTTTCTTTACCGGGACGAACCACGAAGTCAGGCCGGGTCGCGGTTGAGGCAAGCCGGCTAGAATTTCCGCGGCGGGTCGGTCCCTCTCTGGAGCTTTTTTACAAAAATTCTCAAATCTTCTCCAAACTTCTGGGGCTTCACCTAGATGTTCTTTTAAGGTTCTTTTGGGGTCCACAGCTCACCCCAAGGGTCCAGAAGTTCTGAGATGGGGGTGCAGACTTCAACTCCCAGAATGCACCTGGCGCAAACTCCTTTTTGGCCACTGGACAGTGGTCAGCTAGTTACTTTTTACAGGAGTTGGTGCAGGGGACTCTGGATAGCAATTTTTCACCTGTAGCAAACAGGGAGTCCCCCTTGAACCAGTTGAAGCCAGGCAAAGTCCTTCTTGTGGTGAAGCCCAAGTGTGCAGGTGGTGCAGTCCTTCTGAGTGCAGGTTCCAGGTGCGGGCCAGGGGTCCAGCAGGGCAGTCCTTCTTCTCCTTTTAGTTCTTTTCTTCTTGAAATCTGGTGGGGATCTGAGGTGTGGGTGCAGGTCTGCCAGTTTTATCATTGCTCCTGGGTGAAAAGCAGGGGGGTCCTGGTTCTCCAATCAGGTACAGGGTCGTCCCCCTGTGATGACCACTTCCTGGGAAGTGTGGCAAAAATCCATCCCAGAAGGCAACATTCTCTAAAAATCCAACATGGATGAATCTGATTTTTGGAGGTTACATCTGGCTGAGCCCACCCACTGGTGTGGCTAAAAATCATAAACACATCCCTCTCCTGCCCTCTCCTAATCTAATCAAGGGGGCACCTAGTTGTCTGGGGTTGCAGGATGTGGGGGTGTTGCTGGGTGCTCCAAATGTCCTTCTCTGCCTTTGAAGACCAGTTTGGCAGCCCTCCCCCTTCCTGCCTCACCATCTGCTGAGGGGAGATTCTCTCCCCCAAGCACATTCCTTTGTGTGAAGCCAGGCCACTTCACTCCTCATCAAGGCAGCTTGGCTAAGCTGCTGCAGGCTGGCCAATCAGAGCACAGCAGCAAAAACAATGCAGGGCTGAAATTGGCAACTTTTTAGGTAAAGTCTAAAACTTTTCCCCTGAACAAGTTAAATTAAATCCCACAACTGGAAGTTGTGGGATTTATTACAACAATTAATTTGATACCAAAATCTTGGTATGCAACATTTAAGGAGACTTTAAAACTTAAAATAAAGTCTCCCCATTCTAGCCTATGAAGGCCATTTACTTCAATGAGGGAAAAACGAATTTGGCTGTTTTTACCTCACCAGGGTTTATAAATCTATTTTTATAAAGTCCCTGCTTATAGTTACATGGCACCCAGCCCTATGGGCACATAGGGCACACCTTAGGGGTGACTTATATGTAAAAATAAGGTAGTTTAAGACTTTGGAACTACTTTTAATTCCAAAGTCGAATTTGCATATAACTTTAATTTAAAAGCAGCCAGCAAGGCAGGCCTGCCTTTAAAATTACCCTGGGCACCTCAGCAATGCACCTAGGTGTGCACCACCTATGCTGTGGTCCCTAAACCTACATGCCCTACCATATACTAGGGACTTATAGGTAGGTTAACTTAGCCAATTATAATTAGCCTAATTTGCATATCCATTTTACACAGAGCACTGGCCCTGGGACTGGTAAGCAGTACCCAGGGCACATCCAAGAGTCAGTAACCACCAGTACTTGTCCAAAAAGTGTGGGGGTGATCAGGGCAAAAAGGAGGACTTTCCTACACTTACACTAAATGGTGAGAAATATGAATGAAAATAATTATTAATGGGTGTTCACCCACTACTCCACACGCACAACACAATGCTGATGATGAGATTCTTTGTGACTGTGAACTCATTATGGATAGTTGTGCAGTTTGTGCTGGATATTATTCAGGTAATGTTGCAGGTGGTTGTGTGGTTGGGGCAAGTGTTGGGGCCGGTGGGGTGCATGTCAGCGTATGATCTCCTGCATGTGTTTGATGTGGTTATTGACAATGTCATTGTTTGCCTATTGCCTCTCTCCTCCTCATAGTCAATGTATGTTGTCTTCCGCTCTGTCTACTATAAATTCTTAGTTGTACACGATGCATCTTTGTCATATCTTGGTGAAATTTTGCAACATTATCCATGGTACAGGTCTGTCTGTCCGACTGATAAAGTCCATTAAGGAGTCTAAAATTTCACATATGGGGCGTCAAAAAAGTTGCAATCCCATGTTAATTTCCATAGAACCTTTAGACACAACTACAGACAAAACTGTTGGAAAGAATTACACCAACTTTGGCAGAAAGATAGCTTTCGGTACTCAGAGTGTGCTTTTTACTTTTGGTGTAAGTCTGTTCAGTAGTGTTTGAGAAATTTAGGGAAATCCAAATTTGTATATCTCTGACCGTGGCGACTTCGGAATTCTTTCACAAATATTTAGTGGAAATTTGTGAATGTTGATGAATGTACGTGGAAGAAGAAGCGCTGTAATTGTCTGACCACAACCTGACTAGAAAGTTGCAGCCACCATTTTATTTCACAGAACATAGGGCCAGATGTAGCAAAGGGTTTGCGCCTCGCAAACGGCGAAAATCGCCGTTTGCGAGGCGCAAAAGCCTCTTTGCTATTCAGAAATGCACATTGCGAGTCGGGACCGACTCGCAATATGCATTTCAGAATCGCAAATAGGAAGGGGTGTTCCCTTCCTATTTGCGATTCGGAATGGAATGCAATTCCATTTGCGACCGCATATGCGGTCGCAAATGGAGTCGCAGTTACCATCCACTTGAAGTGGATGGTAACCCACTCGCAAATTGGAAGGGGTCCCCATGGGACCCCTTCCACTTTGTGAATGGACCCACAAATATTTTTTCAGGGCAGGGAGTGGTCCAAGGGACCACTCCCTGCCCTGAAAAAATACCGAAACTAAAGGTTTCGGTTTTTTTTTTAAGTGCAGCTCGTTTTCCTTTAAGGAAAACGGGCTACACTTAAAAAAAAAAAAACTGCTTTATGTAAAGCAGTCACGAACATGGAGGTCTGCTGACGACAGCAGGCCTCCATGTTTGCGAGTGCCTAGACTCGCTATGGGGCCGCAATTAGCGACCCACCTCATGAATATTAATGAGGTGGGTCATTGCGACCCCATAGCAAGTCGCAGTCGGTGTCTGAGACACCGTACTGCATACCAATTTGCGAGTTGCAAATTGCGAGTCGCAGGGACTCGCAATTTGCAAGTCGCAAATTGGCGTTTTGCTACATCTGGCCCATAGTCCTCAGGGGTAAAAATCCTAATTGAAAGTGGCCTAAGAGGTCTGGGAGAAGGTACCCTGGCCCAAGGGGTATAATATAGGTGTGTTTTAGGAGTAAATTAGGAGTTTAAAATAATTTTGCTTCACCATGCATTATATTCATGAAAATTCACTATTTTTCACACATTTTCACAAATTATTAATAAAATATGAATGAATCTGAAAATATGTGAACGAAAAAACACATTTCGTTCATACCATCATTTATTCACTTATACATGCACTCAGAGACTCATGCGTCCACTCACAAAACCTACTCAGACACTCATGCACCCACTCACACCCACTCATAGATTCATACACCCACTTTCAGACCCACTCAGATACTCACCCACCTACTCACAGATCCACTGAAAGATATTGGCCCTGTGGCCAACCTGTGTTGCACACAGTCAATGGGCATTTGTGGCGTGGGGTTGGGTGATTATCAAGGTTTGGCTGCAAGGCCTGGCTGGAGAGATCCACCAGAAGCAAGCTTTGCACCATTATTTGACCCCTCCTCCCCCTTGCAGGATTTTAGCATGGGGGAATACATATGGCACTAAGGCCATAGAGTCATTTTTTGCACAGGAACGCCTACTTTGCATCTCATTGACGCAAAGTAGGTTTCCACATCTAAAAAATGACTTTAACTCCATAAATGTGGCGCTAGACAGGTCTAGCGCCAAAGTATAAACATGGAGTTAGTTTTGCACTGAATTTGCATTAAAAAAAGGATGTAAATTCAGCGCAAGAAGTATAAATATGCCCCTAAGCATGGCCAGAAAGGAGGGAAGGCAAGGAGCGTGTATTGGGCAACATTGCAGTTCAGCAGAAATGGGGCAGTATAAGGGAGGGTGGTAAGGATGTAGAAAGGGAAGAAAAAGGTAAGGGGGAGGGTAATTCTGGGTAAACTCCAGCCATCAAGCTTCAACAGAAGGGGGTAGGGACAGGGCACTGTAACGTTGGCTAAGTGGGCCAAAAACTGGGGGTAGAAAAGGGAGGAGAGGACAAGAGGGGGAATGAATGAAAGTAGGAAGAGGGGGCTGTGGCAAAGTGAGTAAAAGGGCCCTGACAGGGGATAGTTCGCATCACAGACATGCACGCCTCAAAACAGATCCTTAACCAGCAATGATAACAAGGCATACACATGCCGTACACTGCCTACAAACCAGAGGATAAAGAATATCCAAAGTGCTGCAGATGGTAGAGCATCCATCAGTCAACTATCAGTCCTGGCAACAATGGCAAGCATGACGTTTCACTTCCCCTGTCCTGTGTGTACTTCACCATAGCCTTGAGCACCTTCTCCCTGCTTTTCTGCAAATAGTGAACTTTGTCTTGGTACCTGGGTCTCCCGGGCTGGTATACCCAGGTTCGCAGAGGTGATTGACCTATTGCTGCAACAGTGAGGTTGGGGGGGGAGGCACTAGGATGTGTCAGTGGATGCACTCTGCAAGCCATCCAGGAAAACCTTCAGCGCTTCCCTATCGTAGATGTCTTTGGATTTGACACTCATGGTGATAAACATGCGCTGGTTCAAATATTCCAAATTTGATGCCCACTTACAGCGTTGCGTGCAGAGGGAGAGGAAAGCCCTCCTCTTGTTCTTAATCTCCTTGGAGGAGTCAGCGATGATATGGATCATGTGGCCCTCAAGGTCATAGGGCCCATGTGCCCTTGTCACCATGAGGATCTTTTGGGCCTGCTCATGCTGAAGGAAGCATGTTATAAAAGGCCTCACACCCAATGTTGCAGCAGCCTACACAGCTGTATTTTGTGGTCCCTTTGCATTTCCATAGGGGGTGAGAAAGTAATTCCCAGTAAGGTCGTTAGTAAATCACAAAGAAAGCTCCTCATATCAGTGCCCTCGGCATTCTCCAGGAAATCGAAGACCCAAACATTGTCCCTACAGCTCTAGTTCTCCAATTTAATGACCTTATTGCATAGGGCCCTGCGCTTTAGGTCTCTGTCAGGAGGGAACTCAACTCTGGACTCCATGGAGGACAGGTGAATGACCAGCCTCTCCAACTTGTCATTAAAGCTCAGAGCAGACCGATTTTGTCATTGTTATGAGGTGATATGTGGGGATTACCCTTTAGGCAAAGGTCGCTCCTCTGGGGGCAGATCGGCCTCTTTTTATTTGGCCAATCTGCCCCAAGGGGGGCAGAAGCCACTAGACACCAGGGATTTTTGTTTGTCAGTTTCACGTGAGGGGAGCGACCCTTTAGGCAAGGGTTGCTCCCGGGGGGGCAAATTTGTTTTAGGCCATTTCTGTATGCAGATGCACCTTTGTGACACCTCCAACCTCCCTGTGTACAGGCTGTCTGATAGGTGTGCACAAAGCCCAGATGTGGCTTGGAGGTAAGCTGCAAATCACCAGTCATAAGCACAGAGAAATTCCCACTTCCTAAAAGTGGCAATTTCATTTTCGTAATGAAAAATCCACCTACACCAGTAAATAGCATTTCCCACTACCATTACAACCATGCCAATCATGCCAAAGCACCCCTCATAGATCAAACAATACCACTCAGACGTGGTTTAGATCATTACCAATGCAATCCTATGCTAGAGGCATCACCCACAGTAGTGAGCAACCAAATAGGCTGTTTGTAACTACTATGACACATAGGGGCATATTTATACTCTACTTGCGCTGAATGTGCGTCAAAAATTTTGACGCGCATTCGGCGCAAACCCTGCCCCATATTTATACTTTGACGCCCGACCCCGCAGACGTCAAAATCCCACCATGTGCGTCATTTTTTGGAAGGGGTAACCTGCCTTGCATTAATTATATGCAAGGTAGGTGTTCCCTTCCAAAAAATGACTTTAAGGCCTGTACGCCTTATTTATACTCTGGCGTCATTTTGACGCACGGAAGGGGGTGGGCCTTAAAAAACGGCACACAGCCTGATGGGCGCAGATTTTTAAACGTCTGGGTCAGGGCAGGCGTTAAGGGACCTGTGGGCCCGGAAGGAGCCCAGAGGTGCCCTCCCCTGCCCCCAGGGACACCCCCTGCCACCCTTGCCCACCCCAGGAGGACACCCAAGGATGGAGGGACACATCCCAGTGAAGGAAAGGTAAGTTCTGGTAAGTATTTTTTTCTGTTTTTTTTTAAGTGGCATAGGGGGGCCTGATTTGGGCGCTCCTACATGCCACTATGCCCAATGACCATGCCCAGGGGACATAAGTCCCCTGGGCATGGCCACTGGGCAAGGGGTCATGACTCCTGTCTTTGCTATGACAGGAGTCATGTCAATGGAGGTTGGGCATAAAAAAAATGGCCGGTGTGAGGCCTGATTTTTGCCACAGACCTGACTTGCACAATTTTTTGACGCACAACCCCCATTTTCCCATACGCCGGCGCTGCTTGGTGTGAGTCATTTATTTTAACACCTACCAGTCCGCAGCGCCGGCTAACGTCATTCCATAAATAAGGCACCTGCATGGTGCGTTGGAATGGCGTTAGCCGGTGGTAAAATGTTTGAGGCACAACTGGGTTGGCGCAGTTGTGCGTCAAAAAGTATAAATATGGCCCATAGTACCAAAAGACATATGTCCTACCTTTTACATACGCAGCACCCTGCCCATAGGGATAGCTAGGGCCTACCTTAGGGGTGACATTTATGTAGTAAAAGGAGAGTTCTAGGCCTGGCAAGAAAACTTAGATGCTAGGTCTCTATGGCAGTAAACTGTGAACTGTGCACGCAGGCCCTGCTGTAGCAGGCCTGAGACAGATTTGGAAGTCTACTTCTGTAGGTGGTGCAAGCTGCACTGCAGGCCACTAGTAGCATTTAATTTACAGGCCATGGGCATGGGGATACCACTGTACAAAGGACTCACAGATAAACTAAATGTGCCAATGAGGTGTGATCCAATCATACCAGGATTAGAAGGAAGAGCACATGCACTTTAGCACTGATCAGCAGTGGTAAAGTGTTCAGAGCCCTAATCTCAACAACAAGGGTCAGAAGAAATAGGTGGAGAAAAGCTAAAAGTTTCAGGATGACACTGTAAAAAGGGCCAGCTCCAACAGTTATCATATGTGGTATAGTGTGTATCAATGTTTTTTTCAGCATCTTCTCACCTACATTTGTGTTTCTCTAGGTATTTTCATCTATATATACCTGTAACCCTGTGTATGCCAGCATATGTATCAATCTATGTCTGGGATTTTAATTGCATATATACATATAAATCTTTGTTTTACTTTATGAATTAAATGTGTGTATCAGTGTATTTATAAATGTGTTATCATATGTGCTAGTATCTACATAATCCTATACATAGGCCCTGATTTCGACGCCGCCCGCCGGGCGGAAACCGCCGAATGACCGCTCCGCGGTCAAAAGACCGCGGCGGCCATTCTGGCTTTCCCGCTGGGCCGGCGGGCGCCCACCAAAGGAGCGCCCGCCAGCCCAGCAGGAAAGGCCCTGCAACGAGGAAGCCGGCTCCGAATGGAGCCGGCGGAGTTGCAGGGGTGCGACGGGTGCAGTAGCACCCGTTGCGATTTTCACTGTCTGCAAAGCAGACAGTGAAAATCTTTGTGGGGCCCTGTTAGGGATGTGGGGCCCTGTTAGGGATGGGCAGTGCAGGGGCCCCCAGGGGCCCCACGACACCCGTTCCCGCCATCCTGTTCCTGGCGGGTTTTACCGCCAGGAACAGGATGGCGGGAAGGGGGTCGGAATCCCCATGGCGGCGCTGCAAGCAGCGCCGCCATGGAGGATTCTCCGGGCCAGGGGAAATCCATCGGGAAACCGCCGGATCCCCTTTTCTGACCGTGGCTTTACCGCCACGGTCAGAATGGCCCTGGAAGCACCGCCAGCCTGCTGGCGGTGCTTCCGTGGTCCCCGGCCCAGGGTCGGAATGACCACCATAGTGTTTTACTGAATCCATCACACTCTTATTATATTGACGCCATATGAATATTATGAATTTCCAGATTTAGAAATCTTCAAAATAATCAGATTCCAAAATCAACTTTTTGTTATTTATCTTTAACTGAAGCCATCTTTTCTCCCTCCCATCTCAGCTACATTCTGCAGCACGCAGTGAAATAGGAGGAAGGTCTTCATGGTTGCTTTTCTCTAGGATGGCATTATTTCCTCCATAAAAAAGTTCATCCCCCCCAACACAGAAAGCCATGCTGAAAACCTGTCTGCATAACCCTAGCCAGGAATTCCTGCATTGTTGCAAAGATACAGTCTACAAATGCACTTTATCTTATATATATGGTACATTTCTAAAATGTTGAAGTGGAGCAGGGCAACACTACAAGGCACTTACTACACTGCTTTGCAGCATAGACCTTGTAAATAAGGCCATATATATGTTTCATTATAAGCACATAGGCCCTCATTATGACCTTGGTGGGCGGCTACAGCCTCCCGCCAAGAGCTGACCACCAGGCGGCCGCCAATGCGGCTGCACCCCCGCCGCGGTCATTATGAGATCCCCGGCTCAGTAGGGATCTTGGCCGCAAAATAGGAGCCGGCTCCAAATGGAGCCGGTGGTGTTGCGGCCGTGCGACGGGTGCAGTTGCACCCATAGAGCTTTTCACTGTCTGCATTGCAGACAGTGAAAAGCTGCATTGGGCCCTGTCAGGGGGCCCCTGCACTGCCCATGCCAGGGGCCCGCTACTCCCCGTACCACCAGGAAAAGGCTGGTGGTAGGAGGACTCGTAATCCCCTGGGCAGCGCTACTACCGCCAGGGCCATTGTGGTGGGAAACCGCCGGCGCTTCCGCCGCGGTCTTAATGACCAGGGAAGCATCGCCAGCCTCTTGGCAGTGCCTCTGTCATTTCAGCCCTGGCGGTCTTGTACCGCAGGGTTGTAATGACCCCCATAGTATCCTCCCTATAATTAATGTACATCCTAATCTAGATATAACTTCTATGTATATAAAAAAGGAATTATAAGTGCTTCAAAGTGCTTTCAAATGCCAACTCAATTTGAAAGTTCAATCACGCGCAAATATATTTAGTACTATATTAATGAAAAGGTTGTATGTTGTACTTTCGTCCACTCTATAAAATAATGCATACATTAATACATACACAAATCAAATTATGAAAACCTCTCTGCCTCTACCCGACTTAAAATACTTTTATGTATATCATATACTCCTATATTTTTCCCTGACTACCGTGTGTGAGGGGGTGGGGGGTTGGAGTGTGTGTGTGTAAAAGCATAGACACTCACACAACCAGTGAGAGAGACAGACAAATAGATACATAGTGACATGTCCTTACAGCACTTATGTATGCATCACTAACAGTTATAAAACCGAACTCGGAGTAATAGAGGTAGGAAGTTAGTTATACACCCACTTACATAGACATCACAAGATTGTGACTAGGGCCTGGTTTAGGTCTTTGCAGAAGGGAATAGTCTGTCACAAATGTGACGGACATTCCGACCTGCTTATTGGGATCCCATGATATCCCATGTAGACCAAAACCTAAATCAAACCCTGATTTACTTAGCCGTCCAGTGACACAGCCAGAGAGGGACTGTTTATTTTAGATGGGTGTTGAAATAGTGATATTCATAGTCACTCATCCACACTAGAAGACCTTTAAACATGTAGTGCTCCTTATTCTGCAGACACTGTGTGTGCAGTTTAGCTTCCAGGTCAAATTGACATTTCAAACTCCTTACCAAGGTTTATACTTCCTTTCTAATACATATAAATCACCACTAACATACAGTGCATGTAGGACATAGGTCAGGGTAATATGTGCTTAGAAGGTAAGATATGTATTTGGAAGTCTCAGTGAGTCACATGTGCATTCCTAGATTCATACATCAGTTATACATTCTACCTTTCACATATACAATGAGAGTCATATACTTATTTACAAAAGGATAGAGGTACTCACCCACCCAGTCAGACAGAGGCAAAGCTACTTATACATTCATTCACAATCCTATACAGCACTTCTGTAACAGTACTAAGACACTTAGGGACATATTTATACTTGTTTTGTGCTGAATTTGTGTCATTTTTTTTAACGCAAATTCAGTGCAAAACTAACTCCATATTTATACTTCGGAGCTAGACCCATTTAACGCCAAAGATATGGAGTTAAAGTCATTTTTTGGATGTGGAAACCTCCCTTGTGTCAATGAGATGCAAGGTAGGCGTTCCTGTGCAAAGAATTATGGCCTTAGCTCTATATTTATCCCCTTGTGCTAAAATCATGCATGGGGGAGGAGGGGTCAAATATTGGTACAAAGTCAATGGGTTGAGGTGAAGGATGGTACTTCCATTCCAAAAGAGTAGATGGTTCCTAGGAATGTTGAAGAAGTGATAGATAAAGAAGTACAAGGTAGATATGGACAGGAGCCTGTCTACAAATGGAACTGTAGCAGTATTTGCATTATTCAACAGGAATCAATTGATATATTGAGAACTTTCCCAAGCAGGTTTCCCTGCAGGAATCTGAAAACAGGAAATAGGGATTTTGCAAGGATTAAATCCATGCAAAGCAAGGATGTATACTAATTTACAGGGGCATTCATTATCATGCCTATCAAAGAAATTGTTCCACAACACCTTTGATCACTTCAGAATGCTAGCTATTCACCACTCTAAAAGCCAGAATTTAGTTAGGAGGCTTTACTATGTCACAATCCCTGCCCTCTGTTTAGGAGAAATGAAAAGATCTCTTTTGCATGGTGCAGTAGCATAGATAGAAAATGTTTGTGAAGATGTTTCTTTGATTCTGAATAAGAGTGAAGGAAAAATTAGTATTTTGTGTGTTTAGGTGTAGAAGAAGAGTACAAAGGTATTAGTGTTAATAACTTTGCAGAGAAGATTAGGGAGTTTGAACACAATTTATTCTGAGAACTGTGTTTATATTTGATGCTGACGCACCCACTACAAAAGTGAAACTCATAATGTTGTTCTGTGCTCAAGAACTGGTCAAGAGAACACTGATGAGTAAGAAGAATTGCAGTTTATCTCTTTGTAGAGGAACGGTTTGATTAGTTCATACTGTAAACTATATACAGGTACCGCTGTGATAAATTAGAGGATAACTAAATGGCAGCTAGAGCAGTACACAAACAATTTGAATTAGTAGCAATTCCACAAAAACTTTGAGATTTGAATGTTTATGAATCAATTCTCATACAATATATACACCCTTTTCAAGCAATAGTTCACATGGAACCTAAAACACGAAAATCACCTCTGACAGAGGTAAAGAAAGGCCTTAAAGAAAGAGTTGTCTATGTATCTTTGGATTTTAAACAGAATAATGAAACTGTAGGGTTAGTCAGAGAGGTTGATGATCCCCTTAGAAATCTAGCAAATGGTGTGCCTACCAAGAACAAAAAGATTTGACAAGAGTTAGTGAATGTTGATGAAGTAAAAAAACAACATTGTAGCTGATACAAAATAATTTTTATTATACAAATGTTGTTAATTATATAACATGAAACTTTACTATCAACTAAACTGAATGCAAAAGTGGATTGAACCAGATTAGGGGACATGTATGAACATGTATGAACATCACAGCATCCATCATCTGCATTCTAGAGAAGTTATTGGTGATGCTATTGACCTCATTCAAATGAAACAAGTGAAAGGAGCTCCCATCAGTCTGTGGGAGAAATGTTTAGAAGCTTGCTGTCCTTTTCAACTGTTTTTCACAGGAGCAGGTGGCTGCTATGATGGCCGCCCTGTGCAGGTACCAGCAGCTGGTCAACCACATTATATTCAGGGAATCCTTTTTTTGCCAGTGTACTCCATACACATTCCATCTTCTGTTTGAAATTGATTTGTTGAGACTGTCAAATGCTGTAAACCCCATAATAAATACAGGAGTAAATCAACAAAATGTTTCTGCAAAGGAATTAATTGACAAAGTTCATGAAAAGTGAGAGCACAGCTTGATTAATTTGATGGTCTGCCACTGTATCGCTATTGTTTTCACGGAGAACTGAAATGTATGTTGAGAAACCTTGTTGCACATACTTGGTTTCTGACACTCAGTTGTGCTTAATACATATGAAATGATCTGCTTGGATCTTTGAGCGAAGCAAACATTACGGATATCAATGTGATTATAAGAGGAGTAATTTGGGCCTCATTTATAAGTATCTGAGGCATTGATATGATATGTCAGATTTCTTGCACTTTCCTAAGATCCCCTAACAATGCCATGGATACACTGTATTTAAAATACAGACTCCATGGTGCATGTTTTCACAGATGTGTCAGAAATTCTGACACATCTGTTGGTGCTAAACTCACGCATTGCTGGAGTAGCATTGTAAAAATGATGCTATTCTAGCAAAGCAAGGAGGATTCCAATGGAAAAAGCCCTGCCTCAATTTTATGCCTGATCTGAGCAGGCAGTAAAATTTTGCTGCAGTGAAGTCACAAAATGACTCAGTGAAACATTACATTTCACGGCATCCGTCCTGCATGGCTTTTTGTCCAGGAATGCCTACCCTGCAAATATTATACATAGTGCAGGTATAACCTGATGCAGTGCTTTACAAACTAGTGCATTGGGCTGAATGCATCAGTTTATAAATCCGGAGCAATGCAGTGCACTGCTAGCACCACTGAAGCATTAACAAAATAATGGCTCATAAAGGAGGCCCTTTGTTCCCTGGATTCTGCTAATGTTTATAGATATAGATAATGAATATAGATATTTTAACCACAGGTTTCAAGCTATGCTGTATTTCATCTGCAACAAAACAAGACCCCTCTTGAAGAAGTTACTGATTTCCTTTGGCGTAAAGAGTACCAAGCAAAAGGTGCTCCTCATAATCACATGAAGTTATGGATAATGGATGCACTGACATTTGGAACAGACAGGGATGAGACTTGTAGGAACCTGGCTCTGTATATACTATTTCAAAATGAGATCTAGTGTGCACAGAATCCAGGGATTCCCCAAGAGGCTTGACAGAGGAATGATAGATAATACTAATGCTCTATTTGTGGTAGTGTGGTCAAGCAGTTAGGCTTATCAGAGAGTAGTGTTAAGCATTTGTTGTACACACATAAGCAATAGAGGAAACACACACTCAATGACTCCAGGTCAATATTACTTTATATAGAAAAATATATTTGTGTTACTTTATTACTAGAACCACAAGACTCAGTTCAGAAGTAAATACTGTTGCAGGCAAGTGCTTAGCATAGACATCAATGTAACATTATCTCAATTTGGTCAAGTGAACAGTTTTTAAGAAAACAGAGAATATCTATTTTAAAAGTAGACACAGTGCATTTTTAGAACAGTTCCTGGGGGAAGAAAATAAAGTGCAGTTTTAGAGGTAAGTGCACAACTTACAGTTCCAGTCGCCGGGTTATAGGTAGTCCACCGTTGGGGGTTCAAGTCAACCCCAGACACCCGCCACCAGCAACACTGGGCCGGCCGGGTGGAGAGGTCAAAGTTGAGCAATTTTAACAAGGACTACTAAGGAGATGTGGGTACTCGGAACGCAAACCTTCTACAGCAAAAAACAGTTCAAGCTGCTCTCACTCTTAGCTTTTGAAGTAACATGCTTCAGTCATAATAATGTTTAACTCATAGTTGAATAACCTCTATCATCTCTCAATACATGTATGACTCTGCATGAATTTAACATTGCTTTTATACATACCCATTTCTGTGTGGACAAACACATTAAGAGGCAGATATGTGAAAAGTGGTGCTGCACCACTTTTCTTGCACCCCTTAAAAACCCCCCTAACGCCACCATGTGTGCTCTGTGTTTAAAATACGTTGCACCATGACGGTAGTCAGGGGGCTAGCATCATAATTTTTTATGCTAGTCTAGACGCTTTTCAGGATTATCATAAAATCCTGCAAAGCACCCAGAGGCCCATTGAAATGGGAGCCTCTTTTTAACGCCTGCTCTTAGGCAACCTTGACCTGTTCGAAGTTTAGGTAGCTAGAACATTCTGCAGTGTACCGGCGGACAGGAGATGATGAAGACAATTTTATACAATTATGTGTAGAGCAGGCTAACCGTACTTTCCCAGGACTTGAACAATAGAAGCACTGACTGGAGAGCCATATGCAACAATTTTGATACCTGAATAGCCGGATGATGAGGTCATCGCATGAAGAACCAATCCGCTTTCTGTGACTTGAAATGTATGAAAATTAGAAGATTTGGTAAACAAAAACTATAGGTTAAAGTCATATCTGCTGACTGACGGACCAATTAGCAATTAGTGGGATGGACTGGAAGACCCTAATATGAAGTCATGACAAGTGGCTAAGGCTTCAGAATTCAGGGAGAATTCAGGAGAAAATTGATGACGTCAGGAGACACTGTCCGAGGTGCTGATAGTGGGTTCATACTCTGTTTGCCTGATCAGTAGCTGACTGATTGTTGACCTGAAGACGAAGACTGACTTGTTGCAGATCCATCCTGGATAGGTGGCTATGAAAATGACGATTTTTTGCCTTTTCTCTAGGTACCAACTGCACTATGATACAAAACCCTTTGCTTGCTCCAGGAGATCTTCAAGTGGATCCCCTTCAACACAAGGAGAACAGCCACCCAGGCACTCATCATCAGCAAGCTCGACTATGGCAATGCACTCTATGATGGAATCAACAAAACTTCCAAGCAAGACTCCACAGAATTCAGAAAGCCGTGGCCAGACTGATCCTGGACATCCCCCGCCCCACCACACCTTCACCCACTGGAGAGACCTAAACTTGCTCCCAGCCAACAAACACATCACCTTCAAACTCCTGACCCACGCATGCAAGACCCTCTTCAACGTTGGACATCTCTCCTTCTACACCCCCTCAGGGCATTTCCGCCCACTGCTACTGGCCCTTTCTACCATCCCCAGGATCCAAATGAACACAACTGGAGGAAGATCCTTCTCGTACCTCACTGAGCAGGCTTGGAACATGATGCCTCTCCACCTCAGGCAGTCCCAATCGCTGGCTCCATTTCGAAAGGACCTCAAGACCTGGCTCTTCGACTGACTCGCATCCCCTGGTAGTGCCTTGAGACCCTGTGGGTGACAAGTTGCACTCTATAAATGTTTCTGATTGATTAATTGATTTATTGATATCTTGTCCTCGCAAAAAAGTATCTGGTCAATTAATGCTTCATTTTACTTTTTTTGTAAAATTTTTCAGATATACTTGATTTTATTTGTATTTGTTGCTGCTTTTAAAAAGGAACTGCCAAAATTGGGCTCAGTGTAAGCCTGCATTTAGACTTTACAGTTGTTTTGTAATGAAGAAGTAGTGGTACACGTTTAGGCCTTTTTAAAATCTGCCGCTTGAGCTCTGAGATCCATGCTCTCATAACAATATGTGAATCACTGCTTCATGTTTTGGCTCTATATTTATACATTTCTTAAATGAGCTCTTTGTTTGTGTTCTTTTCCCATTATAACTGCATGGATTTTATCTTGTTGTTGCTTTTATGGATGTTTTTATGCTTCTGAATAAAACTTTTATTTTTACTTTGACTTTTTTTTAGTGGTCTTCATCTCCTCAACTACTCAAAACGTATTTTGAGATCAACCATTGCAGCCAATGAGCGAGTGCCTAGCTGGCTAGAGTTGACCGAGGGTACAAATGCTTTGATTACAGATAGATATGAATAGGCAGGCCTCCTCCTAGTTCCTTTCAGGTTCATTCATTTCCTGAACTCTGCCAAGCTGACATTATTATTCTGTGTGAAATCATGAGCTGAAAGGAGACACATATCTCACATCCAGATATTCCTCCTGCAAGGCCTAAGCCATTGTCTCAACTGTGAGAGCTGCTTAAACACCTGCTTATGGGAAGCCACTAACAGGGACCAGGTGTAGCAAGGCAAAAGCTGAGAATATGACTTGGGTGTTCAAACTCTTACATTTTAAAAGTGACCTTTCCTGTCCATTTATAACAAATCTAATGTCACCTATTAATTGGGGTTTTAAAAAATGTATTCTATATATTACTTCAAAATAAAGGTTCCAAAAATAATTTTTTTATTGTACTTTAGTTATTCATCACAAAACACCTATAGCTCTTTACACTGAAAACAGAAGAATCTTGGCCCTCATGTGGGACAAATGCTTTCTACCTCAGTCAAATGGATGAGCCTAATTACATTTTAATGTACGTTAATGGATCATACAGTCCCCTTCAGTAATTTGAGGTGCAATTCTGTGGGTAAGTTACTATCACTACTGAAAGATTGATGGGTTTGGCTTACTTATACATTTGTCCATTCGACTTTTCCAGATGTTCTTATGTATACAGTGTCTATAAGTTATGCAGTTATACCAACATTCTGATTTATAAACTGCCAGAATGAGGGATGATTACATTCCATTTCACTTTATGCCTAAAAGTCAACCTTTTCCTTATATATTGAGATTTCTTTTTTTTTTTATCAAATTTTTAATAATCTGCCTCTGACATATTATAGCCTTTCATCCATCAGGAGGGCTGTATGGGTCCCTGTAGCACCCACAAAAATACTGAGACTTGTGCATCTCCTTCTGTGAAAACTATTGTCAGCCCATCCACCAGCATGACATTTAAGGCATTTAAAATCTTTAGCATTAATCAATGAATCATATTTACATTTAGATTCTTGTATCGAAACTTGTAAAACCTGTTATTCTCTTCGGTAATCCAATTTTCCGAGACAATGTGACTAAGGGTATCAATTTTACATTTTGTAGCATCTGGGGTCTCTAACAGATTTTCTAATATAAGAATCCAACAGTTCTACACTTTGTGCAGTGTCAACACCAGCTTTTCCGTAGGCTAGTTCTGTATTGTGAACATGGTGTTGTGAGAATTTGAGAATTTTCTGGGAACACAGATTATTCTCATATTCTCACATTACGCAGTCCTTGATTTCAAAAGGGGTGATTTAATGAAAAGGTTTCACACTGATGAAAGTGTAGTTTAATACTGTGCTTTAAAGTTCGGTAGATTTAGAAGGGATATTTCTCTCCACATCGCAAGTAAGCATCCTCATATTTCTGCCGGTCAGTCAGTTTAATACTAGGGTGAGTGAAATTCATGTAATTTTCCTTGGTATAAATGTTCACGATTTCAGCAAAATTATGCAAAAGTATGTGTTAATTACATAAAATTTCCAATGTCATTAAGCCCTATATGTTGATTGAAAATACATCCGTGTGTGGATTTTTGACACAAGAATGCATTGCATTAAAAATGCATGTGAAAATCTAGAAGCTGTCTGAAGAACAGCCACACAAGTTTTGTTGGGCCTCTGTAGTCGGTGTAAAAATATCATGAAATGGCTATATGTGTACAAATTATACTTGAGTAATTTAAATTTCACACAGGCTTGTTTAATATTAGTGCCCATCAAGGATCAACTTAAGCCCACCAAAATTTGGGGCACGGAATGGATCAAGCATGACTAACTCTATCCCTGTAGCATTAAACATTAAAATCTCCAAATGTCACAAATCAATTATCAGTTATGTACTAGAATACATTTTTCTTATTTAGAGAGTCAATTTCAGATTTAGGTCTGGCCATTGGGATGCAAAAAACAGTATCCTGGAATAGTGTTAACATACTGAATTGAAGTAGATCGTCCCTTAAAAATGGTGTCAAATCAGCGGAGAGATCTATAGATTAGAAAATCTTTTATGAGTGGGAAAACAATTGACATGCCATAATGTCTGTGAAGAATGTGTTGCCTCCTCACCCTCTTCATTTTCTCAGTCTTTACATCACATGATATGAACTTCACTTCGCAACAGTTCTCAATCCAAGTATTACTTGCATTTAAGAAGTTTTTTTCCCCTTACTAAAGATATAATTCGCCTTCCTGATACCATCCCATCCCTTGCCTAAACTCATCCTAATCCGTCCAAGCTGTTTTCTGTATGGAATCCTTGTCTTCTGGATGATAGTTGGTTGGAAACGATGGGGAGGGAGCTGTGCAGTAAACTGGGACACGGATAATATGAGCTGAGAGTAATGAAGATTACTGATTACTAATGAGGAATATCAACATTGTACTCGTTTTATATTTGGCTTTAGATAGGGACCAGTAAAAAGCTTTCCAGAGACCTTGGTTTATTAGACGAGAAGCTTCAGAAATTGGAGTCAATGCAAAAAAGAACAGGAGTAAGGGCCTGATTACGAGTATGGTGGTCGGCTTCTGCCTTAACTGTGGCAGAGGCTGGACCGCCACACTGCTGGTGGTCTGACCACTAGATTTGGACTCCAAAATTTCCTATGGGCCCTAATTGGTAAGCTAAGCTTGATTTTAATAAGCTTACTGATAGTGGTCTGCCATAGAGACAAACAAGAACAGCGTGACAAAAAATATAAATGTTATAACACTTTGTAAAATGAACAAATGTGCAGCCGACTCATATTCTTAGTAGATTCCAGCATAGGTTGAAATGTATAAATCGTTCATCCACAAAAATAGTAAGAACAACAAATTATTTAATCAACGTTTGTATTTAAAGCAAATAGTTTGGCTTTTACAAATACAGAACTCATAGTACGATTAACTTCTATTTTAATCTTTGTTTGGTGGAAACTGCAGAAAAGATCTTTAATTTTAAAGCTGATCTGTTTTTTTAGATTTCAAATTATCTGCTGCTTATAGACTCCATCTTCTATAAGGTCTTTCTTGTCCTCCTCAATGAATTTTTAAACTCTGTGTTCTTCAAAGTGTATATAATGGGATTACATAGGGGAGTAATTGCTATGTATGATAACGAAAGTATCTTGTTTTCCTTCATTGAATATGTGGTCGTTGGTCGCATATAAGCAGAACACAGAGATGTGTAGAACAGAATTACCACAGTGAGGTGGGAGGTACATGTGGAGAAGGCCTTCTGCCTCCCACCTTTAGACTTAATCTGTAGAATGGAGGAGACTATATTAACATATGAGAAGATGATCAAAATGAAAGATGTCATTGTCACAATTGCACCCAAAGTATATGTAACTATCTCAATCTTGTCAGTGTTACTACATGAAATCTTCATAAGAGCTGCAACATCACAGAAAAAATGATTGATTGTGTGTGACTCACAAAAGGAAAGTCTAGAAATCAGTACAGTATGTGGGAGGGCATCAAGAAAGCCAATGGCCCAACAGCCAGCAACCAGCCAGATGCACACCATCTTCTTCATTATCAACATATAATGTAAGGGATTGCAGATGGCCATGTACCGGTCATAAGCCATTACAGTGAGGAGAACAACTTCAGTAGACAACACAAACATAAAAAAATATGCCTGCAACAGGCATTTAGTAAGAGAAATATATATGCCATCGAGGAAAAAGTGGACCAACATTGGTGGAAAAATTACAGTGGTATAACTAATGTCAATGAAGGACAAATTTACAAGGAAGAAGTACATTGGGCTGTGCATATTTTGATTAGAATAAATGATTGCCATGATAAGAAGATTTCCCACCAGTGTTATTACATATATTAAGGAAAACGCAACAAAAAGAGGAACCTGTAGCTGTGGAAGATCAGAAAATCCAACTAAAATAAACACGTCTGCTGAGCTCCAGTTTGTTCCTTCCATTTGGCCAAGAGATGAAGTGAGTAATGTATATAAACGCAGCCTGAAAAATAAAAACATATTTATAGCATGATGGTTATTTACAAACATGGAGGTACTAATGATTGCCACATAATAATAATAGTAATACTACTACTACTAGTAGTTTTGATAATAATACTACTAATAATAAAAATAATAAAACAGTAAATATTTCATGTATATATTATGAGCTGTCAGATTTATTAAATTCTACTATTTGATGTATTATGCTAAATAATACACAATTGTTGTCCACTTTGACATTGACATTCAAATGGGATAAAGAATCAAGAAATGTAGGTAATGATAATCGAACATAGTGCTAATATTCACTCATTGATGCCCCGTTTGAATTTAAAACATTTAAAACTGTTACACGTAAAAAGATATTAGTACCTAAAACTACTGTCATTAATGCATAAATAGGAATCAGAATTCACTGACAGGCAATGGAATAACACATTTACAATACCTGAAAGGGGTGTTCAAACATGCCATATTTTAAATAGCACACACAGTTCAATATAATAAACAGAACTCACATTACACCAGAAATGATACAAAATTAGATCCAACCAGAAAACCTAGATGTCCATTATGCAAAAAAATAGACACAATAGCCTTTTACCCATCCTTGAATTGCCCAGTCTTGCAGAGATACAAGGAAGAAGTGTACACTAGATGACTAGAAGACTTACAACTAGATATAGAAACAAAGGCCCTGTTTTATGCCAAAGTGGAGCAGCGAGGTGCTGCACCACTTTTGAAATGCAGGGGTGTGGCATATTTACAGGAATACTGTGCACCCCTGCGTTTCCCCCTGTGCGGCGCTGATTTAAGCTGCCTGCACCAACTCAGGCATCCTTACATCATAGTGCAAGGGTGTGTGCGTTGAGGGGCTAGATTGTTTATGTGCATGAAAGTGTCACCTCCTGCACATAAATAATCTATAATGGTGATTAGGCACTTTTACAGAAGTACCAAAGCGTCATTTTGGAATGATTGTTTATGTGCAGGAAAGGACACCTTCCTGTACATAAACAATCATTTATGTCATTTTACTTCTTCTATGTGAGGAAGAAAACCATTCCTCCTCATTTTTCCATGCTAACTCCAGCCCTGGAGCGGTATTAGTTTTTGGTGCTGCCGCATATTTATGATTTCTTATAAATCTATGGCAGCGTCAAAAGCAATGGGTGCTGTGGTAGAACGCGCACTGCAACACCCATTGCACACCCTCCTATGCAGAAAACTACGTCAAAGGGGCCCATATTTACAAAGAGGCATAACACCACAAAAAGTGGTGTTATACGTCCTTGTAATTATGGAGCAGTGGTTAGCATCACAAGAGCTCTTGTGGCAGTAGGGGCTCTTATAGCTGCCACCAAGTCCAATTCATACTTACTAAGTCAAATATGGAGAAAATCTAATTCCTTTAACTATCACTATAATAAGAAAGAAGAGAATTATAATGCACTGGATTTCCACTAGAACCCCAAAAGTGAAAGACTGGATTGAGGATCTCATTACAAGTTTGGCCGTTGGACCACCAGACCGACATAGTGGCAGTCACCAAAAGACCACTATATTGGCGGTCTTACAGACGACTGTATTATGATTTACACAGGCATGACTGCCAAACGACAGCCAATAATGCCAGACCACCAGTACTGCTGAGGGCAGGAAATAGTCTGCCCGACCACCTGCACCGACAGCCCATTGACTAAAGACAGACCGTATTATAAGGCAAAAGTTGCAGTGGCAGTCAGCCATGCCAGTCTGCCAATGGCAGCCCAAACCACCGCAGTTTGTGGCCACCAAAGTAATACAGACCACCAAATTGGATGGATTTGAAAACAACACAGCTGACACACATAGCCACAACCACCACACATGCAGAGCACACTATAAAACACACCCCTTCACACACGACAATACTTTGCATCTCGAACAGCAAACACAGAAACCACAGCACATCCCAAAAAAACATAACTTCAGAATAGGCACCCCTTGAACCTTATCTAAGCACATATCCGACATCCTCAACACACTCCTATTTCCAATCACAAACATTTTTACCTGTTAACTTGCTTCTTATATTTCTTCACCTGCATGTCACCCCAGAAAAATCCCAGTTTCACTGAAGATGAGTTAAGAGCCATGGTGGATGAAATCATAAGATGAGAGCAACATTTATTTTTATAGCTCAGGTCCAAAACATTACTATTGCCAGGAAAATGAAAATGTGGTAAAGGAGAGTCACCAGAGTGAATTCTGTAGGCCCCACCCTGTGTACAAGGGACAATACCAGGAAAAGGTGAAACGACCTCTGTGGGAAGGTCCATTCCATAGCATCCAGGCACCAGCTGCAGGTTCAGAGAAGAAGTGGTGGTACCCCGCTCCTCCCTTACAAACTCATATCCTGGGAGGAGAAGGTCTAGGCCATCCTGCATCCGGAGGTCTTGAAAGGAATACCAGGGGAAGTGGAGTCTGGTAAGTCACAACACAAAAATATCTCACCAAATTCTATTGTTATGCACGCTCATTGCTCACCTTTTGCCACCCCCACTGTCACCCCATTCACCAACCTAGTGTCCACCTGTCCATAGACCCCGGTCTGTCATCTCACATGTGAAGTAGACTCACCTGGGGGAGCAACATTTGTCTATAGTGAGTGTAGTACAGGGATTGACAGCACTACAATTTCCAGCCTGTAGGCACTGTTCTACAATTGTGAAAAACAGGACAGTGTATCCTTCTTTAAATCAACTTGTTTGTCAACTCCCCATTGAAGTCTGGAGCTGAGAGGATGACCATTGTACAGCGTGTGTGTAGTACAGGGACGGACATTCCTACAACTCCCAGCAGGCACTGTTATTGTCACTCCACTCAGCTAGCCCAGCTTCCTCTGCACCAAAGACCACTGTCACTCAACTCCCAATTGAAATGCCCTCACCTGGGAAGATAACAGATGTATACTTTGTGTAGTACAGGGACAAACAGGACTTCTAAGGCCAGAGGACTCTGTTATGTTTACTCCACTCAGCCAGACCAGTGTCTGCTGCTCCAAAGTCCCGTATTTGTCTACTCACAATTGAAATTGACTCACCTGGGAGGATAACATTGTTATAGCCTGTGCAGTACAGGGGCTGCCAGGACTACAACTCCCACCAAGCACTGTTACTGCAACTCCAAACACCAGAACAGTGTATACTACTTAAATGTAACTTGTCAACCCCACATTGAAGTATACACACCTGCGTGGATAACATCTGTATAATGTGTGTAGTACACGGACTGACATGATTGCTAAGGCCAGTGCCCCCTGCAACAAAGACCCCTGTGTCACAATTTCTGTTGAAGTCAACTCATCTAGGAGGATAACATTTGTACAGTGGGTGTAGTACAGGGACTGAAGGACTGCTTAGACCAGGAGGCTCCAACACTGCTACTCCACTCAGTCAGCCCAGTGTCCCCTGCAACATAGACCCCTGTGTCACAACACTCTGTTGAGGTCTACTCACCTGGGAGGATAACATTTTGATAGTGGGTGTAGTACAAGGACTGACAGGACTGCTAAGGCCAGGAGGTTCTGTCAGTGTTACTCCACTCAGCCAGACCTGTGTCCGCTGCTCAAATGAGTCTTGTCCCTGGACTCACCATTGAAAGGTACTCACCAGTAAGCAAGATAAGTATATGGTGTGTGTTGTACATGCACTTACAGGACTGCTAAGGCCAGTACTAGCACTGTCACTACAAACACCATAACATTGTCCACTTCGCTGAAGTTCCACAATACTTTTAAATCGCAAATGATGTGTACCCACTGGGGGAGTGGTCATCTGTCATGTTTTGGGGAGCAGTGAGAATGACAGGACTGCAACTCACAGCAGGCACTGTTTCCCCAACTCCAAACAACAAAACACTGCTCTCCTCCGAATACCCGAGTACCAAATCATCATTGAAGTGTACTCACCTGGGAGGAAACCCTAAGTGTAGTGTGCATAATACAGGGAGTAACATGGCAGCAAATCACAGGAGGTTACTACACTGTTACTCCAACCAGCAGTCCAGTGTACACCTGCAAATATACCTTCTTTGGGAAATCACACAGGAAGTCCACTCACATGCGGGCTGACATATAACAAGTGCATGAAGTACAGGGAGCAACATGAATGCTAAGGCCAGTCCCAACTTTGAGGTTGTATATACCTACATTTTGTTTCTAGGTAGCATGTGTATTCAGGTAGCCAGCTGCTCAAAATCCTTCACAAACCAGTTTATTTCAGCATTGCTGTGGTCGGTGTCTTTAGGTTTTTGTAGAAGACTTTTTACTTTATCACATTGTATTCATTAGGCAGGATGCTTTTTACTACCTATCACCTGGATGTACTTTATGTTAATGTTTATGTCTTGTGAGAGCAACAAAGATATCTATACATGGGTTACCTTTAGAGGATGGAGCTCAACCACTGCTTTGCAGTCCTATGGTGGAAGGGACTGTACCACTGCTCTGTTGGGAGCAGCAGGGAATCCAGACCTGGATGTGCTGCAGAAGAAGGCATTGGAGTCTAGAGAGGAAGGGATTTTACCACTGCAGTTGATGATGCAGCAGGACTATTCAGATCAATGGGCCCTTTTGGAGGAGGGCTAACCTAACCAGGTAAGCACCTATCAGGACGGGTCTCTGAGCCACCTGCTGCCACTGGCCACTCAGAGGCCTCTACTGTGCCCTCACACCTCTGCATTCAAGATGGCAGAGGTCTGGGACACACTGGAGGAGCTCTGGGCACCACCCCTGGGGTGGTGATGGACAGAGGAGTGGTCACTCCCCTTTCCTTTGTCCAGTTTCGCACCAGAGCATGGGCTGGGGGATCCCTGAACCGGTGTAGACTGGCTTATGCAAGGAGGGTACCATCTGTGCCCTTAAAAGCATTTCCAGAGGCTGGGAGAGGCTACTCCTCCCGAGCCCTTAACACCTATTTCCAAAGAGAGAGGGTGTAGCACCCTCTCTGAGAGGAAATCCTTTGTTCTGCCTTCCTCACACTGGGATACCCAGACCCCAGGAGGGCAGAAACCTGTCTGAGGATTGGCAGCAGCGGTAGCTGCAGAGAAAACCCCAGAGAGCTAGTTTGGCAGTACCTGGTGTCCATGCTGGAGCCCGGAGCTGGAGATGCATTGGATTGCCACCCCAATACCAGATTTGGCATGGGGGGACAATTCCATGATCTTAGACATGTTACATGGCCATATTCGGAGTTACCATTGTGAAGCTACAAATAGGTATTGACCTATATGTAGTACATGCGTGTAATGGTGTCCCCGCACTCACAAAGTCCAGGGAAATCGCCCTGAACAATGTGAGGGTACCTTGGTTAGTGCCAGGGTGCCATCACACTTAGTAACTTTGCACCTAACCTTCACTAAGTGAGGGTTAGACATATAGGTGACTTATAAGTTACTTAAGTGCAGTGTAAAATGGCTGTGAAATAACGTGGACGTTATTTCACTCAGGCTGCAGTGGCAGTCCTGTGTAAGAATTGTCTGAGCTCCCAATGGGTGGCAAAAGAAATGCTGCAGTCCATAGGGATCTCCTGGAACCCCAATACCCTGTGTACCTAGGTACCATATACTAGGTAATTAGAAGGGTGTTCCAGTGTGCCAGTCAGAATTGGTGAAAATGGTCATCAGCCTGCAGTGACAATTTTAAAAGCAGAGAGAGCATGAACACTGAGGTACTGATTAGCAGAGCCTCAGTGATACAGTTAGGCACCACACATGGAACACATATAGGCCACAGCTTATGAGCAGTGGGGTCCTGGCTAGCAGGGACCCAGTGACACATATCAAACACACTGACAAATAGGGTTTCCACTATGAGCACTGGGGTCCTGGCTAGCAGCATTCCAGTGAGACAGTAAAAACACCCTGACATATACTCACAAACAAGCCAAAAGTGGGGGTAACAAGGCTAGAAAGAGGCTACCTTCCTACACGCCTCACCAGTACTCTGGCACCCCTCTCATCCTGATATGCGTGGCCCCTGGAACACAGGTGGTGGACCCAAGTGACGCAGACTGTCCAGTGGTCCAACTGTCCAAATTTGGAGGAGGTAGGTCCTTGCCTACCCTCTCCAGAGAGTAATCCTGTGCACCTTGTGAACTGCAGCTACAAGGGCTTCTGTGCACATTTCCACAAAATCCTTCATGGACAGCCAAGCCTAGGTCCCCAGCACTCTGTCCTGCTCAGCTCAGCTCCCTGAGTTGATCTCCGGTGTTGTCGGACCCTCTTTTGCAGTGTTGAGATGACTGCCATGTTTAGACTTCCTGAACCCATGTTAAAAGACTTCTGTGGGTGCTTCCTGCTTGTGCGTGGGCTCTCTATGTTGCTGAGGGCCTCCTCTGTCTCCTCACCCAAGTGCCGACATCCTGGTTCTTCCTGGGCCCAGGCAGCACCCTTTTTCTTCTACAACAACTCTTGCAGCTAGCAAAGCTTGTTTGCAGTCTTTTGCCAAGGAAACAACTCCAGCACTCCGTGGGGCATCTTCTGCATGAAGGAGAAGTTCCTAGCACCTTTTGTTGTTGCAGAATATTCAGGTTCTTCCATCCAGAGACAGCCATTTTGCACCTTCATCCTGCTTTTAGTGGGCTCCTGCCGCACCTGGAGACCTTTGCGACTCATGGACTTGTTCCACTAGCTTTGCAGGTCCTCAGGTCCAGGAATCCACCTTCAGTGCTTTGCAGTCTGTTGTGGTCTTTGCAAAATCCTCTATTATGTCTTTAGTGTATTTCTGAGAAATAGTAGTACTTTACTCCTACGTTCCAGGGTCTTGGGGTGGGGTATCTTGGACACCCTTAGTGTTTTCTTACACTCCCAGTGACCCTCTACACACTACACTAGCCTAGGGGTCCATTTGTGGTTCGCATTCCACTTTCTTAGTATATGGTTTGTGTTTCCCCTAGGCCTATTGCATCCTATTGTAATCTACAGTGTTTGCACTACTTTCTGACAGTTTTAGTTACCTGATTTTGGTTTGTGTGTATATTTTGTGTATTTTACTTACCTCCTAAGGTAGTATATCCTCTGAGATATTTTTGGCATAGTGTCACTAAAATAAAGTACCTTTATTTTTAGTAACTGAGTATTGTCTTTCTTATGATGTAGTACCTTTTTGATATAAGTGGTATAGTAGGAGCTTTGCATGTCTCCTAGTTCAGCCTAAGCTGCTCTGCTAAAGCCACCTCTATCAGTCTAAGCTGCTAGAACACTACTAATCCACTAATAAGGGATAACTGGACCTCGCACAAAGTTTAATTACCATTGGTTCCCTCTATCAGCTAGGCAAGCCTTCTACAGACCCTCACTCTAGTCAGGGTAGGTCACACACAATCCAAATGATCCTGTGCCCACCCTCTGGTAGCTTGGCACTGAGCAGTCAGGTTAAACATAGAAGGCAATGTGTAAAGTATTTGTGCAATAAATCATACAATAACACCAAATAGCTCCACAAGAATACACCACACAGTGTTTAGAAAAATATATAATATGTACCCGGATAAATGCAGGTGAAAATGATTAAAACATGTGATAAGTCTATGTTGAGTTATCACTGTAAAAGTGATATAAAGTGTCTTAAGTCTTTTAAAGCAAACAAAGTCTCCTTCAAGCACAAAGTACCTGGTTTGCGTGAAAAATCTCTGCAAAGAACTACAGAGGAGGAGATGCGTGGGTGTGCATCGATTTCTTAGGCCGCACACGGCGATGCAACGTTTAGTTTTCACCAGGGATGGCTGTGCATCGATTTCTGGTCCCCGGTTGGGGATCCCCTTGGGGTTGCAGGGTTTCCGGACACCCCGGGGACAATGCGTGGATTTCTTGCTCTGGCAGGGCGAAGTCACAGGAGCTCTGTCGATTTGGTGGGCGTTACGTCAAATTTTCTACCTCACAGCAGGCGCTGCGTCGATTCCTCATTGGAAGTCGGGTGGCGTCATTCCGGCTCAGCTGTGTGTCGATCCGGTGGGGCGTGCGTCGAATTTCCGGTCGCTACGCTGGTGTTGCATCGATCATCTTGATGCGAAGTCGGGCTGCATCATTCTGGTTCGGCGTGCAATGAAATCTTCACCGTGGGGCAGACTCTGCGTCATTTCTGGCAGGCTGTGCATTTAATTTCACCACTAAAGGGTCCTTCTTGTAGAGATGAAGTCTTTTTGGTCGTGAGACTTCAGGCAACAGGAGGCAAGCTCTATCCAAGCCCTTAGAGAGCACTTCTTCACCACAACCAGAGAGCAGCAAGGCAACAGGGCAACATCAAGGCAGCAGTCCTTCACAGAAAGCAGACAGGTGAGTCCTTTAGGCAGCCAGGCAGTTTTCTTGGCAGGATGCAGGTTCTGGTTCCAGTGTCTTCTCCAGGAAGTGTCTGAGTTGGTAGGGGTAAAGACCCTGTTTAAATACCCAAATGTGCCTTTGAAGTGGGGTAGACTTCAAACAGCGGCTTAGAAGTGCACAAGGTCCCCTTTCAGTTCAATCCTGTCTGCCATGGTCCCAGTAGGGGGTGTGGCAGTCCTTTGTGTGAGGGCAGGCTTCTGTCCTTTGACATGCACGTGTCTGGCCCTCCACCCTCCCAGCCCAGGAAGACCCATTCAAAATGTAAATCTATGCAAGTGAGGCTGAGTATCTTGTGTTTGGGGTGTGTCTGAGTGAATGCACAAGGGAGCTGTCAACCAAACCCAGCCAGACGTGAATTGTAAGGCACAGAAAGATTTAAGTGCAGAGAAATGCTTACTTTCTAAAAGTGGCATTTCTAAAATAGTAATATTAAATCCATTTTCACCAGTCAGCAGGATTTTGTATCACCATTCTGTCCATACTAAATATGATCTTCTTACTCCTTTCAGATCAGCAGCTACCATTCAAACAATGTATGAGGGCAGCTCCAATGTTAGCCTATGAAGGAAGAAGGCCTCACAGCAGTGTAAAAATGAATGTAGGATTTTTACTCTACCAGGCCATTAAAACTAGACAGGTACATGTCCTGCCTTTTGTCTACACAGCACCATGCCCTGTGGGTTACCTGGGGCATACCTGAGGGGTGTCTTATATGTAGAAAAAGGGGAGTTTTAGGCTTGGCAAGTACTTTTAAATGCCAAGCCGAATTGGCAGTGAAATAGCACACACAGGCCTTGCGATGGCAGGCCCGAGACAAGGTTAAGTGGCTACTTAAGTGGGTGGCACAATCAGTGCTGCAGGCCCACTAGTAGCATTTAATCTACAGGCCCTGGGCACATATAGTGCACTATACTAGGGACTTATGAGTACATTAAATAGTCCAATTGAGTATGATCCAATGTTACCATGTGTAAAAGGAGAGAGCATATGCACTTTAGCACTGATTAGCAGTGGTAAAGTGTGCATAGTCTTAAAACCAGCAAAAACAGTATCTAAAAAGTGAAGAGCGGCAGGCAAAAAGTTAGGGCTGACCACCTCAAGGCTGTCAGGTCTAACAAACTTGTAATAGGCCTTATTGGTTCATTGGGAAACTTTGGCAAACACATTGCTTCTAAGGAACTATGGCCCATATTTATACTTTTTTAGCACCGCATTTGCGTCATTTTTTGACGCAAAAGTGGCACAAGAAAAGTATAAATATGTGCCTATATGTTCAGTTCCATTACAAGTGAGTCACTTACTGATGTGGTTTTTAAATTATTTTTAGGTACTCCTACGATTTTTATTTAGCGGCATGTTTTCTTTGTTCTAATTATATTCGTCTAATTTTTCTCACATACGCTTATTGAATATTTGTGTTTTATTATGGATGGGTGAGTAGGTGAATCCAAGAATGAGTCAGTGGGTGTGTGGCTCGATGCTGATGTGTGATAGGTTATTTAGTACTTCCTCATTCACTGAAAAGGCACTTTTCAGTTTAAAGCCAGAACTATTGACATTGTCAAAGCTTGATGTAGCTTATTAGTGTTTCCTGGTCTATTTTACGTGTCTGCCACGTGCTGTATAGGGTCACAGACACCAGAAAGTTGCTTGAGCAATTAGTTGATTTATGCAAAATAAACTAACTTAAAAAGATATATCCTTAGCTAAAAAAAACAGTTTCAAATGAATTGTGAACCCTCCCTAATTTTTCAAATTCTGATTTCTTGTCACTTGCCTATTTTGATACATAGTCACACTCGTTATTAGAGATACCTGGTGCAAATTATACCATTTAATCATAATAACAATCCATTTGTACATATTGTTGGCTACGGAAAAAACACTTTGATAGCGTGGGTGTCCCTAGGCTCTGGAACGTGCATGAGGAGTATCTCTAAGCTGGGCTCATAGTTGAAGTGAAAGAAGTTAAAGCAAAAGTGAATCTACTGATGACTCAAAGCCCTGAACACATGATTTTTTAGCCATCTGCCCTCATGAAACAGTAGATGGTGGTTTTAAAAAGTGAAAATCCTAGAACATTCTCAGAAGGGAAATCACAGATCCATTGCATCCGTGCTGGTGGTGTCCAAGGATGGATACCTGCCAGAGCCTCTTCGTAGCACATATGCAATATGAGGGAATCATACAGACCTTCAGGGAACTTCCATAGATATTAAGGTGGGAGCACATTGCTGTAGGTGGCAACAGACATTTCACTTCACACTGTGCACTTGAGAACCTTACATATTCAAGGCCATATTTCTCTGAGGTTTTGTGTCGCTCTTGTGCCAAGCAAAGGGGTGCTGGCTGACACAAATCCTGGAATGAGATTAACCAAGCGAAACGTGGCCCTGAGTGGCTTTGTAAATCCTGCGTCACCAAGGCAGCACAAATTGCTTCCCTCCATTATTCTGCCCCAGTGACGTATTCCATGGGTGAAGCATGGATGTTCCCATGCATGCATCTCTGCATTTTTGTGGACTCCCTGATTTACCATGAGTGGTAAACCTGTGAATGTGTCACAATACTACACCTCACAAGTGCCCCATTCTGCAGCACACATAGTAAGGGGAAAATGCCTCAAAGGTTTGTTTTTGTGCAGGAAGTTGTCCCTTCCTGGGCAGAAACAACCCTGCCTGCAATGCCGGAACTTTTGCACCATGGTACAAGGATGGCGACAATGGCGCTAGGCAGCCAAAAGTGCGCCAGCACAAGGAGAGAACATGAATCTGCTATAACCTGATAGATATGGCACATTCCTGCCCACTCCCTTTAATGCAGCTCATTCGGTCAGCAATGAACATTCGTATTCCATTCCCAGTTTCTTGGAAAACTATTACTACAAATTCGATGTTAGGTTTAGGGATCAAATTGTGCCAGTTTCACCAGTCTCCATCTGGATGAGGGTGTGTCTGCGGGCAAGGTTTACATAGAATTCAGCTAAAAGGGAACCATTAATCAGTTACATTTTATCCTGAAAATCAGTCAAAGTTTCTGCCTTGTGCGCTAATCATGACCCACTGTCATGATAATTTTCCACCAAATCTAAACATGTATTGTCTATTACATCTATTGCTACTCACACCTAGATCCTCCCCTTGGTGTTTGCACAGGAACAATTGCTTATGATCGTCACAAGTATGAGTCAGTCGGTTTAGTGAAAGTTGGTACAAGTGGGACTACTGAAGGTGTTGCTTTGTGGATGGCTTTTTAGCTAAATAATTTCTGCATTGTCGGCCCTACTAATAGCACATGGAGTCTGAATGCCTTGTGATAAATAAGTAAGGGACATATTTACAAAACGTTCATGCATTGTAGGAAAGCACGCAACATTGTTGCATTGTGTTGCATGAAAAAGAGAGAAAAAATGCTCTATATTTACAAAGATACTGAACACTTATGCTCTCTTCTTCCTCTGGTGCACTGTATGCAGCCAAGCGGCAACACAGGCACCCTACATCATAGCCCAAGGGTGCCAGCATTACAAGCAGGATTGTTTTTGGGCAGGAAGAAATACATTGCTGCTCAAAAACAATACTTAGAGGTACTTTCCTCTTTCTATGTGTGCTGCAGAATCCAAAACAAGTGGAATGATGAAATAACAAGAAGAAATCAAAATATTTCTCCTCAGTTATGCCTCACTTGGGAAGGCGTAGTATTTTGATGTATTCCCAGGTTTACAAGTCTTTGTAAATCTTGGGATGCAAAGAAATCCATGAGTGGAAACCTGAAAACCCAGATGCTTCACCTATAGAATGCCTTCCAAGTGTTTAACTTAACACAGCAAAAGCTGCTGTCTTGCATTACATTTCTTTACAAAACCCTCACTAGGTCACACAAATACGGCCATGTGTGCCTTTGTAAATACTAATAAGTCTCTGTCGTGTTCTTTTGTCACCTTGCGTGATGCAAGGACAATGTAAAGACTTCATAAATATGGGCATAGGTTTTGGCATTCAACATTTCTCTTAGCATTGCCCATGGTCGACTGGGGCAGAAATGAGGCCCATGCAAAAAAAATAAAAGTGCCCCCCTTAGCAAATCAGATAGATAGAAAAGAGCACCACATTCTGAAAACCTTGCAGCTTCAAACTTGTGCAAACCCTCTGTATGATGTTCTGGAAAGTATGGGTGACAGCATGCATTTGTGCCTCCTGCATGCAAACTTTGTGGTAGTATTAGGGAAATCAACAGTATAAATTGACCGAATATGGCTAACAATTTACATACATTTATATAAAAATAATCAACAACTTTAGAGGTCTGAAAATAACAACAGAAATCATTAGTATCTTACCATTCTCCTTTTCAGAAAAAACAAAGTGTTTAACTTAAAATGGAGCAATTGATGTGCTACATGCATAGCTAAACCATGCTTTTCCACTGCATGGCTACATAAGCTACGGGGGCACTCTGCTCAGTGCTCTTTGACCTGGGGGGCACCATAAGGAGCACGCTCCTCCATTCTCCGTTTTCCCGTGCAGCGGAGGCACTAAACACAGCATGCTTCATCCACGCTTGAGCCTTGCAACCTGCCCGGGTGCAACTTCCAATGCAAAAGTAGTAATAGCGCTCTTCCCGAACAAATTAAAGTGCTAAGAATACACTCTTCCGAACAAACCCTTCAGGGCAGGGAAAAAGGTTGCAGGGCACCGGAGGGGAACTCCAGCCAGACCCAGGAGACTGCAGAACTGGGACACAGGGCGGTAGGGCCCACTCTAGCAGGCCAGGGCTTGCAGTCAGTGGCAGTTCCTGATAAGTCCCTCCAGCAGCATCCTGTGCCCATTTTAGAAGTCCATGAATGTCTAAAAACATGAGGAAAACCCCCTGTACTTATATTCCGTTTGGCACAAGGTTTCGCAAAGAGGGGGAGAAGAGGTTCCAACCAGTTCCAACTGGTTCTAGGAGAGCCCCCTCTGTCCTCCAGCACAGACTCCAGACATCAGTGGGGGGGTAAATGAGCCCCTTGTGTGAGGCCAGGGCACAGCAATAACAAATTCAGGTGTGCCCCGCCTCCCCTTCTCTCAGCCCAGGAACACCATTTAATATACAGATGCACCTCGGTGACACCTCCACCCTCCCTGTGTACAGGCTGTCTAAAAAGTAAGCACAAAGCCCAGCTGTCACTCTGCCCCAGACGTGGATTGGAGTCAAGCTGTAAAACACCAGAGCCATAAGCACATTGATATGCTCACTTTCTAGAAGTGGCATTTCTTTAATTGGTAATAAAAACTCCACCTACACCAGGAAGCAGCATTTCTTACTACCATTACAACCATACCAAACATGCCTACACTACCCCTCATAGTTCAGACAATACCCCCTAGACATAAGGCAGTGAATTTCCAAAGCAATCCTATGAGCAAGGCAGCACTTACAGCATTGAGAAACCTAGTAGGCTGTTTGTCACTACCAGGACAGGCCACACAAATAGGCATGTGTCCCGCCTCTTACATACATAGCACCCTGCCTATAGGGCTACTATGACCTACCTTAGGGATGACTTACATGTAGTATAAAGGGAGTTCCAGGCCTGGAAAGTAAATTTAAATGCCCGGTCACTGTGGCAGTAATCTGTGCTTCAGGCCCACTAGTCGCATTTAATTTACAGGCCTGGGTACCACTGTACAAGGGACTTACAGGTAAATTATATGTGCCAGTCAGGTGTAAGCCAATCATACGAAGTTTACAAGGGAGGGCACATGCACTTTAGCACCGATCAGCAGTGGTAAAGTGCCCAGAGTCCTAACGTCAACAAAAAGGGTCAGTAAAAATAGGAGGAGGAAGGCAAAAAGTCTGGGGATGACCCTGTAAAAAAGGCCAGGTTCAACAAAAATATTACGAATACACAATCTTTACAATTTTCCACGTTGACTGAATGTGTGTTGGACAATACAAAACTCATGCAATGTGCCAATAATTTAAAGAAATAAAGACATTTCTTTTTATACCATGGTGGTACAGTGGGAGCACACTTATACCACCCATGGATGCAAAGTAGCACATAGTGCCAATTGCACTATTTTAGGAGCTATGTTTCCTTTGAAAACACTTTATTAATGCTGCGTGCTCTGTTACATAACATTGTGCTAGGGAAAGTTGTTGATAAATCTGCCTCTTAGAGTCTAGATTTCTATTACAGTCTCCTTCCTGGGACCCAGCCACCAGTGTTGGATTCTCTCTCAGATTTATTGTTTCATCGACAGTATGACTCTATGTAAATTTGCAAAAAAGTAACTAGAGGGGAGGTCTCCTGGCAACACAAGTTATTGCATGCAATCAGTGCTTGACTTCAAACTCTGAGAGCCCATACATTGGTGTTGATGGTGTGTGTTACTGTAAAGGGGATGGAGTCATAAGATCCTGAGTCATGAAAAAACAAACATTGGCAGTCAATTTAATTTTTTTAAAACTATGCAGCAATGAAACTGGTAACAAGGTCACAGTATGTGTGTTCTGGATAACATAATTGGTCACAATGAGAATCCGCTTTAAAGTATCTTGCAGTGTTAAGACACCTGCTGCAAAAACATTTGTACCCTCAGCTATTGTTCAGAGAATATTTATACCAGTTTTTCATGCACTTGTTGGAAAGATCAGAGGGTTACTGCTTTTGTCTCAGACAAGTTTGTGTTACTCCGTTTATAAGTTGCAATCTTTTTATGAACCAGCATCCAGGAGCTATATGCAAAGTGCAGGAAATGGATTTAGAAACTTCGAATTTGTTTACAATCTGTTTTTATTCTAAGGTTACTAAAATTGGTTCATAAAAAAATGGTCTAGTTTAGAGGTTTGTGGACAGGTAATTGATATCTTTTCGACCTTGTTAGACGTGCATTGGGACATAATGCGCTTGTGATGGAGTACCCATCTGCTAAAATCAGGCCCTAAAACATTTAGTAAATACAGCCCCAACTACTGCATTACATTTTGCATGTTTCTTCAGACAAGTAACTCTTTTACATATAATTCCTACCAGTATGGATGATATATGATTCCTTCATCTTGCAATCCTCATTTTCTTATGTAACACTTCCTTTACATAGATTTACACACCTATGTATTGTCTCTTCATAATGTGTTTGTGCAGTGTAAAGCTCTGTGACACCCTACACTAGATGCTGAGTACTATAAAAGTGATAAAAATAAAAAATACATAATTCGGTGTTATTTGCATAGTTGTTATGGTATTTACTCACAGAGACAGATACAAATGACATTATACATTTTAGGCAAATCTCTTACTTGAAGGGGTTGCACAAAGACAATAACCTGCCTCCAAATTATTGTTTCTCTCAAGTACTAGTGACACAATATTAAGACATGTGCCTTTTTTCCCATCAAATGTGTAGGCCTCAAGGTGTTGTGCTCCACATAACTCCTCGACAGGATGATAACCAAACAAAAGTAGGACTTTAAATCAGGCTTTTGTTTCTGGTCCAGCTGGAAGTGAAAATAAGAAAGCTCTCGCAGGCCTGAAGGTTGCTATTTCAGAAGGAAAAGTAAACAAAGTGTGGGTGCTGCTGAATGTGTCCTGGATTTTTTTGCACTGCAGTTTGGGAGTCCTATTTTGAGGAACCACTCACTTGTAGGGAATAAAGTATTTTGCCAGGACCCTGCACCTCCTATTACATCTTTACACTGGTAATGAAGAATAGAACTAGCTGTGAGCACAGGAGCTCTCAGACACTTTATTCACGAACAGGAGGTGTTATTCAGTAAATGGGCACTGGTGCATGCATTTATAGCAGACCACACAGGAGCACATGTTACCAGGACCTCAATCCAGGTCTACCTAGACAGGGCAGTCAACATGGAACCTCCAGCATATAACATTCCATGATGTCACTGGAGAAAAGGAAAGGAAGGTTACCTCTCAAGCCAAGAGGACTCAATGCTGAACTGTTTCAGCCTCTCTCGCAGTGGTGATGCTTTGGACCTTCATGCATCACACATGAGCAGAGATCCCCCTAAGGTTCCAGTCACCAGAAAACACTCCACCACACAGTTCTGTTCATCACTACATGCGCAACAGACACCGAGAAAATTATATCTGTAGTGTGTTACACATATGTAACATAAAAATTTATAAAAAACAGTGCAACTTACCCTATTTAATAGACAGATCAAAGTTTCCTTTAATCTTTTCGTTACCAGGAAAAGGAAAAACTGCTAAGTTTTGGGGAAATGCTAAATAATTTAACTGCATCTCAACTGGAGTATTTGATTTGTATTAAAAAATAAAAGTAACATATTATGAAAAGTCCATGAAAAAGTGAGTTTCAATTTGGTGAGCAAAGTTTCACACAATGTCACATTTCATGACCAAGAAACGCCTGCCTGCTCCAGACAATCTATGTAGATTGTTTCCACGAAACCCTTTTCCAGCTCTGTCATTGGGGCTACTGCTCCATTAGCATTAATGAGTAGATCGGTCAGACATTTGGACATTCTGCATATTTCACTTGTGTGAAGCCAGTGCCCACCTCTCGTTTGTCTTATTTGAAAGCAGTTCCCTTGAACGAAGCACATTCCCACCTACAGCTCTCTTTTCCAAAGTGAATGACTGCCCAGCCCTCCCTCGGCTGAAGTGAATCACTGCCCAGCCCTCCCTCGGCTGAAGTGAATGACTGCCCAGCCCTCCCTCGGCTGAAGTGAATGACTGCCCAGCCCTCCCTCGGCTGAAGTGAATCACTGCCCAGCCCTCCCTCGGCTGAAGTGAATGACTGCCCAGCCCTCCCTCGGCTGAAGTGAATGACTGCCCAGCCCTCCCTCGGCTGAAGTGAATGACTGCCCAGCCCTCCCTCGGCTGAAGTGAATCCCTGCCCAGCCCTCCCTCGGCTGAAGTGAATGACTGCCCAGCCCTCCCTCGGCTGAAGTGAATCACTGCCCAGCCCTACCTCGGCTGAAGTGAATCACTGCCCAGCCCTGCCTCGGCTGAAGTGAATGACTGCCCAGCCCTCCCTCGGCTGAAGTGAATGACTGCCCAGCCCTCCCTCGGCTGAAGTGAATGACTGCCCAGCCCTGCCTCGGCTGAAGTGAATCACTGCCCAGCCCTACCTCGGCTGAAGTGAATGACTGCCCAGCCCTCCCTCGGCTGAAGTGAATCACTGCCCAGCCCTACCTCGGCTGAAGTGAATGACTGCCCAGCCCTCCCTCGGCTGAAGTGAATCACTGCCCAGCCCTACCTCGGCTGAAGTGAATCACTGCCCAGCCCTGCCTCGGCTGAAGTGAATGACTGCCCAGCCCTACCTCGGCTGAAGTGAATGACTGCCCAGCCCTCCCTCGGCTGAAGTGAATGACTGCAGAGCCCTCCCTCGGCTGAAGTGAATCACTGCCCAGCCCTACCTCGGCTGAAGTGAATGACTGCCCAGCCCTCCCTCGGCTGAAGTGAATCACTGCCCAGCCCTACCTCGGCTGAAGTGAATGACTGCCCAGCCCTTCCTCGGCTGAAGTGAATCACTGCCCAGCCCTACCTCGGCTGAAGTGAATCACTGCCCAGCCCTGCCTCGGCTGAAGTGAATGACTGCCCAGCCCTACCTCGGCTGAAGTGAATGACTGCCCAGCCCTCCCTCGGCTGAAGTGAATGACTGCACAGCCCTCCCTCGGCTGAAGTGAATCACTGCCCACATCTACCTTATTTTAGCTTTTCACTGTCCACCACCCTCCTTTGTCTGAAGTCAATATCTGCCCATTCCTCTGCCTGTCTTCTCTAATGTTTCACTGCACACTCCTTTCTATCAAGCGGATAACTGCCAACCCATCGCTTGTCCCAAATGAATCACTGCCGAAGCCTCCTGGGTGGAAAGAGGATCCTGCCTCACTGCATCTCCCATTTGTGTGAAGTCAATCACTGCCCATGTCTCCCTTATCTCAGTGAATCGCCGCCCACCGCTCCTGCCAGAAGTGAATCCCTATGAGTGAAGTCAATAACTGCCCATGTCTCCCTTATCTCAGTGAATCGCCGCCCACCGCTCCTGCCAGAAGTGAATCCCTTTGAGTGAAGTCAATAACTGCCCATGTATCCCTTATCTCAGTGAATCGCCGCCCACCGCTCCTGCCAGAAGTGAATCCCTTTGAGTGAAGTCAATAACTGCCCATGTCTCCCTTATCTCAGTGAATCACCGCCCACCGCTCCTGCCAGAAGTGAATCCCTTTGAGTGATGTCAATAACTGCCCATGTCTCCCTTATCTCAGTGAATCGCCGCCCACCGCTCCTGCCAGAAGTGAATCCCTATGAGTGAAGTCAATAACTGCCCATGTCTCCCTTATCTCAGTGAATCGCCGCCCACCGCTCCTGCCAGAAGTGAATCCCTTTGAGTGAAGTCAATAACTGCCCATGTCTCCCTTATCTCAGTGAATCGCCGCCCACCGCTCCTGCCAGAAGTGAATCCCTATGAGTGAAGTCAATAACTGCCCATGTCTCCCTTATCTCAGTGAATCACCACCCACCATTTTAAAGTGAATCATTGCTCACTCTTCTTTCAACCCAGGCAAATCACTGCTAACACGCTTCTTTTCTGGAGTGAAAACAAATATTACTAGCACATGTGCAATTCTCCGTGTTATCCATGTGTGCGCCATGCAGACAAAAACATACCAAAGTGTGCCCTTTTATGATAGTAGAGACTAGAGCATCCCCTGCCTTAAAATTGTACAGTTCTGCAATAAATCCAGGATAATAACCATTGGGAGAGTCAATCATCCAAATGAACACTTTGCATTTATTCAGAATGGCCACCTTACCTGTGACAGAAGATATATATGAAGTTTGTTTACAAGTAAAACATTAAACAATGGGAAGATCCAGTGTGCAAATGTTAGGTGTGAGCAGTAGCATTCTTGGGAGATTCAGTCATTGGAACAGCATCCTGCACCTGAGCAGAGAAGAGAAGCACATACTCACTGTGGCCGAGCTTTATCAGAAGTTCTTGCAACCATGGATCCTTAGGGAGTGATTCCCACAGCTGGATATGACTAATGCAGTTTCTCAGGTGCAGATGTAAAGTCATTAACAGATGTACTGTAAAAGAAAAATGATTCATAGCGTTCATCCAACCAAAACATTTCTAAAGTGTAACAGGTGGTCAGTCCTGGTTTTATCAGGATGGAATTGGCTGTTTTACAACAAGCACAACATTGATTTGTTTACTGTTGTGTGGGTCAAAACTTGTGGTCTGTCCATATTCCTTTCATTTCCTGTGACCATTTGTAGTGAATTATTCCACCTATACATCTCTATATGGCCACTTCTAGATTGGCATGGTCAGCCTTACATGTACACGAGTCCTCCAGAAAAAGTATGTAGAGCATAAAGTTGCAAATGAAGGTATTTTTATCTCCTTAACCATTATTTGATTAAGCATGCTTTGCATAAGAAACTTTCAGACACCCTCCACGCTTTTGGACACTGCCACATTTAAACTGGTCTGGGGTTGCATGTGTTCCTGTTTTATTTTAATTTTCTTCAGTGCAATGCAACAGGTATGCCTGGACAAAAGTCCCCTTAATCTAGACCCTACTGAAGAGCTCAAAACTAGGATTTTAATTGGACTATGAATAAGGCCAATTTGCATATGACTGGCTCATGTCCGAGGTGGCATGGGGGCAAAAAAAAATGATGATTTGGGATGTGGCTATGAATAATTACAGGAGCTGAGATCTATTCAAGCACTCACCCATCACGTTCTTGTTTCTCAGTGAGAGGCCCTATATTCTATGGGTATACCCAGATGAGGGTCCGTGCTCACTGTGCCGTAGGACTCAAGCTACACCCTACTAAGGAGGACTAAACAGGCGGAAACTGGTCTGGTGTTGCTGGTGTTCCCAATTGGGTGTGGGCCTGGCCTGGCAGCTTTGTTTAGACTGTTCCTATTGGAGCAGGGCTAAAGCTGATGTGCATATGTCTGCTTCACGTCTGAGGTGGCATGGTGAGCAAACAAAATATCGACTCTAGTGCACCCCCAAGTAATTTTTCTAGTCTAAGTTTAATTCAAGCATGCCACAACACTTCTTTCAAAAGGGATGTTCAATTTTCTAAATTTGAAAGGTACATTTTCAGTCTCTTCAACCACCCAAACAGTAATAATGAGGCAGGTATCAGAATAGCCACAATGAATATGCATGAGCACTTTTTGCACATAACGTATTTCAGTAGAGATCATCTGTATACTGTTGGTCATTCTCAAAGCCCAACTTTATTTTTCAGTTAATGAGGTAAAGAGCTACAGCCATGGGTTTTTAAGTATGAGCTAAAATGTTTGTAATGCGTCAACTCCAATATTCTGGAATTGAACTCTTCAATAACTGTGGCCTTTGAGCCACTAACATGAGTATTGAGTGTTATTGGACAAAACTGGGCAAGACTAGACTGTACTATTTGATTTGGAGTGATGTTAGAAAACCTTTTGCTATGGAAGGTAGTAGACAATGCTCCAGAAATTGGTATTTGTTGCAGTAATATGGCTTCATTTGTTTTACACCCTTATACCCTGGCACCAGAGAAAACATTTCCATGACAAAACTTGGATAAGCAGATGAGTGTCGAAATTTCTTATTCAATAGCTATCTCTTTACACCCTGTGTATACTCAATTTCACTAGCAATGCTTTAACTCAAAAATACATTCTCATTTGAAGACTGTTACATCACTTTAAGAGATGTGCATTTTCTCAAAATGTTATGCACTGACTGTATCCTACTATCAAGAGATTGCTGCTTTTATTGGTTCCAGCATTCAGCCCATTATACTTTATGGTAGAAGTTAATGTTGTTGTCTTCTCTTAAAGCCAAGGTAAAAGCAGAGTTTTCTATCAATGTATTTATACACTGGAGGGATTGAACTAAGTTGCTAAGGGATCAGCCTGTTGTCTATGCCTAAAGGTCAGTGAGTCCATCGGAACACTGCATAGGATTATTCCACCACAGGTACCCATAATGTGGGGTGACACTGTGGTTCATGTGTCTACGTAATATGAAACATTGAATGTGCCCTCACACTAAAAAAATGAATGAGGCCCCATTTTGGAACTTCAGTTCTTCTCGCCAAATCACATGAAATGGAGAGGCCTTTGGGCATGCAAAATGCAGTTTGTTTTTTCAAAACTAGGTATGTCCATTTGTTAAAGAATGAAATTGCTATTGCTTCCTTCATCCATCATTTGAGATTAGAAACCATGACTTTCCTAAATATCTACTTGAAGGCACATAACTCTGGCTCATTTCGCATGGCCAAGGACAGCACTAGCCCCTTACTAATCTTTCATCAAAGTGTTGGTAATTCAAAGAGTTCATAGTGTGGTTGCTGAAGGAACAGGTCTTCTAGGTCGTTCCTGATTTTCTCTTCACCCAAGACCACCCGCCTATTTGATGCTGCAGTGAAACATGTTTATTGCACAACCCTCTGTGGAAAGGTAATACTCAAACCATCTTCTTCCATAGGTAATGAATCCCAAGCCTCTAGTAACAATGTATTGACTCATATCTTAAAAATAGGAATATTGATGCTGGGCCACTCTGTAACTACTAAAAGGTCAGTACACAGACTGCAACCATGATGATGCTTCCTATTATTAACTGCAACCCCATTTGCCATAATTATGCCCACATCTTTATTTCCATGTAAATTATCAGTGACTAAATGGATTTCATATGCCAAAGACAGGGTTCAAACAATGGTAGATACAGTTGTCATGTCATCTGTATTTAAAAAAGGAATGTTAAGAATGGCTTGACAATGTTTAGTTTTCCTTCCTCTAGCATACATTTGGTTTCTGCTACAGATGTATCATTAACCAAATGTAAGGACTGATGCATGTCAGGGTTGACTTTAATGACCCTCTTCTAGTTTGATATGAACCATTTTTCTGCTTCCATGATCGCAGACAATTGGAATGTCTTGTATCTACCCTACTTGGTCTAAACAAGCTCATTGCTTTTTCGTTCCCCTGCATTCCATTTTGTGAATTCCATTTCCCATCACTGTGCCAACATAAGAGAAATCACTCGCCTGGGCCATATACATTGGTCCTATCAGTTCACACTCTTTCTTTTAAGAGAGATAACTGGAAGTATTTGGCAGATAAAATTATTTAGGGACTTTTAGTGCTTTTTAAAACTGTCCCGTTACTTTAATGTACTTCCACCAATGGTCCTTTATTGCACTGTAATACGTGCAGCTAAAACTTGAATTAAGTGGCTCAGGATAGGGTAAGGATCTGAAGGTACTTTTTGTCATGGATAGTGGTGAAGATAGAGGTGGGAGGGTGCTATTTATATTACATTTGTATTGGAAAATCTTGTGATGTTTGGAGGAATTGCTAAATCAATGGAAAAACCAACTTTGAGAACATCCTTCAATATTAGGAGAGCATGCTGGAATAAATTCTACTGGTGCTCTCTTCTCAAGATGTAGCCCTTCTGTCAGAAATCACAGAGTTTTCAATTTCCACCTACAATAAATTTGGGATTTGAAATCTAGAACCTACTGACTATTAGCATGTATGCCTACACAGTGATCACAAATAAACGTTAATTAGGATACCATTTTAAGACACCTCTAGTGGATAACCTATATAAAACTAGACTCATAGCGCCCTATTCCAAGGTACCAAACCAATATGCAGAATTGTCCTTTAAAATCTACCTTTCTCAATATTTGATTTCTGTTTAGCACAACATTCTGGATCTGCCATCCCAGTTAATCGCACATGTTACTAGTCAGGTTTCTCTGCTAAAGACTGCTTCCTTTTCTATGACAGTCTTCTGATTTTGTCCAGGCTCACCACAGCCACCAGATGTCCATCCTTTACCTCTAGAATGTGTGGAAGGTATCAGAATATCCTTATCATGGTGGTTATAACTCTAGAATATTGTGACTTGATTATCGTCTGACAAAAATACTGTGCTTCAAATATAATTTCCAAAAATATCACATCAATGACGTTGATAATAGAAAACATGTTCCCAGTGGAGGTAATTTACTTATTGGTATTCTAACATGCAAGCACTATAGGAAGACTAGCACCTCTACATTAAAGAAAATTCACACCTCATTGCACCATTCTTCTATTTATAGGTGCATGGCTCAAATAGTGTGGATTTTATTATAAATTAGTTCCACCCTCTGTGATTTTTAGGTGTCTCACCACCCTTGTGTAATAAGAAAGAAATAACAAGCATTTGCAATGCAATGGGTCTCGCATTTGCTTGCGTTAGAGCTATTAGTGTTGTAAACTCCTAACCGGACTTTTCTTACCACAAAAACTAATAATGAAAAGTAAAACAGTTTCACATATGTGATTCAAGGGTCGCCATGAGTGAGAAGAAGACACAGAAAAGGAAACAGAAGTTTGCTTGCAGTGAAACTTATCGGTAAAAGTGCAATCATCCATGTTACCAGCAAAAGTGCAATTATCCATGTAACGAGCTAAAGTGCAATTATCCATGTAACAGGATTGATGTCATGCAAAGCGCTCGACTTCTGCCCAGCGAGATCACGCTGCGCAGGAAATGAAAAGATAAAGTAGTCCAGAAACCAGCTGAAAACACAGTGCCTCGTATGTTTTCAGTAGTTTACTGGTGCTCTCGAGGAGGGCTAAACACCGGAAAAGGCATGACGTATGCATGCCTTCACAAGTGGAATGACTCAATTTTTAAAAGGTAAGTCCACGCACTAATGAAAGTGACGGGCGTGGTTAGAAGCCCACAAAGAGACTACAACATGGTCCAGAGCACTTGCACATGCTCGACCCTAAAAAATATTTGGATATGTGTGCAAATATGAGTGACTTTTCATCAACCCTCATCACGCATTTGTCTCTTGCGCTGCCATTCACCTTCTGCATTCTCTCATCTCTGCAGACATCAGGGGTCAGCGAGCTTCAGCTTTTGATCCTCCTGTACTAAAGGTGAATGTGAGGAAAATAATGCACTTCGATGTGCACTTATGGGCCAATACTTTACTTTATCAATGCATTTTTCTTTTCATGGCCTATCCTTTTTTTATTTTTTATTTATCTTTGTTTGGTTAAACTATGTCTTCGGCTGACAGTAATTCAAAACCAATAGTAACATTTCTTTGCATCAATAAGAATCCTATTTTCCTTCAAAAGGCAATCAAACTATAAATTAAGACTATAAGTAATGGATATTTTTTTTCAATTCAAATCTTTATTGTAGGAGTATGGCCTCTACATTTAAAAGGTTGCAAGCTTTGTTTTGTTCTTCTTTTATATTAGTGACCTATGCTTTTAAAGAAAATAACCATTGTACCATCTTGCCAAAGCTAAACTTATTTGCTTTGCCAACATATTTTTATATGGCAAGTAGTTCTGCATGATCTACATCCCAGAAGCTGTTTGCTGCAGATTGCCTAAACGGTGGGAAACACCAGACCTGGTTTTACAATGTACTGCAAATTATGCATAGACAGAGGCAGTAGCTAAAAGCAGCTGCATAACCCACCAGCTCCATCCAGCAAGAGGGAGGGAACACACAACACTTTCCACAGCTTGGCATGCCACAGATGTCCTTCCCACACCCCTAACCTGCACCAACCTCCCAATTCCATACACGATCTGCTTAAAAAAGTTTTAAATGCCAGTGCAAAGGAGTCCTTTGCTCAGCCAGAAGGATTATGCGGAAATGTACACAATACTTTACATGATCGTCCACATTCTTGGTGGAATAACTCATTAAAATATATTATTTGGTGGGGGTGTGTGGGAGGAGTACTGGTTGGAATCACTGTTTTCCGTTACTTATTGCTAAATATTCCTGCAATGCCCAACAGTAAGAATCCAAACACAAACAAAAACAAACATATATCAGGAGTTATGATCTCTAGGGTTTTTTCCTTTAAAGTTTGCCTGTTTACCAAAAGGACTATTAACTAAAAGTTATAGAAATATTTCACTGAGAGAACCACCGACATGTGACTAGCATTAAGGCCATACACAACCCCAGAGCATGTGAGAAGCAGACCTTGATGAGTATTTCACAGACCATGCAAATCTCATTAGGATCAAAGCACTGTGGCGAAGCCAAGAAGGAATGGAAGGATGAGCCAAGGAAGGATGGCAGAGTGAGAAGAAGTGGGTGAATGTGATGTACACCCGGGTTCATTATTTCCTATTTGCTGCATGTCTCTTATGGAGCAGTGTTAGGAACAGAAAACATTGTAACACTGGTTCTTTATATTTATATCCTAGGTATCTTTTATGTATTGGTTTCCTACAAACCATCATGGCCAAATTTACTGTTCAACCCCAGCAGCTTTTCTACTTGCAATTCTCCTGTAATTGGTGGGCCAAAAATCACCAATCCCCTTTAACCTTAGGCCAAGAGAAATGCATTAAACATCCATTAAACAAATCAAATGAAGAAAAATGTACTCACTTGTCTCTTTGTTCTAATGCTGCGGATGTAATTGTGTACCCTCATGTCTTCCCCACAAGTGTGGGTAGCCCAAATATACAGGCTGTACTGGTATCTCTCCCATTCACCCTAGCAAATCCAGGTATGTGTATGAGTGTCAATGACCTAGGAAGCCTATATCCTAAAATTCATTCTAGATGCCTCCATCAATTCACAATCTCCCCAAATGTTTGACTAACTATGTGTGATACAGTCAGCACTGTTACCATGTATCATGTATTATAAAACACAGGACTTCTACTAAGCCCATGTCCCTGTGTAATGTGTAGCTCAGCTATGTCATTTGTCTAATCGTGCAACCCTGTAATCTTATACACTAAACCCAATGCACCTTTCTGCTTTTGAGACTACTTTTCCCCAAAACTTTATGTCTAGGAAAATGAGTGTGTCAATTTTATAGGCTACACAAAATTGTCCAAAATGGATCAGCCCAAATATTTTTAAGACCATACTTATTTTAGGTGTGTCAAGCACTGTTTTATTGGTCTATCACAAGACCATTGTGTGTCTTAAAGTACATGATGCTCATATGTACTATTTCCATACATTTTCTAGAAGTGTACAGAACTGTGGGGGTCATTCCAACCCTGGCGGTCGGTGTTAAAGCCCATGTCAATAACTGCCCATGTCTCCCTTATCTCAGTGAATCACTGCCCACCGCTCCTGCCAGAAGTGAATCCCTTTGAGTGAAGTCAATAACTGCCCATGTCTCCCTTATCTCAGTGAATCGCCGCCCACCGCTCCTGCCAGAAGTGAATCCCTATGAGTGAAGTCAATAACTGCCCATGTCTCCCTTATCTCAGTGAATCACCGCCCACCATTTTAAAGTGAATCATTGCTCACTCTTCTTTCAACCCAGGCAAATCACTGCTAACACGCTTCTTTTCTGGAGTGAAAACAAATATTACTAGCACATGTGCAATTCTCCGTGTTATCCATGTGTGCACCATGCAGACAAAAACATACCAAAGTGTGCCCTTTTATGATAGTAGAGACTAGAGCATCCCCTGCCTTAAAATTGTACAGTTCTGCAATAAATCCAGGATAATAACCATTGGGAGAGTCAATCATCCAAATGAACACTTTGCATTTATTCAGAATGGCCACCTTACCTGTGACAGAAGATATATATGAAGTTTGTTTACAAGTACAACATTAAACAATGGGAAGATCCAGTGTGCAAATGTTAGGTGTGAGCAGTAGCATTCTTGGGAGATTCAGTCATTGGAACAGCATCCTGCACCTGAGCAGAGAAGAGAAGCACATACTCACTGTGGCCGAGCTTTATCAGAAGTTCTTGCAACCATGGATCCTTAGGGAGTGATTCCCACAGCTGGATATGACTAATGCAGTTTCTCAGGTGCAGATGTAAAGTCATTAACAGATGTACTGTAAAAGAAAAATGATTCATAGCGTTCATCCAACCAAAACATTTCTAAAGTGTAACAGGTGGTCAGTCCTGGTTTTATCAGGATGGAATTGGCTGTTTTACAACAAGCACAACATTGATTTGTTTACTGTTGTGTGGGTCAAAACTTGTGGTCTGTCCATATTCCTTTCATTTCCTGTGACCATTTGTAGTGAATTATTCCACCTATACATCTCTATATGGCCACTTCTAGATTGGCATGGTCAGCCTTACATGTACACGAGTCCTCCAGAAAAAGTATGTAGAGCATAAAGTTGCAAATGAAGGTATTTTTATCTCCTTAACCATTATTTGATTAAGCATGCTTTGCATAAGAAACTTTCAGACACCCTCCACGCTTTTGGACACTGCCACATTTAAACTGGTCTGGGGTTGCATGTGTTCCTGTTTTATTTTAATTTTCTTCAGTGCAATGCAACAGGTATGCCTGGACAAAAGTCCCCTTAATCTAGACCCTACTGAAGAGCTCAAAACTAGGATTTTAATTGGACTATGAATAAGGCCAATTTGCATATGACTGGCTCATGTCCGAGGTGGCATGGGGGCAAAAAAAAATGATGATTTGGGATGTGGCTATGAATAATTACAGGAGCTGAGATCTATTCAAGCACTCACCCATCACGTTCTTGTTTCTCAGTGAGAGGCCCTATATTCTATGGGTATACCCAGATGAGGGTCCGTGCTCACTGTGCCGTAGGACTCAAGCTACACCCTACTAAGGAGGACTAAACAGGCGGAAACTGGTCTGGTGTTGCTGGTGTTCCCAATTGGGTGTGGGCCTGGCCTGGCAGCTTTGTTTAGACTGTTCCTATTGGAGCAGGGCTAAAGCTGATGTGCATATGTCTGCTTCACGTCTGAGGTGGCATGGTGAGCAAACAAAATATCGACTCTAGTGCACCCCCAAGTAATTTTTCTAGTCTAAGTTTAATTCAAGCATGCCACAACACTTCTTTCAAAAGGGATGTTCAATTTTCTAAATTTGAAAGGTACATTTTCAGTCTCTTCAACCACCCAAACAGTAATAATGAGGCAGGTATCAGAATAGCCACAATGAATATGCATGAGCACTTTTTGCACATAATGTATTTCAGTAGAGATCATCTGTATACTGTTGGTCATTCTCAAAGCCCAACTTTATTTTTCAGTTAATGAGGTAAAGAGCTACAGCCATGGGTTTTTAAGTATGAGCTAAAATGTTTGTAATGCGTCAACTCCAATATTCTGGAATTGAACTCTTCAATAACTGTGGCCTTTGAGCCACTAACATGAGTATTGAGTGTTATTGGACAAAACTGGGCAAGACTAGACTGTACTATTTGATTTGGAGTGATGTTAGAAAACCTTTTGCTATGGAAGGTAGTAGACAATGCTCCAGAAATTGGTATTTGTTGCAGTAATATGGCTTCATTTGTTTTACACCCTTATACCCTGGCACCAGAGAAAACATTTCCATGACAAAACTTGGATAAGCAGATGAGTGTCGAAATTTCTTATTCAATAGCTATCTCTTTACACCCTGTGTATACTCAATTTCACTAGCAATGCTTTAACTCAAAAATACATTCTCATTTGAAGACTGTTACATCACTTTAAGAGATGTGCATTTTCTCAAAATGTTATGCACTGACTGTATCCTACTATCAAGAGATTGCTGCTTTTATTGGTTCCAGCATTCAGCCCATTATACTTTATGGTAGAAGTTAATGTTGTTGTCTTCTCTTAAAGCCAAGGTAAAAGCAGAGTTTTCTATCAATGTATTTATACACTGGAGGGATTGAACTAAGTTGCTAAGGGATCAGCCTGTTGTCTATGCCTAAAGGTCAGTGAGTCCATCGGACCACTGCATTGGATTATTCCACCACAGGTACCCATAATGTGGGGTGACACTGTGGTTCATGTGTCTACGTAATATGAAACATTGAATGTGCCCTCACACTAAAAAAATGAATGAGGCCCCATTTTGGAACTTCAGTTCTTCTCGCCAAATCACATGAAATGGAGAGGCCTTTGGGCATGCAAAATGCAGTTTGTTTTTTCAAAACTAGGTATGTCCATTTGTTAAAGAATGAAATTGCTATTGCTTCCTTCATCCATCATTTGAGATTAGAAACCATGACTTTCCTAAATATCTACTTGAAGGCACATAACTCTGGCTCATTTCGCATGGCCAAGGACAGCACTAGCCCCTTACTAATCTTTCATCAAAGTGTTGGTAATTCAAAGAGTTCATAGTGTGGTTGCTGAAGGAACAGGTCTTCTAGGTCGTTCCTGATTTTCTCTTCACCCAAGACCACCCGCCTATTTGATGCTGCAGTGAAACATGTTTATTGCACAACCCTCTGTGGAAAGGTAATACTCAAACCATCTTCTTCCATAGGTAATGAATCCCAAGCCTCTAGTAACAATGTATTGACTCATATCTTAAAAATAGGAATATTGATGCTGGGCCACTCTGTAACTACTAAAAGGTCAGTACACAGACTGCAACCATGATGATGCTTCCTATTATTAACTGCAACCCCATTTGCCATAATTATGCCCACATCTTTATTTCCATGTAAATTATCAGTGACTAAATGGATTTCATATGCCAAAGACAGGGTTCAAACAATGGTAGATACAGTTGTCATGTCATCTGTATTTAAAAAAGGAATGTTAAGAATGGCTTGACAATGTTTAGTTTTCCTTCCTCTAGCATACATTTGGTTTCTGCTACAGATGTATCATTAACCAAATGTAAGGACTGATGCATGTCAGGGTTGACTTTAATGACCCTCTTCTAGTTTGATATGAACCATTTTTCTGCTTCCATGATCGCAGACAATTGGAATGTCTTGTATCTACCCTACTTGGTCTAAACAAGCTCATTGCTTTTTCGTTCCCCTGCATTCCATTTTGTGAATTCCATTTCCCATCACTGTGCCAACATAAGAGAAATCACTCGCCTGGGCCATATACATTGGTCCTATCAGTTCACACTCTTTCTTTTAAGAGAGATAACTGGAAGTATTTGGCAGATAAAATTATTTAGGGACTTTTAGTGCTTTTTAAAACTGTCCCGTTACTTTAATGTACTTCCACCAATGGTCCTTTATTGCACTGTAATACGTGCAGCTAAAACTTGAATTAAGTGGCTCAGGATAGGGTAAGGATCTGAAGGTACTTTTTGTCATGGATAGTGGTGAAGATAGAGGTGGGAGGGTGCTATTTATATTACATTTGTATTGGAAAATCTTGTGATGTTTGGAGGAATTGCTAAATCAATGGAAAAACCAACTTTGAGAACATCCTTCAATATTAGGAGAGCATGCTGGAATAAATTCTACTGGTGCTCTCTTCTCAAGATGTAGCCCTTCTGTCAGAAATCACAGAGTTTTCAATTTCCACCTACAATAAATTTGGGATTTGAAATCTAGAACCTACTGACTATTAGCATGTATGCCTACACAGTGATCACAAATAAACGTTAATTAGGATACCATTTTAAGACACCTCTAGTGGATAACCTATATAAAACTAGACTCATAGCGCCCTATTCCAAGGTACCAAACCAATATGCAGAATTGTCCTTTAAAATCTACCTTTCTCAATATTTGATTTCTGTTTAGCACAACATTCTGGATCTGCCATCCCAGTTAATCGCACATGTTACTAGTCAGGTTTCTCTGCTAAAGACTGCTTCCTTTTCTATGACAGTCTTCTGATTTTGTCCAGGCTCACCACAGCCACCAGATGTCCATCCTTTACCTCTAGAATGTGTGGAAGGTATCAGAATATCCTTATCATGGTGGTTATAACTCTAGAATATTGTGACTTGATTATCGTCTGACAAAAATACTGTGCTTCAAATATAATTTCCAAAAATATCACATCAATGACGTTGATAATAGAAAACATGTTCCCAGTGGAGGTAATTTACTTATTGGTATTCTAACATGCAAGCACTATAGGAAGACTAGCACCTCTACATTAAAGAAAATTCACACCTCATTGCACCATTCTTCTATTTATAGGTGCATGGCTCAAATAGTGTGGATTTTATTATAAATTAGTTCCACCCTCTGTGATTTTTAGGTGTCTCACCACCCTTGTGTAATAAGAAAGAAATAACAAGCATTTGCAATGCAATGGGTCTCGCATTTGCTTGCGTTAGAGCTATTAGTGTTGTAAACTCCTAACCGGACTTTTCTTACCACAAAAACTAATAATGAAAAGTAAAACAGTTTCACATATGTGATTCAAGGGTCGCCATGAGTGAGAAGAAGACACAGAAAAGGAAACAGAAGTTTGCTTGCAGTGAAACTTATCGGTAAAAGTGCAATCATCCATGTTACCAGCAAAAGTGCAATTATCCATGTAACGAGCTAAAGTGCAATTATCCATGTAACAGGATTGATGTCATGCAAAGCGCTCGACTTCTGCCCAGCGAGATCACGCTGCGCAGGAAATGAAAAGATAAAGTAGTCCAGAAACCAGCTGAAAACACAGTGCCTCGTATGTTTTCAGTAGTTTACTGGTGCTCTCGAGGAGGGCTAAACACCGGAAAAGGCATGACGTATGCATGCCTTCACAAGTGGAATGACTCCATTTTTAAAAGGTAAGTCCACGTACTAATGAAAGTGACGGGCGTGGTTAGAAGCCCACAAAGAGACTACAACATGGTCCAGAGCACTTGCACATGCTCGACCCTAAAAAATATTTGGATATGTGTGCAAATATGAGTGACTTTTCATCAACCCTCATCACGCATTTGTCTCTTGCGCTGCCATTCACCTTCTGCATTCTCTCATCTCTGCAGACATCAGGGGTCAGCGAGCTTCAGCTTTTGATCCTCCTGTACTAAAGGTGAATGTGAGGAAAATAATGCACTTCGATGTGCACTTATGGGCCAATACTTTACTTTATCAATGCATTTTTCTTTTCATGGCCTATCCTTTTTTTATTTTTTATTTATCTTTGTTTGGTTAAACTATGTCTTCGGCTGACAGTAATTCAAAACCAATAGTAACATTTCTTTGCATCAATAAGAATCCTATTTTCCTTCAAAAGGCAATCAAACTATAAATTAAGACTATAAGTAATGGATATTTTTTTTCAATTCAAATCTTTATTGTAGGAGTATGGCCTCTACATTTAAAAGGTTGCAAGCTTTGTTTTGTTCTTCTTTTATATTAGTGACCTATGCTTTTAAAGAAAATAACCATTGTACCATCTTGCCAAAGCTAAACTTATTTGCTTTGCCAACATATTTTTATATGGCAAGTAGTTCTGCATGATCTACATCCCAGAAGCTGTTTGCTGCAGATTGCCTAAACGGTGGGAAACACCAGACCTGGTTTTACAATGTACTGCAAATTATGCATAGACAGAGGCAGTAGCTAAAAGCAGCTGCATAACCCACCAGCTCCATCCAGCAAGAGGGAGGGAACACACAACACTTTCCACAGCTTGGCATGCCACAGATGTCCTTCCCACACCCCTAACCTGCACCAACCTCCCAATTCCATACACGATCTGCTTAAAAAAGTTTTAAATGCCAGTGCAAAGGAGTCCTTTGCTCAGCCAGAAGGATTATGCGGAAATGTACACAATACTTTACATGATCGTCCATATTCTTGGTGGAATAACTCATTAAAATATATTATTTGGTGGGGGTGTGTGGGAGGAGTACTGGTTGGAATCACTGTTTTCCGTTACTTATTGCTAAATATTCCTGCAATGCCCAACAGTAAGAATCCAAACACAAACAAAAACAAACATATATCAGGAGTTATGATCTCTAGGGTTTTTTCCTTTAAAGTTTGCCTGTTTACCAAAAGGACTATTAACTAAAAGTTATAGAAATATTTCACTGAGAGAACCACCGACATGTGACTAGCATTAAGGCCATACACAACCCCAGAGCATGTGAGAAGCAGACCTTGATGAGTATTTCACAGACCATGCAAATCTCATTAGGATCAAAGCACTGTGGCGAAGCCAAGAAGGAATGGAAGGATGAGCCAAGGAAGGATGGCAGAGTGAGAAGAAGTGGGTGAATGTGATGTACACCCGGGTTCATTATTTCCTATTTGCTGCATGTCTCTTATGGAGCAGTGTTAGGAACAGAAAACATTGTAACACTGGTTCTTTATATTTATATCCTAGGTATCTTTTATGTATTGGTTTCCTACAAACCATCATGGCCAAATTTACTGTTCAACCCCAGCAGCTTTTCTACTTGCAATTCTCCTGTAATTGGTGGGCCAAAAATCACCAATCCCCTTTAACCTTAGGCCAAGAGAAATGCATTAAACATCCATTAAACAAATCAAATGAAGAAAAATGTACTCACTTGTCTCTTTGTTCTAATGCTGCGGATGTAATTGTGTACCCTCATGTCTTCCCCACAAGTGTGGGTAGCCCAAATATACAGGCTGTACTGGTATCTCTCCCATTCACCCTAGCAAATCCAGGTATGTGTATGAGTGTCAATGACCTAGGAAGCCTATATCCTAAAATTCATTCTAGATGCCTCCATCAATTCACAATCTCCCCAAATGTTTGACTAACTATGTGTGATACAGTCAGCACTGTTACCATGTATCATGTATTATAAAACACAGGACTTCTACTAAGCCCATGTCCCTGTGTAATGTGTAGCTCAGCTATGTCATTTGTCTAATCGTGCAACCCTGTAATCTTATACACTAAACCCAATGCACCTTTCTGCTTTTGAGACTACTTTTCCCCAAAACTTTATGTCTAGGAAAATGAGTGTGTCAATTTTATAGGCTACACAAAATTGTCCAAAATGGATCAGCCCAAATATTTTTAAGACCATACTTATTTTAGGTGTGTCAAGCACTGTTTTATTGGTCTATCACAAGACCATTGTGTGTCTTAAAGTACATGATGCTCATATGTACTATTTCCATACATTTTCTAGAAGTGTACAGAACTGTGGGGGTCATTCCAACCCTGGCGGTCGGTGTTAAAGCGGCGGTCAACCCGCCAACAGGCAGGTGGTAAAAAAAATGGAATTCTGACCCTGGCAGGAACCGCCAACACAGACCGCCACTTTAACACTCCAACCGCCACGGCGGGACAAACAAACAGCGCGGCGGTCACCGCCAACAGACAGGCGGCAGACAATGTACCGCCCACCCTATCACAACTCACCAATCCGCCACCTTTTCCGGGGCGGGAGCCCCGCCGATAAAAACACAGCGGAAACAGACTACGAACAGGAAAACGCTCACCTCTACACACTCCACGAGGAACCTGGACAGCATGGAACCAGAACTACACATCCTACCAGCTATTGTCTACCTGCTCCTGTACCAGGAGCACGAACGCCGGCGCAGAAGACAACGGTGAGTACTGCACCTACGACACAGGGGAAGGGGGAGGAGAAAAGATTACAGGCACACACATACGCGACACACCCCCCCCCACAACTACCTACACATCAATGCAGAGCAACAACTCAGAGTGACACCGCCCAAACCCCCCGGAAGAATGCAAAGACAAAATAATATGATCATGAAATTCAAATATATTGTAAGTAAAAAATAAATTCAAACATCTTATAACTATATACACATATGTAAAATGTCCTGTCAAAATTGGCTTTCAGTCATTGTACGTGGGCCAATGGTCCTCAACACATGGGCAAAGCCCACACAGGAGACCCGAATCCATTGGAGAGAACACTGCAGGGGCATCAGATAGGGAAACTACAGGCACCTCAGGGGGAAGGGAAGGGGGGGCACCTCAGCCACATAAGTCCACGACGCCAGATCCACGAGGGGCCTCCATGGCCACTGTTCCATCCTGGGGAGTGCAAAGCCACAGTCTCTCAAGTCTCTACAGTGGGTGGGCTGCCCACTGTGCCATCCTGGGGAGTGCAAAGCCACAGTCTCTCAAGTCTCTACAGTGGGTGGGTTGCCCACTGTGCCATCCTGGGTAGTGCAAAGCCACAGTCTCTCAAGTCTCACAAGTGGGTGGGTTGCCCACTGCTTTATCCTGGGGAGTGCAAAGCCACAGTCTCTCAAGTCTCTACAGTGGGTCGGTTGCCCACTGTGCCATCCTGGGGAGTGCAAAGCCACAGTCTCTCAAGTCTAACAAGTGGGTGGGTTGCCCACTGCTATATCCTGGGGAGTGCCAAGCCACAGTCTCTCAAGTCTCTACAGTGGGTGGCTTGCCCACTGTAACATCCTGGGGAGTGCAAAGCCACAGTCTCTCAAGTGGATTACAGACTCCACTGGTACTGGAGGAGTCTTGGTGCCCAGAGTGTATCGTGCAGCCCTGCACGACATAGATCTGGGCCTGCTCCTTCTGCCAATGGGCCAGCGTGCTTGAGATGGAGGGCCCAGCGGAGCGGTGCAGAGACGGCGGTGCCCAGCGGAGCGGTGCTTGAGATGAAGGGCCCAGTGGAGCGGTGCTTGAGATGAAGGGCCCAGCAGAGCGGTGCTTGAGATGAAGGGCCCAGCGGAGCGGTGCAGAGACGGCGGTGCCCAGCGGAGCAGTGCTTGAGATGAAGGGCCCAGCGGAGCGGTGCTTGAGATGAAGGGCCCAGTGGAGCGGTGCAGAGACGGCGGTGCCCAGCGGAGCGGTGCTTGAAATGAAGGGCCCAGCGGAGCGGTGCAGAGACGGTGGTGCCCAGCGGAGCGGTGCTTGAGATGAAGGGCCCAGCGGAGCGGTGCAGAGACGGCGGTGCCCAGCGGAGCATTGCTTGAGATGAAGGGCCCAGCGGAGCGGTGCTTGAGATGAAGGGCCGAGCGGAGCGGTGCAGAGACGGCGGTGCCCAGCGGAGCGGTGCTTGAGATGAAGGGCCCAGCGGAGCGGTGCTTGAGATGAAGGGCCCAGCGGAGCGGTGCAGAGACGGCGGTGCCCAGCGGAGCGGTGCTTGAGATGAAGGGCCCAGCGGAGCGGTACTTGAGATGAAGGGCCCAGCGGACCGGTGCTTGAGATGAAGGGCCCAGCGGAGCGGTGCTTGGGATGAAGGGCCCAGCGGAGCGGTGCAGAGACGGCGGTGCCCAGCGGAGCGGTGCTTGGGATGAAGGGCCCAGCGGAGCGGTGCTTGAGATGAAGGGCCCAGCGGAGCGGTTCCCGAGACGGCGGTGCCCTGTTCAGCGGTGCTTGTCTTGAAGGGCCCTGTTCAGCGGTGCTTGTCTTAAAGGTCCCTGTTCAGCGGTTCTTGTCTTGAAGGACCCTGTTCAGCGGTGCTTGTCTTGAAGGGCCCTGTTCAGCGGTGCTTGTCTTGAAGGGCCCTGTTCAGCGGTGCTTGTCTTGAAGGGCCCTGTTCAGCGGTGCTTGTCTTGAAGGGCCCTGTTCAGCGGTGCTTGTCTTGAAGGGCCCTGTTCAGCGGTGCTTGTCTTGAAGAGCCCTGTTCAGCAGTTCTTGTCTTGAAGGGCCCTGTTCAGCGGTGCTTGTCTTGAAGGGCCCTGTTCAGCGGTGCTTGTCTTGAACGGCCCTGTTCAGCAGTTCCCGAGACGGCGGTGCCCTGTTCAGCGGTGCTTGACATGTGTCTCCAGGGCACCAGATCCAGCCAATATATGGTGTTCACTCGCCATCCGACTTCTCGCTTGCGGGGCCCTCCTGTGCTGGTGTCCCCCGCTCGTGGGTGCCCTCCTTCACACCCGGAATGGGGCTGGTTGGGCCCTCCTGGGCAGCTCGCCTGCTGCCGGACTTGTCGGCCGTGCTGCCCTTGCCATCCTTCCATGAGTCTCTGTGGCCCTTGCCTCCCTTTGTAGATGTGCTAGGTGGCACCCCACTTCCTGACGGTGCCAGGGTAGAGCCTGTGGAGGCTGCCGTCTCTGTCCTTTCGCGCTGGGCCTTCCCTTTTTTCGATTTCTTCCCAGGGGGTGGGCTGGCTGTCCCTTTACTGCTGGCCGATGTACCTGCCCTAGAAGGTGGTGGACTCCAATAACCTTGGACTACGGTCCTTGTAGGTCCAGGGGTTGTGGTGGCTGAGGTGCTGATTGGACTCTTACGAGATGGAGGGGGTGGGTCAGGTGATAGAAAGAGGTTAATTTTGGAGAGGGAAAACTTTTTAGGAGCAATGGGAAGGGTAGGGGCAGTGGGTATGGGAGTGGGAGTGGAGGAAGAGGATGTGGTTATAGGAGAGTCAAGTGTGCTGTCTTTGGGTGCAGGTGCTTGTGCTGGAGGCTGTCGTGAGGTGGATGGCTGTTGGGTGGGTGGCTGCCTGCGTTTGTGTGGTTTGGAAGAGGGGGTGACAGACATAGTGGGAGAGGACACAGGGGACGTGTAAATGGCAGTGGGGGTGGTGACTGCACGTGTGCGGAGTGTTCTGGTGGGTGTGCTGGTGATGGACGTAGTGGCTGATGATGTTGTGCATGCAAGTGTGAGTGGAGACGTCACAGGGAGGGAGGAGGGAGATGAGGAGGAGGGGGACACAGAGGAGGCAGTGGCTGTTGGTATGTCTATATGTGGCTGTTGCTTGGGTGAATGCTTGTGGGATGTGTGGTGCTTATGTCTGCATGAGCTGACCTTGGGTGTTGAGGTGTGTGCAGGCTGGTCTGTAGGTGTGTCTGGGATAGGCAGAGGAACAGGGGAGTGGGACTGGGTGGAGGGAGTTGGAGGAGGGAGGCAGGAGACAGGGACAATGGCTGCTGTCATCACTGGTGGCCTCTTCTGGGGGTGGGATGGACATTTCTGGACCCTCCTGGGCGGTGTGGTGGCGTTCGGGTCCTGCAGGGGTATAGGAGTATGGTTATTGCTTCTGTGTGTGCCATATCGTGCAATGGGTGGGTGCCCGTGTACCCCAGTGCTGTAATTCCCTTGTGGGGGCTGTTGTGACGGTGGCTTGTGGGGGAGATGGGTATGTGCAGTGGGCATGCTTTGGTGATGGGTGTCCATGCTTTGTGGACGCATGCAGGGCTAGGTGTTGGGATGGGTGGGTTGTGATGGTGAGCCATTTGCAAGGAGTTGGGGTGATGGGGGTGGGGGTATGATTTGGCATGCAGGTGGGGTGGGGGGAATGAAGTGGTGAAGGGTTGACTTACCAGAGTCCATTCCTCCAGCTACTCCTGCGAGGCCCTCAGGATGCAGGATGTTCAAGACTTGCTCCTCCCATGTTGTAAATTCTGGGGGAGTAGGTGGGGGTCCGCCGCCAGTCTTCTGCACTGCGATGTTGTGCCTTGATACCATGGAACGCACCTTCCCTCGTAGGTCGTTCCACCGCTTCCTGATGTCGTCCCGATTTCGTGGATGTTGTCCCACAGCGATGACCCTGTCCACTATTCTTTGCCATAGCTCCATCTTCCTGGCAATGGTGGTGTGCTGCACCTGTGTCCCGAAGAGCTGGGGCTCTACCCAAACTATTTCCTCCACCATGACCCGGAGTTCAGCGTCTGAAAACCGGGGGTGTCTTTGGGGTGCCTTTGGGTGGTGTGGATGAGATGTGGGGTGGTGTATGTGTTGATGAGTGTGGTGAGTGTGGTGGTGTGTGGTGTTTTGTGCGTGGATATTGTGTGGGTGATGGTGTGGTTTGCCTCTGTGTGATGGTGTTCTCTATTCTGTGCTGTCTCTCTCTGGCCTTCTGTCGGATTTTTGGGTCGTAAGGGTTTGTGGGTGATGTGGGTGTGTGTTTTCTATTGTATTGGGTGTGTGGGAGTGTTGTGTGTATGTGTCTCAGGTGTGTGTATTTTAAATTGTCCAATGTGGTAGTGTTTTGTAAAGGTGTGTGTATTTTGACCGCGGCGGTGTGTAACGCCAATGGAATACCACGGTTGAAAGACCGCTGCGGGGATTCGTGGGTCGTAATGGCATGGGCGTATTTCTGTTGGCGTGACGGTGGTGGTTTGGTCATCACCAGTTTTACGATGGCCATTGGTGTGGCGGACTTTTGTGGATGTCGGGTTTTTGGCAGTTTGCCAGTTGCGGGTCAGAATGACCGTGGCGGTTTACCGTGCCCGCGGCGGTGTTATGGCGGTCTTCTGACTGGCGGAAAGCGCCTTTTACCGCCGAGGTCAGAATGACCCCCTGTATTTTCTCACATCTCATTGCAACCCCTAGATTGAACAGCCTGGCCCAATACACCATTCAACAAAACAGTCAATAAATCACTATGGGCTAAATGTTCATAAAATGACTCACAACTGCTCTAGCGCAGTTGTGCATCAAAAATTGTATCGCCAGCTAACGTCATTTCACACCACCATGCTTGTGCCATATTTTCAAAATGGTGCAGCATGGCAGAAGGAAATAGTTAGCATTAAAAACTTATGCTAACTTTTGCTGCATGACGCTAGTGACGCAAACGTGGCGCTAGCATGATAAGCGCCACTTTTTTTACGCTCATAGTGCTAACATCACTTTTCTCTTACAAGTGTCAAAGAAACATGCGCAAATGCCAAAGAGAAGCAAGAGGAAAAAAAATGTAAAGGACAGGACAGGAAAGACCCCAGAGAGATCCCAATCAGCCCAGTACAAACCAGAATGTCCAACCAGACTCACAGGACAGGGGAAAAAAAAAAGGAAGTGTCGCTTCAGAGAGAAGGAGAATCAAATCCTGATCACAGAGGTTACAAAGCACCCACACCAGCTATTCATCACTTCTAAAGTGCCAACAAGTAGGAAGGAGGCCATATGGCAGTCCATAGTTGATACAGTCAACAGTGTGGAAGAGATTAAGAGGACTGTGACCAATTGTAAGAAGGGCTGGCATGATTGCAAGTGCAGAACAAAAGTGAAACTGGCAAACAATCGAAAGGCAGCACTGCAGACCTGAGGTGGAAGTCTGGCACCCCAGGAGGAGCTCAATAAGCTGGAGGAGATGGGGGCAGCGGTCATCCCTGAGGATCTGGTCACCAGAGTCCAGGGTCAGGACACTGAGGCACATGATGAATGACAACAAACACAAGGTAAGTTGCAGTGGGGGGCAATGTGGTTGATAACTAATGGCACACGTGCGAGGAACATAGGAGGCACTCTGTGCGTGAGAAAGGGCTGCATGTGGGCACAATTATGGCAAAACATCAAACACATGCAATGTGCAATGACCCCCCCACCATATGCACTTCACAACCATCACACCACTCCCTTTACCGTAGCAACTGAACCATCTTGCCATGATTATCTCTCATTGGCCATCATGTATCAGGTCTGTTGTGCAGGGTGGGTCAGCAAGGACAGGGATAGGCCTTTGCACACCACTGAAAAGGGCAATAATGGAACATGCATACACCATAAGGGGCATTTCTATCTTTACCATCTGTGCTGGTGCACCATTTGCTGCCATGTGCACTATGTTGCAAGGGTGCCTGTGATATGGGGATGATTGCTGGTTTGCATGGACACCTTCATACACAGCATAAGTGGTGTGTCTGTGTTTCTATGTGTGATGTACATGCAGCACATAGAGAAACATGACAATGCTGGGACAAAAAATGATGTCACTGCTATGCAATCCCTAAGGTGGTGTATCAAGCTGCAGCATTTCCAGATGTGAATATCTGGGAAGGGGTCAGAAGTTGGGTGAGTTACATGTGTGTTTTGTGGGAACACCCCCAGCAGCACACATTGATTGACAATTACTTGCAGTGTGAGGAACGAAAGGAGCACCTAATACCAGGCCATCAAAGCCATACAAGGTACCTGCCTTGGTCTTGAAAATATGGACTGGCACTCTGCTGCAAGGTGGCCTGTGGTGCAGTGATGAGTGTTGTTGTGCATGAAGGGACACCTTTCCATACAATCACATACACAAGAGGTGGTTACATCTTACTATGGGTAGTTCAGGATACAGCACAACGATAATGCATGTGGATAGGTCTCACCCTTGCATCACTGTTAGAACACAGGTGGGTTGGCAGAAGATTGTGACACATGCTAAAAGATAGATAGATCTGGCAATGCTACAGATTCTGTACATTTCCATGGGTGTTGCTTCGGAATGCTCCATGCAACATGCATGCCGTCTAAACTGCCATGCAGTGTTATGCATGAAAGGGGTCTACATGCAGTACACAAAAAACACACACACAAGATATCAATTTGTTTTTGTAAACCACAACTACTCACCTGTGGGGGTCTCAAGGTGCTGGGGAGGGCGGACGCAGGGGAGGGGGCAGAGTCTCATCCGAAGAGCCACGTCTTGATGTTCTTCCTGAAGATGGCGATCAATGGGCATTGTCTGAGGTGCATAGGTAGGTTGTTCCAGTTCTTTGCTGCAAGGTAGCTGAAGGACCTTTCTCCAGCAGCGGTTTTCTGTATGCATGGGACGGTAGCCAGTGCTTGCTGAGTGGAGCGGAGGGGTCTGGCGGGGTTGTTGAAGGAGATGCTGTGATTTAGGTAGGCTGTTCCAATGTTGTGAATGGCTTTGTAGGTGTGGGTGAGTAGCTTGAAGATGACTCGTTTCTCTACCGGGAGCCAGTGGAGGATCATCAGGTGCTAGGAAATATGTTCCTGGTGGGGGAGGTTCAGGGTGAGTTTTATTGTGGTGCCTGCATAAAAGTGCATTGCCATAGTTAAGCTTGCTCGTGCCTAAGGCATGGGTGACTGTTCTGCGGCAGTCTACTGGGATCAATTTGAAAATACTTCAAAGTTAGCTGACGGTGTGCCAGCAGATGGAGGTGACCATTTTTACCTGGTGGGTCATTGGCAGGGAGGAGTCAAGGATGATTCCTAGGTTGCGAGAGTGGTCAGTCGGAGAAGGCAGGGAACTGAGAGATGTGGGCCACCAGGAGTCATCCCAGGCTGAGGTGGAGTTTCCGAAGATGATGAGCTCAGTCTTCTCTGAGTTGAGCTTGAGGCAGCTCTCTCTCATCTAGGTGGCTACGGTTTCATTCCTGTGTAGAAGTTCCTCCAGCCCTCGTCCGGGACTTCAGTGAGGGATATGATGAGTTGCGTGTCATCACGGTAAGACAAGATGTTCATACCATAGCTTCTGACAACGGCTACAAGAGGGGACATGTATAAGTTAAAGAGAGTTGGGCTCAGGGAGGATCCTTTAGGAACTCTGCAGCTGACTCCTTTAGGTTTGGATGTGTAGGGTGGGAACCTGGCTTTCTGGGTTCTTCCAGAGATGAAGGAGTGGATCCTTTGCAGGGCTTTATAAGTTGAAGAGAGTTGGGCTCAGGGAGGATCCTTTAGGAACTCTGCAGCTGACTCCTTTAGGTTTGGATGTGTAGGGTGGGAACATGGCTTTCTGGGTTCTTCCAGAGATGAAGGAGTGGATCCTTTGCAGGGCTTTTCCACGGATTCCTGCGTCGTGGAGTCTGGTGCATAGGTTGCTGTAGGAGACCGTGTCGAAGGCTGCTGAGAGGTCCAGTAGTATGAGGGCTACAGAGTGGATGTGGTCTAGGAGTGAGTGGATGTCACCAGTGGCTGCAAGAAGAGCTGTCTCTGTGCTGTGGTTGCTGGGGAACCCAGACTGGGAGGTGTCCAGTGAGTTGTTGTCCTCGATGAATTGCTGCAGCTGTGAGTTAATGTTTTTTTCCAGTACTTTGACCAGGTATGGAAGCAGCGAGATGGGCTGGAAATGTTTTAGCTCAGATGGGTCGGCCAAGAGTTTCATCAGGAGGGTGGGCGTACTTCGGTGTATTTCCAGTCTTTAGGGAAGATGGCTGTGTTGATGGAGCAGCTCATAGTCTTGGGAAGCTCGGGGCGATGGATGTGCTGGCTCTGATGTAGATGTGGCGGGCAGGTGTCTGTGGGAGCTCCAGAGTGAGTGCTGTTCATTATGCTTTCTGCTTCCTCTGTGGTGAGAGTGGACCAGCTATGGATGGTTTGGGTGGGTTGAGGGGGGTGGGTCAGTCGTAGGTTCTGATGCTGGGCTGGTTGTCTGGGAGGAAGCTGTCATAAATAACCTTGCTCTTACAGGGGAAGAAGGTGCTGACTCTGACACAGAGGTCTTGTGATGAGGGATGCTGGTGGGTTGGGACGGCGGATTGGTGAATTCAATGCTAACCATAAAAAATTCCTTTGTGTTGTGTGTGGAGGAGTTGATGCATTCCCAGAGTGCATTTTTTTGTGTTTTTTATGTGTCTGTGGTGGATGGCGGTGGTGGCTCTGAAGGCGACAAGATCTTCCCTGGTTTGGCTGCTTCTCCATTTCTTCTCTAGATGCCTACAGGTGTGCTTGGATTCTTGGAGTTCAGTGGTGAACTAGCTGGATTTCTTTGGGATGAACTTGACCGATGTTGAATGGAAGGGGGCAAAGGTGTTGGTGCATTCTATAATCCAGGAGTTGGGGTTGCGTCCTTAGGTGTTGGCATCATCGAGGGAGGTGGGGGTGACATGGTGAGTGTTGTGATGAGTTGCTCATCTGATTTCATTCCATTTCCTGTGGAGGCCCCTGGGGGCACAAATGCTGCTGCTGGGTGAGGAGATTGTGAAATGTAGGCAGTGGTGGTCTGTCCAGTCCAGGGTAGAGATGGTCTTGATGGTAATTCGGTTGCTGGAGGTGAAGATGGGGTCCAGTGTGTGTCCTGTGACTTGCATGGGAGCAGTGATAAGGTGTCTGAGGCCGAGGGTGGTGAGGTTGTCGAGTCAGGAGGTGGTGTTTTAGTCATTGTGGTCCTGGAGGTGGAAATTCAGAGCTCAGAGGAGGAAGTAGTCACAGGATGCCAAGGCCTGGGGGGTGGCGATGTCTAAAATGGTGTTGATGAATGCTGGAAGGAGACCGGGTGGTCTGTAGACCAGGGTCGGACAGATGTGGAATTGTGATCGGCGTGGATTAGGAAGTGGAGGTGTTCCACTGTGGTGTTCTGTTCCTCTGTATTGGCTGTGATGCGTAGTGAGGACTTGTCTATGATAGTAAGTCCTCCACCCAGGCGAGAGAGCTGGTCCCTCCTAAGAATGCTGTAGCCGTCTGGGATAACAATAGCGACATTTGGTCCGGAGGTGGGGTTAGTCCAGGTCTCAGTAATGAAAGTGATGTCTGGTTGGGCGGAGTTGATCAGTTCCCAGAGTTTGGTGGCGTGCTTATGGAGGAGCAAATATTCAGAAGGAGGCAGTTGATGAGATTGTGGTGGGCATTGGTGTTTCTGGGTGTGGGGTGTTCCTTTTGTTTGATGTGGTTGAAACTGAAAATGCAGTTCTGGCAGGAGAAAGGTCCATGTGTGTCCTTGGGGGATGCAGTGCAGGAGTCGCTGAGATATTTGCTTTTGAGGTGGTGGAGGGTCCGGGTGTCATAATGGAGAGTAGCCTAGGGATGACTCATCAGAGATCCAGGGATATTGGCGCTGGGAGCAGTCTGGGCACAGATCAGCTTACCAGCGGCACACTCGCTGCGCGCAGCTACCATTAAGAAGGAGAGGGAGCGAGGGGGGATTGGTCAGCTGGGAGGGGAGGAAAGGTGCTTCACAGAGGGAGAGGGGTGGGGCCGCAGGGGCAGCAGTGGCACGGGCCGAGCAGGAATAGAAGGGCAGGAGAAAAAGAGAAAAGGAGTGAAGATGAGTAAAAAGAAGAAAAGGAGAGAAAGAGTAAGAGTGGGGAGATACTTACTTGTAGATGGCCACTGGGCCACCAGGGATGAGATGCAGGCAGGATCCTGCAGGTGGAGGAAGGCCTCAAACTGAGAGTCAGCAGGCTCTCAGTTTGATCCTGGAGGCAGAGGATCAGCAGCAGGAGAAGCTAGCGAGGACAACAGACGCTGACCAAAAGTAGCTTAGATTGGGCTAGGAAATGTCGACTGGCATATTGTGCTAATGGTGAGTTCTAAAAAAATTATACCCTTTTGTCACAAAATGGTGCTAGGGGCCCATAAATAAAGCACCTGATGCGTGGCTCTGCTCCATGTGAGTGAGATTAACAACCTAATGTACCATGTGAACAGCTAACGATCTATATCTCCTTTCAGAGGGTGATGCCATACCTCACAGCCAGCTGCCTGTCCTGGACTTCACCAATGATGGCGATGACCAGCGGCAAAGCATCAATTCACACACTCTCCAGCCGAGCCTGAGTGCCATCCAGATGTCATCTCCGGTCACAAGGAGGACACCAAGTGCTGTGGCGTCTCCAAATGAATCACCCAACAAACAACACACACCACCTGCAAACTCATCTACAGCCCTGTTATCCTAGGATGTACACATCATCTTCCAAAATGAAGCAGTAGGAGTCCAGCAGGTGCTGTTATAGCAGGTGCGGGTGAGGATGGAGACTATGGTGGGCAGACAAGTGGGAGTCCATAAGTGCCTCAGTCTGAAGAAGGACAACTCTGTTGCCACCAGAGGCACCCACTCTACACTACATATATTCCAGCAGTCCTTGGCTGACATAGCTGGTATACTGAGGCAGAGGCTTGAACATTTGTGCCCCTCAAAGTGGTACCAGGATCATTGACAGCAGGCTGGGGGCTGTCCAAACTATTGTGGAGTCCATGCAGTGGACTCTGTGCTCCCTCCGTGACAACCTGGCTGCCTACCTCTGTTATGTAGCTGCTGTGTTGTGAAACCAGCAGTATTTCTTTGCTGCAATGATGCCTTTCGTCTTTCCACAGAACACAACTGCTGGGACCTTTGAATCCACATCTCAAGCTCCTGCTGTGTGTGAGGCTCCCTCAACTTCAACAACCACACCCCTCATGGCACGGGATGCACCGCACAAATCAGAGGATGAAGATGTGTAAGGAACATCATTCACCTGAGAAACTTTCTGGTAGCTACAGTCTGTGGCACATGGACAGTTTCACTTTTGCTCTGTGCTGACGATCATGGCAGTGAAACAACATCTATCAATGCACATCTTTCACTCTCCCACTGTTGACCAATTGCACATGTGAACTGTCACTGTGGCCAATTCCTACCTATTGGCAATGTGATCTCCTCCTCATTGATGCACTCCTCTCCTCTCAAGACATGTTGCCCCCCGGACTCTGTCTGGACTTCCAGTGGTTTGTGATCTCTTATAGGGATTAGTCCCCTGTGTACTGTACAGTACAAACATTAAAATAATTTCACATCCTAATAATTCTACCCTAGACATCAATTGTCTTGAATCTGTGTCTGAGGCATGAATATGTAAGAACTTTATGCATTGTGTGAAGCCTCTACACTTAGTGGCCTATGCACCAAAACTAATTAGGCAGCATGGCACCACAAACAATGTAGCAATGCTGGACTGCATTATTAATAAAACACAGGTAAGTACTGTATGCAATTAGATAATGCCCAACCATCATTAATCCCTAGTGCAGATGCAGCTCTCTGGTGCTAATGTAGGCACACTTGCACAGTTTTGCACGGGTGTCTGTGTTGAAGGGTTTGGATGTTTATGTGCAGGATGACTTACTCCCTGCACATACACAAACAGTAAAAGCTCCTTGCCCCTACTATGTAAGTAGTAAAATGCAACACACAAAAATATGCAAAAAACAGGCAAATGTTTTGTCTGACTCCCTGTGTGTCATGCAAACCACACGCCTGGGCTACTGTTGTTGTTCTAGCACTTCCTCAGGTCTACATACCATTGTAAATGTGAAGCAGTGTCAAATGCAATGGGTGTTGCTTGGCTTAGCCCACAGCAACACCCATTGCATGTCCCTCATGCCACAAATATGTGCGTGGGGGGAACCATGTATACAATGCAGTGTTAAGCCACCCACAGTGGCTTTTTGACACCTTGAAAATATCTCCGGAGTACTTGTGTAAGGGATATGTGTAGATTTGTGACATACACAAAGTCACACACACTGACTGCAACATGATTGAGGTGACTGATTATGTGAACCAGCAAGCTGAACCAGAGTATCTCAAGCAAGGCATTTGACTGTTAGCAAGCATGTATTGTGATAGCTGCAACAATCACTACGCAAGTGGCTGGGCCTAGAAGGGGTGGTAATTACAGGAAAACCATTGACGTCACAGATGAATGATGCATATGTAAGAGTGTGAGGGACAGTCATGAGTGTCTCAGTCACAAAATCTAGATTTGGGGGGAGTGCAATGACAACAACATAATGACAATGCAAGTCACATTACTTCACAATGCACACGATGCACATCCAGAGTGTCACATACATTGTTGAAAGATGTCTGGACTTGCAGATGTGACACCATTGCCGACCTGACAGAAACTTTACTATAGAGAATGCACGCAGTCACACATGTAAACTAATTAAAAATTGCAAAGGCATGTGCCTAACATGATTTGTGCATACATGCTACCACTAAAGTAGTAACCCAGAATGGAAATCATGTATCAGCAATAGTAAAATTATTTATTCAACTACAAAACTAAGCCTAAAACTCCTAACCCCCACCCTCTTAATATACATCTAGCAACAAGGAAAACAGTGACTAAAGCTAAACATTGCCTAACCAAACATAAGGCCTAAACAATTACTAATTTTTGTTGTTGATTTTTAAAAAAATGTTTTACATATGTTTGTGTTTTTTAAATATTTTTATTACACGTACACTAAACATCACCCCTCCCCAACCAAGTAAATGAAAGAGATACCCCACCCAAGAAAAACTATCACTAAGTACTATACACCAATCTACACTATGCTAATTTACCAAACCCTATTTAACTAATTATCACAACTATATATATGTGAATTTCCAAATGGAAGGGGCATGCTGAGTATGTGTGCAAGTGTCCTCTCAGCTCTTGATTATATGTGCTTTATGTTGCTATAGCATTAAGAAACTCTGCCTATTCTGGTGCTGCAACTGGGCAAGATGGTACTTCTGATCTGCCAACCCCAATCGAAACTCCTGTACATGGAGGCGGGTTCCAAGTTGGTTGGTGCTGCAATTGTAGTTTTCGTTCTACTAGTGGATGGAGTCAAGGTCGAAGGTCCTGTCCCATGAGAAGTAGCACTGCCTGTAGCCACAAGCCTGGCTGTGCATGGGTGGTGGATGTTCCCAATGTTGACAGAACTTAAGGGAAGGCCTTCCATGTCCCCAATGCATGCTGCCAGTCGTATTTCCTCTGCATCCTCAGGTACCACTTGGCAACTTGTCTGATGTTTCTGCCCTCTTTGCAGATTGTTGCCTCTGGGATACACTCATATTTGCAGCTGCAAAATGATATGGACATGTCAGCCAATTGCATATTTTTGCAAAGGAATAACAAGCATTCAATGAACACACTATCTGCAGTTGTAACACATTGGCCAGCACAAATCAACATAACATCTTGAAGGGCGGGGGGACTCACATCTACACACCAACCGTCCACTCCACATTACCCATGTTCATGGTATTGAGACTAGCTATTTTTGCACAATAACATCAAACCACCTTGGAAAAGTCATTTCAGGACAATGTCACCATTGACTAAGATTGTCAAACACATCAGTCATGTCACCAAGCAACAGCATACTCATCATGGTGGTTTACTCGACAATGTCCCTCGTGCTTGCAGAAGTGACCCTTAGATCAATTGACAATTAACCAACTCATCTAAAAAACAAATGCAAATAATATGTGGTCTCACAACTGAACCACATATTACGAGTAAAGATTGCTAAATACTAAACTGAGTGTGACAGGCATTACATGTGAAATTGTAGGGTGATTCAGTCACTCTTTTCCCACGGAGGATGATGACATTGCTCTCAAATTGACACGTCAGTACATGGTGAGCTGTACCATGACATGATGCATAGTCCCAGAGTAACATGTTTCCTCACACTATGCTGGCAGTTGGTTGCATATATTTACCAAACTATGCTCAGCTTGTTGCATAACTGCACTCAGCACCATTACCTCATATGGTGATTGAAATTCGGACATACCAAGTGTGGTATAATGACCACTGACCTGCTAATATTAGGTGAATATGCACATGGTAATGCATCACACCATGAGCTGAGTTACTCAGTGCTACATGTGGCACACAGATCAGTTACATGTATAGTCAACAACATCTTGCAACCCTGCACACGTGTTGGACCCTTTACTTTGGCCACATGTCCATATTGACATCACTGTAATGGGACCCATGTACCATGTCCAGCATTTCCATGGCCTTTGCCACTCATGTTGCCAACTATGAAATAATTTCAGGTCATGCACATCTTACACACAACTGCAACCATACATTACCTATCCTGGTTTAGCCTACAATGTTTGTGGTAGCATACATGCACTTGGTAAATGGCATTGCATACAACTGCACACACAACAATTGCACAACACATTACACATACAGTTTGTTACTCACTGGTTGCATTTGGGTCATTGAAGCTTGCCTCCTCTCTGATAGTGTATGGATGGGGTCCACCTGCAGGAGGGAACATGAGACATAGCACTGTAAATAATGCACAATGAACACTAAGAACACTTATTGCACATCAGACATCATTAGCCAATAACCCCTGTATACTTATGTTGATTATCACTCAATAATTGCACCATACATGTCTCAGTGACATATATTGTTAGGACAGGCTGACATGTAAATATATGTGCTGGAGACTAGTAAAAATGACACAGCTAAATTGATAAGTGATTCCAGATGACTTGCTACTGCAACATATTTCAAACATTGTTAATTATGATTTCACTCTGCACATACATGATTCACCGGACACACTCAGCCATGACTGCCTTTACTTCTGTATAATTCCTTGTGTCAAATGTACAAAACTATTCAACATACAATAGTTGTTAGACACCTAATGGACATGGACACATGTTCTTGGTAACCATGTATTCTTCCAACATGACACAGTTGTGTCCACATTGTTGTACATCTGAATTTAGTGGCAAAACCCAGTAGACAAGGGCAGAATTGAGCATTTTGTCTTCCTAATGGTGCAGTGTTGTCATTGTTATGGTTGTCTTTTTGCCCCAACTCAATACTTACAATTCTGCCCTTTGTCTTAACGTTGTACAGGAGTCCTACGGCCAATAGACATGTACTAGCAATTGTAAAACAAGAGTCAACCACAAAGAGTGTGTACTCACCCACAGTTTCTCTAACCTAAATCCTAATGTGGTTCAGAAAATTCTGCTCCCTGCCCACAATGTCTGCCCAGCGATGTTTGAGTTGCCAGGCAGCCCACTTCACCTTGAATATCAGCTTCATCTGGGAGAGGACCTTTCCCAATGCTGCGTCCTCACCTCTGTCTGGTAGACCTGCATCACCCAGCCACCCATGGCCACCATGTTGGGCAGGTAATGGAGCACCAGCCAGATAAGGCCATCTAACTCCTCGGCACTGAGGTGATGTGTGCTTTCCCTCCCTGACATACTGTCACACATACCCACTGTACCCTGAACCCAAAAAAATAAATGATCCAAAGAACCCCCAACTAACCCAGCTTACTATGCTACCCTGGAAACAGACACCCAACAGTACAATTACAACCCAATACAAATGACTAATAGGGCAAAATAGAAGTCAGGGACAAAAATGGGACAACAAACAGCACAAAAGACACCTCAAACACCACTATCTAGCATAGTGCTCAACAACACATCCTCCCACCAAGACAGACAACAAGACTGTAAAAGAGAGTGAAAGTAAAATTGCAGTTCCTGGTGTGCTTGGTAGATCAATTACCTCACTTCCTGTTATAATGTTTCACATTATTGACGATGCATAATTTTTTTGATGCTATGCACCTGTGTTTGTTTTTTAATGTCAAATGGCAAAATTACATTTGACAGTTCCAATGCTTCGCATGGTACGGATAATTTTTGGTAAATGCAAAGCCATAAAAAACATGCATAGCAGCAACGAGTCCATTTTTTTGATGCAAGCCATGTAGAAAATACCAAAATGTATGGTGTCCTAGGGAAACTTATATTTTTGACATGTGACTTACAGGTGATTTCAGTCAGCTTTGGACTCTTATCTACTAGGGACTTGCAGGTTGTTGATGTCAGCCTTGCCCTATTATCTACTTGCTACATACAGAGGATTTCTGTCTGTCTTGCCCTATTCTCAACTAGGGACTTACAGGAGATTTCAGTCAGCCTTGGCCTCTTATCTACTGGGGACGTACAGGTTTTTGATGTCAGCCTTGACCTTTTAACTTCTAGGGATTTACAGGAGATTTCAGTCAGCCTTGGACTCTTATCTAGTGGGTATTACAAGAGTCTGTGATTTGGAATTGCATTTGAGCCTTTATTGCATTGGCACTTTATTGGTAGATAGTGGAACACAGACATGCAATAGACCTCAGGTACAGATATTGTCAGTTTACAAATGCATCACTCATATTTGTCTGTGCTTGGCAAACACACAGGTGGACTTGCTGAAGTGTGACTGAGATGTTAAGTAGCCTATAAAATATGCATGCATATTGTAGGAGGCTGGCCTGGCTTGTAGTGGGTACCAAGGGGCACTTACACTCTGTACCAGGTCCAGTTATCCCTTATTAGTGTAGAAGAGGTGTTTCTAGGAGCTTAGGCTGATAGGAGGTAGCTATAGCAGAGCAGCATAGGCTGAACTAGGAGACATGCAAAGCTCCTACTATACCACTGGTGTCATATGCACAATATCATAAGAAAACACAATACACAGATATACTAAAAATAAAGGTACTTTATTTTTATGACAATATGCCAAAAGTATCTCAGTGAGTACCCTCAGTATGAGGATAAGTTATATATACACAAGATATATGTACACAGTACCAAAAATATGCAGTAATAGCAAAAGGAAATAATGCAAGCAATGTAAAGTTACAGTAGATTGCAATAGGAGCACATAGGTATAGGGGCAACACAAACCATATACTCCAAAAGTGGAATGCGAACCACGAATGGACCCCAAACCTAAGTGAGCTTGTAGAGGGTCGCTGGGACTGTAAGAAAACAGTGAGGGTTAGAAAAATAGCCCACCCCAAGACCCTGAAAAGTAGGTGTAAAGTGCACCTACAACCCCCAAATAGCACAGAAGTTGTGATAGGGGGTTTCTGCAAGGAAGACCAACACCAGCAAAGCAACAACAGTGGATTTCCGGACCTGAGTACCTGTGAAACAAGGGGACCAAGTCCAAGAGTCGCACAATGTTGAGAGTGGGCAGATGCCCAGGAAATGCCAGCTGAGGGTGCAAGGAAGCTGCAACCGGATGGAAGAAGCTTTGGTTTCTGCAAGAACGAAGAGGACTAGGAACTTCCCCTTTGGAGGATGGATGTTCCATGTCGTGAAGAAGCTTGCAGAGGTGTTCCCACACAAAAAGACCACAAACAAGCCTTGCTAGCTGCAAGGGTCATGGTTAGGGTTTTTGGATGCTGCTGTGGCCCAGGAGGGACCAGGATGTCACCACTTGGATGAGGAGACAAAGGGGGCACCCAGCAAGTCAGGGAGCCTCACAGAAGCAGGCAGCACCCGCAGAAGTACCAGAACAGGCACTTGGAAGAGGAGTGAACCGGAGTCCTCCCAAAGTCAGAAAAGGGAGTCCCACGATGCCGGAGGACAACTCAGAAGGTTGTGCACTGCAGGTTAGAGTGTCGGGGACCCAGGCTTGGCTGAGCATGAAGGAAATCCTGAAAGAGTGCACAGGAGCCGGAGCAGCTGCAAATCATGCGGTACCCAGCAATGCAGTCTAGCGTGGGGAGGCAAGGACTTACCTCCACCAAACTTTGACTGAAGAGTCACTGGACTGTGGGAGTCACTTGGACAGAGTTGCTGCATTCCATTGACCACGCTCGTGCTGAGAGGGGACCCAGAGGACTGGTGATGCAGTCTTTTGTTGCCTGCGGTTGCAGGGGGAAGATTCCGTCGACCCACGGGAGATTTCTTCAGAGCTCCTAGTGCAAGAAGGAGGCAGGCTACCCCCAGAGCATGCACCACCAGGAAACAGTCGAGAAAGCCGGCAGGATGAAGCAATACAAGGTTGTAGTAGTCGTCTTTGCTACTTTGTTGCGGTTTTGCAGGCGTCCTGAGCAGTCAGTGGTCGATCCTTTGGCAGAAGGTGAAGAGGGATATGCAGAAGAACTCTGATTCGGTATCTGAAGAATTCCCCAAAGCAGAGACCCTAAATAGACAGAAAAGGAGGTTTGGCTCTCTAGGAAGGAGGATAGGCTAGTAACACCGGTAAGAGCCTATCAGAAGGAGTCTCTGACGTCACCTGCTGGCCGTGGCCACTCAGAGCAGTCCAGTGTGCCAGCACACCTCTGAATCCAAGATGGCAGAGGTCTGGGGCACGCTGGAAGAGCTCTGGGCACCTTCCCTGGGAGGTGCAGGTCAGGGGAGTGGTCACTCCCCTTTCCTTTGTCCAGTTTTGCGCCAGAGCAGGGCTGGGGGATCCCTGAACCGATGTAGACTGGCTTATGCAGAGATGGGCACCATGTGTGCCCATCAAAGCATTTCCAGAGGCTGGGGGAGGCTACTCCTCCCCAGCCCTGACACCTTTTTCCAAAGGGAGAGGGTGTAACACCCTCTCTCTGAGGAAGTCCTTTGTTCTGCCTTCCTGGGCCAGGCCTGGCCGGACCCCAGGAGGGCAGAAACCTGTCTGAGGGGTTGGCAGCAGCAGCAGCTGCAGTGAAACCCCAGGAAAGGCAGTTTGGCAGTACCCGGGTCTGTGCTAGAGTCTCTGGGGATCATGGGGTGACAATTCCATGATCTTAGACATGTTACATGGCCATGTTCAGAGTTACCATTGTGACGCTATACATACGTAGTGACCTATGTATAGTGCACGCGTGAAATGGTGTACCCGCACTCACAAAGTCAGGAGGAATTTGCCCTGAACGATGTGGGGGCACCTTGGCTAGTGCCAGGGCGCCCACACACTAAGTAACTTAGCACCCAACCTTCACCAGGTGAAGGTTAGACATATAGGTGACTTATAAGTTACTTAAGTGCAGTGGTAAATGGCTGTGAAATAACGTGGACGTTATTTCACTCAGGCTGCAGTGGCAGGCCTTTGTAAGAATTGTCAGAGCTCCCTATGGGTGGCAAAAGAAATGCTGCAGCCCATAGGGATCTCTTGGAACCCCAATACCCTGGGTACCTCAGTACCATATACTAGGGAATTATAAGGGTGTTCCAGTATGCCAATGTGAATTGGTGAAATTGGTCACTAGCCTGTTAGTGACAATATAGAAAGCAGAGAGAGCATAACCACTGAGGTTCTGATTAGCAGAGCCTCAGTGAGACAGTCATCACACAGGGAACACAGACAGGGCACACTCATGAGCACTGGGGCCCTGGATGGCAGGGTCCCAGTGACACATACACTAAAACAACATATATACAGTGAAATATGGGTGTAACATGCCAGGCAAGATGGTACTTTCCTACACATATGTTCATGCTCGTACATATATGTACAATGTTGTATTGTTGCTTGATATATTGGAATTGTTTAGACATTCCTACCTGTAGAAGCCAAGAAGTGTACGGTAGGCCTCAACTGGAACATTGCTTGCACTGTTTGGACAATTGGTATTTGTTCCTCATCTTCTTCATCCTCACTGTCCAGTCCTTCATGAACATCACTGTATCTTGTCTATGTGATATTTGCCAATGAACACTGAGTTTGCTACAGGGCAAGCAATTATAACTGTTGCTAGTCCATTGTGTGCAGTATGGGTGACTAGCATCCACACATCTCAGGACTCTTGCCGCAGGAGTTGTGTAGTCTGGAGTCCCCTCCACAAAGTAGCTGTGGAAGTTGAGTATAGGAGTGTCTCAGCTTTCCTTCAATGTGTGTATATTTATCATGGGCACTCACAAACAGATGCTTCCAACATCCTTTGTCAGATGCACAATGAGTGTGGCTGGATTGTATCTGTTCTCCTGACAGCTATGGTACACACATGCATGTGCAAAAATGTCTTTGTCCAGACTGACACATGGTTTTTGGAAGGGGAATGTGAGATACAATTATATTGTTTTACATACATGGGAGATGAGTGCTTATTTGAGTGGGACAGGCCTAGGCCTACTGGCGCTGTGTCCTCTGTATGTCAAACACTATTTGTCATGCATATGGGTGTTCATGAGGGAAATGTGAGGAAATATTCACCTGTGATTGGGACATTAAGGGATTACATTGTCACATAGCTGACACTGACCTACTATTGTGGGCACTGGCTGCTCTTGTCCTACCAGGGGCTCACATCTGGATAACATTGCTCACAAGGAGATATATTATGGCTGATGTCAAATTTCAACCTAACAGACCTGTGTGATACATATGTTGCGATGTGACATATATTCTACACTGCCAATGCAAACAAAACACATGCACATTACTTTCTCATTGTTTTAAGTGTAGTAGTATGGTGTTCCAGAGTATGTTCCTACTTGATTTCTCACTGTTTTGGACTAGTCTTGCTCTCCTTAATGTGTATGATTTGCTACTGCATTTGCATGTGACAGATAATCCAAGACACATGTGTGATTAAGGCCCTCATTACAACCCTGGCGGTAAATTCCACTTGCCGCCATGCTGATAGCCGCAAATATACCGTGGCGGGAATCCACTACAGGTATTACGACCCACATCTCGTAATCCGCCACAATACAGACACCCACACTAGTCCGCCACACCAAAGGTCAGTGATAAACTGGTGATAGCAAAACCTACACTGTCACGCCAACAGAAATACGCCCACAGTGTCACGACCCACGAAACAACGTGGCAGTCTTTCAACCGCGGAAATCCATTGGTGGTACACACTGCTGCGCTCAAAATACACACACATTTACAAAACACCCTCACATTGGACAATTCGAACTACACACACCTGATACACATACACACACCACACCCACACACTCACACCACTATAAAACACACACACACATTACCCACAACCCCTTACAGTGACATTTGAAGCAGAGAGAGAGAGAATAGCAAACACAACACCAGCACCCACAGGCACACAACACCATCACCCATACAACATCCACGAACCTCAAGGAACACACCCCAACACAACACATCACACAGCACAACAAACATCACCTCACACATCACCCATACCACATTATAGCACCTCAAGGACACCCCAGGTTTTCTGAGGAGGAGCTCAGGGTCATGGTGGAGGAAATCATCAGGGTAGAGCCACAGCTATCTGGATCACAGGTGCAGCAGACATCCATTGCAAGGAAGATGGCGCTATGGCGGAGAATTGTCGACAGGGTCAATGCAGTGGGACAGCACCCAAGGACACGGGATGACATCAGGAAGAGATGGAACGACCTACGGAGGACGGTGCGTTCCGTGGTATCCAGACACCAGGTAGATGTACAAAGGACTGGCAGTGGACCTCCTCCCCCACAACTAACAACATGGGAGGAGCAAGTCTTGGAGATCATGCATCCTGAGGGACTCGCAGGAGTAGCAGTAGGACTGGACTCTGGTAAGGCAAATCTTTACTACTATATCCCCCAGACTACCTGCATGCCATCACAAACCCCAACACCTACCCTCTCACCCATCACCCCAACACCTCACAGATACCCCACTATCACAACCCACCCATCCCAATACCAAGCCCTGCATGTAACACCAATGCATGGACACCCATCACAGACCTGCATGGACACCCATCACCAAAGCATGTCCAGTAGAGAGACTCACCCAGGCCACAAAATCACCACTCACACAAGGGCCAAGGCAATAATGCAAGCACAGGAGTAGAGGGAAACTCACACATTGCACAAGATGGCACACATAGATACAATAACTATGCATTTACACCCCAACAGGACCCCTACCCAACGTCACGGGACAAGAGGTGCCCGCCATATCCAGTCCCCCCACAGAAGAGGCCCACAGTGATGACAGCAGCTCTGCACTCCTGGATCAAGATGACCAGCCCGGTCCATCAGGGACCTCTGGACAGTCGGTTCCCCTGCCACAGTCAGAAACCACCACTGAACCTCCCCCCACAGGAAACACCACCACAGCACCCACCCAGCAGGCCCATGCCACTCTCCCCAGGACACGTCAATCAGCAGTGTGTCTACCAGTACAGGGACCCCAGGCAAAACCACTAACCCAAGACAATCAGGGACCTGGAGTCAGTGGCAGTGGGCCCACGGTTCAGGGGACAGAGGCACAGGATAACAGGGAAGCTGGGATGACTGCTGTGCGACAGGGGGAGGACAGGCCCAGGCAACCCACTCTCCACGAGGCACTCTCCAACATCATGGAAGCATACCACCATTCCCAGGAGACCATGAGCACGATACTGGCTAAGTTTCAGGAGACCCAGCGGCTGTAGGAGGAGCAGTACCTGGGGTTCAGGGAGGACTTGAAGCCCATTAACACCACCCTGGTCATTATTGCAGGGGTGCTGGCAGACACGGCCAACACCATGAGGGACACAGTGGCACAGCAACGGGCACCAGACACTGGCCTGAACGATGAACAGCCATCCACCTCCGCCGGCACTAGTGAACAGGATGTCCTGCCATAGGACCAACAGGCCACTGACTCCCCACCCCCTGCAGAACCACCCTGCAAATGGTCCCTGCAATCCAGGCAAAAGACAAAGAACATTGCCAAGACCCCCGCCAGGAAATAAGACTCTCCTGATTGTCACCCTTCTGTCCCACTATGTCACCCTGACCACCTTGAACTGACATTACTCCACTTCCTATGCCCCCTTGGACAATGTACCTGTGATACCAATAGACTGGACTCTACCATGGACATTCCTCCACCATCACCCCAGCCCATTGCATATACCCCTCCACTGATTAGCACTTAAATAAACACCCTTGAATCACAAAACAATCTGGAGTCAGTTTGTACTTTCACAAGTGAGTTATTGCAACCCTCTGACAAATATCAATGTCAATGTTCATTTGCACATACCAAAGAATGACAGTTGTTGGGCACCAGTAAACATAGCAGAAGGCAGAATGTGGGACACAGATCTGTGAATACAAAAGGCAAACTGAACTGTCAGGGTCCATACACAGAGGTAAAAATGCAGACTTATACAATGTCCTACAGTAGTTTGATATGAGAGGAGCAGTGCCAGTCTCTTACCTGTGTCTCAGTACTGCATGATGATGTTGTTTCGGTTGTCAATATCTTCTTCTTCTGCCTCCTCTCCTTCACTGTCCACAGGCTCCACAGCTGCCACAAGACCAACATCAGGCCCAACCTGGCGTTGCAAGGCTAGGTTGAGCGACATTCAGCATGACACGATGATCTGGCACACCTTCATAAATGGAGCACCCACTGCAGCAAGAGATAGGAGGACCTGCGCTGCTGGAGCAAGTAGACGGCGGAGGCCCAGCTGGGGATGGCCTCCTAATGCGGAAGGGGTGCCCACCGCACCATGACCCCCCTGATGTACCAGATCCTGGCGGTGGCATATCAGGAGTTAGATGGGCGCTTGAGGCCATCACAGCAGCCACAAGGGGGTGAGTACAGTGTCATTCAGCTTACTCTGCGTGCTTTATGAGGTGTCTGGGTGGGGGGAGTGGGCTGTGGGTTCTCCTAGGCCAGGGCGAACTTGGTAGGGTGGGTCCCTTGTTAGGCAGGCTCTGTGACACTCCAAACCCAATAGTGGCGGAGGCCATCTACACCTAGTCAGGTTCCTGTGGGTTACAGGTGTGCAGCAAATGGGCCTACACATAGTCCCCCATGGCCATCTGATTTTCCTATAAACTGTTAGTGCATGGCCTAGTGCATAGAGGTGCTTCCTGTGTGTTGTGTCCACCAATGGTAATGGTGTTGCTGGCATTGACCATGTGTCTCCTCTGTCTTTCCCCCCCTTTTTGTTTTATCACCCTGTCCTTGTGTGCATTAGAATCATCTGGCAGAGGAGCAGTGGCACCGGAGCCGGAGGGAGCTGCAACCCACATGGCCCAGGAGGGTGAATGTACGGAGTCTGAAGGCACCAGTGGGATGGGGGCAAGGGGAGCTCCAAGATGGGGACAGGAGGGCACACCAACAGTGACTCCTCCTCTGATGGGAGCTCCCTTGTGGTGGCGGGCACCTCTGTGCCCAACGCAACAACAGGCACAGCCGCCACCCCTCTGCCAGCACCGCCCTCCCAGCAGCCCCTTCAGCGTGTCTCCCATGCCCGCTCATCCAGGAGGGTGGGCATCTTCTTCACCCCAGGCACCTCAGGCCCTGCCCCAGTCAGCCCTGCTGCCCTCAGTGAGGAGGCAATTGACCTCCTGAGATCCCTCACTGTTGGGCAGTCAACCACTCTGAATGCCATCCAGGCTGTTGAGAGGCATTTGCAACAAACAAATGCATACCTGGAGGGCATTCATTCTGACGTGGTGGCCCAACAGAGAGCATTTCAGGCTCTGGCTTCAGCACCAATGGCAGCCATTGTCCCTGTGTCCAGCCTCCCCCATCCAATCCTCCACTACCCTGACCCAATTCCCTGTACCTCAGCCTATCCCAAGCATACCATCAGACCAGCATGCACACATACCAACTCACAAACGTGGCTCTGGCAAACATAAGCACCACATATCCCACAGGCACTCACACAAGCACCATACCCATGCAGACACACCAACATCCACTGCCTCCACTGTGTCCCCCTCCTCCACGTCATCCAGCTCCCTCCCAGTCTTGTCTCCACTCACACCTGCATGCACTACATCCACAACCACTACCTCCATTACCAGCACGCCCATCACCACACACCGCTCACTTGCAATCACCCCCCACTACCATGCACACGTCCCCTGTGTCCTCTCCCAGTATGTTACAAATTCAGAAAAAGAGCAACCAGGGCACTCCAAAGACAAAAGAGTCCAAAGTTGAGTAGCTTTGTGTAGAACACTTTATTCCTTTGTGATCGGTAGTCGAATCGCAGTTTTAAGATGTTCAAGTCCACAAATGAAAAGATATATACGAGTTTAACAAATGTCTGAATTCTCAGAATTAACAGGTATATAACATCTTAGAACTGCAATTCGACTACCGATCACAAAGGAATAAAGTGTTCTACACAAAGCTACTCAACTTTGGACTCTTTTGTCTTTGGAGTGCCCTGGTTGCTCTTTTTCTGAATTTGTAACTTACAGCGCATGACATAGGTGTTTTTTTATATCCACCTCTGTTTATGTGCACCACGAAACCCTTGGTGGTTGGGTTTTTCTGCACCAGGCTGGCACCCGCTACAGGACTCATTGATGATATGCTATTTTTGTTGTTACTGGTTTCAGATGTACGTTGTTTAGCATCAACCACCTCTCTTTAGTATCCTCTCCCAGTATGTCTGTGAGCCCTCCTCCCAAAGTACACAAACGCAGGCACACACCCACTCAACAGCCATCCACCTCACAACAGCCTCCAGCCCATGCACCTTCACCAAAACTCAGCAGACGTACACCTCCTACAACAACTACCTCTTCCTCCACTCCCAAACCCCCTCCATCTTCTCGTCCCAGTGTGTCTAAAAATCTTTTCCTAGCTTCCATTGACCTCTTCCCTACACCTCCCCCGTCCTCCCTATAGGGCCAGGATGTCCAGATCCCAGCCCAGCACCTCTACCACAAAATCCTCCACCACTGTAGTCCCTGCAAGTCTGGGAAAATCGAAGGCGGCACCCATCAGGGCTGCCAGTGTGCCTCCTAGTGAGGCCAAGGACCACTCTATTCCGCCACCTGCCAAAATAAAGAAGGGTCCCGCATGCCGAAGGGAAAAACTGCACCAACCACCCAGCAAGGCCTCTTCCAGAACCAAAGAGGACAGAGCAAAGGTCCCAGCTGAGACTTCCAAGGTGGGGAAGGGACACAAGGGCAAAGGGAAGTCAGCTCAGGACACAGAGACTCAGGGTGAGGGACTGGTGTCACCCCTTCAGCAAGACAGAACAGCAACCTGAATGACGGTGGCCACCGCCGCAGCGACCGCCACCTGCACCGCCACCTGCACTGCCAACTGCACCACTGCCTGCACTGCCAGCTGCACGTCTGCTGCCTCTACTACAGTCCCCAGCATTATCCCCAGTGGGCACCCTTCAGAGACTGCAGGAGAGAGCCTGGTGTCTCACTCCACAAGTGCAGACACCTGCACCACAGGCAGCATCTCTGCCACAGACACCGCCGCAGCCACCGCCAACTGCCCCACGATGTTCCCAGCCAGTGATACTACAGCGGACATCAGCAGCAACCCCAGTGGGCAGCCGTCCGAGGCTGCAGGCGATTGCCTGGTGTCTCCCTCCACAAGTGCAGACACCTGCACCACCGGCAGCATCTCCACCACAGACACCGCCACCTGCCCTGTGACGTGCCCAGCCAGTGCCGCTACAGCAGACATCAGCAGCATCCCCAGTGGGCAGCCGTCCGAGGCTGCAGGAGACGGCCTGGACCATGCACACACTACATGAGGCACCACAACCAGCAGTGGTACTACCAGCAGTTGGCAGGCTAAGTCGGCGCAGGGTGGAGTGTGGCTCTGCCTCCATGGAATATCATGCTACCTGTTTCTTGAACATCTTGTGGTTCAGACACCCAGGTGAGGGAATGGGAACTGCCAAACTCCATGTGCAGCATCACTAGGCACAAGGCCCCCTACAGAATCAGTGGAGAACAACATCCACTCACCCAGTCTTTGGCAGGAGGAAGGACTCTGGGGACCATGCCCCCTCCAGAACCAGTGGAGAATAGCATCCACTACCCCAGCCCTTGGCAGGATGCATCACTCTGGGCACAAAGCCACCTCCAGAAACAGTGGAGAACAGCATCCAATACCCCAGTCCTTGGCAGGATGAAGCAGTCTGGGCACCATGCCCCCTCCAGAACCAGTGGAGAACAGCATCCACTACCCCAGTCCTTGGCAGGATGAAGCACTCTGGGCACCATGCCCCCTCCAGAACCAGTGGAGAACAGCATCCGCTGAAGAGACTATGGCTTTGCATTCCCCAGGATATAGCAGTGGGCAACCCACCCACTTGAGAGACTTGAGAGACTGTTGCTTTGCACTCCTCAGGATAAAGCAGTGGGCAAACCACCCACTTGAGAGACTTGAGAGACTGTGGCTTTGCACTCCCCAGGATATAACAGTGGGCAAAGCACCCACTTGAGAGACTTGAGAGACTGTGGCTTTGCACAGCCCAGGATAAAGCAGTGGGCAAACCACCCACTTGATAGACTTGAGAGACTGTGGCTTTGCACTCCCCAGGATAAACCAGTGGGCAACCCACCCACTTGAGAGACTTGAGAGACTGTGGCTTTGCACTCCCCAGGATAAAGCAGTGGGCATGGAGCCCCCTCAAGGACCAGTGGCATCGTCCCATCATCTGGCTGAGGTGCCCCCCTCGCCTTCCCCCTGAGGTGCCTGTTTTTCTTTCGACCTGATGCCCCTGCAGTGTTCACTCCATTTTGAGGCAGGTGTCATGTGTGGGCTTTTCCCATGCTTTTTGGGACCACTGGTCCACGGACATTTAATGGAACAGTAAACAAACTTGTGAACTTGCTGTAAATATTTGTATATATTGATGATTTAAAGTTATCTTGGGCTATCTGAATTTCCGATAATTACACTTGTTACAATCATTTCATTTGGTCCTTGCGTTCTTCCAGGTGTGACGGGGTGTATCAGTGATGTATTTGGATGTGTTTTTTATGTGTATGGCGTTGTGGGTGAGGGTGGGGTTGGGAGTGTTGCATATTGCGTGTGTGTGCCACTCTCTTTTTCCTCTCCCCCTCCTGTGTGTGGTGTGTGCTAGGTGCAGACCTCACCGTGGTCATCACCGCCGTCTTTGATGTTCCTGGTAGATGAGGAGATAAACCAACATTGGTAACACCTGTAACTCGGGCTACATGGCGTCCTGTTTCCTCGTTGGGTGTTGGGTGTTGAGAGGTGAGTGGTTTCCATTCCAAAGACTGTTTCCGCCGTGCTTTTGATGGCGTTGGTACCACCCCGGATTGGTGCCTTGTAATAGTGTGGGAGGTACATTGACTTCCGCCTGTCTGTTGGTGGTTACCGCCGCAGTGTTTGTTGTTACCGCCGTGGTGGTCGGAATGTTAAAGTGGCTGTCTGTGGTGGCGGGTTCCGCCATGGTCGTGATTCCAATTGTTTTACCGCCGGCCTGTTGGTGGTATTACTGCCGCTTTATCACCGACCGCCAGGGTTGTAATGAGGGCCTAAGTGATTTATTTTCAAGTTATTTGGAAGTGAAATTTTCAGTGCAAAACTCAAGAGAAGGAATTGTCAACAATGCGTGCACACCTGTGTGCCCCAGCAGTGACATATGTTGTGCAAAATTGCACAGACAACAATCATCCTACACACATTGGAGATGAGCATCAGAATCTTGATTTGAGGATACCAAGTGTATGCTCCACTGCATTCCTGGTGTGCACTAGCTCCACATTGCAGGCCTTTTCACCATCACCTGTGTATTTAAATAGGGAGTAATCACCCAGGGCTGGATGCCATAACCTTGGCCAGCCTTACCCTTGTGTTTTGTATCAACTGGCCTTGCATTGTGTTTGTTTGTGAAGTAGAGATACAGATTTGCATCTGGTGTTGCATGGTTTCCAGTTTGCATGCATGAGTGTAGTTTTGTGTGATGGTGCACCTTACAGTCATGAATACAGGCATTGGGGATTGGTGAAAGTGTGATTTGTGTGTGTGACAGTTCATCCATGCGGGATGTGTGTGATTTTGCAGATGCTTGTAAATGCTTCAAATACTATGGGACCTTCCAATGAACCATATTGCTTGGGTGTTCTCCTAGTTTGTGTCATTTGTGCCATGAGACAGGTGTTATGCCCTGTGTGTAGCATGGCCACCCCCTTGTACATGGGATACCTCCTTTGCACACAGGGCTATTATCCATATTTCCTGGCAGACATGCTTGTGTATGCCTAGACATCATGCAAAAGTGTGGCATGGTGGCTTAAGATCTATTGCAATGTATGTGTCTGAATTACAACTCACTGTGGCACACTGTGGCACAGGACAGAGCAGGAAATGTAATGCTGTACCACCATGTAACACCGTGAGAAGCCAGCAATGGCCATATCCACCAGATACTGTGTATTTTTGTCCCCAGCCCCTGCACCATCACAGAGTCAAGTGCCAAGCTGCAACATCAGCACCATTGCACCATGGTGCACAGATGCTTGTGCTGTGGTTATGTTTGTTTATGTGCAGGAAGCTATCCCTTTCTACACATGACCAATCAAAGATGGACATATTGCCCCTCAATATGACCCTGGCAGTCGGAAGACCGCCAGGGCCGCAGTGGCGATCTCACCACCGATGGGCTGGCGGTGAAGACCACCACATTATGAGTTGGCGGTTTGGCCTTTGCCCAACTGCCACATCTCTACTGGTACTGCTAGGGTGGTAGAGTAGCTGGGATGGAGGACAGAACCTCCAGGCCGGCTGTCCACGGAAGACCGACAGCGGTATCATGAATCGGCTTTCCGCCAGGGTTTCTGCCGCAGTAGCACCTCCACAAAAACCATGGTGGAAAGGCTGTCAGCTACAAAAAATGTCTTACCTGTCACCTGCAGATGACTCCCCGGATCCCTCCTGCAATTTCAATATCCCTGCCCTCCCTTCCATTACAGCACCACTCCTCTCCCCCACCCATTTCCTTGACAGCAACACCCTCCCTGAATACACGCACACAGACTTACACGCACCACACATACACCCATCCAACATCACTTATATACACTCATTCACTGACATGCGTACATACTCTCATTCACCGACACATACATACACTCATTCACTGGCACGCATACATACTCTCATTCACCGACACACATACAAACACTCATTCACCGACATGCATACATACACTAATTCACTCGCACAGACACGCATTCACAGAAACATACCAACACACACTCACTTCAACACATGCATACATACAAGCATACACACACGCAGACATACATGCAGATATACACCCACTCACATACGCAGACATACACTCAGACATACACCCACCCACACATGCATACACATATGAAGACATATACACAGACATACACCCATTCACATACGCATACACACTTACATTCACACACACAAACACACATGCAGACATACACCTATTCAAACACCCACACACAACACCCTCCTCCACCCAGGATGGACAATCGACTTACCTTGTTGGTCGAGGAGGTATCCGCCAGGGAACACAAACAGGCACTTCCACCGCCGGCAGCACCCTACCACCATGACACTGCCACGCCATATTACTGCTCATAATATGGTGGGCAGACTCCTTATGGTGTGGTGGTGATGGCTGTGGAACCGCCTCTGCGCTGCTGACTGACCCCATAATTGTTGAAGGATTACCACACAAATAGTGGTGGAAATCCTTCAGTAGTTGTAATATGGTGGTCAGATGACCACCAGCACTGGGGTCTTCTTTTGCCCGTGGCTTCAGCGGTCTGTGTAAAAGACCGTTTATTTGTCATGAGGCCCAATGTCTTCCTATTTGTGTTGCAAAATGCATGAAACATAGGAAGATGGACACTTTTGTGAACTCAGGAGTTTTTTTTCTGGGTGCACCATGGCAATGCCACCCATAGGGTGGCATTCATTTTCTAGATGCTGCATTGGGTTAACATTTTTTCATAAATGTGAGGCTGTGATAAAATCCAACACACATTTCACACAAATTCCACTCTAAGGGTCATATTATTAGAAAGTAGTGCATTGATTCCAATGCACCTGTTTTCATGTGCCTCCCTTCCCCCTCCTGACAACACAATGGGTGTGTGGTATGAACTTTCTGTTTTGAAATTTTTTATTAACATTCCATAATGATACATAGCAGAAGGGGATCAAAGTTCCTATGCATTTTGGGAATAACACAAATTGTATCATATGAGTGATGGAGTAGCCTAAATACTTTCAGCAGCAAGTCTAAACATTATAAAAGGGCAATGGTGATTAAGATTAAGAAATGGGGAGGTGGAAAGGGTAGTGGGGAAAGGGGGAAGAAGGGCAAGGCTGAGACGTAGGCTGCATAGTGTTGCGATGTTTGAGGTGATGTCACGCTGTGATGAGACGTGACTTGAGGTAATCTTGCTTCGTGTATCTATTATGCCCCTGCGGGTTACTTCCCCTCGTGCCAAAGGTCGGGATATCTGTGTAGGTAGGGACTATCGCCCTGTGTGACAACCATGGTTCGTTAAGGTCCAGCTTTAAGGAGACCACGTACGGGAGGGACTGAGGAGCTAGTATTAGTTGCCCTCATCAGAGGATGTTTGTGGAGTCTGCATTGGAGTATGCCGGATGGGTGGCATTGACAAATAGGAAGGTGGGGAGGGGGAAGCAATAGGCTATTGGCGCGGCTGGTGAAAGGGAGGATAGGTCATGAGATGATTAGTAGGGGGGAGTGGGGAGGCGCGTTCGGGAGTAGCGGTCCATAGATCATGTACTGTACTATGAGATATCATGAGGAGCAATGTGACAATATATGAACTCTGCTGTGCCACCGAGAAATAGAGGCTAAGGTCTTCACAGGTTGCAAAGCAGAGCAGCCCTTCATGTGGGGAGAGAGATGGTGAAAAAAAGGGAGAGGGAGGAGGAAAGGTAGAAGAGAAAAGAGGAGAGCAGAGCTGGTGTCAGAGAAACAGCAGGAGGCACTATGGTAAGGGGGGAGGAAGGTAAAGACGGGGTGGAAATGCTGCTTGATCATTAATGAGGTCCCTAGAGTGACAGCCAGATTGATTTCTCCCATCTGGGGGGGCAGGGAGGACGGGGCAAGGGGAGAGTGCGGGAAGGGTAGGGTGGTAGTTAACATGCATGTGAAGGGTGCGGGTGGCTGGGGCTTTTACTAAGGGGCCAGTAGAATCAGGAGCGAGGTTGGGCATGAAACAGGAGTGGCTGACAGTGGACAGGTTACGACGGTGTTGCTGCGCGGAAGGGGGTCCACACCTGATTAAATATAACAGCCTGATCATGTAGGTTATAGATGACTCTTTCATGTGCAGCTATGCGAGTCACTGCCACAATCCATTCCTCTGGGGTTGGAGAAGCTACCGATCGCCAGAGGTGGAGGATACAGATTTTTGCAGTTGCTAGTGCATCTTTGTTGCGCTCCGGACAGGGCCGAGAGGGAAGCCATTTCGTTCAATATGATAAGAGAAGGGGAGAGCGGAGTCTGAAGCGGTACGGATTCAGCCAGGTTGAGTCCCACAGTGTTCCATAAAGGCTGGACCGATAGGTAGCCAGTTAGAAAATGAAACAAGATGCAATGTGGCGCTGGGCAACACCAGCACTTCACGTGCAGGAGAAGCCCAGTTCTCTATAATTTCCCCGGGGTCCAGTACCAATCATGGATTACCTTGAAGAGACAAAGTTTTTATCAAGCTTTGTGAGTGCTCCTGTCCAGAGCATCCAAAATGTCTATCCAGTCCTCTGTGTCAAAGGTCTTCTGCAGGCGGACTTGCCATTGTAGACGTAGTTTTTCCAGAAGAGGTTGCAAATACAGATGACTAGTGATGACCTCATAGAGGCCTGCTATAACGCCCTTATGTTTTCCCCATGTTTTAAAATCAGTGACCACGGGTGAAGTCTGGACTCCCCAGCGAGCGATGTCAGCATTCTGTTGTAGACATTGTTTGAGTTGCAGGTATCGCCATTCCTGCTGTGGGTGGAGGTTGAATTCCTCCTGCAGTTTAGCAAAGGATTTGGGTGCTCTCTCCTCTAAGACTTGAGCTAGGTTATCGATACAAGCTCTACTCCACTGCGACCAGTTAAGCACCGCTTTCTGCGAGCTGTCGCTGTTCCATAAGGGGTCCTGGGCATGCAGGAAAGGGTGTATCCTAAGTAGATGGTGGGCCCTACGCCAAGCAGCGCGAGTCGCCTTTAAGATCAGATTCGCTGTGCTGGAAGTTGAGAGATCATAACGGTAGAGCCCACCGAATCCTCTGTCATGGGAAAGCAGCATCCTCTCCACAGCCACCCACTGTGGTGGCTCTGGCGATCCAGGCAGTGTGTTATCCAGTTGTGACAGGTGTAGAGCTAGGGCGTAATGATCCACTGAGGAAAGTTCCATTCCCCCATGAGAGCGGAGTGCCATTAGTTTAGCTGATGCCAGTCGTACGTATGTAGAGCCCCACACGAAGGCTCCAATTGCTGCGCCAATTGGCCTTAATGTTGAGAGAGCTACTTGTAGGGGTAGCAGGCCCAAAACGTAAGTGAAGCATGGTACTGTGACCATTGTCACCGCCTGTATCTTGCCCCACATGGAAAGGCCCAGATGGGTCCATTTTTCGTAGTCAAGCTTCACTCGTGCAATGAGGGAACCCAAATTGTTTGCCACCATATGGTCCAGGCCTTGATTGACTAGCACTCCTAGGTTCTTGAGGCGCTTCGTGGTCCATCGTAATGGTAAGCTGAGAAGTGCAGATTTCGTTGTCACATGAGAGAGGGGGAGAGCCTCGCTCTTGTCCCAGTTTATTCGTCAACCAGAGTGGGGCGCAAATCCATTGATGATCTCCAATAGCGTTGGTAGGGAATGTTCCAGGTCAGTTATGGTTAGGAGGACGTCATTGGTGTATAAGTTGATTTTGGAGGTACCACTCGGCAGAGGGAGACCTGCTATTGAGGGAGAGGAACGGATGGTGGCCGCTAGTGGCTCCATTTCCCATGGGAACAAAAGGGGCGAAAGGGGACATCCCTGCCGGGTCCCTCTGCGGATGGGAAAGGGGTCCGAGAGGAATCCCTCACATTTAACCTGTGTTGTGGGATGGTCATAGACTAGGCGGACTTTAGAAATTAACTGGTCACCCAAACCCATTTTTGCCAGGGTCGCAAACAATTAGGGCCATTCGATGCAATCAAATGCCTTCTCAGCGTCTAGATAGAGCTAATGCGGCCTCCAGCGCAATCCTTGATGCCCATAGAGTATGGCAGAGGGTACATAGGTGATTTCTGAAGGTGCGACCTGGTACAAACCCCACCTGAGTGTGGTGTATTAGGGATGGTATGATTTTGCGTAAGCGGTTTGCTAAGACACTGTTATCGCCGTTCAGGAGAGATATGGGCTGGTAGCTGCTGCAGAGTAGGGGGTCCTGTCCTGGTTTCAGTATGATCGATAATGTGGCACTGTTGAATATTGCACCCAGAGATTCCATCTGGCAGGCCTCGACCAGAGCCTCATGTAGTACATCAATCATCTTTTCTCCCGCCCACTTATAGAATTCCACAGGGAATCCATCATCCCAGAGTGATTCATGGTAAGGGAGATCAAAGATGACTTTCGCAATATCCAGCCTGCTAATTTCCCCATCCAGAAGGTTGCGGGCCTCGTCGGAAAGAGAGGGTAAGTCAATGATAGTTAGAAAGGGACTCGATTTAGGCGATGTTGGTAGAAGGATACAAATTAATTGACTAATTCTTGTGGGTGTGTAAGCATCTCTCCTGTGTGGGTGTGTATGGCCGGTATAGCGAGGGCAGCCGTTCTCTGGCAGAGCTGAGCTGCTAGCAGTCGACCAGCCTTCTTTCCATGCTCGTAGTGCTGTCCTTGTAGACGTTGCAGGGCGTATTCATCCTGGGAGGTATATAGCTTGTTTAAGGCCATGAAGGCGCGTTCCAGGCATCTACACGTGGGAAGAGAGAGATGGCTTGTGTATTGCGGCATGAGACGTCTGATATCGGTTTCCAGGGCCACTTGGCATGCTTTGCTTTCTCTATTTGCTAATGCCACATCTTGCATCATTCGTCCTCGTATGGTTGCTTTGGCAGCTGCCCATATGACCCTCTTGGAGTCAACAGTGCCTAGGTTATCTTGAATGTAGGTGGACGCATGAGCCCGCAACTGTCCCTTACTGTGCAGAGAGCGATAGCGATGGACGGCAAATCGCCCAGGTTTGTGACCCGGGGACACCAGGCACACTTGGACAGCTAAGTGGATTGGGGAGTGGTCTGAAAGACCAAATTCAAATATTCAAGCATCCTGGGCATGGGCCACTATGCTGTGCGATATGAGAAAATAGCCTAAGCGGGATTGGGTGCTGTGCACCGGTGACAAGAAAGTATATTCTCTGTCGACCGGTGTGTCAGCCTGCAATGGTCCACTAAGCCGTTGTCCAGCATTACATCATATTGTAGGGCCCTGTTGTTGTTATTGCCAATGTTCAGGGGCCCAGTCCTATCCAGTACCGCGTCTCTAGTCAGGTTCCAGTTTCCCACAATTACATACTGTGTTGCCCCAATTTCAGTCAAAAGGTGGTTGATTTTCAGAAAGAACAGTCGTTTTGAATCAATTGGCACATATGTGGAGCCCACGCATAATGAGAAGTCCCCCAGCTTTAGTTTAGTGAACACATACCGCCCTTCTGGGTCAACCCATGATTTAATGACAATGAGAGGGATGCTCCTTTGTAACAATATTGCAACGCAGCATTTCCGGAGGATGCTACCACCTAGTTCTTGCAGGGTGGGATTGCCACTAAATAGCACTGTTCCCACTCAATCCCGGCGCAGTTTGTCAGATTCAGCCCTGTCAAGGTGCGTTTCCTGGAGAAGGGCTATTTCAGCCCATTTAGAGTGGAGGTATGAGAGCATCTTCTTCAGTTTTATGAAATGAGTGAGGTCATTGCCGTTCCAGGATATGATCTGTAATGGGGTAGGTGGGGTTGGGGAGAGCTAGCCATAGTGGGACCTAGAAGTAGGGGTGAGGGAGGGTAGGCTAGGGGGGATGGTAGATAAGCACAGTTATCTAGAGAGAAAGACTGTTGCGGGTGCAGTGATGAGGATAATTCAGAGTAGAGAGAGAGGAGAGAGGGGGAAAGACACCAGGGAGGAGGGAGAAAAGAGAGAAAAGGAGAGAGAGGAAAGGAAAGAAAGGAGGGGAAAGGGAGAAGGGGAGAGGAATAGAAGTATGAGAAATGAAACAAAAAGGTAGCAGGGGGATGGTACAAACCTCAAGATCAGAGGGAGAAAGAAAGAAAGAAAGAAAGAAAGAAAGAAAGAAAGAAAGAAAAAAAGAAAGAAAGAAAGAAAGAAAGAAAGAAAGACAGAAAGAAAGAAAGAAAGGAAGAAAGGAAGGAAGAGAGAGAGAAAGGGGTGGAGCAGCAAAGCTCTGCTGGTCCTGAACTGTAGTCTGCGGGTCTAAACCTAAACCTGTGGAGCCCAAGCGCTTGGCCCACGGGCCTCCGGGCAGGAGAGGATGCGCAAAACATTCCAGTCCCGCCGCCGCAATCCCCATGTGTCGGCGTAAGCACAATAGAGTGGCGCGTGAGCATGTAGTAGAGGCCGGTGAAGCGCAGCGCCCCACCGCGGGGGGACCAGTGCCAACAGAAAAGGCTGCAGTAGGTTCAGTGGGCCGACAGGTAATGTGAGGGAGAGGAACATAGGCCGCGATGTAACATATCTCTCAGTGTCGTGATGTGGTGTGGTAGGAGCTGAAAAGGGTGGGGGGGAGTGATAAGAGCTGTGGCAGCAGCGCTGTTGCTATGTGTGCAGTGGGTGACACCAGGCAAGGGTTGCAGTAATAGTGTCTAGCCACACGGATGCCATGGTTGTGGGACATCTGGGTGGGGCGTCCATCATCATATCCGCTGAGGACCCCTCGCCTCACAGTACGGTGATCCCCAAGTGAGATACGCAAGTCACAATGCCAGTCAGCAATCGCTAACAACGGATGCAAGACATTTTAGCTATGTGGGGGCCAGACAGGTAGCACAGTGGGTTCTATCTCATGGGGGTGTGTGGATGTAAAGGGAGGGGGGAAAGAGGGAGGAGAGCAGGTAAGTGGGAAGGAAAGGAGAGGTGGTTTGCAATCATGTGAACAATATAACATTAATTACTTAAGACATCGAACAGCAACCTGGTGGATATGGTCAAACAGTAAACATAATACATCAGATAGGTGCATTATGCACAGGATTCAGACAGTCCTAACGGGGTCTGAGCAACAGAGTATGTTTTCCATTAAAACTTATTGGAATACAATTCAAAACATCAAGGACAAAATATAGGCAGGTACTCATCCGTCCGTCTTCTCAGTAGGACGTCCATTGCACCGTGCCCAGGACTCCATGTTCACCAACATCTCAGTTCTTGTGATGTGCCAGGCATCTTTGTCATCAGGTGGGGCCGCGGTGGGCTTCAGAGGGGAACGAGACTTGTCTCTGTCTGTTATCTGCGTGTGCATTGCCACCGCCTGCAGTACTTGTCCCCTGTCTCCCCCTGAGTTGAAAGTCTACAGTAGACGGGCCCATTTCCCCAGGGATGGGATTCAGGGATGGGTCCTGAGGCCAGACCAGAGTAGTAGTGTCCATGGACTGAGTCTCAAGCCCCTCCAGAAAAAATCACAGGTCCTCAGGATCGTAGAAGTCTTTGGACACACCATTTTTAGTGATCCACATTCTCGCTGGTTCGAACAGACCATACTGCACTTCCAGATGACACAGTCTGGGTGGGAGGGCCATAAATGCCTTCCTACGCTGCTGGTCTCTTTTGAGAAGTCAGCAGTTATCCAGATATTTTGCCTGTCCATCCTAAATAATCCATGCATACGGGTCGCCTGCAGGAGTTAGTGGGTCTGCACGTGTCGCAGGAGGCATGTTATGAATGGGTGGGGTCAGTCGGCTTTGTACCTTCGCTTGGGGCCTAGTCTGTGCGCTCTTGAAACTACGGGGGGTCAAAAGTTAGGCCAGTAGGTTTGGGTAGGGTCTCTCGTAGGTAGGAGTGAATGTCTGTGCCTTCAATGTTTTCCGGGAATCTGAGAAAATGGACATTGTCCCTTCGGCTCCTATCCTCCAGATCTATTAGCTTGCTGCGGAGATATATAAGTTCTTGGTCTCTGTCCTGGGACGAGGTGATGTCTGTTTCCACCGTCATCACACGTTGTTCTAGTCCCGTCAATATCCGGGTGCATGGAATTCGTCTCCACTGTCAGCGAGGCCATAGTGATGTCCATCCCCTCCAGTCTGCGACCCGCTGCCGTTATCTCTTGGAGGATGTGATCCATGATTGCTCCCTGTGTTTGGTCTGCCATGTTGCTGGGAGGAGTGGTTGGATGCACTTCTGAGGCAGAGGGTGGGCTTCGTGAATGTAGTAGGGCTTCAGAGAAAAGTAATTGCCTTGTCGGTTTGCCTGAGTGCTTGCCGATGTCCTGCCACCAGGCTTCGCAGACTCCCTGATGTGGTATGGTCTGGTAGTTTGGAGACCCAGGAGTCTCTCACTGAGTGTTGGCTTGCGGTACAGCAACAGTGTGTGGGTGAGTGAGAGATGTGGGAGAAGGAGGTGGATGGGTTCCTGACGCTCCTAGCAATGAGTGCAGTACTTAGTGGAGGTCAGAAAGTGACTGCAGCAGTGCCAGTGGTCAGATGGAGGGAGGGGAGGTGCATGGTTCATGGATGCAGGACCAACGAGAAGAGGAAGTTTGGTGCATGAGATCTCCGCTACTTGAACAGTGGTTTGGTCAACCTGTGCCTGTAGGCACTCTGATCTGGAGGTAGTGGGCAGCACAGTCGATATGCTTTCGCAGAGTGCAGTGGTGCAGATGGTCCTTCCTATGGTGTTCCTGAAAGGCTTCCCCGATTCTTCCTGCGTGGTGTGGGAGGGAGTGCTTGTTCCGTACTCTCCGTTGTCCCGGTTTGCAGTTGTGGTTCCCCTTTGGTTCTTGCCAGACCTAGCGGGTCGTGCTTCCCCTGTGCTCTATGCACGGTGAGAACGAGGGGGGTCTCTCCCTCCCAAGAGTCCAAGGGACGCAGTAGTAGGAGGATCAGAGGCCAACTGACCAGGGCCTATCACTTTCGGTGCTGTGCTGTGGCCGTAAGGTTGTTACGTCCCCACGTCTGCAATCCGCTTCCCTCATCCACTTGGAAGCTGGCCTGGGTTTCATGCCAACCCCTCCCCTTCCGAGGGTCAGGGGTTTGCCCCACATCCCTCCATTTGTGGGTGTTCCGGGTTGTGCGCCTCCGCCCTACCTGGCAGCGTCAGGAGCGCCAAGTCCAAGGTGCCCCCGTCCCGTGTGCAGGGCTCTCCAAGGCCGGGGGAGGGTAAGGGGGAAAACGTATGGGGAGCAGGGTCGTGGGATGTCTGGACGGCCCACTGTTGAGCCTTTACCACGGTGCACACTCTTCCCGGAGTCGCTCGGAGCCGCTCCTTCCGTCCTTCCCTCTGTCCATTTTGGGCCGGGCCATCACGGGAGGCTGTGGCTTAGCCCAAGGTTGTAGGCCGCAGCGGAGCGCACTTCCTGAACAAGGGGTAGCGGGCTCACTCCTCGTCTGATGAGTGTCCCCCCCCCGTGGCAGCATCCAATGGCACCCCTTGAGCGGCAGAATAGGGAGGCTCACCGCCTGCATAGCACCTCCACTCCCAGTCTGAAGCCCGCCACGCTGCGGAGCACCATTCTTAGGCGGCCATCTGCAATCGTCACCAGACCACGCCCCAGGTATTTACTTTCTGGTGCAACTGGGCTGTTGTTACCACAACAGAGTCAAATTGTTTGACAATGTCATGGTGTTTTGCTGGACTATTGTCAAGATAATTTGATGCTAGTGCAGCAAAGTTCTGGGAGACCCAAAGATTATGATGGGGCATCACTTTTATGTCTGCCCTTATTAGGCATTTGAAGTGAGGCTAACAATTGCACAGTGAGATATTGTGAATTTCACTGCACCATTTTTCTGATATCTCTGTGGGGGAATGCCCCCCTTGCATACACTATGCCTGACACAGCCATGATAGGGTACAAGAGTTGTAAAAGTGGCACAAAGCATTCATATTGCTACTTTGTTACATGACACAGGTGAACAGCCACTTTAACACCACCTTAGCACCATAGACATAATAGTAAGGTGGTGCTAAGACACCAAAAAGAGCATGTTTACATGCCTCTTAGTGATGTGTGTGAAGGTGAAGCATTTGCAAGACAATGTTAATTTGAAAAAAGTGGCGTGTAACTGCCTTGTAAATGCGGAGTGGGCATTGCTCCAGCACAGCATCAGTAAAAGTGATGCTCAAGTGGTGCACGGGTCTTGTACATAGGGCCCTAAGTGTGGGTGATGTGCATTGGATGTACAGAGCAATGCATGTTACATATGTGTTGATGATCAGTCATGTATGAGTGACTATCAATGTGTGTAGAGTGTGGTGTGTGCATTGTATGGCCCATGTGTCTTGTGTGTTGTATGTGTCATGTAGTGTCTGCTGGCTTTCCTACGAGCAGGCCATTTCCATCTTGTCCTAGAAACATTGATCGATGATAGACTACCTGAAGATGAAGGCATCATGAACACTTCCAGGATATTCTGCTAGGACATTTGTGAAGAGGCCCCAAGGGTCCACAATTGCCTGCACGTTTATTGAATGGGTATGCTTCCTGTTGCAGTACAGGTGTTCTGTAGCAGCAGGAGGGGCAAGTTTGCGCATGCATGCAAAACGTGAGGAAACCCAACAATGGCATAGATCCCTTCTTTGATCTTCTGCTGCAGTTCTTGGGTATTGGAGAAGAGGATGTGGCAGGGAGTTAGGCAGATGATGGCATCCAGTACAGTAGGCAAGAATGCCATGAAGGAGGGCTGAGATATTCTACCCACTTGTGCTGCATTTATTTGAAAGGAGCCAGATGCCAGCATTTACAACACAGACAGGAGCTTTGTGATGGGTGGAACGTTGGTTTGCCTTTCTGCTCATGCCATGATACTGGGCAGAATTTCTCAGAGCAGGCAGATGATTGACTCCTGCTTCAAACCGTAATATCTAAAGATATCTTCTTCTTGGATCCCAAAATTGTTGTTCTTTGCCAAGATATGCACTCCCTCCTCCTGCACTTCCTTTGTGCTTGCTGTGGTGGTGATGTTGATGATGTGGTGGTGCTGGTGGTGTTTGGCATTATCACTGGCGTTGTCTGCGGGTTCTAAGCTGGAGTTGTGGCAGGTCCATGGTGTTCTGTAGGTTGCAAGAGTGTTTTGTGAGTGTTCTCCTTATAAACCTGTGCCTTTGCATCATTGTAATGCCTGGTCTGACCAGGCATTAAAACTTTATCTGGATTGCGAGCTACTGTCTTTTTTGTTAGCATGTGTATTTTTCCGTGAGGCTTGTAAATATGACACTAGTGGGCTAGCATCATTATTTTGGAGGAACACCTACCTTGCATATCATTGTCAGTAAATGGCTCAAGGTGGGGCATCACTCCTAAAAAAGGATGCTAACCTTGTAAAAATAAACAAACAGAAATGATGGACGGAATGGGGAACCAATCAAACATTCACCCCCAGTCACAGATCTGGGTTTAATCCATCAACTCTTTTGCTCACCACACCACCCATGTTTGGACCCAGCCATATGGAAATCTGTCTTGATCCTGGTCCCCATGGGAACAGTCCAGCCCAAAATGCCAGGACAGGTCCTCCCTGGCCTGGAAAGAAGCATCCTGGGCCCGGTTGCATGTTGTCACCCTTCATCAGCCAGGCTAGCTTGAATCCAGTGGTATAGTGAGCCCGGGATCCACCTGTGGGCATACCCTTCCCACTTAGGGTAAATACTGCTCAACCATGCTGTTGTTATGGGGACAAGGGAAATGCAAGGAAAGTGGCGCATCAGGAAGATGAGCCACTTTCTTGTAAATCTGCCCCATAATATGTCTATAATAGGAGAGAATGAGCAAGTGTGTTCAGTTCCTTTGGCTGTATTGCCTTATGTAAGTTGTGAGGCTCTCCAGTTTGGTATCTATTTTACTTGCAAGAGAAACTTGCAGGGATATTTATATTTTGAATTTAGTTGACTGCTAGTCCAGTGTGTTGCTTCCAGCCCACTTGTGATTTCTCTTTCAAAGAACAAGAGGGGTGATGTGCTGCATGCTTAAGCCAATAGTCCATTTTGCTGTAATTAATATTTCCATTATGTGAAGAAAGACTGCCTAATGATTTCCCATCTTTTTTCAATTGTTATTTCTTCTCCATTTCTTCTAGTTTTCATTGAAGTTGAGGCTATAAACGTTCAGTAGTTAATAGCTCTAACAAAGAACTGGGGGCTTTGTCACATGATATTGATTAGGCATGAGCTCTGTTGGCTGATTTTCAATTTTAGCAAGGTTCCTAATATCTGCATGACTTGCTTTTAGAGGTGCCCTTTTTTAATTTCTGGATTTTTAGCACACACCGCGATTGATGTACAGAGGTATTTCTGCTGGACATATAGGATTCTACTTTGATGAAGTATGGTTACAGCACAGGCCAATCTACAGGGTGTTAAACATGCAGGCAGAGAGGTTAGCAACCAATTAACTCCTTCAATTAGATCAAACAAATATACTACGATCCTACCAATTTAATCAGAGTTAGGCCAGACTAGATGAGTTCTGCTCTTCGGCTGCTCATTACTCTTTGGTTCTGTACAGCCTGGTGTTGTTATGCAGTGGGGCAGTAAAGGAATCAGCACTTCCAAGTAAACAGTTAGGAAGGTCACCTATTGTTAGCTTAAAAACTATGGCTGGGCACTGGATGCTAGAAGGGCACCTGAAATTTGTTAAGAAGCTTGCTAAGAGGTTCTGCAAGAGTTATTATGTCAATATTAGAATCTCCATCGGGAAATAAGTGTTGATGTGGGGGATCACTTCTTGTGAACTCTTGCACTGTATGTACTGTTATTTCCTATGTTAAAACCAATCAAACACAGTTGGAAAAAATGTAAAAAATCAAAATCTCCAAAGGTGTTTAATATTTTGTGTTGTTACTCTCTGGTAATCAATGTCAATTGATAAATATTAAAATTTTGCAGTATAGTCTCTGGAGACTATGTTGAGCATAGTGGGGTTGGCTTCAGCTGTGAACCTGCAGAGAAAGAGACTTTAAAGTGAGGCTCAGGTTGCTTGAGACACAAGCAGCTCAGGCACTACCTGGATCTATCATACCCGGCCTAGAGTTAGTGCCCGTAACAAATGTACCACCCCACAGGACCTCCACCCTCCCCATGCTGCCTACACCCCCTTTTTACCACTTGACTATTTGGATGGCCAGAGAGCCCAGTTTTCAGATATGTGTTTGTCTCAGGGCCCCATGGAGGGTACACTCAGAAGGGCACAGCAGCTGGAAGAAGTTGGAAGGCAGGCCTGGAGTAGTACGTAAGATGACCCATCTGGATTTCATCCAGTGGAACCCAAGCAAGTATGTACATGTGCAAGACTATTAAATTATGGCTGAGAAACATACAATGCCACCGGGAAATTAGAGACTATGGAGGCCTAGGTCCTAGTGCCCAGCCAACACAGTTTCATCAAAGTCAAGGACAGGCAGTTCCAGGTCAAGCCAGAGAGTGCAAGAACAGTGCTTTCTCATTCCTATAAAAAGGCATCTGTGGAGTACATATGTTTATCCTCCATATGTGTAATCATAATTGCACCATTAGCTGTTACAGGGCCTTTTCTCACTGACTATGAAATCCCTTGCCCCAGCCCCATCATGCTGGACATGCCTCATATACTGACGGATATAGGTTTTAATTACATGTGAAGTGAACATGTGGCTAGTAAAGAGCAATTGATTAAGGAACATGTGTTTTTTCTCTAAATTTGTAAAATTGTTTATGAACTTTAGTCTAAATCCTGGCTGATTCCTCTGCAATAAGATGAAGATCCAGATCCCCAATAGAACTGTGCACACATACCAGATTATTTTTAAAAATCTGACATTTTGATGGAGAAGGGTATTTGTAGGAAAAAAGCTCCCTGTTGCATTTACCCCCCACTTTTTGCCTGATATTGATGCTGACTTGACTGAGAAGTGTGCTGGTACCCTGCTAACCAGGCCCCAGCACCAGTGTTCTTTCACTTAAAATGTACCATTGTTTCCACAATTGGCACACTCGTGGCACACTGATAAGTCCCTTGTAAAAAGGTACCAGTGGTACCAAGGGCCCTGTGGCCAGGGAATATCCCTAAGGGCTGCAACATATGTTAGGGAGCTAACACATGCACACTGCCATGGTAGATTGTATGTGTTAGTGGGGAGAAAAAGGCAAAGTCGACATGGCATTCCCCTCAGGATGCCATGCCCACAAAAAATACTGCTTGTGGCATAGGTAAGTCACCCTCTAGCAGGCCTTACAGCCCAAGGCAGGGTGCAGTATACCACAGGTGAGGGCATAGCCGCATGAGCAAAATGCCCCTACAGTGTCTAAGTCTATTTTTAGACATTGTAAGTACAGTGTGGCCATATTAAGTATATGGTCTGGGAGTTTGTCAAAAACAAACTCTGCAGCTCCATGGTGGCTACACTGAATACTGGGAAGTTTGGTATAAAACTTCTCAGAATAATAAACCCACACTGATTACAGTGTTGGATGTATTAAAAAATTCACACAGAAGGCATCTTAGAGATGCCCCCTGTATTTTACCCAATACCTCAGTGCAGGACTGACTGGCCTGTGCCAGCCTGCTTCTGAGAGACGTGTTTCTGACCCCCTGGGGTGAAAGCATTTGTGCTCTTTGAGGCCAGAAACAAAGCCTGCACTGGGTGGAGAAGCTTAACACCTTCCCCCTGCAGGAACTGTAATACCTAGCAGTGAGCCTCAAAGGCTCAAGCATCGTGTTACAATCCCCAGGGCGCTCCAGCTAGTGGAGATGACCGCCCCCTGGACACAGCCCCCACTTTTGGTGGCAAGTCCAGGGGAGATAATGAGAAAAACAAGGAGGAGTCACCCACCTGTCAGGACAGCCCCTCAGGTGTCCTGAGCTGATGGTGACCCCTGCCTTTAGAAATCCTCCATCTTGATTTTGGAGGATTCCACCAATAGGAATAGGGATGTGCCACTCCCCCCTCAGGGAGGAGGCACAAGGAGGGTGTAGCCACCCTCAAGGACAGTAGCCATTGGCTACTGCCCATCAGACCTAAACACACCCCTAAAATGAGTATTTAGGGGTGACCCTGAACCCAGGAAATCAGATTCCTGCAACCTGAAGAAACAAGAAGGAGTGCTGACCTACAAGCCTGCCGAGAAGACGGAAGACGACAACTGCTTTGGCCCCAGCCCTACCTGCCTGTCTCTAACTTTGAAAACCTGCAACCAGCGACGCATCTGACAGGGACCAGTGACCTCTGAAGCCCTGGACTAAAGGAGCAAGAAACTCCTGTGAGCAGCGGCCCTGCTCAAAACCAGCTACTTCTTTGCAACAAAGAAGCAACTTTCAAAGACTGCACGTTTTCCGCCGGAAGCATGAGAATTCACCCTCTACACCCGACGCCCCCAGCTCGTGATCCAAAGAACAAACACCACAGGGAGGACTCCCCGGTGACTGCGAGCATGTGAGCAGCCAGAGACGACCCCCCTGAAACCCCACAGCGATGTATGCAGAGAGAATCCAGAGGCTCCCCTTGACCGCGACTGCCTGTAACAAAGGACCTGACGCCTGGAACCAGCACCTGAAGGAACCAAACCTCAGTGCAGGAGTGACCCCCAGGCGACCCTCTGCCTAGCCCAGGTGGTGGCTGTCCCGAGAAGCCCTCCATGTGCCTTCCTGCACCGCTATAGTGACCCCTGGGTCCCTCCATTGATTCCTATCAGAAACCCGACGCCTGCTTTGCACACTGCACCCAGCTGTCCCTGTGCCGCTGAGGGTGTGTTTTGTGTGCCTACTTGTGTCCCCCCCACTGCTCTACAAAACCCCCCTGGTCTGCCTCCCGAGGACGCAGTTACTTTTCTGCTGTCAGACTGGAACCGGAGCCCCCCTGTTCCCCCTAGGCGCCTATGTGTTTTGGGGACCTCTTTGACCTCTGCACCTGACCGGCGCTGACTTGCTGGTGTGGTAACTTTGGGGTTGCCTTGAAGCACCAGCGGTGGGCTGCCTATGTCCCAGGACTGAGACTTGTAAGTGTTTTACTTACCTCACAATCTAACCTTTACTTACCTCCCCCAGGAACTGTCGATTTTTGCAGTGTCCACTTTTAAAATAGCTTATTGCCATTTTAACAAAGACTGTATATGATATTGCTTTTATTCAAAGTTCCTAAGTCACCTATGTGAAGTACCTTGCATTTTATGTGTTTACTTCAAATCTTGAACCTGTCGTTCTTAAAATAAACTAGGAAAATATATTTTTCTATATAAAAACCTATTGGCCTGGAGAAAGTCTTTGAGTGTGTGTTCCTCATTTATTGCCTGTGTGTGTACAACAAATGCTTAACACTACCCTCTGATAAGCCTACTGCTCGACCTCACTACCACAAAATAGAGCATTAGAATTATCTAATTTTGCCACTATCATACCTCAAAGGGGAACCCTTGGAATCTGTGCGCACTATTTCTTACTTTGAAATAGTATATACATAGCCAACTTCCTACAGTATCCACATAGGCTATTGCGCCTGGCCATATAAGGGTTTAGTTTTGTCCCAACGAAGCTCTCCTAGCCCCTAAAACCAGAACATTGAGTAAAGACAGACAGTTTTTTCTGATGGCTTTCAAAACCAAGCGTAAGGAAATCAAAAAAGATCATCAATAAATATTGAAACCCATTAATGGTGGCACTGGGTGTTCCAGGAAGCCACTATGGGGCATATTTATAAGCCCCTAGCGCCACCTTGGGCAACATTAACATCATTATTTTGTATGTTAATGTGGCCCAACGAGGCCGAAATCCCCATGCTGTATATTCAGAGTAGCACAATGCATGCATTGCGCCACTCTGTAACCCTTTGAGCTACATTATGCCTGTGCCAGGCAAAATGTATGCAAAGAGGGCATTCCCCGTTTGAGAAGCCAGAAAAATTGCACCATTTTATACTGCACTTTTAATGCCTGCTGTTAGACCTGACAGCCTTAGGGTGGTCACCCCTAACTTTTTGCCTGCCTCCCTCCACTTTTTAGATACTCTTTTTGCTGGTTGTTATACTCTGCACACTTTACCACTGCTAATCTGTGCTAATGTGCATATGCTCTCTCCCTTTAAACATTGGATCTTACCCAATTGGAGTATTACTTATAAGTCCCTAGTAGAGTGCACTATATCTGCCTAGGGCCTGTAGATTAAATACTACTAGTGGGTCTGCAGCACTGATTGTGCCACCCACTTAAGTATCTCCTTAACCTTGTCTCAGGCCTGCCATTGCCAGGCCTCTGTGTGCAATTTCACTGCCAATTCAACTCAGCATTTAAAAGTACTTACCAAGCCTAAATCTCCCCTTATTCAACATATAAGACACCCCTATGTTAAGCCCTAGGTAACCCATAGGGCAGGGTGCTGTGTAGGTAAACGGCAGGACATGTACCTGTGTAGTTTACATGTCCTGGTAGTGTAAAGCTCCTGAAATCATTTTACACTGCTGTGAGACCTGTTCCCTTCATAGGCTAACATTAGGGCTGCCCTCATACATGTTTGAGTGGTAGCTGCTGATCTAAAAGGAGTAGGAAGGTAATATTTAGTATGTCTAGACTGCTGATACAAAATCCTGCTGACTGATGAAGTTGGATTTAATATTACTATTTTAGAAATGCCAATTTTAGAAAGTGAGCATTTTTCTGCACTTAAATCTTTCTGTGCCTTACAATCCACATCTAGCTAGGTTTAGTTGACAGCTCCTTGTGCATTCACTCAGGCACCTCCTGGAGAAGAAACCTGAACCAGAACCTGCATTTGGACAAACAGAATTGCCTGGCTGTCCAAAGGACTCACCTGCTGCCTTGCTGCTCTCTGGCTGTGGTGAAGAAGTGCTCTCCAAAGGTTTGGATAGAGCTTGCCTACTGCTCTCTGAAGTCTCAGGACCAAAAAGTCTTCATCTCTTCAAGAAGGACTCCTTGTGCGGCAAAATACGATGCATAGCAAGCCAGAAAAATGCACAGCCTTCACCGCGGTAAGAATGTCATCACAAGCCGAACCGGAACGATGCAGCCTGACTTCACAACGAGAAGATTGATGCAGCGCCAGCATAGCGACCGTAAATTCGATGCACAGCCCACCGAATTGACGCACAGCTGAGACGTGATGATACAGCCCAACTTCCAGAGAGGAATCGACGCAGCGCCTGCCGTGCGGTAGAAAATTCAATACAACGCCCACCAGATCGACGAAGCTCCTGTCACTTCATCCTGCCAGCGCAAGAAATCTATGCACTGTCCCTGGGGCGTCTGATAACCCTGCAACCCGAAGAGGATCCACGACCGAGCGCCGGAAATTGACGAACAGCCATCCCTGCATGAAAACTAAATGACACATCACCGTTTGTGGCATGAGAAATCGTCACACACCCCTTTGTTTCCACACTTCTTCTACTCTGTGGTTCTTTGCAGAGATTTTTCACATAAACCAGGTACTTTGTGCTTGAAAGAGACTTTGGCCCTCATTTTGATTGGATTGGATTTCCCACTGTGTTCAGGCTGGTGTGGTGGTACAGCAGCACCCGTCGGCCATGTCACTGCGTGACAGGGGCCAGCACAGGGGGCCCCTGCACTGCTCATGCAAAGCGCATGGGCAGTGCAGGGGCCCCCAGGGGATATCCTGCTAGGAAAAGGCTGGCGGCATATGAAACATTATCCGCAGGGTAGAGCATCTACCCTGGCGGATGGTGTTTCATTCCGCCGCCAGGGCGGTGGGTGATGGCTGCCTATGGCGGCAGTAACCCTCTTCATTATGTGGTGGTTCAGCCCACCATGCCAGCTGGCGGCTCCAGCCACCACTGCCGGCATGGCGGCCCAAACCGACAGGTTTGTAATGACCGCCTTTGTTTGCTTTTAAAAGACTTAAGACACTTTGGCGGTCATTCTGACCCTGGCGGTTGAAAACCGCCAGGGCAGAGGGCCGCAGAAGCACCGCCAACAGGCTGGCGGTGCTTCATGGGCAATTCTGACCGCAGCGGTAAAGCCGCGGTCAGAAAAGGGCAACCAGCGGTTTCCCGCCGGTTTACCCCTGCCCCAAAGAATCCTCCATGGCGGCGCTGCTCGCAGCACCGCCATGGGGATTCCGACCCCCTTCCCGCCATCCTGGTAAAAACCGCCAGGAACAGGATGGGTGTCGTGGGGCATGGGCAGTGCAGGGGCCCCCTAACAGGGCCCCACAAAGATTTTCAGTGTCTGCCGTGCAGACACTGAAAATCACGACGGGTGCCACTGCACCCGTCGCACCCCAGCAACTTCATTCGGAGCCGGCTTTATCATTGCTGGGTCTTTCCCGCTGGGCCGGCTGGCGGCCTTTTGGCGGTCGCCCGCCGGCCCAGCGGGAAAGCCAGAATGGCCTCCGCGGTCTTTTGACTGCGGTGCGGTCATTCGGCGGAAACCGCATGGCGGGCGGCGGTTGGAATGACCGCCTTTGTATCACTTTCCAGTGATATCTCAGCATTTACTTATTGCATCTTTAATCGTTTTGACCTGCATTTATCCAGATAAATCTTATATATTTTTCTAAACCCTTTGTGGTGTATTTTTGTGGTGCTATATTGTGTTATTGTATGATTTATTGCACAAATACTTTACATATTGCCTTCTAAGTTAAGCCTGACTGCTCAGTGCCAAGCTACCAGAGGGTGGGCACAGAATAATTTGGATTGTGTGTGACTTACCTTGACCATAGTGAGGGTCCTTGCTTGCACAGGGGGTAACCTGACTGCCAACCAAAGATCCCATTTCTAACTCCTGCTCAAGAGCAGGCATTAAAAGAGGGCTTCCATTCTTTAGAATATTTGGTGCTACTCCTGCATAGTACATCAATAGTGTCATGAGAAATTATGCTACTGCCCACAACTCTGCACCATGATGCACCGTATTTTAAATACGGTGCACACATGGTGGTGGTAGTGGGGTGCTAAGGGGTGCAGGGAAAGTGGTGCTGCACTAAGTGTGTGCCACTTTCCATAAATCTGCCCCTTTATACATAGTAACACTATGGCCCTCATTACAACTTTGGCGGGCGTCGGAGGCTGCCCGCCAAAGTTGCGCGTCGTGAATACCGCACCGCGGTCGGAAGACCGCGGCGGGTATTCACAGTTTTCCCCTGGGCTGGCGGGCGGCCGCCGAAAGGCCGCCCGCCAGCCCAGGGGAAAACGACCTTCCTACCATGAAGCCGGCTCGTAATCGAGCTGGCGGAGTGGGAAGGTGTGACGGGTGCTACTGCACCCGTCGCGTATTTCACTGTCTGCTATGCAGACAGTGAAATACATTTTGGGGCCCTCTTACGGGGGCCCCTGCAGTGCCCATGCCGTTGGCATGGGCACTGCAGGGGCCCCCAGGGGCCCCGCGACTCCCCCTCCCGCCATCCGGTTCCCGGCGGGAGAACCGCCAGGAACTGGATGGCGGGAGGGGGAGTCGGAATCCCCAAGCCGGCGCAGCAAGCTGCGCCGGCTTGGAGGATTCCTTGGGGGCAGCGGGAAACCGGCGGGAGACCGCCGGTTTCCCTTCTCTGACCGCGGCTAAGCCGCCGTGGTCAGAATGCCCCGCGGGGCCGGCGGTGCTCCCGCGTGCCGCGGCCCTGGCGGTTCTATACCGCCAGGGTCGTAATGAGGGCCTATGTTCATAATGAAATTTACCTACAAGCTTGGGTAATTTTCAGTGTGATAGCTGTATGAGCATCCCCAACATATTGTAATAAACATGACAGTGGCTATGAAACAGGATGAGTGGATGATATGATAGATGTAAATGAGCCTGAAGTTGCAAGGAATTGGTATTCTATGTACAAGGACACCTTAGGGGTGGTTGAATCAATGAGAAACACAATAAGAGTGTTAGACGATCAGTGGAATAAAGTGGAATTTGTGACTAACATGAGGGGTTCTGGTGGTGTTGATCATTATGGAGGCTGAAAAAAGTTGGTCGGGAGCAGTTGGCGGTGGCACTGTCATTAGCCGACAAGATAGAATCAGATCTGAATTTCTTGTGAGAGTCCGATAGGTTGAACACTGATACCTCTAACTTCATAGCCTAATGCTGGCAGCTTTCACTGCATTGCTTCTTACTTACTTTGTATTAATGTTGTATATTCTTTTATTTTCTTACAGTGATGGGCATGAGATATCCTTTGCTGCTTTGTTTAATGATGGTTGAGTCCCATGATGGAACATGTGGGCAGCTTGCTCTGTACACATTCCAATGTTGATTCACATTCCACACTCTCTGTACTGGCAGGTGTCTTTCCTAAAGTTTCCTATAACATGCAGGTGGGTCTTAATGTAATGGGGTTTGTACCAAAGTTCATATTCACAGTTGGATTGAGCCAAAGGTGTGTGCCCAGGGTGAATCAACTGATGGCTTTGAAATCTGTACACATGTACTCTCTTTTTCATTATGTTTGTGCACTGAAAAGGAGGTAGTGAAATACCTACCACATTGGGGGACCACAATTGGGAAATATCAGTATACAACTGTTATGCAATCAGTCCACTGTTCAGCATATTGAACGAAGGGGCTATTTTAAACCCTTAGGGGCATATTTATACTCCGTTTGGCCGAATTTGCGTTGTTTTTTTCGACGCAAATTCGACGCAAAACTAACGCCATATTTATACTTTGGCGTTAGACGCGTCTAGCGCCAAAGTGCACGGAGTTAGCGTCATTTTTTGGCGTGAACGCCTTCCTTGCGTTAATGAGATGCAAGGTAGGCGTTCCCGTCTAAAAAAATGACTCCGACGCATATGCGTCGTATTTATACTCCCGGGCAAAAATGATGCCCGGGAGTGGGCGGGTAAAAAAAAAACGCATTTGCGCCTCTTTTTAACGCCTGGGTCAGGGCAGGCGTTAAGGGACCTGTGGGTTCAGAAAGAGCCCACAGGTGCCCTCCCATGCCCCCAGGGACCCCCCCTGCCACCCTTGCCCACCCCAGGAGGACACCCAAGGATGGAGGGACCCACCCCAGGGACATTCAGGTAAGTTCAGGTAAGTATATATATATATATATTTTTTTTTTTTTGTGGCATAGGGGGGCCTGATTAGTGCCCTCCTACATGCCACTATGCCCAATGACCATGCCCAGGGGACATAAGTCCCCTGGGCATGGCCATTGGGCAAGGGGGCATGACTCCTGTCTTTACTAAGACAGGAGTCATGTAAATGGCGCCAGGGCGTCGTAAAAAAATGGCGCAAATCGGGTTGAGGCGAAACTGTCCTAACGCCATTTTCCCCTACGCCGGCGCTGCCTGGTGTACGTGGTTTTTTTTCGCGCACACCAGGCAGCGCCGGTCTGCTAGCGCCGGCTAACGCCATTCAATAAATACGGCGCCCGCATGGCGCTTCAGAATGGCGTTAGCCGGCGCTAATTTTTTTGACGCTAAACTGCGTTAGCGCAGTTTAGCGTCAAAAAGTATAAATACGGGCCTAATTGTTTCTCACACGGAAAATAAATTCCAATCATATCTCAGAGTAAGTTGAAGTGAAATAAATGAAAGTGGCATCTAACTGCTGGCTGGTGCACTGCTGCTGAAGATAAGGGTACATGATGACACTAGAAGAAAGAAGTCAGTACATGAGAAAGAGAGTATAAAAAACATTTATTTAGCTCAGCACACTTCCAGTGTCCTAATGCCGCAGTTGCAGATTTTCGCGAAAAGAAATATGGCAGAATGAAAAGCGACTTGTAGACATCTTTTTCAATACTTCTTCTGGTACCACCAAAGGCTGCCTACTACTTTCCACTTGGCAGAATAATTCTAATTTATATGGATTAATTAAGAAGTTGAATGTTTTCCAGGAACAAAATAATAAATCACTTTAGTAAAATAATAATTGCAATAATTTCTAAAATTATCCAGTGTCACAAAAATATCAAAGAAGTTGACATTCAGGGACAGAATTTAGAACTAGGAAAGAGAGTTTTCAGGACCACACTTAGAAATATAAAGGGGGTAATGATGGCTAAGAATGAAGTGAATGAATGAATACTGAGTTGCATCTGACAACACATAGATACCAGAATACTAAGCTATCCTTTTGTCTTGTGTCAGACAAGTGGAAAATAATGTCACCCTGATCCAAATTATTAACAAATGTAGCTGTTCTTTCTCCCTGGATTGCTTCATTTTCCTTTTCTGGGATCATGGTAAAATGGAGAATGACAGGCTGATCCATGCTCACCTTAAGTTAAATTAACATGCTTTCTCCAGGGATAAATACCAAGTAAAAACATCTCCAGGTCTAAGCTGCAGGAATTCTTGCAGGGTAATCACACAGAACAAAGCAGAAGTAATGACATCGGAATGAAAATCAGGTCAGGTGCAAATATGATCAGTATCAGACTCTTGAAACTACAAATTTAGACAGAGGGGATGGAAGGAAATACGATTTACAGTAAGGTAAGAAAAAATATATAACTTTGTGTAAGCGAGGCCTTCTTCAGATTAAACTATCTGAAGAGACGTCCTTATATATTTGCATAAAAATATCACTTTATTCAGGAGTCCCAAACCTGGGCTTACAAGAGGCAGTCCATGACAGAGCTTAAGAAAATTGATAATTGGCTGTGTTACTAAGCTCCATTTATACTATGTGTATGATCATATTCTTATGTACATTTCATGAAAACAAGTCATGGACCTGCTTGTTCAACCCCCACGTTGCACTGCCCTGAACTACTTATGGATCCCATAATAACTCCTGTTAATCCTTTATAAATCCCTCCACCCACTTAAGGCAACAATAAAAGTACTTATAAGATCTTACGTATTTCTGATGAGAATACACCGCTGGTGGCATTTCTTGTCTAAAATGTTTTCCTTCCTAAAAAATTGTTACGTTCCTGTGATGATTTAGCTCCTCTCATAAACACACATAAACAATTTTTCAAAAACACTTTGCCAATAAAATATATTATGCATTGGAGGTTACTGCCTGGAAGCAACACAGTAATCCACTATGTATTTACTTCAGTGCAACTTGAAACTAATGCATTGCAGTGATGTAGTTTTCCTTATTTCTGATGTAGTTAACTGTCACATGATTTTCACCTGATAATTAGGGCCTGATTTAGAACTCAACAAACAGGTTACTCTTTCACAATGATAATTTATATACCATCCATCAAACTTTTAATCCCACTAGTTAGAATGGGATTTTGGTTAAGGCGGACAGAATATCCGAGTTCTAAATCAGGCCCTTAATTAGCTATTTGGCAACCATAACACACGTTTTTACCATTGTATAGTTTTTGTCTTTCTCAGTGCATTTTTAAGCTCTTTGTTTTTCAGACTGTATATGAGGGGGTTGCACATTGGAGCAATAGCTATATATAGCAATGAAAATATCTTGCTGCTTTTCATTGAGTACGCTGAAGAAAGAATAGATGCATAGAACATGATAACCACAGTGAGGTGGGAACCACATGTGGAGAAGGCCTTCCTCCTCCCGTCTGTAGACCGAATTTTCAAGATAGCTGAGATAATCTTGCTGTAGGATATGATGACCAAGATAAAAGACCCTATTGATATGACAGCACCAAGTATGTATGATGTGACTTGAACGTTCTTAGTGCTGCTGCAGGAAAGTTTCATCAAGGCTGTCACATCACAGAGGAAGTGGTCGATTTGACGGGACTTACAAAAAGAAAGCTGTGACATTAGTATAGTGTGTGGCAGTGCATTCAAGAGACCACCTGCCCAGCTGAAAGCAGCCAGCTGGATGCAGACAGGCACAGTCATGATCTCCTTGTAACGTAGTGGATTGCAGATGGCCACATATCGATCATAAGCCATTACGGTTAGGAGAAGAATTTCTGAGGACACCATGGCAAGAAAAAAATACATTTGCAGAATGCACTCACTGTGTGAAATGTGTTTGGTGTTATGAAAGAAGGTAATTAGCATTCTTGGGAAAATGACTGAAGTGTACATGATGTCAAGGAAGGACAAATTAGTAAGGAAGAAGTACATGGGGGTGTGCAGATTTGAGTTAGGATAAACTGCTGTCATGATAAGAAGGTTTCCCAACAGACTGATCAAGTACATCAGTAAAAAAGCAACAAAAATAAGCCCTTTAAGATCTGGGAAATCTTCAAATCCCACAATTACAAAGTCCTCCACTGAACTCACATTTTCTGCTTCCATTTCTCCAGTGATGAAGTGAAGCGTGGAGCTGAAGAATAGCTGAAAAGTAAATGAAAAACAATATAAGTACCCTCGCTAGAAGGGGAATTCTGTTTTTTTTTTTGTATTAATGTTTATTTCCATTTACAGTCTCTGTCATATGTTGCAGTAAGTGTTTCTTAAGAAGTCTCCCTGTTCTTAGAGAGCATATGGGGCATATTTATACGTGGTTTGCTCTGAATTAGCATCATTTTTTTTTACGCTAATTCAGCGCAAACCTAACTCCATATATATACTTTGGCGCTAGACACGTCTAGAGCCAAAGTTATGGAGTTAACGTAATTTTTTGGGTGTTGAAACCTTCCTTGCGTCAATGAGATGCAAGGTAGGTGTTCCCGTGTAGAAAGCGATGGTATGGCCTTAACGCCATATTTATCCCCGTGCTAAAATCATGCACAGGGGGGATGTGAGCCTTATATAAAGGCGCTAGGCTCGCTTAGCACCATTATTTAACCTCTGGGTCAGGGTAGGCGTTAGGGGACCTGTGGGCATGTTTCCATGGTCAGAGACCATGGAAAGAGCCCACAAGTGCCCTTCCTTGGCCCCAGGGACACCCCCACCAACACCAGAGGGACACCACAGGATGTGGGACCCATCCGAGGTAAGTTCTGGTAAGTATTTTCTTTTTTTTTGTTTCCTTCTTGGGGGCCCTAACTCAGGGCCCCCTGCATGGCACTGGCCCCAATGGCCATGCCCAGGGGTCATCTGTCCACTGGGCATGGCCACTGGGGTGGTGGGCATGACTCCTGCCTTTACTAAAACAGAAGCCATGTCCGTGGGGGCTGTGCACCAGGAAATGGCGTTACTTTGCTTAGAGGCATTTTTTTGAAGCGCCATGATTCGGCCTTCTCCACAAGGTTAGCGTCATTTACAATGATGTTAACCGGGCATTACAGCCGTCTAGCGCCATTCCATAAATATGGCGCCTGGCCGGTGTCCAGGAAGGGCGCTAGCCGACACTATACTTTTACACGTAAAACTGCGCTAACGCGGTTTGCGTATAAAAGTATAAATATGGGCCGTGGTGATGGAAAGGCAGCTGTAGCAAACACACACTCGCACAAACACCACCACACCCTCCCCCCACACACACACATATATATATATATATATATATATATATACATATATATATATATATATATATATATATTTACTGGAAAAAAACAAAGGTTACAGGGACGTTATAGTTATGCTCACATTTTAAATGTACAAGACCATAGAAATCCACCTGTTGAAGTTAGAATTATCTCAAGTAACTATAACTTGTGCCCTAAGGTAACTATAACTCACACCCCCGCTAACTCATGTATACGTGTCACTGATTGTTGGACCTGGCTCTTTATGCAGGGTCGTCCCCAAACTTTTTGGCTCCTCCTTCCTATTTTTTCTGACCTCTTGCTGTTGGCTCTAGGACTCTGAGCACTTTATCACTGCTGATCACTGCTAAAGTGCAGGTGCTCTCCCTTCTAAAGTTGGTATGAATGGCTTAGACCTAATTGGCACATTTAATTTACCTGTAAGTCCCTTGTACTGTGGTATCCCTATACCCAGGGCGCTGCTTATGCCACCTGACTCAGACCTGCTAGCACAGGGCCTGTGTGCACAGTTTGCTGCCACAGGGACCTGGCTTCTAAGTTTACTTGCCAAGCCCAGAACTCCCTTTTTACTACATGTAAGTCACCGCTAAGGTAGACCCTACTTAGCCCTATGGGCTGGGTGCTACGTCTGTCGAAGGCAAGACATGTGCCTGGTTGCATGGCCTGTCCTGGTAGTGACAAACAGCCTATTTGGTTTCTCACTGCTGTGAGTGCTGCCTAGCTCATAGGATTGCAGTAGAAATGCTCTGTCTTATGTCTAGGGATTATGGTCTGATATATGAGGGGTAGCGTAGGCATGTTTGGTATGGTTGTAATGGTAGTGAGAAATGCTGCTTACTGGTGTAGGTGGATTTTTTATTACCATTATAGAAATGCCACTTCTAGAAAGTGAGCATTTCCCTGTGCTTATGATTCTGGTGTTTTGCAGATTAACTCCAATCCATGTCTGGTGCAGAGTGACATTCTAACATTGACACTAACTCACAACTACAGCCATCTATACACCCAAACACACGAAGAGACCCACTGATACACCGACTGACTTGCCAATACAGCTACTCATACATCCACTCACTCTCCCAGGCAGTCACTTACTCACCTACTCATTCCCTGAAATAGAAACTCAAACACTCACTCATAGAAGCACTCATACATCCACCCACTCCCTGGTGCAGCCAATCACACACCCACTCACTCAACCAATGCAGCCACTCACAAACCCTCTCCCTCTCTGATACAGCTACTTACACATCCACTCACTATCTCACACAGGAACTGACTCAACCACTCACCCGCCCACACAGCCACTCACACCCCCACTCACACTTCCATACAGCCATTTACACTCACTGGTGATGCCTCAGTGATGTCATCAGTGATGTCATTTGAGATGTCATCAGTGATGTCACTGACTATGTTATGAGTGATGTAATATGTAAAATCATAAGCAGTGCATTATGGGGGTGCAAGTTATAGTTAGCTCAGGTAATTATAACTGCTGAATTGTAATGGCTTTGCATGTAAGTGCATGCCTAACTATAAAGTCCCTGTAACCTTTGTTTTTTTCACTGAATTTCTAAGGATTTTAATTTCTATTTCCTTGCTATAACGTCACTGTAGCTTTATTTTTTTCAGTAAATATATATATATTTCCCTCAACATAATCCAAAAGTGGACAACACTCCCATTGTCAGCTCGCAATCTTTTACTGAGCGACCTTTAGGGAATTTGTTTCAGCACCCTTGTGCTTTTCTAAAATGAGTGCTACAACATCTGTGGGCTACACAAAATAAGGATACTACATATCCAGTTGTTAGACATATTAATGAAATGGATGAGGGAAAGGTAGAGGATCTGAAATATTTGCTGACCGATGGAGTGAAAACAGATATACGAGGAGGTAACAGGGAGAAAATCTTAAGACCATTAGAATCAAGGTATATCATAAAGTTTGACAGTAAAGAACCAAGGGATATGAATGCAGAAGAAGCTTTACATGTACAGATTTGAAAGTTCTGTATCAAATGAATAATCTATTAGGGAATGTATTATGAATGTATTAGAGCAACCCGCAGACGTCTTATTTTAAACAGTTTTTAGGAGTAGTTCTTAATTGAATAATGGTGCCTTTGTTTTTTTCAGATATTAAGAAAATAGATGTGCCTGAAGAAGTGAATGAGCTATGATATCTTGCCCTCTTGGGCTTAATAGTCACTATAGGAAATTATTTACTATTTCTTGTATTGGTGTTGCCCACTGGGGCTTTATGTTCCTTTCTTTATCTTTTTCTTTTTCAGTTCATTTGTGCAAGGTAAATGAAATATTTCAATCTGTATACAAACACAAAAAGTGAATAATTATGGATACATATTTTGTGAATTGCTGAGCGGTGTCAAATGTTGGCTTGTTTAGTCAATCGTTCAACATTATGATGTGTTATTGATGATATGTGATGTGATTAGAAAGAAGTAGGCATTGTATGCATATGTCTGAATACAAATGCCGATAAGCAAATAATTAAATATTCATATTATGTGTGCTGGAGAGCTGTCAGCAATGTAGGCTCATTTAGTCAATTGCTAAACATTACGATGTGTTACTGATAATATGTAATGTGATTACAAAGAAGTAGGCATTGTATTTATATGCTTGAACAGTCTTTATGTTGTGGCTTGTATTGATAACCAAGGACACAAAAACACGTGAGGTGATTGGTGGAGGCATTTCACCTGAAATTGTAAATAGTAGGTGGCAACATGGTTGCCTCTCAGGTTGAGAAAGGCACAAGGGTGCCAAAACGAATTTTGAAAAGGTCATCAGTAAAAGATTGTGAACTGTCATTGGGAGTGTTGTCCTCTTTTGGATAACGTGGAGGGAGTTTGAATATAGCGTTTTGCTGGTGAAGTGACGTGACACCACTGAGTAGGAACAGCGTGCCATCGCTCAATTGTGAAAGTGGAAAGAAAATTATATATATATTCATGGTCAGCAGATAATAGAATCTTCAACCTCAGTGTGCCTATTCTTTCTATTTCCACAGAATGAAGACCCACACACTCATCCAGTAACTGCTACCCCATCATTTATAAGCAACAGTTTCTGCTATCACTATTCAATTTTTTGGTAAACTATATGAAAAGCTTTTAATGTAGTGGGTAGGCATTCTGGTAACCACCTAGTTACTATCCCAGTGTGACAATCGGATCCAACTTGTCTCTCCCAACCAACAACACAAAAGGTCACTCCATTACAGGATCCAGTTACAGAAGCCAGTGGCAAACATCCCCTCACAATTTCCCCATCAGAACCCACTGAGACTGTTAAACCATTTACTAGGAAACAAAAGAAAAAGCTTCATAAGATTGTAAAGAGCAACTGCTTGCAAGCCCTTTCTAACTCTCTTACAAACTATGCCAAACTTTAAAAGGCATCCGATTTTATTTCCATCTATCAAAAGTCCCCACACCAAAAAGCCTAGCTCTCCTCAAATGCCCTTAAGATCCCAATAACATTAGAAGACATATTCAGTCTAAAATCACTAATCTCAGTATCACTAGAAGCCTCAGTTAATTCTCCAGCTGATGTGAAACCTGTTTCTTCAAATACCCCAGACAAGCTAACAGTTCACTATAATAACATCCCTTACAATCCACAGACACTCAAGCCAATAAAACAGCTGAACCTCTGGTTTTAGGCAAACATCCAAGCTCATTTCAGCTCACTGATCCCACTTTAGTGGATTCCCCAATGTTGGCGAACATCAGAAAGGTGACCATTCCTTCAAACAAACCACCTTGACCTTTGGGAATCTGACACCATGTAACAAGTAACTACTACTTTACCCAGCCAAGTTGTGCTATAACACATTCATCTCAGTCAAGAACTCATATTCCCCTAGATGTTTGCCCTCCCTGCATCTATGATCTCTTTCCACCTACAATCTCCTACAAGGATCCTGAATTAATGGATTCTCTAGAAAACTGCAAAAAGGAGATAGGTACTAAGTATGAAGTTCCAAGCATACTTCTTTTGACACCAGAATATACAAAAAAGGAGAAACTGAGGCCCATATTTATACTTTTTTAGTGCCGCATTAGCATCATTTTTTGACGCAAAAGCTGCGCAAACTTACAAAATACAATTGTTTTTTGTAAGTTTACGCCGCTTTTGCGTCAAAAAGCAGCACAAATGTGGCACTAAAAATGGATAAATATGGGCCTGAATACTTTAAACAGAAGGAACATTCTCAAGAAGGTGTGAGAGAGGGCCTCTTTTTGACATGGTTATAGGCTCACCTTTTGCCTGATGTTGATGTGTTGTAGAAATTGTAGTGCCAGGGCCCCTGCTAACAAGTTCCCTAGGCCAGAGCTCTTTACTTAAATCTGTTGTGATGCATTGGCACAATTGGATACACCCTTGGCTACCTATATAAGTCCCTAGTAAAGGAGAACCTAGGTGCCCAGGGCCTGGGGTACTGTGGGTAGGTCCCTGAGGTCAGCAGCACTGATCATGCCACCCTCTAGGGCCATGCATCCAGATGCAGGCTGAGTGTCCTGGTACAAACATAAAATACAAACTCTGCATGGCACACTGGCAGGCCTTATAGCCCTAAAGCAGAGTGCTCCATGTTATCTGTGAGGGCATAGTTGCATGAGCAATATGCCCCCACTGTGTCCTTGCAAAACCTGGGACATAGTGAATGAACAGGGCAGCCATTTTAATACATGTACTGGACACTGGTCAAACACGAGTTTCCCAGCTACGTGATGGCCACCCTGAACCCTGGTTTGTTTGGTATCGAACAACTCTGAATGATAAATCTAAACCTGTGCCAGTATTGGATTTATCCCTAAATGTACCCAGGGGTCCCCTTCCCCTTAGAAGTGCCCCGTGCAAAAGCTAACCAAACCTGGCATTGTTGCTGACTGGTCTTATCTAGCTGCCACCTCCAGACAGCCAATATTCAAACCTTGGGGGAGAGGCCTGCCTATCCGGTTTGTAAAACAATGCCCTTCCTGGGTGGAGGAGCTAACACCCCCTCCCTAAGGAATGTGCACTGTCCTGGCGGGGCGCTTCACAGGGCTTAATGCCCTTGAAACTCGACCCCAAGCCTGTGGCTAGCAGCAGCTGACATCCCCCTTTTCAAACCCCCACTTTTGGCGGGATCAAAGGTGGGAAACCTAACAAATGGTATTAGGAGTGGCCTCACCTGGCATACACCACCCCTAAGGTCTTGCCTGAGAGGTGGACCCCCGGTCACTTCCCTAAACCTCATTGGCAATTTTCCTCTATTCCAAGATGGAGGAAACTGAAAAAGATTTCAGTTTCCTCTATCTTGGAATAGAGGAACTACCCAATGAGGTTTAGGGAAGTGACCCTTCCCACAGGAAGTGGTCACTATAGTGGATGTAGCTTCCCTAAGATAAGGGTCCTATTGGACACTACCAGGTTCCCCCTAAAATGCCCACAGAATTAAGTATTTAGTAGGCACCCCTAGAACAAGAAATCAGATTCAAAAGAAGAAAGAAGTCCAGCACCAAAGAAGATCCAAAGCAAGAGAACTGTGGACCTGCTGCATCAAGAAAAGGCACCAAACCCTGCATGCTGCACCCAGGACCTGAAAATAGTCGCTGTGGAGGAGTTGGTCACTGGACTGACCCCAAGAAACCCGGGGGTCCTCCAGGCATCACAAATCACCCCAGATCTCCCTTCTGAGTGGAGGCAACACTCAACAACCAAGCAAGAACCAACAAGCCAGTGAGGGTCACTTTGCTGACTGGCCAATATCTCCACAACCGGACATTGCAGCTAGACCTAACAACACACCGGCAACAGCCCAGATGAGCCCTACAAGTGTGCCAACTTTGGTGGCACTGTGTCCTCCAGTGCCCCAGGTACTGGCCAGTGCACATCGGACTCCAACTGGACCAGGAGAAATCCCCATTTGAGAGACTTCAGGAACACCCCAGACCTCCCACCAGAGTGCCACAGTTGTCCTGTGAGCCACCTTCAAAGAAACTTACCTCCAGCTCCAAAGGGCTCCATTGCACATAGCTCCTGGATCACCAACTCCCCCTGCATCCAGCCACCCTGCATCCTGCAACAAGGAACTAACAGTGCTCCACAGATCCCTAACCGCTTGCAACCTCGACAGCCTGAGGGGACCTCAAAGCACCACCTGGAAACCTGCAAACCTTCTCCTTTTCAAGGTGCCACCCCCCCAGGTGGCCCAGTGCCTGTGCCAAGAGACTTTCCAGCTCTGCTCCTGCTAGAATCAGGGGCGGCTTGAGGCTCTCTAGCTGGTGCAAGTTGCCCACTGACTGCTTCAACCATCATGCAGAAGAAGAGAGTGGTAATCCAACTATTCGGTTTTTATTGCATTTTTAAAAGTGACTGCCTATTGATTCCTATGGTGTGTAATTGCACACAGAAAGACTAACTTTATTAAATCTTTGAAAAATCATAACTTAAAATGTACTTAATGTATCTTGACCATCTTGGTCTTAAAATTTATATAAAAATCTGAAGTATTTTCATAAATTTGCTTGGAGTTATTCCTATGAGTGTGTGAGTTTCATGATTGATGCAGTGAGTACAACAAATTCACTTCTCCAAGATTAGCCTAACTGCTCGACCAAGCTACCTCAAAAATTAGAGCGTTAGGTGATCTAGTTTTTGCCTCTGGAAACCAATGTGCGGTTGCCTGGACCCCCTACACAACATGCCTAGTTTGTACACTAAATAGATGGCCAACCTCCTACAGCAGGTCCTAGGCCCAGCTCTCCTGTGCTGCTGCATCACTCTCCCCTGCTTTTGCCTTGTTTTACTGCTTCTTCCTTCCCTCCCCCCATTTTTCTGAGTGCTTTCTCCTGCTTTCTGTCTTGTTTTTACTGCTTCCTCCTGCCTTGTCTCACGTTTTTCGGAGTGCTTCCTCCTGCTTTTTCTCCCATTTTTTAGAATGCTTTTCATTGCTTTGTCCTCGTTTTTTCACTGTTATTTCTTGTTTTTCCCAATGCCACTACTGCCTTCTGCCTGTTTTCCTGCCTCCCAACTAGACCTACCCATTGCCTCCAAGTGCCCCACTCTCCTCCCAGGACCTATTTAATGAAGACCACAGCGCGACCCCATTGATCAAGTCCCAGGCCTAGATCTCTTGTGCTTCTGCATCACTCTCCCCAGCTTTTGCCTTGTTTTACTGCTTCCTCCTTCCCTTTCCCCTGTTTTTCTGAATGCTTTCTCCTGCTTTCTGCCTCTTTTTTAATGCTTCCTCTTGCCTGTCACCCATTTTTCTGAGTGCTTCCCCTGCCCTGCCCTCGTTTTTTCACTGTTTTACACATTAACACTCCTGCCTGCCACCCATTTTCCTGCCTCCTGCCTAACCCTGCCAACCACCACCCGGTGCGCTTTCCTACTCCCAGGACCTACTTAAAGGACGCTGTAGTGCAGCTGCACAATGGTCGCATGCAGTGGGCATGCCAAAGGCAAGTCCTTCTGTGACCGTCTGCACCTGAACCGTGACCAGCACCAGGACCCCTGGCTGTTCCACCCCACAAAGATGCACTGCTGTTGGCCTCTGAGTCCTGGACCTCAGATACACCATCAACCACCTCTGCTGCTGCACATCCCTGTGCACCACCAGAGGACTATTCTCCTGCCAACACTGCCACCTCACTTTTCAGCATTGAAGCAGTCAACAACACCAGAGACACCACAAACTCATCCTCCACATCAACTGAGACCACCACATCACAACTCATGCATCCTATTCAACACACGTTCAGTTAGTAACCAAGCCATGGATGTCTGTGACACAATCTCCTTCCTCACCCCAGACATCACCTTCCTCACAGAAACTTGCCTAAATCCTGCCTCCGCAACAGACATTGCCACCGCCATTCCCGAAGTTTATAAGGTAACACACCAGGACGAACCAATAACAATGGAGGCAGAATAGCCATCATCTACAGGGATGCCATTCGCACCACAACATCAGAGAGAATAGCCGGGTTATGACATAATTACAAACCAGAAGTGAGAAACTGGGTTGTTGGTTTAGTGGGGTGTTAATCCTGCTCAACAACAGGGTGAACCCCAAAAGCCACAAAATTAACCTGTGCTTAACCATCTGGTAGCCTGTCACAAAAGCCGTCTGCCTAACTTACAGGCAATGTGTAAAGTTTTGATGCAGCATACAAACAAACAATTATAAAGTGAAAGCAGAACTGAGGAAAAGCATCTCAAACCAATTTAGAACAATAGAGTGAATTTCAATAAATTATTGGACACCAAAATGACAAAAAGCAAATCAGTAGAACCAAAGTTATGAATTTTTAAAGTTCAAGGTAAAAAACGAGCACCTAAAAGAACAAAGCATTAACCGAGGACATCTAGCCTTCAATGGCAAAAATAATTTTACGTATTGCTTGAGAAGGTAAAGTTCAGTGGAGCAAGCCTGCAGGTGGTGTTCAAGGAGGAGGCATCAGTGTTAGGGGGATGAATGATAGAATCATGACAGCATTTACATGAATGCTTTAAAAATGACACAGGAACGACGACAGAGACTTTACAACAAAAGTCTCTACAACATATTTTTTTATGAGTATGCATTTACCAAAAAATGCCATTACAATGAAAATGTAAGTATTTTACAGATCATATGAAATGTCCAGTGCTTGCTTGGCACATGTAAGAAGCATTGTTGACCATTAAAGTGATCAGAGCTGGACCTCCAGATTCAGTGATGAAAGAGAGTGGGGCAACCAGGAATTTATTGCTAACCCACTGAGGCAGCCAAATTCCTGCCACAGGGAAAATGTACTAAGCATGTGACAAGGCCAATCATTTGGCAAACATTTGACCAGCTTCCACTTATAATATGGTTCCCGAATGGCAGCTGACCCAACAGTGAAACATCTAGAAGCAGCACCTAAGCGCATCCTACCAATGAAGACAGACAGTAAGTTAGAATGAGAAGACAAAAATAGATCTGGAATTATGGTAAGGTAAGCTGTTACAAAGCAGGTTCAGAGCTTGATTGCCTCACTGACACCAGGGACACCTTGTGCATCCCGTCCAGGTATGACTATGAAATGCTACACCATCAACCTACTCTCACCTCCACTATCACCAATGTATACACAAATGGCATCAGAAAATGGCTGAAGCTAGTGGGGAAATTTCACAGTACAGTCTCATGACACCCTCTCTATCTCAGCCTAATGTTTAGAGACTGCCTCAGGAGGGACCACTTTGATGAGGTCCAAGCTATGCCTCATTGCATTCAATTTCCTTGTGCAAGACATGTTGCAAGCCTTTTCAGGCATATTAGAAGGCATAGGCTGCCTAAAGAAAAAGAGTGAAGCAGCACATTGTCTACTTGATGCATTCAGAAGCATTATGCCATCTCAAATATTCTTTCAAGCCATTACAAAGGTTGCAAAAATACCAGTTTAGAAGACAGTAGAAAAATTGAGAAGGTCAAAAGACCCATTCTGTGGGTCTCACATTTCATTATAGCTAAGACACTTAAACAACCGCTGGGCGGGGCTGAGGACTTGAGTGCACATGATTCTACCTAAAAAGATCATCAAAAGACAACAGAATCTAACTCCAACCGTAGATGACATCTTAGGGGAAATCAAAGAAGATAAATAGTTTGCTAAGATTGTCCCTAGGTCAGGATATGACTAATTCAAACTGCACCGCACAACCTGCTACATCACATTCTCCATCTATGTTGGATGCCAGAAATTTGGGATCACCAGCATGGTTCAAGTAGTCTAACAGTGTATTCGGCAGATGCTGGTAGACGTCTCAGGTGGACCAAATGTCAGTGACAAAATCCTTCTTCACACCACAATTCTAGAGGAACACCATCCTCATCTAAATATACTCCTCACCGGGATCAAAGAAAGTACTTCAACACTACACAGAAACAAGTCTCACTTTCTCAGACAATTGATTTCTTTGAATACGTTTTCACCTTGGAGGGTGTAGCACTTGACCTGTGAAAGATACAGGATGTCAAGAATTATGCTGTTGCCAAAATGTTGCTAAAGTCAGAAGCTTCTTGAGAATGATCAAGTACAGTGGGCATTTCACCCCAAACCTGGCCACACCTACCAAATTACTGAAAGATGATTCACAAACTGAACAACTCAATAGATGCAGACTGGCGATTCCACAGTCCTAAAGTATCTGACAACATGAATAATGAAAAACTATGATCCTAGCCGATTTAGGAAAACTGGTGCTGCATCCAATGCAGCGCCACTTTTCTTACTCCCCTTAGTGCCCCCATAATGCCACCATGTGTGCGCCGTATTTAACATATGGTGTACCATGGTGGTAGTTAGGGAACTAGCGTCAACATTTTTTATGCTAGTTTGGTGCTTTTCAGGATTAGCATCAAAAATGTTAACGCTAATCCTGCAAAGCCCATTGAGGCCCATTATAAATAATGGTGGGCCTCCTTTTTAAAGCCTGCTCTGAGCAGGCAATAAAAATGTTGCAAAAAATGTTGCGAAGAAATCTTTTAGATTTCTTTGCGCTATTTTTGCAGTTCCCCTAAGGCAGGAACAAGCCCCTTGCATACATTATGCCTGGCGCAGACATCGTCCCTCATTACAACCCTGGCAGTCCTAAAACCACCAGGGCCGTAGTGGCGGTCTCACTGCCGATGGGCTGGTGGTAAAGATGGCCACATTCTGAGTGTAGCAGTTTGGACTGTGCCAGACCGCCACATCCCTGCTAGTACCGCCAGTGGGGTTGGGCAGCCGGGCTGGAGATCAGCATCTCCGACCCGCCAGTCCACCTAATACAGCTGGCGGTATCACAAGTCCCCTTTCTGCCAGAGATTTCGTGGCGGTTGTAGGGGGCTGGCCTGGTTTGTAGTGGGTACCTATGGTACTTACACCTTATACCAGGTCCAATTATCCCTTATTAGTGAAATGTAGGCAGTGTCTAGAAAACAGGCTCTCTAGGGGTAGCTGCAGCTGAGAAGCTTATCTAGGAGATATGCAAAGCTCATGCAATACCACTGTAGTCACACAGTACTCACACACATGAAAAAAAACCTCAGTGTTACAAAAATAAAGGTAGTTTTTTTTGGTGACACAAATACAAAAAAATACTATAGACATTATACTCCCTTAGGAGGTAATTAATACACAAATTATATACACTAGGATGCAAAAATATGCATGAAAACAGTTAGAAAACAGTGCAATTAGTGAACATCACAATAGTTAGAAATGGGTCTAGGGGGAACACAAACCGTATGCAAAGAAAGTGGAATGCGAATGTCAGTTTCCCACCTAGGCAAGTGTAGTGTGTAGAGGGTCGCTGGGAGTACTAGAAAACACCAAAGGTAAGTACTAGAACCCCCCCAGTGTCCAGGAAAGCAGGAGTAAAACACAATAACTTTCCAGAACACACAGAAGCATGAGAAAGAAGATTATGCAAGAACCAGAAGGGACTGCAAGACACCAACAGTGGATTCCTGGACCTGAATACCTGTAGAAGAAGAGGACCTAGTCCAAGAAGCACAGACGAATCCAGGGAGAACAGGAGCCCGGATGAAGGTGCAAAAGAAGAACCACTGGTGAAGAGCAACAGTAAATACTGCACCCAAGAAGACAGTTGTGGGTTCCTGGTTGGTGCAGAACATGTCCCACGCCGGATGGATGATTGCAGTCTGGTTTGCATTGCTGGATTCTGCCAACAGGCCTTGGCACGCGCAAAGCTCGCAGTTAGTGAAAAATGATGCTGCCCGGGACCAAGAGGGACCTGGTGGACTCTACCCAGGAGGAGGAGTCAGAGGGGGCTCTCAGCAACTCAGAGAGCCCACAGAAGACCAGGCAGTGCGCACAGGAGTCCCACAGCACAGGGACAAAGAAGGTGCAAGAGGAGGCCCATGCAACACTACGACAAAGGCTCCCACGCCCCCGGAGAACTACTCAAGAAGCTGTGGTTCACAGAATAGAATGCTGGGGTCTGGAGCTGCGCAGTGCGCCAAGAACTTTGTGGAAGAATGCAAACAAGCTTTGGCAACTGTAAAACATGTGGTGCAACGGGGTACTGTCTTGCTTGGGGAGGCAAGCTCTTACCTCCTTCAAAGTTTGACAGTAGGACGTCAGGACCATCTGGACCACTTCAGTCCACCACCCATGATGCAGGATCCTCGCAGCTCGTCAGGAGAGGGTAACCACACAGCCAGTCGTTGATGCAGTGAGGTGCCTGCTAAAGCAGAGGAGTGACTCCCTCACTCCAAGGGAGATTCCTTTGCTCTTCTGGTGCAGGCTGAAGACAGGCTGTTCTCTGTGTATGCTCGGCCAGGAAACAGTTGCAATTGCTGGCAGGAGCTGAAAATACAATGTTGCAGAAGTCATCTTTGCCTCTTTGTTGCAGTTTGTATAGTTCCTGGGGGGTCCAGATGCAGTTTCTTCGGTGAGAAGGTGAAGTGGAGGATGCAGAGGATATCTGCTGGAGTCTTGCAATCCGAAATCTGCAGAACCATCCAAAGGAGAGACCCTAAATAGCCCTAAATGGGGGATTGGTCACCTAAACAGGTAAGCACCTATCAGGAGAGGACTCTGACGTCACCTGCTGGCACTGGCCACTCAGATGCTCCCAGAGTTCCCTGCCAACTTGGAATCCAAGATGGCAAAACCCAGGGACCCTCTGAAGGAGCTCTGAGCACCACCCCTGGGTGATGATGGAAAGGGGAGTGGTCACTCCCCTTCCTTTTGTCCAGTTTCATGGCAGAGACAGGATTGGGGGGGTCCCTGAACTGGTGTAGACTGGATTATGCAAGGAGAGCACCAAATGTGCCCTTCAGAGCATTTCCAGTGGCTTGGGGATGCTGCCCCTCCCAAGCCTGTACACCTATTTCCAAAGGGAGAGGGTGTAACACCACTCTCCCAAAGGAAATCCTTTGTTCTGCCTTTCTGGGCTTGAGCTGTGAGGTAGCAGTAGCTGGGGCTGCCTGTAAAACTTCAGAAGGCTGGAATGGCAATATTTGGGGTCCTCTACGGAGCCCCAGGAGAGCAAGGAATCATACAACCAATGCTTGCAAAAGCCTTTGGGTATGATTCCAACATATTTGATACCAAACATGCCTATGTTCGGAGTTAACATTATGTAGCTGGACATAGGTAATGACCCATGTCCAGTACACACATAAAATGGTGTCCCTGCACTCACGAAGTCCAAGAAAATAGTCCTGGAGGTCGTGGGAGCACCTATGCTAGTGCAGGAGTGCCCTCACACACAGGCAACCTGTACCCTGCCCTCAGGACTGGAGGGCCTGCTATATTGGAGACTTATAAGTGACCTGGTGCAGTGTAATTGGCAGTGAAAGGGTGCATGCACCTTTTCACCCAGGCTGCAATAGCAGTCCTGGAGAAGCCTTTGCATGGGCTCCCTCTGCATGGCAAAAGATATGCTGCAGTCCATAGGGATCCCCTGGAACCCCAATGCCATGCGTACCTAGGTACCATATATTAAGGACTTATAAGGTGGCACCAGTATGCCAATTGTGGGTGAAATATTGAGTTACAAGTGTGCAACAACCAAAATTTAAGGCCGAAAGCATAACTACTGGGTTCCTGATTAGTAGGATCCCAGTAGACACAGTCAAACACACTGACAAACAGGCCACAAGTGGAGGTGACCAAGCTAGAATGAGGCTACTTTCCTACATCAGCATACCATAAATATAGGAGGTCAGAATGCAAAAAGACAGGGGGAACACGCCAAAAGATGCCAGGTCTAACAACCACAATCCAACACTGAACACCTGTAGCTCAGAGGTGGGTTCAAGCTACACATCAAATGCACAATGAGCTGTCCCTAGTAGACATTGACCATGTCCTGAAAGGAATAATACTTCTTATATCAATGTCCTTAGTTTCTTCTGTTCTTTACCAAGAGCTTTATGGTCACAGGCGGTTCATTCAGACTGGGATGATGATATGGCAAAAGTTATGATTTCTTGCCAAATAAGTGGTCCACCAGGCACTCGTCAGTCTGGTCATGAAAATACTGCAGACTACCTATTAAGGAGGCGTCAGCAACATGAAGAAGCATGGAGAAAACTCAAAAAGTATCCTGGTATAAGAGGCTTTGAGAGTATCCTCCACATGGAGGCAGCCCATCCGCAAGGCTTCCCAGTGAGTTGGTTGATGAGAATATCATGATCAAAATCCTGATTCCATCACCAACAGTGCTGAACCTGAGTATCCCCATGATCTAGCTAACAATGATTCCCAAACACCGATGACCTAAAATCTGCTGGGTAGTCACTACTATACAATGAGGCTGGAACCTATACCTTCCCAAAGATACTGGGACCTTATGGTCTAGTGCTATAAAATCAGAATAATGGTGGCTCAGCTGCAGGACTGGGTGGATGTTGAGTAACTAGATGACTCATTACTATCCTGTTTGCCTTTGAGAACAGACATGTTTTATTTCAAACTTATGGAGGAATATTATGCTGTTGGTTCAACCCATCTTCTGATGTGTAGCTAGATGACCCTGCATGTCACGTGGCAGCGTTCTCACTGGGATGCATCTGTAGAAGGTAGAAATAATGACTGACATTTGCAAGCTTTAGGCTGGCAAAATGACCCTGTATGCACCATGACCGTGTGGGTCTGTATTTATTTCCAAGGGGGAAGGCCAGGTATGCACATGGCAACAGATCACAAAAACACACACAAACGTGCATACACACACACATACACACACACAGTTACATTTGTGAGCATTCACAAACAATTCCGTTTTCTTTTTCAGAGGGAACATTTATATTTACTGCAGACAAAGGGAAGGGACTGGACAAAGGGGAATGGATGATCACCAGATTTGCTGGAAGTGTAAAGGAAGGAGTTTGCCCACAGGGAAAAACATTTTTCCTATCTAGAAACAAAATGTGAATTTAAACAGGTAGATGTCTGTACTCAGGAAATTGAATTCCTGTTTGAAAAACATGTTGGTACTCTAAAGAATATGCATTAAATTCTGTATTAGGCATAGCTTTTTATTTAAATACCATGTGGACTTTGTGAACTCAAGAAAGTAAAATATCTACATACAAATGTAGATGTAAACCTCCAAGTATATATTTTCAGATTTTTTGTGACTTGGCCTGTGGAAATCTATATTTTCGTTATTGGGTTTTGACCTCAAAGCTTTGGTCACTGGTAATAGTTCACCCCACTTTCTCTTCCTCATTCATCCTTTGCTATTCTACAACATTATCACGCAACCACACAGGTTCTGAGTGGTTCAAAGTGTGGAGGACACTGATCACTCTAGAGTTCAATCCACAAGAAATGTGTCAAGAAGTGGCATAAAGAACTTCAGGTGGCCCCCATCCAAAGTACATGGAGGGAACCTCTTCCCCACCCTACCACTTACCTCTTTTGCTGAGGGGGTCACTTTGGATTTTGAACAGGGCAAGGGACTGAAACTGCGCTGCTCACTGTTACGGATGAGCTGCGAATATGGGTTGATAATGGGCAATAGGTAGTTTTGATTCTTTTAGATGTATCCGCTGCTTTTGACACTGTAAACAATAACATGCTACTGGCTAGGCTGGATTTCATTGGAGTTAAGGGCATGGGCTGCAAAGTGGTTTCAGTCACATCTATCGGAGAGGCAGCAGGCGGTATCCTTGCCACTATTCTGTTCTGAGTACCGGACTATTAAGCATGGGGTTTCACAAGGTTCCTCCATTAGCCCCATTCTCTTTAGTATTTATATGAGCCCACTATCCTCATTCATTAAATCCCATGGTGTCAGTCTGGTGAACGACGCAGACGACATCCAAATTATTCTATCCCTAGAGGGTACGCAAAGGATGCCAATGGAGGCCTTCACGACTGCATGAAGCACATTGTTGGATGGCTTAGAGTTAATGCTCTGAAATTTAATGGGGACAAGAACGAGTTTTTTTGTGGCTCAGCAATTAAGTCTCCAGCCACATTGGCACAAAACTTTTGGCTAGTCTCACTTGATGAGTTCCCAGTCCCTGCCAAGGAGGTCAGGAATTTAGGGATATCGTTTGATAAGACTGCACGTACATGCTTTTCTTTAATTCGAGTACTGTGCAAGATCCTTCCTCTGCTGCCCTCTTCCTCTAAAGTGCTGATAGTCCGTAGCGTGATCCTGAGAAGGTTGGACTCTTGTAATACCTTGCTCTTGAGTGCCCCTGGTTTCCTGCTCAATAGGCTCTGCAGAGTCCAAGTAGCAGTGGCCCAATTGACTTTGAATAGGCCCAGAAGATCTTCAGCATCCTTAGCCCTGAAAGAACTACCCCGGTTCCCACTAAGACAAAGAATCATGTCTAAATCCTTTTGTATTGTTCGCAAATCTCTGCATGAACATGGTCCAGTTCCATTACAGAAGAAAATACACTGGTATGCCCCGGTCAGGGATCTGCGCACCTCTTTCCCAGAGCTGGCCCAGGTAACCAAGGGCCAGATGTAGCAAGGTCCGAATTTGCGATTCGGAAATTGCGAGTCGGTGCGACTCGCAATTTCTGAATCGCAAATTCGGATGAAGAACGGTGTCTCAGACACTGTCTGCGACTCGCTATGGGGTCGCAAAGACCCACCTCATAAAACAGGGCAGTTCTTCTTTGGAACCACCTCCCAGCATCTTTGAGACACGTATCGTAAGACGTAGCTAATTCCGCAAGGCTGACTGACACTTCGAGGACAGTTAGCTGCTCTTTGACAGTCTGGGGCAGATTGTTCTTTGCAGTTTATGGATTTGTCATCCTCCGTCCCTGAATTTCCCCCTCTTAGCGCCACGATACCTGTTAGGTGACACTCGCGCTTTATAAGAGAAAAAAGGGGGTCCCCTGGAGCTCGGAAGCACTCCTGCCCAAAACGATCAGTATTATTTGAAATGTATCAAAAATGTGCCTATTAATAGAACATTACAGAAATTTAACATACGTCATTACGAACGAAAAAATGCTTTGCAACTTGTGCCAGCTGGGCAAAAGACTACAAATGGCATAAGTAGGTCCGTGGATGTCATTGGCCGCTGTTGACATTATGCAAAGTATTGATCAAGCCATGAAGTTCATGGGGGGTATTTACTTCAGGCTACCTCCAGGAAGCTTGAGGGCTCAATATGGGGAGCATTTTAATTGCAGCAGAGGTGTGATTTACTAAACATGGAGATGAACTGTGTTTGGGATGTAGGTGGGATTAGAGGCTGAAAGAATGTCCATGAAGCCCCTTGGGTGCGGGCGTGGGTCCCAAACCATCCTTGGTACCCCGACCCTAAAGGGAGGCCCCATTCGGCTAAAGGTTAAAGAATATGTGTAACATATGAAAGACGCGGGGGGGGCCTCATCTCCTCCCAAGGACCCATCATTTTGCACGTGGGATAGCAGTGAAGATCAAAGCAGAGTTTGTTTACATGTTTAGGGTGGACACATTGTGACACTGGGAGCTGTACCTCGACAGAACCACGTGACTTCCGGGTTATGTTTCGATGCCTGGACCGGATCTGGATCAGCTGGTAAAATCTCTAGACCGACGTCCCCGGTTTCTACGCCTCAGTCCAGAGGGAGGAAGTGTTACATGGTTCTGAAATAAAAACAAAAAACTATCACTAAAGTGAGACTTAAAAAGATATGTGCTTGTTTTTGTTCGTGCTTGTTTTATATGTTGCAGAGCATACACATTAAAATCTATACACGCAGGAAGATGGACAGAAAATACAAACCATTGCATTTATCAACCTGTTCTTTTAAGTAACAAGTGAATTGTCATGATATATTTCAAGAGTTTTTAGCAAAAATCATAAGATTTAACCGGCCAGAAAACAGGCTGACTGTTTCATGGACAATTATTTGACCTTTACAACTGTTTTCGACAGACTACAAGGTTTTTGTAATTTTATTGGGGCAAATGGCTGGAAAATCGAGGGGTATTAAGAGTTCATTTCGCATTTACTTTCCAAATTGTAAAATAGTGAAAAGCTGGAGGGCCTGCTAAGTTTGCGTGTACGGGTCAGCTCGCGTGGACTGTGGTAGACTAGACCGTGCAAGAGGGGCCCATTCAAACCAGCTGGGGCAGACTTATCAGCTGTGGACTGGGGGGCTTAGGCCCAAGTTGACTGGGCTGCCTGTGTGCTGAAGTGGCTGATGTCCTCTGCCCCCGGAGGCACACTGACGCCAGAAAGAGTCAGGCCTCATGCTCCAGTGCAAGGCTTCAAATAGCTCGCTGGGGTCACCTCCCGCAGCATCTCTATATAAGCATCCATTCTCCATGCATGAACTCTGCAAGAACATCCACTCAAAGCCAGCAAGCAGAGATAACAGCCATGTGCATACCAGCAGGAGTACCCTCAGTGTGACTACATCAGGCACGTCAACCCAGTGTTAGGGCCGTGCAAGAGCAAAATCACAGTGCAACGAGATGCCACGAAGATGCCACAGATAAGGCCACTTTGTGGTACGGTGCTATCAATTCATGAAAGATTGTCAGCTCTTCAATATTACCACCTTACACACACTGACACACACCCACTGATACAAGCATGCAAACACAAACATATGAAGGAACCGTCATAAACACACACATACAGAAATGTGTGCACACAAACAGGCACACACACACATACTGTAGGAGACCGGCCTGGTGTGTGTGGGTACCTATGGTACTTATCCCTTATACCAGGTCCAGGTATCCCTTATTAGTGTAGTGTAGGCAGTGGCAAGAAGCCAGGCTCTCTAGAGGCAGCTGTGGATGAGCAGCCAAGGCTTATCTAGGAGACATGCAAACCCCTGGATACCTAGGTACCATATACTAGGGGCTTACATGGGGGCACCAGTATGCCAATTGCAGGGTGAAATACAGTAATAATAGTTACCAACAACTACATTTTCAGGGAGAGACCATATCTACTGGAGTCCTGATTAGCAGGATCACAGTGAACACAGTAAACACACTGACAAACAGGCCAAAAGTCGGGGTGACCATGCTAGAAAGAGGCTACTTTCCTACACATGTGCACTCCGACACACAGATAGACCTACAACCAAAAAGACACAGGCATGCACACACACGTACTAACACGTGCATGCATAGAGACACAAACTCACGTGCACACACATGCACACAGACTTTGGTACTCATTTGGACTGGCATAATTCTCCTGATGTGGAATCTCAGGAAGTGTGGCTTTACCACACATGTTTTTTTCTGTGAGCAGGAATACCACATTGTACTTTGTCTTCGGTAAAGCAGATGAAAGTAGGGATTCAAATGCGGGGTTAGTGCAGAAACACAGATTTCCACTCGTTAATTGACATTCTGTATTGGGTCATGGGGGAACCAACTTCTGAACCCCCAGTTATTCAGCCACTTGTTATTAGGTGACACCCTGGTATTAGTAATGCTGAGTGTAGTATGACTGGCTACTCATAATCAGGGCCTTAGTTTGTAGTGCACACACACTTCCATACCATGAAATATTACTTTTCGAGAGTTTAAAACTTACAACAGTTAAATTACTATTGTGGTAGAGACCCCTGTAGGATTCTGAAAATCATACTCAGTTACCACCTCATATGCAGTAAAGAGCACAGCAGTGGTAAAGAGATACTATGCTACAGAAACAATATTCTTGGGTACTACCAGACATCATCATGGTAGAACTTTGGTATTTTGCATTTCATGTGAATTACATGGTCCACGACTGTGAGCGGTGCTGTATGAGTCACATCCTAGACAGCATAACCAGGCCCCTGAAAATGATGCATTTTTTTATATGAGGGTACATTTGTAAGCCATTCTCTTTTGAATACTCGCTGGTGCAGAATGTTGTAGTACCCCACTTAGTGAACACCGTTGATGTCTCAGTAAATTAACACTCGTAGCTGACATCTGAGGTGATCTGAAGGACTCACGTTTAAATTCCAGATAAATACAACTCACCCGCCTTGCTTCTGTGCTTGGTAAAGTGAGGGGCGTTAAAGTGGGTAACTGCAGCATCCGTTATTTATAGCACTGTGAATCAAAAAAGTACAGTATGAATCACTATACAAATCATACATACATCAGTGAAAGAGATGCAGATGTGGGGGGGAGACATTGATCATGGTTAAGGGTGGGGGGGGGGGGCGTAACGATTTCCCAGCAAGCTACAGTCTAAAGTTTCACAAACTTTCATGCTTGAAGCTAATTAGAAGAAACATACTGCTGGTAATTATATTTTTATATGACGTCAAGATGACGTCTTGACTTGTTTCACGAGCCTAATGCGTTAGAAATATCACGACAGTAAGTGCACTTCACGATCGCAGAATTACATTGTATACGAATATGGTAATCAGGATGAGGGATTTAGGTTTGAAAATGACCTTTTTTCCATTTTACACCCAAATGTAAAGCATAGATGTTGAATTGGCCAGTGCTTGTTACTTGGAGTGTTTATGTCATGCTGCACTGGTTGGGGACTCTGGTTGTGCTTCCTGCTTGGGCATCAGTGTTAACCTCCTGTTTTTTGTAACACCTGGAACCACAGACCACGTGTCTCATCAGACTTCCTAAGGTAGCCAATCACCCACTGTTGTTCTCATGATAAAATCATATTATGCGTCATAGAGCGCCGTGTAATTCTATGTGTGGCTTGTCAGGCTGGATATTTGGACCATGTTTATGCCCCGGGCAACCTCTCCAGTGACCCAACCCTGGAGCAAAAGGGTAGTTACTCACACGTCACCTAGCCATAACCTTAGGAGTGAGGCCTGATATGCCCGAGACAAGCACCAGTAGCGCTTCGTCTGCGCGGGGGGGGGGGGGGGGGGGGAGTTCGGGAGGGGGCTTGGGTCGTTCGTATGTAACCCCGGAGGCACCGGGTGCGACAATCTTTGTTGGATCCCACCCATGACTTCCATTTCCAACGCCCTCTGACGGTCCCCCCATCACCCCCTCTCTCATCTTTACTCAATTTCTTTTATAGTGCCACTCCTTGCAGCTGAGGGTTTCAGAGCACTTTACATCAGGCCGCACTATAGAGACGGTCAATCATAGTGTGTGAATCAATGTAAATTAAATGTTACATAAGACAATGAGAATTACAAGGTGTGGGAGTCGTATGTAGGCAGTATACTTTAAAAGTGTTTGGTCTGGAGAAGCGCACACTCAGGATCTAGAGTGGTTGGGATTCTTTTACGAATAAATATAATTTTTTATCCCAAACCGTTTGAGAAACCTTAGGATAAGATAAGACTGGGGAATAACATACATTTCTAAAGCTGTGCTTTCCAGTTTGTATGATGCTCTCTGCACCAGGCACATCAACCTCCTGAGCTACCTCAGGGTGTGTCACAACTGCAGCTAGACACAACTCCCATCTCTGCAGCACGCGCAGTAATCAGGAGAATTATCTTGACATTGCATTGTTATCTCACAATGCAATACCCCCTCCCCTTCTGAAGCTTGGCGCCCTGTGCGGCGGCACAGGTGGCACCGCCCTAAAGCCAGCACTGACGGTGGGCAGACATGCGACTCTGATACCGATCCAGTCAGCCTTAAGGGATTTTCACGAATTCCTGAACCTCCCTTGCCTGACATGTATGAGAATCATGTGAAATGAATGGGTGAATGAATAAATGAATGAATGAACAGGTCTTATAAAGCGCAAACATCTGCTCCGAACAGTATCCCAGCGCTAAAGACTGAGGAATAGGTGACAGGATTAAATCTGACCTAAAAGCCAGGTCTCAGCTTTTTCCTAAAGAGCTTTTTTCGAGGCTTTGGAACGAACCTGAATGGGAGCTTATTCCAATCCCTAGCTGCAAATAAAAACCGAAAAGTAGCCGTCCCCTCTTCCAGCAAGGCACCTGCTGTCTGAGGTCATCGCAGTGGGCAAAGAAATGGCTAAAAAACATGAACTCATTTGTTTATACATTTCTTTCTTCCTCTTCTATATTTCTATCAGTTTTTTAGAAGAAAATCTGTCAGTGATAGATCTCACCAGCTCTGTGTTTTCTGTTCTGCACCTGGGCTTCTCACGTCTGCACAAGCAGCCACCGCCTTTCAAGCAGTCAAAATACCCGAATAATCTAAAACACCACAGCTGCAAACTGAGATCCCTTCAGGGCTTCACTCCCACATCTTGCATGGGACAAGGAGACACAGCTCCAGGGCTGAGGGAAACAAACCTGCTGTGGGGTGAGAAACAGGTAAAGGTGACTATAGACATCTTCCCAAGTCCAGATGTGACTGAGCACATCTGCCACTTGGATTTCTCTTCACTTCCCTGCTATATGTGGCAGCTGGAGTCCCAATCCAGCTGTGGGCTCCTCGGGGCTGCAGTCCCTGTAACTGAAGATGGCAACTGCAACCATCCCCAGAGCCACACTCTCATTAAGACTTAGCTGCTAATTAAACCTTCGAGTGTTATCTCCCCAGTCGAACAGGTTCTGAAACGTAAGTCCTCAAGGTTCAGACAGATTTACGAGAGCACATTACATCTTCTCGAAGGGCATCTAGGCCCATATTTATACTTTTTTACTGCCGCATTTGCGTCATTTTTTGACACAAAAGCGGCACAAACTTACAAAATACAGGCCCATATTTAAACTTTTTTAACGCCTCATTTGCGTCATTTTTTGACGCGAAAGCAGGGCAAACTTAAAAAATACAACTGTATTTTGTAAGTTTGCGCTGATTTTGCGTCAATAAATGATGCAAATGCGGCACTAAAAGAGGGTAAATATGGCCACAATTGTATTTAGTAAGTTTGTGCCGCTTTACAAATGCAGCGCTAAAAAAGTATAAATATGGGCCCTCGTGTCTAACGATGTCCATCTCTGGACTGAATAGGTTCAATGAGTGCCTGGAGCTGCTCTGCTTCATGGTGCGAAATGTGAACATTGTCAGGGGCACTTTCTCTTGTTTAAGAGATCCACCCTGTGCTGCTGATTTAAAGGGGTCAGAATCAGGATTTCCTCATTAAATATCAGAGGCCCGATGGCACACCTTTGCATTCCCCCACCCCTCTCATTATTGTAGGGGAAGGGAGTATTTCCACCAACTTGGACTGCTGCTGCTGTGCTGACCTGTGACCTGCCTTGTCACTAGGAGGAACTGCCACCATCTGCATCCCTTGTGCTGGCCTGTTGTTGGGCCTGCTAGCCCTGTACTTCTCCCCTGTCCATCTCCAGGGGCAGGGTGCTGTGGCCCCTGTCCCCTGTCACCATCAAAAGCACGAGGAGTGCTTCATTTTCTTTCTTTTGACCCTACCTGGCATGCAGCACTTTATTTGTGGGATCCTAGTGCCTTGTGAGAGCTTTAATGAGCCCCTGGCGCTCGTAAAGCCTTTGCTGTGCAAGGGCCTGAATTCACCACTGCGACCGGGCTCTCTTCCTGTCCGAAATCTGAGCGTGTCGGAGACGCGCTACAGCCGGTGCCCCTGGGGCATGAGTGAGCGACGACAGGATCTGCTGGATTACATCAAGTCCCCCCATGATGAAGGGCGCTGAGCAGGCACCCCCAGGGGACAAGCAGGCACCAACCTTAGTGCTGTTCCACCGCAGCGGCCCGTGAAGGACAGAAGAGCCGTGTTGGGTGCGGCCACTTCCGAGCAGGAGGGAAGCCTCATTGGAGGCCCCCTGCTCCCCCAGGCCCTATTACCTCCAGAAGCGCAGAGAGTTGGGATAGGTGTCGGCATCCAGCATTGCAGAGCATGGGGCGGAAAGGGAGTTCCTTTCCCCCGGCCACTGCCTTAGGGGCACTGACGCCCAGCGATCTTTGGGCATTTTGTTTTAGTGCCCCCCTCCGCAGGAGGGTCAGTCGCGACCCGTCGGGGCCCACAGAATGTGTCGGCACCTGGTTCAGGCGCAGTCTCCAGGAGGGGCCTCGACACCCACCATCAGAGGGTGTGCGTATCTCCCCCCTCCCCTTCAGGATCAACAAGTGGCCCCTGTCTTGCACACAGGAGCACCGGGGGCCCCCTCTATGATCCCTGTGGCACTGAGGTGCCTCTCATCATAAAACAGGTACTCTATGAGAGACGTATATATGTCTGATGGTCCTGCGATGGACATTATTGGTTTATATGTACCTGCATATTTGTTTGATGTTTTCATATATGGGTGCTAATGTTCAATTTGTGGGCATAACCTGCTAATATGTGGTTTTTATGACTTGCCATATGTTCTCTAATGTTCCTTTTATGGTTATTTATGATGTGTTCATGACAAGTACATATATTTCTTTATTGTGATTCCTGACTACTGCTTGTGTTGCAGAATCCTTAGTACTTAAATGTTTTAATGTGACAACTGCTTATTCTTGCAGAGTATTAGTAACTTGTGTAGCGTTCGGACAACTGCTAAGGTAGCAGGGTATTACTGACATGTAATGTTTGGTCTAAAGATGTTTTGTGCAATACAGTTTATTTTTACATAGTTCAGTCTTGTGTTTACTTTATGGTGTACATATTGCATCACATGTGTTGTGTGTGTTGTGCAAACGCTTTACACATTGCCTCCGGGTTTGGCCCGACTGCTCGTGCCAAGCTACCAAGGGGGTGAGCAGGGGTTATCTTGGACGTGTATCTCCCTTGTCCTGACTAGAGTGGGTGGGTTCTGCCTGGCTTAGGTACATACCCTAGCCAACTAGAAAGCCCATTTCTAACACTACCTATCATAAATAAGACATTGTTCTGACTCTGCACTATTATGACTTTATCGCTTTTATTCCTCGTTGGGTAAGAGGGGCTGTTGTGGGCCATTATTCAGGTAAGAAGATCCTGCAGTAGGTTGGTGTCGCTTTTCACTACATCCTTCCCGCCAAGTGTGTGATCAATTTATAGCATAAATACCTATGTCATACCTCAATATGTCACACAGCCTTGGAGAAGAGGGCTAGGGGTTGCATGAATGGATGGGAATGGGGAATTAGGGCAAAGTCTGACAAAGACACACACAGCAGTAGTATTCATTAGGTCAATGAGCAGCACATCTTCTTCAGCAAATCTGTTGTGGGAGAAAATGAAGGCATGACACAGTGAAGTTAATAACTGCATTGCAAACAGTCCTTCAGCCCCAGAGACCCAAGTTACTATCTTATTGTTTTGTCACCTACGTTTGAAAATTACAAATTAGAGAGGACTGAAACCACAGAGTTCTAAAAAAATATGATTGTTAAAAGAAAAGTGATACTGTATATAAATGGCAAATTGGTTGGTGTCCATCTTGGGTGTATGGTTGAACCAGGTCAGTTAGGTAAGGAGGAATGTTATGGTCCTTTCATGCTGATGAACTGAAGTCCTGAGGATTCCAAACCAGTAAATGTTGTATTGTACAGTCAAGGAGAGGGTAAGCTTCATGAGAACCAAGTGACAGAAAAGAGCATAGGCTGCTACAATGCTACAACCATGACTCATGTGTATTTAACTGAAAAGTGAGAACAATTATACAACCTAGCTGATCAATCTCACAACTATCATAACGAATAGCCGAGTTCATTCATCATGTGACATGTCTCTAGTTACAGTTCCCTCTAACCACAATCACTTAAATAGAGCAGTTAGACATTTGACCGAGCACACTACTCAGCATTTCCCAACTTAACAGACCTCTGTCCAGTCCACAGGGCTGAGCAGGGGCTTTGAGCCATGTTGGTTTCCCTTTAAAGTAGATCAGCATTGTTCATAGTGTCCTTCCTCTGGCAGTTGAGGTAGCCCTGCCCTGAGTACTAACCCTGAGTCTTGACTCAGTCCCGACCCAAATTAGGTTAAAAGAGATAGACCTGTAGTGCTCTGTTGTTGATGAACAAGAAGAGCAAACACATTGAAGCATTTTGTGTAGGTTCTAAACTGGCTGTTCTGCTCTATGACGAACCTGTAAAAAGTGCAGCATGGAGTGGACCATGGAAGTAAATCCAGCTAAGTGTGAAAGGGGCAATCACATTCAGGCAGAATCACCCTCAAGGCCCCAAACATTACAAATTGTCAAAATCAAGTTTACAGATTAAGGGGGTCATTCTGACCCTGGCGGCCGGTGACCGCCAGGGTCACCGACCACGGGAGCACCGCCAACAGGCTGGCGGTGCTCCCTAGAGCATTCTGACCGCGGCGGTTCAGCCGCGGTCAGAAACGGAAAGTCGGCGGTCTCCCGCTGACTTTCCGTTGCTCAGGAGAATCCTCCATGGCGGCGGAGCGCGCTCCGCCGCCATGGGGATTCTGACACCCCCTACCGCCATCCTGTTCCTGGCGGGTCTCCCGCCAGGAACAGGATGGCAGTAGGGGGTGCCGCGGGGCCCCTGGGGGCCCCTGCAGTGCCCATGCCAATGGCATGGGCACTGCAGGGGCCCCCGTAAGAGGGCCCTGCAAAGTATTTCAGTGTCTGCTTTGCAGACACTGAAATACGCGACGGGTGCAACTGCACCCGTCGCACCTTCCCACTCCGCCGGCTCAATTCTGAGCCGGCATCCTAGTGGGAAGGTTGATTTGCCCTGGGCTGGCGGGCGGCCTTTTGGCGGCCGCCCGCCAGCCCAGGGCAAATCTCAAAATACCCTCAGCGGTCTTGCGACCGCGGAGCGGTATTTTGACGGGGGTAAACTGGCGGGCGGCCTCCGCCGCCCGCCAGTCTCTGAATGACCCCCTAAGTGATCAACACCCTCACTGTCTGCCACCACATGAATCATAATCACTCAAACTCACTCATGTACTCACATGTAACAATAGGTACCTATTCCAAACATGTTGGTACACATTTGCCTATTTTATCTCCTATTTTCCTATGAAAGCAACAAACAATAGCAGTCTCATAAATTAATGATCTTTACTGGGGTAGCCGAACTAGGGAATACAAAATATATGGTTAGGGATGGAAGGCATTGTATTCATGTCATTTAACCCAATTTGGAGGCATCTGCTGTGCACACCGGCCCACCTCCCATTCAGCCCATACATGTGAATACATAGTGGGGCTGAATAAGTCAGACACCAAGGTTGTGATTCACTAACATTTTGTGCTGAGTTTGTGTCGTAGAAGCGATGCAGGCCAGTACAAAATCTATTTTGCATTCCATGTATGGCCTTTTGAAACCCGGTGTTCAAAGGAGAAATATTTTAATTTCTCCTTTCTTTCCTAACTTTTCATGTGTGCTGCACGGTGCAGCACAAATACAAAGCAGCAAAACATATTATAAGTTGTCTAGAGAAAGTATTTTGTATTGGAAGCGTACCCTTCTCAAGACTAACTCACATACCCTTGCACTTTGGAACAAAGGTGCGAGCGTGGTGCACAGCAGCTAAAATCTGTGCAGGCAGTATGGAGAGGGGAATCAAGAGCCATGTTGCTGTAGATATGGAGCTCTCCTGCTTCCTTCCTCTCATGCAAGACAGGACTGCATGTTTGGTTGCTGCACTGCAGTGGGTGATAGTTTGATAAATCTGTCCCTGAACATATTAATGTTCTCCTAGCTATATATATATATATATATATATATATATATATATATATATGTTTATTTTTTTTTGGAAAGCAGTTTGATGATAATGTGAAAGTTCTATTGTGGGCCACTCAATATGGGAAGTAGAATTCATCCTCAAACTCAGGGGTTCCGCTCAGAAGTTTGTCAGCTGAAACACTGAAACAAATGCATGCATTGTGCCACTTTTTAAATATAGCGTGGCATTTTTGTCCATCTAATGCCACATTAGCATAAAATAAATGATGCTAATGTGTCGTTAGATGGCACTACACCCTCGTATATCTGGGCCTACGTTTAAATTCTTTCTGTATTCACAAACAGCATTTACTATGAGTATTATCTTCACGTCAACACTTGGGGTGGAGATTCCACTCCTGGTGCAGGAGTGTACCCTCTCTACTCGTACTGAAATCTCTACACTTTGAAAGATGTTATACTTAAAAAAAATGTATTTCATTTTAGACCAGAGAGTTAATAAGCTACCTCATACCTGAGATGTTTTACTAGTCTAGCTATTAACAATGGTAACACGTGATTATAAGTGATCCACCCACCACTTACTGTTGTCATGCAATATATCTCACATACCTTACGTCTGATATGGCATATAGTCAACAGTACCATAGCTGTTCTGCTATTTAAATAAAATGTTGTTGTTATAAAGATGACCCTGCTTATCAGGTGAGTTTTGAAGGTGTCAGGTCATAGTTAGAGAGCCTGGAATTGTGCACCTGTGGCATTTTTCACATAATTATAGATTTTCCACATTTGCTAAACAATTCATCACCAGCTCTGTAATCTGCAGATTTTAAAAACAATATTGTCTCTAGCTCAAACAGTTTAAAAGTTACTGAAATCGCAGGGACACGTGTTTGCATGCAGTGGAAAGCGGGTTGGAAGCGTATAAGCCCCCTTGATGTATGCGCCAAAATATACTCTAAGGTAATACTTAATTTCCTAAAGAAATGGATTGAGGGTAATGATACTGTCACAAAGGAACAGGGAGGCTTTAAGCAAGGGCATTCAATGCTCGATCACTTTTTAAAACTTTTTGGGGCCGGGGTAAAAGGCAAATGAATGGACAGGAAATTCATATTGCTGTTTGGTTGATTTTAGCTCTGCGTTTCATTTAGTGGATCGTAGTATTCTGTGGGAGAAGCTACAACACCTTTCTATCCCCTCTTTTTATTAGCAATACTTCAGGAAAATAATTAGTAGTACTAGGCCCACGGGGAGCTTGAACTAAATGGGGCACTTTGCAAGAAAATACCCTTAAGTAATTGGCTGAGGCAAGTATGTTTCCTGGTCCTTTTGCTGCTGTTTCTCTTCCTAGCAGATCTCCCTAGCAGCCTCACTAACACCAACTACTTCTCACCAAAAAAGGGGGACAGGTACATTTCATATCCCCTTTACGGAGATGACTTGACCATTCTGGATTTGATCCAAGTGGGCCTTCAGAGGAAATTGCATAGATTTAGGGGGTCATTCTGACCCTGGCGGTCGGTGTTAAGGCGGCGGCCAACCCGCCAACAGGCTGGCGGTCCCAAAATTTGAATTCTGACCCTGGCGGGAACCGCCAACAGAGCCCGCCACTTTAACACTCCGACCGCCACGGCGGGACAAACAAACAGCGCAGCGGTCACCGCCAACAGCCAGGCGGGAGACAATGTACCGCCCACCTTATCACGACCCACCAATCCGCCACCTTTTCCGGGGCGGTTGCCCCGCCGATAAAAACACGGCGGAAACAGACTTTTCGAATGGAAAACGCTCACCTCTACACACTCCACGAGGAATCTGGACAGCATGGAACCGGAACTACACATCCTCCCAGCCAATGTCTTCCTGCTCCTCTACCAGGAGCACGAACGCCGGCGCAGACGACAACGGTGAGTACTGCACCTATGACACAGGGGAGGCAAAAAATTACGGGCACACACATACACGACACACCCACCCCCACCCTCACCCACTACAACACACACATCAATGCAGAGCAACAACTCAGAGTTACACCCCCCAAACCCCCCGGAAGAATGTAAAGACAAAATAAAATGATCATTAAAATTGAAGTATATTATAGTATATATGAAGTGAAGTGAAGTGAAATATGAAGTATATAAAAAAATATATATAACATCTTGAACAATATATACATATGTCAAAAGTCCTGGCCATATTGGCTATCAGCCATTGTTTGTGGGCCAATGGGCCTAAACACATGGGCAAAGCCCACACAGGAGACCCGAATCCATTGGAGAGAACACTGCAGGGGCATCAGATATTAAAACTACAGGCACCTCAGGGGGAAGGGAAGGGGGGCACCTCGGCCAGATGAGTCCACGACGCCAGATCCACGAGGGGCCTCCATGCCCACTGTTCAATCCTTGGGAGTGCAAAGCCACAGTCTCTCAAGTCTCTACAGTGGGTGGATTGCCCACTGTACCATCCTGGGGAGTGCAAAGCCACAGTCTCTCAAGTCTACAGTGGGTGGATTGCCCACTGTACCATCCTGGGGAGTGCAAAGCCATAGTCAATCAAGTGGATTACAGACTCCATTGGTTCAGGAGGAGGCATGGTGCCCAGAGTGCTTCGTGAAGCCCTGCCCGAGACAGATCCGGGCCTGCCCCTTCTGCCAATGGGCCAGCGGTGCTTGAGATGAAGGGCCCAGCGGAGCGGTGCAGAGACGGCGGTGCCCAGCGGAGCGGTGCTTGAGATGAAGGGCCCAGCGGAGCGGTGCTTGAGAGGAAGGGCCCAGCGGAGCGGAGCTTGAGAGGAAGGGCCCAGCGGAGCGGTGCTTGAGAGGAAGGGCCCAGCGGAGCGGTGCTTGAGATGAAGGGCCCAGCGGAGCGGTGCAGAGACGGCGGTGCCCAGCGCAGCGGTGCTTAAGATGAAGGGCCCAGTGGAGCGGTGCTTGAGATGAAGGGCCCAGCGGAGCGGTGCTTGTCTTGAAGGGCCCTGTTCAGCGGTGCTTGACACGGATGTGCCCTGTTTAGCGGTGCTTGACACGGCGGGGCCCTGTTCAGCGGTGCTTGAAATGGCAGGGCCCTGTTCAGCGGTGCTTGTCTTGAAGGGCCATGTTCAGCGGTGCTTGTCTTGAAGGGCCCTGTTCAGCGGTGCTTGACACGGCGGGGCCCTGTTCAGCGGTGCTTGACACGGCGGTGCCCTGTTCAGCGGTGCTTGACACGGCGGTGCCCTGTTCAGCGGTGCTTGCCTTGAAAGGCCCTGTTCAGCGGTGCTTGACCCGGCGGGGCCCTGTTCAGTGGTGCTTGTCTTGAAGGACCCTGTTCAGCGGTGCTTGTCTTGAAGGGCCCTGTTCAGAGGTGCTTGTCTTGAAGGGCCCTGTTCAGCGGTGCTTGACACAGCGGTGCCGTGTTCAGCGGTGCTTGACACGGCGGGGCCCTGTTCAGCGGTGCTTGTCTTGAAGGGCCCTGTTTAGCGGTGCTTGACACGGCGGGGCCCTGTTCAGCGGTGCTTGTCTTGAAGGGCCCTGTTCAGCGGTGCTTGACACGGCGGTGCCCTGTTCAGCGGTGCTTGACACGGTGGGGCCCTGTTCAGCGGTGCTTGACACGGCTGTGCCCTGTTCAGCGGTGCTTGACACGGCGGAGCCCTGTTCAGCGGTGCTTGTCTTGAAGGGCCCTGTTCAGCGGTGCTTGTCTTGAAGGGCCCTGTTCAGCGGTGCTTGACACGGCGGTGCCCTGTTCAGCGGTGCTTGACACGGCGGTGCACTGTTCAGCGGTGCTTGTCTTGAAGGGCCCTGTTCAGCGGTGCTTGACACGGCGGTGCTCTGTTCCGCGGTGCTTAACATGTGTCCCCAGGGCACCAGATTCGGCCAATATTTTCAGTTCACTCGCCATCCGACTTTTCGCTTGCGGGGCCCTCCTGTGCTGGAGTCCTGGGCCCGTGGGTGTCCTCCTTCACACCCGGAATGGGGCTGGTGGGGCCCTCCTGGGCAGCTTGCCTGCTGGCGGACTTGTCGGCCGTGCTGCCCTTGCCATCCTTCCGCGATTCTCTGGGGCCCTTGCCTCCCTTTGTGGATGTGCCAGGTGACACCCTACTCCCTGACGGTGCCAGGGTAGTGCCTTTGGGGGCTGCCGTCTCTGGCCTCTCGCGCCAGCCCTTGCCTTTCTTTGTTTTTTTCCCAGGGGGTGGGCTGGCTGTCCCTTTGCTGCTGGCCCATGTTGCTGCCTTTGAAGGTGGTGGACTCCAATATCCCTGAACTATGGTCCTTGTAGGTCCAGGGGTTGTGGTGGCTGAGGTGCTGATTGGACTCTTACGAGATGGAGGGGGTGGGTCAGGTGATGGAAAGAGGTTAATTTTGGAGAGGAAAAACTTTTTAGGAGCAGTGGGAAGGCTAGGTGCAGTGGGTATGGGAGTGGAGGAAGAGGATGTGGTTGTAGGAGAGTCAAGTGTGGTGTCTTTGGGTGCAGGTGCTTGTGACGGAGGCTGTCGTGAGTTGGATGGTTGTTGGGTGGGTGACTGCCTGCGTTTGTGTGGTTTGGAAGAGGGGGTGACAGACACACTGGGAGAGGACACAGGGGACGTGTAAATGGCAGTGGGGGTGGTGACTGCACGTGTGCGGAGTGTTCTGGTGGGTGTGCTGGTGATGGACGTACTGGCTGATGATGGTGTGCATGCAAGTGTGATTGGAGACATCACAGGGAGGGAGGAGGGAGACGAGGAGGAGGGGGACACAGAGGAGGCAGTGGCTGTTGGCATGTCTGCATGTGGATGTTGCTTGTGTGAATGCTTGTGTGATCTGTGGTGCTTATGTCTGGATGAGCTGCCCTTGGGTGTTGAGGTGTGTGCAGGCTGGTCTGTAGGTGTGTCTGGGATAGGCAGAGGAACAGGGGAGTGGGACTGCAATGAGGAAATTGGAGGGGGGAGGCAGGAGACAGGAGCAATGGCTGCCGTCAGTGCTGAGGCCAGAGCGTTGAACGATCGCTGATGGGCAGCCTGACCCGAATGAATGCCCTCCAGGTATGCATTGCTCCGGTACACCTCCCTTTCTACACCCTGGATGGCATTCAAAAGGGTAGACTGCCCAACAATGAGCATCTGGAGGAGGTCAATGACCTCCTCACTGAGGGCAGCAGGGGTAACTGGGGCAGGGCCTGAGGTGCCTGGGGCGAAGGAGATGCCCGCCTTCCTGGCGGAGCGGGCACGGGGCGAAGGCAGAGGGCTGCTGGCAGGGCGGAGCTGGTGCGCTGGGTGGCGGCTGTACCTGTTGTTGCGGTGGGCACGGATGTTGCCGCCACCACAAGGGAGCTCCCTTCCGAGGACGTGTCTGTGTCGCTGATGTCTCCACGGGTCCCCGTTGTGGAGCTCCCCTCGCCCTCCGTCTCACTGGTGAACTCCGAGTCAGTTGCATGGCCCTCCGGGGCCATGTGAGATGCAGCTCCCTCGTGCTCCGATGCCACTTCTCCTCCGCCTGATGATGCTAATGCACACATGTACAGGAAGAGCAGCAAAAAAGGGGGGGGGAAATAAAGACATGTTGAGTGCATGCATTGGCGACACCGTTGGCAGAGAGGACAGACACAGAAGCCCCCTGCACTACGCTGCGCACTTGGTGTACACTACTCAATCATTGGGACTTGGCCTACAAGCCTATGGACGACAAATGCACACATAGGTGACACAGGGCCATGGATAGCTGTACTTGGCACCCTACAGAGGTTGGGGGCGGGGGCACAGGGCCATGCCTTACGGAGGGGCCTAGCCTACAGAAATCGCCCTGGCCTAGAGATACCCACAGCCCTCCTCCCCCACCCAGACACCTCCACTGTGTGCTAATATAGCAGAATGTGCTGGTACTCACCCCCTTGTGTCTGCTGTGATGTCCTCACGCGCCCATCCAAATCGGGGTAGGCCACCGCCAGGATCCGGGACATCAGGGGGGTCAATTGCCGTGTGGCACCCCTCCTACGTTGGGAGGCCATCCCCAGCAGAGCCTCCACGGTCTTTCTGCTCCCGCGGCGGATGTCCTCCCACCTCTTGCGGCAGTGGGTGCCTCATCTGTTGTGGACCCCCAGGGTCCGGTAGTCCTTGGCGATGGCACGCCAAATGTCGATCTTCTGATGGGCGCTGACCTATGTGACATGTACAGGGGGGGGAAATAAAATATCATCATTTTCTGCATGCTCGATGTGTGTGGCCCCCCTCCCCACCCTTGCCATATGGCACATGCTCTCATCTGTCGTGTGATGCATGCCTCATTCGCTCCCCTCCCCACCATCGTTCATCCACCCCACTCAACACAGGCATTGCCCACAAAGCATGCTCCCAGTGGACTTACCTGTTGGTCTGGAGGACCGTAGAGTAGCGCATACTGGGGGAGGACCCCATCCACGAGTTTCTCCAATTCTTCAGAAGTGAAGGCAGGGGCCCTTTCCCCAGTCGCTTGAGCCATTGTCTCTTCCAGACCGAGGTCACAGCAGCACTTGCAGTATAGGTCCTCTCCTGTGGATGATCAGGTATCGAGTGATTAAGCAGATAGGAAATGGCGGTCACGCCCATGGCGGTGCGTACCGCTGCGGTGCATATCGTCATTGGCTCCTGAAACCCATAGGGTTCAATGTTAACCAATGCGGCTTTGCGCCTTGGTCTTCGACCGCCTACCGCCACGGTGTGCCAAGCCAGCACATTGACCTCACATCCCATTGTCGCACTTCACAGGTCAGGCAGCCGCCATTTCAAGGGCCCACATGGCTTAATTTCTACTGCGTCACACATACCTATGCCTTGCATCAACACTCATACAAGCCATTCAATGCATTGAGAATCGTGTACTGTGCAAGCTGTGGAAACGTACCTGTGGGTTGATTGACTCTGTGCTCCATGTTGTCCTTCCTAGGCACCGTCCGCTGGGACTTGCGAGGAGACGGAGGAATGTTCCCGTGTACAGACAGCTGGTGGACCTGTCGACAATGGAAGAAAGACATGTCATACAGACATACAGGCTTGACCGAGCCACTATACGGGAATTGTGTGCCCAGCTGGAGCCAGACCTGATGTCACCCATACGCCAACCCACAGGGATCCCCCCTCTAGTGCAGGTGCTGTCAGTACTCCATTTTTTGGCAAGTGGGTCATTTCAAACAAAAGTGGACATTTCTTCTGGGATGTCTCAGCCTATGTTTTCAAAGGTGTTGTCCAGAGTGTTGTCTGCCCTGATGAAATACATGCGGAGCTACATCATGTTCCCTGAGGTGGGGGATTTGGCTACAGTGAAGGGTGATTTCTATGCCCTTGGACATATTCCCAACATCATTGGTGCCATTGATGGGACCCATGTGGCTTTGGTACCCCCCAGAGAAAGTGAACATGTGTACAGGAACAGAAAAAGTTATCATTCCATGAATGTCCAGGTGGTCTGTTTGGCTGACCAGTACAACTCCCATGTAAATACCAAGTTCCCAGGGTCAGTGCATGATGCTTACGTCATGCGAAATAGCAGCATCCCTTACGTGATGGAACTACTCCAGAGGCACCGTGTGTGGCTAATTGGTGACTCTGGTTACCCCAACCTGCCGTGGCTACTGACCCCAGTGAGGAATCCCAGGACAAGGGCAGAGGAACGGTACAATGATGCCCATGGGCGTACTAGGAGGGTGATCGAGCGGACCTTCGGCCTCCTGAAGGCCAGGTTTAGGTGCCTGCATATGACAGGTGGATCCCTAATGTACTCACCAAAGAAGGTGTGTCATATCATCGTGGCCTGCTGTATGCTTCACAACCTGGCTTTGTGACGCCAGGTGCCTTTCCTGCAGGAGGATGCTCCAGATGTTGGTGTTGTGGCAGCTGTGGAGCCTGCGGAGAGTGAAGAGGAGGAAGATGAAGAGGACAACACAGACACCAGGAACACAGTAATACTGCAGTATTTTCAGTAACACACAGGTAAGAATCAACACCGGCATATTACATTTACTTAAAGACTACTGCCTCTCTACTGTCTGACCTTTCCCCCCAGTGTATGGTAACTGAGTTTGACTTTCCCTTCCAATTTCAGAGATGTGGGCCCCACGGCGTGACATCTGCTTTGTTTCTCCATGGACTACAGCTGTGTGACAGTGGTATGTTGGCATCACAATGTAACTGGACAATTTGGAACGGTTATGTCTAATACATTTGTTTAAAAAAACAGGCAGACTCCAGATGAATTTTATGCAATAAGTGTGTTTCTTAAAGTGCTCAAATTGGGGAAATGGTAGAAAAACGGTGATGGGTGATGGTGGAGGAATGTCCATGGCAGAGTCCAGACTCTCAGTCTCACAGGTGCATTGTCCATATGCCTGTGGAAGGTGGAGCAGGGGCAGTTTAAGGTTGGACAGGGTGAACATGTGGGACAGTGGGATGACATTAGGGGGTATCCTTTGATGGCGGGGGTCTTGGCATCCTACTCTGTCTGCTTACGAGATCTCAGGCCCCGCTTGCGGGGTGGTTCTCCTTCTGCAGGGGGTGGGGTTTGGGTGGCCCATTGTTGTTGTGTCGGGGCCTCCTGTCCACTAGCGCCGGCGGAGGTGGTCGGCTGTTCTTGGTCCATGCTAGTGACGGGGGCCCTTTGTGGTGCCACATGGTCCCGCAATGTGGTGACAATCTGGTTGAGTGCCACAACGATGGTACCCATTGCGGAACTAATGTTTCTCAGTTCTTCCCGGAACCCCATGTACTGTTCCTCCTGCAGAACCTGGATCTCCTGGAACCTGGCCAGGACCGTCGCCATCGTCTCCTGGGAGCGGAGGTGAGGGCCTCGTGGAGAGTGGGTTCCCTGGGCCTGTCCTCCCTCTGTCGCACAGCAGCCCTCCCAGTTCCCCTGTTTCCCTGGGCCTCTGTCCCCTGGACCCTGTGCCCACTACCACTGCCCCCAGGTCCCTGTTGTTGTTGGGGTGGTGGGTTAACCTGGGTGCCCTCTAGTGGTGGACACACCGCTGATTGACCTGTCCTGGAAACAGAGGCATGGGCCCGCTGGGTGGGTGCTGTGCTGGTGTTCCCAGAGGGGGGTAGGTCTGCTGTGGCCTGTGGCTGTCTGAGGGGAACCGACTGTCCCGAGGTCCCCGATGGGCCGGGCTGGTCATCTGGGTCCAGGGAGACGGAGCTGCTGTCATCACTCGGGGCCTCTTCTGGGGGTGGGATGGACATTTCTGGAACCTCCTGGGCGGTGTCGTGGCGTTCGGGTCCTGCAGGGATATAAGAGTATGGTTATTGCTTCTGTGTGTGCCATAGCGTGCAATGTGTGGGTGCCCTTGTACCCCAGTGCTGGCATTCCCTTGTGGGAGGAGTTGTGAGGGTGGTTTGTGGGGGGGATGGGTATGTGCAGTGGGCATGCTTAGGTGATGGGTGTCCATGGTTTGTGGTGGCATGCAGGGCTTGGTGTTGGGGTGGGTGGGTTGTGCTGGTGGGACATTAGCAAGGAGGATGTGTGATGGGGGTTGGGGGGGGAGGGTGGGGGTGTGAGTTGGCATGCTGGTGGGTGGGGGGGATGAAGTAGTTGAGATTAGACTTACCAGAGTCCATTCCTCCGCCTACTCCTGCGAGGCCCTCAGGATGCAGGATGTGCAAGACCTGTTCCTCCCATGCTGTAAATTCTGGGGGTTGAGTTGGGGGTCCGCCGCCAGTCTTCTGCACCGCGATGTTGTGTCGAGATACCATGGACCCCGTAGGTCGTTCCAACGCTTTCTGATGTCCTCCCTACTTCTGGGATGCTGTCCCACAGCGTTTACCCTGTCCACTATCCTTTGCCATAGCTCCATCTTCCTGGCAATGGTGGTGTGCTGCCCCTGTGTCCCGAAGAGCTGGGGCTCTACCCGAAGTATTTCCTCCACCATGACCCTGAGTTCTACGTCTGAGAACCTGGGGTGCCATGGGGTGGTGTGGATGAGGTGTGGGGTGGTGTTTGCGGTGATGAGTGTGGTGAGTGTGGTGGTGTGTGGTGTTTTGTGCGTGGATGTAGTGTGGGTGATGATGTTGTGTTCCTCTGTGTGATGGGGTTATCAATAGTTGTGCTCTCTCTCTCGCCTTCTCTCAGAATTTCTGGTTGTAGGGGTTTGTGGGTGATGTGGGTGTGTGTTTTATAGTTGATTGGATGTGTGGGTGTGGTGTGTGTATGTGTTTCAGGTGTGTGTATTTCAAATTGTCCAATGTGGCTGTGTTTTGGAGCTGGGTGTGTATTTTGACCGCAGCGGTGTGTAACGCCAATGGAATACCGCGGTTGAATGACCGCCGCGTGGATTCGTGGGTCGGAATGGCATGGGCGTATTTCTGTTGGCGTGACGGTGGAGGTTTGGTCATCGCCAGTTTTTCGATGGCCGTTGGTGTGGCGGACTTCTGTGGATGTCGGGTTTTTGGCGGTTTGCCTCTTGCGGGTCAGAATGACCGTGGCGGTTTACCGCGGCGGTGTTATGGCGGTCTTCTGACCGGCGGTAAGCGCCTTTTACCGCTGAGGTCAGAATGACCACCTTAATGTCTATTGTGAGTTGAATACCCTGAAGGTTAATCTGAAAAAAAGTATTGGTTTTGGGAAAACCTTTAAACCATACAACTGGTTGCTGGGCAATAGGAAGGTCGAGGAGGTCACTTTTTAGAAATATTTTGGACTTTACTAAAAAGCTGAACTGGGTCCTACATAAAGAAACAGCGAAGATCTATGCAGCCTCAACAATAGGAGGTCTGGTACGTTTTAGGAACTCTTTTAATGGTCCCTCCACTTTTAACTGCATATCAAACAATGCTACCCTCTCAATGCCTTTATGGTGCTGAGCTACTGGCCTTAACTTTAGAGGCAAGCCTGGAGAAGGGGGTGCGCAAATGATTGAAAAAATTGTTTGGTCCGCCCAAAGGTGCGATGTGGCAACGGATAGGATTGGAAGGGAATTTGAAGGCTTGGAATTTCCTGGCCTGTAAATCTACCCTGAGTTTGGGACAAACTGTGGAACTTTAAGGCCCAAAAGATTTTGCAGTGATGTGCAAAGGAAATTGTGAAGAGTGAGTTAAGATGGGCGGTGCAGGCTAGTATTAGACGTAGAAAAATTGCTTTGCCCTTACAATTGGAAAATTTTAAACTGGCATAGGCCTCCCACCTCTCAAAAAGTGAAATAAAAAGGGCCTGCAAAAAAGGAGCCGAGGATGTCTGACATAGGGTATGTAAAGAGTAAACTCTCAGCAAGTTATATGATGGAATCATGGGATAATCAGACGGACTTTCCTTATATAGCTGCTTTGCCTACTGTCCATTTATGCTTATTACTTTTCATGTGGTTTAGGATTTCAACATTTTAATGTTCATATTTTAATAGATTGTTTGCACTTTTATAGGACTCGTGTGTTTTTAAAACCACTTTTTTATAAACTATAACATCGCTCATTGAACTGAAACACTTGCACTTTTGACAACTACGGACTTTTTGGATGTCGCATATGCCCGTTTTAAAAGTATGTTTGGACTAGAAATATTGGGGCAGATATAAGAAAGGGATGCTGTACCTAGTGCAGTGCCACTTTCTTTGTGCCCCTTAGCGCCCCTCTACCGCCACCATGTGTGCGCTGTTTTTAAAATACTTCACACCGAAGCGCAGGGTAGGGGGCAATAGCATCATTTTTTTAAGCTATTGATGTACTCTGAAGGAGTAGCGCCAAAAGTTTGGTGCCGCTCCTGCAGAGTATATATGGGCCCATTATGACTAATGGTATGCCCCCTTTCAATGCCTACTCTGAGCAAGTGTTAAAAGTGCTGAAAAAAATGGTGCAAGGAAATCTCTTATATTTCCTTGTGCCATCTTTTCAGCACCCCAAATGGGGGCACGCCCCCCTTTCATACATTATGCCTGGTGCAGGAATGATGTGGCACAAGGGTTTACAAAGTGACCACTTTGTAAATATGGTGCGTGGAAAATGCCACAATATCGCCACATTAGGGGAAAAAAAATAACGCTATTGCGGCGCTATGGTGGCCCTAGGGGCTCTTATATATGCCCCATTGTGTCTACGGAACATGAGCTAAAGTTGTGTGAAATGTATTGCTGTTAGAAGTACTATACAGAGTTACTTGGAGGATTTGCCAGTTTGGCAGATCAAGTTGTAAGGTTTTTAGGGTAGTGAGGGTGTTTGGAGTGGAGGGGTTGGAGAATGATGGGGGTGTATTATTGTATGTCCAGGTATGTATTGATATAGTTTTAAAAACTTCTGTCTAAACATAAATAAACTTGAACTTGAACTCATTTAGGTCCCCAAGAGAGGTAATGCCCTCCTCAGTGCTCTCCAAAACGGCCTCCTCCAGTATCCCATCCACTGGTGCTGTGAGAGTTTCAGGTGCTGGATTCTCACACCCACTGCCCTTCCCTTTCTTAGCAGCTGTTGAGGCCATTCTTGCAGGCTCCAGGCTTCCTCAACTCTCCTCCTAGCTAGTGCTACAGATCCACTCAGCTAACCCTAACCTTTCCTGGTGTGATCTGAGCTCTACTTCCTTCCTGGCATTGTGCTCCTGGTCATTCCCTAGCAAACAATCCACAGGCATGACAGAGTACACAGCTACCCTAAGAGGACCTAATGCCCACCCCATTAAAAAAAAAAACACAGGATAATGGCTTTCACTGTTGTCTGCTACCACAACCTGGTGAAATGTAGTAGTGTATTACATATCACCAGCTCTATGAACACCAAATGACACCTGAGATTAGTCATACTGGCTCCTATGTCCCTCAGAGCTTCTACTCTCTACCCACTGATGGTGACCCACTGCCTATACCTTGCTGTACTGTAAGAAGTATTGGAAAGCATGTGGGCTTTACACATCATTGTTCTGTCACCCATGGACACTAGGGTAAACTCAGGAGTCTCCCCAACAGTAAATGGGGACATCTCCAAGCACTACACTGGCCAAACAAGGTGTCTGCTCACCACTACGGGAATGTGACCTCATGGGATGCTTGACATTACCCTTCGATGTCCCAAACTGATAACATTTTTAACACTTGGAGACAAACTGCTCTTGTCAACAAATCCCTTATTCCTGGTTAGATTGGGGCTGGGGCCTTCTCCCATGAGAATGAATCATTTTGGGGTCCTTGAGAGAACTCCCTTCTATTTTTAGCTCCCCCTCCTTCAACTAGTGGGAACCCTGACCACCCTTTTGGGAATCCTCCCCAGGTACCTTCTAGAGGACCCCGGTGCTGATCCAGCCTACTATCAATGAGATGTTAGGACAAATCTTTAAAATAAAGACCTACCAAGTGCTTTCTAGCAATCAAGTTGTACAGCCCCTCATAATCACTCACTTCACCTCCCTTCATCCAACCATCCAGTGCCTTGTAAAAATGATCCACAGAATCTACCCAGGACTGCTGGTGCAGCTTCTGTTTGTCCTTGAACTTCTGCATATAACTTTCTGAAATTAATCCATACTTCCTAATCAGGGTCTGCTTCATGAGGTGATATTTCACCCTGTCCTCTTTCCCTTCGACTAATATGACATTCTTCACTTCACTGTGAATGTGCACATTACTAGATTTACCAACACTGGTAGACCACAGAATGCTTCAGAATTGTACACCTCCCACTAGAGTTGTAACTAGGAGAAATATATTTATTTCTCCTTGTGTCTTCTTTCTAAATGTGCTGCATTCAAAGTAGAAACATCAATGAAGATTATTTTTGTGGAGGAAGATGTGCTTTTCTGCAGATAAACAACCCTTCCTGCAATGCAGGCACCCTTACCATATGACCCAAGGGTGCCAGTGTTGGAATTAGTCAGCCAAAATCAGAGCTAAGATAGGGCAGAAATGTCACATGGTGGCTTGCTGTGTTGCATGAAATGTTGAAAAATATGTGCCCAGATCCTTTAAGATGTGGGCTCTCTTCTCTCCAGTGAACACTGGATAAATGCCACACCAATACTACTGGACTCTGAGATTTGCCTAGCTTTGAGCTCCAGTTTCTTCAGATCCATCTCAAGTGCTGGAAGAATTTACTTCTCAGCCAAGGTCCCCTCTGCCTCAGCCCTTTTCTCTTCTGAAATACCTCTTTCTCTAGATAGGTCTCTCTCAGGCTCAGCCTTCCTCTCCTCTCCCCCCTGCTTCATATGACCAGCTACATCTTGAGCATCATCTCTACTTTCCTGTCCTCAAGCTTCAATGGTGACATGCCCTGGGCTGACACACTGCTTCCTGCCACATCCTGCATCCTCTGGGGGTGAGTTGTACTCATACTGCAGCTCAGGACTCAGGGTTGGGGTCCTCCTCTTTCAAATCATTCAAGATTGCTCCCTCCTCCTCAGGTTCGCCCTTTGATGTGGACTGCCATGTCTGTACTTCCTCATAGGTTCAGAGGGCTGCAGTTCAGATCACAGCAGTCCTGCCATTTCAGACTGCATGAGCAGTGTTAACTGTTCAACCTTGACTCTTTTTTCACAAAAAGTGGCATGGTCACATCATCTTTTATATATGTCAGTCAGGAGTCAGTGTGGATTATTATAAATGTGTGGACCTATAAGTGCAAGCTTATATATCCCTTTAGTAGCCTCTTTCCATTAAGAGCTACTATAAATGTGCATGGTGCCAAACGATAATTTGGGCTGGTACCTGGGCATCACAAAGTGGTCAGCTTCGCTATGGTCACACTGAAAAAGTGCCACAAACTAGACTTGGTTCTAAATTGGATTTAATCTGACATGCACCCAGGTGGCTACCATGGAGGTTGTCCACCTGGTTCCCCAGCCTTTCCTGTGCCCTGGCTGACAGCCTGCAGATGCTGCTTTCAAAACAGGAATCTGCCCCCCTGCCAGGAGGTGTGAACACTGTCAGGAGTCAGAAACAAAGTCCTGTCTGGGCAACAGATGTCACCTCCCTTACTAGCGGGTTGGCTAGTGATGTGGCACATCAAGGTGCTGAGCTTCAAAGCCCACACCGCCTTTGATATGAAGGTGGGTTACCTCCCAGAGGAAGGAAAAGCCTACCCCCTGCCCCAGGCACATTTGCAACCTGGGAAGGCTGGTAAATTAAATAGGGAAACACAAAAAGAACAAGGTGACAGACAAAATGCTTAAATAAATCTCAGGCACTGACTCGGGCTGCAAACTCAGTCCATTGTTTTTTTGTTTTTTTTTGCCTAACTTATACCTCAGGTAGGTCCAAGCCATATACAAATCAGTCTAGACTCTGCTCCTCATGGAAGCAGTCCAGCCTGAATTGCCAGGTGAGGTCCTCCTTGAACCAGAACACCAGCAACTTAGGACTGCTGATCCAGATATAGCTTGGTTTCGGTGGCACAGTGAGATCAAGAATCACGGCTTGTGAAATTAGGGTGGCAAATACTAAAAGAACAAAGTGATGGATGAAATGTTTGAATCAATCTCAGCAATTGGCAACCGCTCAGGCAGTATCCCAATCCATACTTTTTTTACCCACCATGTCATCTCAGTTTCGACCCCGCCATATGCAAATCAGTCTTGACGCTGATCCTCATTGGAGCAGTCCAGCCCGAATTGCCAAGCCTGGTCCTCTCTGAACTGGAATACAAGCAACCTAGGACCCCTTTAGCCCTAAAATGGTCTCTTTAGCAAGGTATAGTTTGGTTCAAGTGGCACAGTGAGCCTGGGACTCATGTTTGGTCTTACCCGGGCACTTAGTGAGTCACATATAAAAAGAACAAGGTGATGGGCAAAATGCTTAAAGTTTATCTCAGCCACTGGCAATCACTCAGACTGCATTCCAATACTTCTTTTTTGCTGACCATGTCACCTAGGTTAAGACCAACCCAAAAACAATCAGTCTTGACTCTGCTCCTCATGGGGGAAGTCCAGCTCGAATTGTCAAGTCAGGTCCTCCCTGAACCAGAATAAAAGCAACCTAGGACTGGTTTCACCCTAATTAGGGCTCTTCAGCCAGGTATAGCTTTCTTCCAGTGGCACAGTGAGCACAGGACCCACAAATACAAAAGGACAAGGTGAAGGAAGAAATGCTTGAATTACTGACAGCCACTGACAATTGCTCAGTGACACCTCCATTCATGGCAGGATGGATAGAGAAGTGGCACTTCATGACGTTTGAGCTTTAAAGCCCACACCGCCTCTGGTATGCAAGTAGGTTACCTCTCAGAGGAAGACAAAGCCACCCCCCTGTCTAAATCTAGGATTTCAGGGCTATGCCAGCACCAGGACCTCATTTCTGATCTATTTACAACAAAGGAGAAAGAGGAGACCGACATCAGTGACCTCAGGACCGGCCCAAAGGAAAAGGTGGCAAAGACTGGTACTAGTCCCCTGCAGTCCACAGGCATCTCGCTCTCACGGAACCAAAGAATCATTGGCCATTGGGCCCGCTGAGGTGTCGCCCAATGGTAAATGGTTTAGTACATTGTGGGAAATGCAGTCTTAACCTTCAGCAGTTTTCAGGCAGGTACTGTTTTCCGAATCAAAAAGGTACACTGTTCCATGAAAAAGACCACAGATCCATGTTGCACTTCTAAAAATAGAAGCTAGAGCCCTCACACATCCACTGGATATCATGCTTCATCATAGGGCATGCTCCTCGTTAGAATGGCGCTGCAATGTCTGACGGGCACCGCGAGGGGGCTCTTTGCTGGAGATCTTAGTTTGAATGCGCGCCGTAGTTAGAAGGTAGGAGTAAATTTAAACCTACAGACAGAAAGGAGCTGGAGAAAAAGAAGCTAAAATTGGCTTGAGAGCCTTAAAACAGTATGTTTATTGAATGTGAAGGATCTCAGTGAAGGTTAAAAACAATAGGGAGGGAAGACTTTTTGTTCAATGTACGTAGTCCACATGGCCACAGGCCAAAGTCCAAGGCCACCCATGGTACCTGCCTCAACATGGAGAGAACACTGCAGGGGCATCAGTTGGGAAATAGACAGCCACCTCAAGGGGACGGGGGACAGGGGGAACCTCAGCCGGGAGATGGAATAAGACCACTGGTTCTGGAGGGGGCAACATGCTCTGTGCTTGGTCCTGGGGAGTGCAAGGACACAGTCTCTGGAGTGGGTAACTTGCCCACTTGCTCTGGAGGGGTCAACATGCCTTGTGCCTGGCCCTGGGGAGTGCAAGGCCACAGTCTCTTGAGTGGGTTACTTGCTCACTTGCTTTGGAGTGGGCAACATGCCCTGTGCTTGGTCCTGGGGAGTGCAAGACCACAGTCTTTTGAGTGGGTGATTTGCCCACTCGCTCTGGAGGGGGAAACATGCCCTGTGCTTGGTCCTGGGGAGTACAAGGCCACCGTCTCTTGAGTGGGTGACATGCCCACTTCCTCTGGAGGGGGCAACATGCCCTGTGCTTTTTGTCCTGGGGAGTGCAAGGCCACAGTCTCTCAAGTGGGTGTCTTGCCCACTGCTTCTGGAGGGGGCATCGTACCCTGTGCTCTTGATCCTGGGGAGTCTGGGGTAGGTGGGTGTCTTACCCACTAATTCTGGAGGGGGCATTGTGCCCTGTTCTCTTGATCCTGGGGAATCTGAGGTATGTGGGTGTCTTACCCACTGGTTCTGGTGTGGGCATCGTGCCCAGTGCTCTTCATCCTGGGGAGTCTGGGGTAGGTGGGTGTCTTACCCACTGGTTCTAGAGGGGGCTACCTGCCCTGTGCTTGATCCTGGGGAGTGCAAGGTCACAGTCCCTCAGGTGGGTGTCATATCCACTGGATTTGCAGGGGGCAGGCCGCACAGCAGCCCATGGAGGCAAGATTGCATACCATCCGCCAGCGGTGATTGCTGCTCACTGGAGGTGGTGGTGCTGCTGGTGGGGGGAGGCTCCTGCCCATCCCCTGCAACATCAGACAGCTGCTCAGTGGAGGTAGTGGTGTTGCTGGTGGGGGGAGGCTCCTGCCCATCCCCTGCAACCTCAGACGGCTGCACAACCATGGTTGGTGGTGGCGGCTCAGTCACAGTTCCTACCCCATACCCCTTGCTCTTCCTGCCTGCTGGTGCTGGCCCCTTGCTCTTCCTGGCAGCTGGTGCAGGCTCTTTTGTGTTCCTGGCAGCTGGAGCAGGCTCCTTTCCCTTCTTAGCAGCAGCTGGGGCAGGCTCCTTTGTCTTCCTGGAAGCTGGGGCCTGCTCCTTTCCCTTCTTAACAGCAGCTGGGGCAGGCTCCTTTGCCTTCCTGGCAGCAGCTGGGGCAGGCTCCTTTGTCTTTCTGGCAGCAGCTGGGCAGGCTCCTTGCTCTTTCTGGCAGCTGGGGCAGGCTCCTTTCCCTTGAGGCTGCCTGGTGAAGGCTCCTTCACCTTGAGGGCATGTGGCCTGCATCCTGTTCCACCACGAGTGGGTGTGGTGACGACTGGGACCGTGGACTGGGTTGCTGAGGTGTTTGGCTGGGTTCTTCCCACCCTAGCCAACACCTAGATGAGATTTATCAAGTCACACAAGGCAACCTTTGTTGGCCCTTTGGTGCTTGGTAAATCTGGAGTTAACACATGGCAGTGCAAGTCACTACCTTATGTTACTCTTCCCCAGGGTGGAGATCTTGGGGTAGAACATGGGTGTTCCCACACATCTGCCAATGGATTTTGGCACATTTCCTGATTTATGAATGTGTCAAAATGCTATGCCTTGTCAGATGAGGTGTAACAAGAAGAAATATATTTATTTCTCCTCATTTTTCCTCTTTCTATGGGTGCTGCATTCTACAGTACATGTAGAAAGAGAAAAAAACCTCAAAGGATTGTTTTGTGCAGAAAGGTATCTCTTCGTGCACTAAAGCAATCCTGTCTGCAATGCCTGCACCCTTGCACAATGAGGAAAGGGTTCGTGCATCGGCTCTAGCCGATTAAGTGTGCCACTTCAGGGAGCGAGCAGGAATCCACTATATCTTGATAGATTTTCACATTCATGTCCTCTCCCTTTTAGACAGCACAGTGCAGCAATGTCTCCTTTTGGCAGAAAAACTTCCCTCACTAAAAATCCTGCCAGCAATGCAGGCACCCTTGATCCATGGTGGATGGGTGCCTGCATCGGCACTAAGCAGCCTAAAGTGTGCCAACACAAGGAGAGAGCAGGAGTGTACCATATCTTGACAGATTTGTGAAGTCCTGCCCTCTCCCTTTCATGCAGCACTGTGCACAAGGGGTCTTGTTGCCTTGAAAGAAAAATTTATACATACAGCCCATAGTATGTATTTTTTGAGGCGTCTCCAAATGTTTTGAATGAAATGGAAATAGCCACCTTGTATGGCTGTGTGGGTGTGGACTTTTAAAATGGTTTGTATCATGGCTTGACCAAAGTCTATCATAATTTGGCTTTGCAGTATGTAGTAGGTAGCACTTTACAGAGCATAAATTAGGGGTATGATATTGTTAAGATATTGAATGCGCATGGTGTATATCTGTGACAATGAGAGTGGCATGATTTATTAGTACCATCCACTATTCATGTTTGGGTTTAGCTTAGTCTGAGTTTCTGATGGATATGTTATAATTCTCCTGTCATCATGCTTATTTTATTTTCAGGAGGAAGAGTCATTAACTACGTACAGTGGTTACATTTCCAGGACTGTCTACCTCTTGATATTTCTGGTAGCAGCAGGTATTTCTCTTGTGAAATGTTTTAGTTCTTGCTATTAATCTTTTAAAATTGGGGATTCCTGGCATATGCCCTATGGTTTGCTTGAAAATGTAGGGCCTCATTAGGAGTTCCACGGATAAGAAAACCCATCCACCAAACTTCCGATGGGGAGGTTGCCCACATTCTGGCTACCTCCCTGCCAGACCCATAAGACTTTCCTGCTAGGCTAACTGGTGGAAACTAAGGTTTCCACTAGTCAGCCTAGCAGGAAAGTGGCAGCAGCATTGTCTCTGGCTCTTAATCAATCCAGCGGCAATACTGTACAGCAGACAGTGAACATTGTGAGGGTGCTGGGCAGTGAGACCGCAGCACTGCCCATGTCATATGCATGGGCAGTGCAGGGCCCCCTGTGGCCTCTTCCTCCTGTTCTTTGTCAGCCTTTTCATGGCAGTGGCACTGCCATGGCTGATTCCGACTTGCACCCACCCTCTGAGATCACTGATCCTGGCGGAGATGGTGAGACCCTGGCGATCTGACTGCCAGGGTCTTAATGTGCCGGTCAGACTACCACAGCAGCGGTGGTCCTGACCACCACGCGAGGCTGGCGGTCTCAAGACACCAGCCTCATTATGAGGGCCTTAGGTTAGTATATTTTTTACAATTCTTGCTGTGGATTCTTGGGAGCAAGTGCTCTCCTCTCTCAGGCTTTGCAGCACATGTGGGAAATGGGCACCTTGTTACAGTTCCCCTCTATGTTTTGCCTGGTTTCTGGATGGAACTGGAGATCCCACTAACCAGGTTCCCAGTGCCAGTGTCCTTTCCTTAAAAATTGCAAAGGTATTGATACATATAGTGACATTTTTAGCTGCCACTGTAAGTCCATACTAAATGGTACTTAGGTTCCCATGGCTTGGGGTACTATGGGGTAGGCCCCTGAGGGCAGCAGCACAGATTGGGCTGCCCTCTCGGGCATGCATCCAGAAGGACCCAGCCGGGCCAATGCAGACTGAGCCCCTCAATACGACCCTGGCAGTCTTAAGACTGCCAGTGCCGCAGTGGCGGTCGGACCACCACCAATGTGTCAGTCCGACAACCACAATACGACTGTGGTGGTCCCCCACGGTCAGACCGCCAGCACAGCCACTTCTCTGCCACTGGAGGGGCTGGCAGTGCTGGCGGTCCTAATCTGCCATGGCAGCTCTTCAAGCAGCGCTGCCCTGGAGATTACGAGTCACTTCTCTGCCGGCGATTACATGGCCGTAGCCCTGCCATGTAAGGCTGTTGGAGAGAGGGTGCAGGGGGCCTCATGGGGGCACCTGCACTGACCATGCACTTATCATGGGCAGTGCAGGGGCCCCCCATGGCCAGTCCCATTGTGCTTTTCAGTGTCTGCTTTGCAGACAATGAAAAGTGCAACAGGTGCTGCACCTCAACATCGCCGCCGGCTCTAGTATGAGGTGGAGTCAATGTTGTGGGCTGTTTCTCTCTGGGCCAGTGGGTGGAACATAGGTATGGGACCGCAGCTGCGTTAACCTGACTGTGGGACTTCAGCGGACAGCCTGTTCTGTCCGCTGAAGTCGTAATGAGGGGCTGAGTGTTCTGATGCAATCCTAAAAGACAAACACAACATGGCACACAGCCTGTGTGCCCTGTCCACTATACACTGTGTGCACTATAGGTAAGCCACCCCTCTTGCAGGCCTACCAGCCCTAAGGCAGGGCACACTATATTATATGTGTGGGCATAGAGACATGAGCAATATGCCCCTACTGTGTCTGTGCCAAACATGGAACATAGCAAGTGAGCAGAGCAGCTATTTTAATAAATGTGCTGGACACTGGTCAGTATGGGTTTCACAGTTGGCTACTCTGAGCCCCGGGTTGTTTGGTATCAAACAACTCAGAATGATCAATCCAAACAGGTACCAGTATTGGATGTATTACCAATTGTACCTAGGGGTCAACTTAGAGTTGTCCCCTGTAAAAGCTAACTAACCTGGCATGGTTGCTGGCCAGTCACAACCAGCCTGCCACCACCAGACAAGATTCTGGAACCCTGGGTTGAGAGATTCTGCTCTCTGGTTCCCAGAAAAAAGCCCTTCCTGGGTGGAAGTGTAAACACCCCCTCCCTCAGGAATGTGCACTGCCCTGCTAGTGAGCTCCAAAGGGCTTACGCCCCTTGAAACTTGACCCCAAGCCTGCTGCTAGCAGCAGACTGCTGCCTCCATTGCAAACCCCCATGTTTGGTGTGAGCAACAGCAAGAAACCACACAAAGGATAGGAGAAGTGGTCACCCCCACCTTGCACCACCACTAAGGTGTTCCAAAGGAGGTGACCCCTCCATTTAATTTTCCTCCATCTTGAATGGAAAGAAAATAGCCAATCAAATGTAGGGACGTGACCTCTGCCCACAGGAAATGGTCACTTTGTGGGTATAACCACCCTAAGGTAGATGCCCCATTGATCACTTCCAGGTACTCCCCTTAACACCCACTAAATACAGTATTTATTGGGAATCCCTAGACCAAGAAATTAGATTTGAAGGAAAAAGGAAGACCAGAAACAAAGAAGACCCAAGGCTTGGGAACTGAAGTCCTGCTGCACAAAGAAATAGCGCCAATCCCTGCCTGCTTCACCCAGGACTCAAAAATCACCCCTGAGGGGTTGCTTGGACATTGAACAACTCTATAAAGCCCCAAAGGATCTCCACTCTCTGAAAATCACCAAAGATCTCCCTCCAGAGTAAAGGCATCACTCTACGGCAACAAGAAACAAAAGACCCAGTAAAGTCCACTTCACTGACTGTCTGCTGACCAAAAAGCTGGATGCCTCAGCCAGACCAAACTCTATCCAATGGACCATGGGGACAAATCCTACAAGTCTGCTAAGTTTAGTGGCACTGCACCTTCCAGTGGCAAGACAATAGTACCTGGTACTAGTCACCTCACATCAGATACCAAGAAGGACAGTCTATTCTGGACTTTAAAGGGCCAGGAGGAAGCCCCATTCAAGGGAAATCGGAAACCACAAGAGCGCCCCTGCTGACCTGCAAGAGACCCTCAAAGAGACCTACCACCTGCTTCCAACTGCACTTTTGCGCACAGCTCATGGCTCACCCATTCACTCTGCATATGGCCGCCCTGTGCCCTGCACCAAAGATTCATCTGTGCCCTAAGGGTCCTCCACTCCTTGTGACCTCAGCACTCCAAGGGGACCCACCGGACTTACTTTCAAGTTCACCTATGCAGTGCATTTCCAAGTGGTCCCTCACAGTGGCCGGGGACCAGCTCCAATTACTTTCTACAGCTGCTCCTGCTGAAACCAGGAGCCCCCCAAACTTCTCCAGCTGGTTCATAGTGCCCACTAACGACTTTGCCATACCTGCAAAAGGAGACATTGGTAAATGTATTGCCTGATTTTGTATGCATTTTGAAAGTATTTTCTCCATTGATTCCTATGGTGAGTAATAAGCACAAAAAGACTATTTTTATTAAAAATTCAAAAAATTCATAACTTAGAAAGCACTTATTCAATTTTGATGATCTTGGTCTTAAAATGTTTATAAAAATATGAAGTATTTTTCAACTTGGTCTTGAGTTACTCTTTTTAGTGTGTGGTCTCATTTATTGATACTGTGAGTACAACAAATGCTTTACATTATGTTAACCGAACTGCTCGACCAAGCTACCATAAAAATTAGAGCGATTAGGTGATCTAATTTTTACCTCTGTAAATCAACGTGTGGTTCCCTGGACCTCCTGCACAGTGTGCTCAGCTTTGCATGCTACATAGAGAGCCAGCCTTCTACTGCACATCTTACTTCTATCTCTTTTTATTTGGGAGTAGTTGTGCTCCCTAACATCAATTACAATTTAATTTCTAGTTGTAGCCATCTCATACCAAGCATTTGCATAGTATTTAGTATATTCCTGTTGTATGTTCACAGGGCTCTTGCTGTCCTGGCTTTTGTATATCCCATGTGCGATAATAATGTACATGGCTATTTCGGACCTTGTATCAACAAATGTTAAAAGTAGATATTTATTACTTATGCTTAAAATATTTGTCATTCACAATTAAATACTTAAATGCATTTTCACTTTTTACATGTTATACTTACATATCTGATCTCTTGTTAATTAGCTTTTTTCCTTTGCTGTGTTCAGTCGAGATTTCGTTCACACAGTGCCTTTTTTGTCTGTTGATGACAGAAAGTTTGTGTAATTTAACATTTAAAAAATGTATATGTTATTTTTAAGACAGTAAGGGGCATATTTATACTTCGTTTGCGCCGAATTTGCGTCGTTTTTTTCGACGCAAATTCGGCGCAAAACTAACGCTATATTTATACTTTGGCGTTAGACGCGTCTAGCGCCAAAGTATGGGCAAATAGCGTCATTTTTTTGCGTGAACGCCTTCCTTGCGTTAATGAGATGCAAGGAAGGCGTTCCCGTCTAAAAAAATGACGGCGACGCAAATGCGTCGTATTTATACTCCCGGGCAAAAATCACGCCCGGGAGTGGGCGGGGCAAAAAACCCCGCATTTGCGCCACTTTTTAACGCCTGGGTCAGGGTAGGCGTTAAGGGGCCTGTGGGCTCCAAATGAGCCCACAGGTGCCCTCCCCTACCCCCAGGGACCCCCCCTGCCACCCTTGCCCACCCCAGGAGGACACCCAAGGATGGAGGGACCCATCCCAGGGACATTCAGGTAAGTTCAGGTAAGTATACATTTTTTTTTTTTGGGTGGCATAGGGGGGCCTTATTTGTGCCCCCCTACATGCCACTATGCCCAGTGACCATGCCCAGGGGACATAAGTCCCCTGGGCATGGCCATTGGGCAAGGGGGCATGACTCCTGTCTTTACTAAGACAGGAGTCATTTAAATGGCGTCTGGGCGTCGTAAAAAATGGCGCAAATCGGGTTGAGGCGATTTTTTTGCCTCAACCTGACTTGCCCCATTTTAAGACGCCCTAACGCCATTTTCCCCAACGTCGGCGCTGCCTGGTCTACGTGGTTTTTTCCACGCACACCAGGCAGCGCCGGTCTGCTAGCGCCGGCTAACGCCATTCCATAAATACGGCGCCCGCATGGCGCTTCAGAATGGCGTTAGACAGCGCTAAATTTTTTGACGCTAAACTGCGTTAGCGCAGTTTAGCGTCAAAAAGTATAAATATGGGCCTAAGTTGTTAGTTTGTCTTTAAAGTTTAGAAAATGTTGACTTAATAAATATTTAACTCTATTTTCTTACATTTCCACTCTGTTTATCAACTTTATTGTTTTGGGAGTTAGGGCCAGATGTAGCAAGATATGCTTTTGCGATTCTGAAATTGCGAGTCGGTGCGACTCTCAATTTCCGAGTCGCAAAAGCATATGCAGAATGGTGTCTCAGACACCTTCTGCGAATCGCTGTGGGGTCGCAAAGACCCACCTCATTAATAATAATGAGGTGGGTCACATTTTGCGACCCCATAGCGATTCCCTGCACTCACAGGGATGGTGGCCTGCTGAAGACACCAGATCTCCATGTCTGTGACTGCTTTTTAAATAAAGCAGTTTTTTTTTTGTATTTTGCAGGCCGTTTTCCCTAAAGGAAACAAGTTGCAAAGTAAAAAAAATACCGAAACAATTTGGTTTTGATTTTTCAGTGTAGGCAGTGATCCATTGGCGATTTCCGAGTCGCATTCACAATTTGCGAGTCGGTACCGACTCGCAAATTGTGAATGAACTTATAATGGTATCTAAAGTTTGGAGCTATAAGGAAAATATGTATTTTATTAGATTATTTTAAGTTTGGCAAATAGTTTGGATTCCTTATTAATTTAATGAGTGCATTATACTTACAATGCACTGTAGATGCTTTGTTTTGTGCAGGGTAGCTCCTGCAATTTCGTTGTAGAATCTGATGCTTAGCTCTAGTGTGTTTGGCGTAAGGTTTAAGTGATCATTCTGCTTCTTTATTTAGTGTTATTTAACTAGTTGAAGAGTTATTGATTTTCTTTATTTTACATTTGATTTTTTTTTATGTGTTACTATGCGTTTTCTGTATTTTGTTTTTGGACAGCTTGTTCCTTATTTGGTGGATACTAATTACGGTTTATGTTTACCTCTAACATATATTTGCATGTAGTAAGGTAATTTATTTTAAGTGTATACAAATTAATATTTTTTTAGTTAAGGCTTTGCATATATGTTTAGTTCTATATTATTTGTGTGATTAGCAACTTACAATCATTGTATATTTAGTTAAATTGTTTCATTAGTAAATATCCTTCTAAATATATATGTATTATATATATTATTTTGTGTTTGTTAGATTATTCAAATATTTAAAATGTTTTCTGAGAGTTAAGATCATTTTGGGCAAATATTTTAATTCCTTGGTTTAATGTTTTTAATTTATGTAAACTATATTTTTGTATTTTTCTATTTTATGTTGTTTTCAATATTTTATTGTTTTATGTATATTGATGCTCTCATTTTAACATTGACGGTAAAAACCGCCTACCGCTGTGGTGACAGCCCCCACCATACCACTGCAGCGGCCACTATCCGTCCGCCATATTATGAGCCACAATAAGGGTGGAAATCCGGCAGTGCTCATAATGGCGGACGGTGGTGATCTGGCACTGCTAACACCATCAAGCCCCGCCAGTAGAATTCTGCCAGCCATATTTTGAGCAGAAATATGGGCTGGTGTTGTTCTGCTGGCGGTGCCCTTCTGGCGGTAGCAGCACCCCTTTCCGTTCCTTGCTGGATTACCTCCTCGCCCAAGGTAAGACAGGCATCTGACAGGGGAGGGGGTGGGAGGGTGGGTGGAGGTGTGTTTGTGTGTGTGAGTGTGTGTGTAAATGAGTGAATGCATGTAAGAATGATGAAGTGAGTGCGTGTCTGCATGTCAGTTTGTAAGAATATCTATGAGTATGTCTGGACGAATGCGTATGTCAATGCATGTATGCATGGTGCGTGTGGTTGTATGTGTGCATGTATGTGGGGAGGGGGGTTTTAGGTGAGGGGCGCTGCAACTTTTGTGTGGGTGGGGGAGGGGGGTGTTGTGTGCATGTGTACGCATTTATGGGGGTGGGGGGTGAATGTGTGTATCAAAGAGGGTTGGAGGTGTTTGGATTGCGGGTGGGTGGCGGGGTGTTTGGATGGAGGGGGGTGGGGGTGTCAGGAGAGAGTTGGGGGTGGGGGTGTCACTGGTAGGGCCTACTGCCATGGTTTTCGTGTCATGCAGCCAATGACTTTTAAAAGCCTGTCATGTGTTTAGCACGAAATGTACATAGGAGTAATACACACCCTCTAGAAGCCCTTGAGGTTAGGGAGACTGCCACAATTCCAAGACTACCCATTCAGTCTAAGGGCTGTGGATATCTGTGAGATATCGGGGATTAGGTTACCCCTGATCACATTCTGAAGTGAGGGTGCTAGTAAACATTACTCATCACATTAAAGAGAGTCTGTGTGAATCAGCACAAATCCTCAACAAAAGGGGAGGTTTTTCACGTATCAACAGTTAATATATTCATACATTTCTTCAACAAGAGAAACTGCAAGAATGAGCTTTAGAAAATGAGTATAACCAATCCATATTTTTATTATACAAAATATATAAATACAAAACATATTATAATACAACTTTATTTGTTGATATAAATCGGAAAGGTTACTTACCTTGAAGGGTTGTTGCTGAGTATAGGCCCAAGTAATCAATTTCTCCTTGATTTATTAATGAGTGAATCACCTCAATTTAGAGGTCCATGGGAATCTGCATGTTGATAAGAACCAGATATCCTTTCTTATTCTTACAACTATTTGATTAAGTGCTGCTTTTCCAATAAAGGTGATTGTTGTCTTATTGATAGCTCATGCTGAGGTTTTCATATTCTCTCTCTTCTTCCCTTGTGCACCACCAGGTGCTTGCTATATTTGGAATCTTTCTCAAATGCAATATTCTTTTTTTGTTTCAAATGCATTTGGACGTAAACCTGGTATTCATTCTATTCTGATGCATGTTTTCCATTGAAGATTTGGAGATTTAATAACATTCTAGAAATAAAAAATAATAATTACTAATCTACCCCATTCCTGAGGTGTATCAATAGTCTAGCTGTTAACAATAATAAACAAATATTGGTAAATGCATTAGGTTTCTACTATGTTATTAATAAGAAGCTGTTTTTTTTGTAGCATTATGCAGTGGCGGGGTTGTCAACTCGGTTTAGCTTTTCCTGGTATTATGACACACTCAAGTCAAATTCCAACAAAAGGAGGGTGCATGAGGAAAAGATAGCACTGAAGAGGTGGATGAAGGCTAAGAACTTCAAGAAATATAGCTTCAAGTATTCACACATCTTATATTCATACAATTGTCACTTTGGGTACAAGAAAATTACATGTAGAAAGCATCCCCTGGGGATGTTGTCATGTAGGTAATGAGAGGACACTTTGGGCCTGATTACGAGTTTGGCAGTCTTTTGGAAAGACCGATGCAGTGGCAGCCGCCAAAAGACTGCCATGTTTGCAGTAATTCAACTGCTGTATTAAGAGTCACACTGTGAAGTCTGCCAAAAACAGCCAAATTTCCGAAACTGCCAGGACACTGGAGGATGTTAAAGAGGCGTTTCCACCACCAGTAATGCCAGCCCGACAACATTCCACCCATCAGATTACAATCCACAAATCACAACAGCAATTCTTCCATGGTGGAAAACCGTTGGCGGTGTGAACAGCGGCAGGCTAAACTCACGTCACACTGAGCACAACACCACATTGGATAGTTTGAATACCCCACACCTGACACACATCCACACACCCGACACACCTACACACTCCATTATGTAACACACACAACCCACGGTCATTTGCAACCAGAATGCCACACACAGCTACAGGCAACCAACATCTTAGAGAGATACAAAAACCAAGAATCAGCACCCATATACATTTCACTATGCACACATCACACACCTGCACAACACATATTATACACATTTTACTACCACACACAATCCACAACAACCGTCACCCACTCACATCACAACACCCACAACTCACCATTTAGCGTTTTTCTGCAGCCTTTTTCTTTGAACACTACCACACCGTCTTCACCACCACTATCATGTCCCCATAAACACATTCACATTTCACAGATGATGGTGGACACAATTGTCAGGGTAGAGCCACACTTGTTCGGAGCACAGGTCCAGCAAACATCAATTGCCAGGAAAATGGAGATGTGGCAAAAAATAGTCAACAGGGTCAGTTCTGTTGGCAGCTATCCACGCACAAGAGAGGACATCAGGAAGAGGTGGAACAACCTCAGGGGAAAGGTACAGTCCATGGCGTCTGGGTACCAGCTGGCAGTCCTCAAGACTGGCAGTGGGCCCCCACCTCCTCCCCTTACTTTCTCATCTTGGGAGGAGAAGGTCTTGGACATACTGCATCCTGAGGACCTGACAGGAATACCTGGGGGAGTGAAGTTGGGTAAGTCCCCACATAATCCATGTCACCCAATCGTCATGTTATGCATGCTACCTCACCACCTTGACACACCCTAATTAACATACCACCCACTACACCTCTGTCCAAATGTTCCAATACCCCTCTCTGGCATCCCACATGTCCACTAAATTCACATGGCTCCACAGTCCTTGGAAATTGCACATGAAGTACTGGCAACTCTTGCCGCTACTACCCACAGAACACAATATCCCACCATTGTGAAAACCTGAACAGTGCACCAAATGTGAGATATCATGTATATAAAACTATCTACCAATCAAACCAGTCTGTATGTGCAAGTTTGAAAAAATTAATGCGGAAGACAGCAATGCAATGACCCACTCCCACTATCATCACAAGCAAAACACAGCTATTGCTGAGTGCCCAATCCTAATGCCCTTAGAATAAAGATTCCTAAGATTGAAATGTACTAACCTGGGGTGAAAAGCTAAATGCCAAAGTGGATGCACATGAGGTACATCCAGTTACAGGTCAATGTCTATTGCTCACTCCCACACTGTGTCCCTACCCCTACACTATTTTACTCTTTTTTGTGCCATGTATGATGTCAGACAATTCACTAGGCAACAAAGATGAACACCCATGTCAATAATCAGCAACATAAGATGGTATCAGCAGTCTAATCTCTACCAACATAGTTTAACAGCTTTAAGCCTAGTTCATGGTAGTGAAATTACAGAGTCTGATGTTGTACAAAGTACGGTTGTGCAACAGCTCTCATTGTCATTTCAGGGTATCATGTTAAGGCACTGTCTACATCTCACACAACATCAGTAATACCCTAAATGGAACGGCAACTCTGTGTTCTCCAGTGAGGATTACACCCCTGGATGTGTGCGCACTGAAGATGAAGCTGGCCCATCAGGGACACTTGATCAATCAACAACTGTCAGCCTCACCTTGCCCACATCAGCTCCTCCCAGCCCTGTTGCATCAACATTACAGGCAACCGTTCCTCCCGAACCTGTGTCCCAAGGACTGTCTCATCCATTGTGCACCCCACAGTACAGGTACCTGAGTCTCCTCTAGTCACCCCTGACTGACTGAAATCCATCGCCGAGTGGATGAACAACAGCCGCCTGAAACTCAACTCCGACAAGACGGAAGTCCTCATCCTCGGGCGCACCTCCTCGGCCTGGAACGACTCCTGGTGGCCCACCGACCTCGGACCCAAACCCACCCCAGCCAGCCACGCAAGAAACCTCGGCTTCATCCTGGCTCCGCCCTCACCATGTCCAAACAGGTCAGCGCCGTCTCCTCTTCCTGCTTCAACACCCTTCGAATGCTCCGCATAATTTTCAAGTGGATCCCAACAGGAACCAGAAAGACGGTGACCCAAGCCCTCGTCAGCAGCAGACTTGACTACAGCAACGCTCTCTACACAGGCATCCCAACAAAAGACATCAAACGACTCCAGCGTATCCAAAATGCATCCGCCCGCCTGATCCTCGACATACCCCGCAGATGTCACATTTCCCCTCACCTGAAGGACCTCCACTGGCTCCCAGTGGACAAGAGGATCACCTTTAAACTCCTCACCCACGCTCACAAGGCTCTTCACAACAACGGACCTACCTACCTCAACTCCAGACTCAACTTTTACACCCCCACACGTCATCTCCGCTCTGCCAACCTCGCCCTCGCCATCGTCCCCAGAATCCAGCGCAAGACCTCCGGCGGCAGATCCTTCTCCTTCCTCGCCGCCAAGACCTGGAACTCCCTCCCCACATCACTACGCCAGACCCAGGACCTCCTCGCCTTCAGGAGACTCCTCAAGACCTGGCTTTTCGACCGCTAACAGCTCTCCCATTCCCCCCCCCCGCGCCTCGAAACCCTGACGGGTACATAGTGCGCTTTATAAATAAATGATTGATTGATTGATTGACAATGATAGTCCTGCCACGACTGGGAGTGGCCTACTGTGGCAGCGGCACAGGCACGTTGGGTTAGGGTATGTGGGAGGGATGACGTGGGCCAGAGGATGGGAGCCCAAAGGGACAATACTGATGAGGAAACCATCTCCCAACTCTTGGGAGCCTACCAACATTTCCAGGCATGATGGGCCAGGTAATCACTATGATGGAGGAAATTCTAAATCTGCAGAGGGACAACCACCATGAAGTCATGCATCAGTGGCAGGCACAAAATGCCATCCGGGCTTCCATTGTTGGGGTGCTGAGGGACACCAACACGTCAGTAGGTCTGCTACACAACATCCGGCCTGGTCCACTAGTAATGACTCTTCAGGCCCTTCAACATCTGCGGCTGCTGGTGAAATGGAGGCCCTGCCAGGGAAAGGACATGCCTCAGACATCCCACCAGATGTAGCAGACGAACCCCCCGCAAATGTTGACGTCACCCAGACATCCTGGGTGGGCATTTGCCAAGACCAAACCAACTCCCAGGAAGTGAACCTCCCTGATTGGGTCCCCTTGTGTGCCACAGATACACCCTTTTGACTGTTCTGAAACCTATCTCCATTTTCCTAAGGTGCATGGACACTGCATTTGTGTTTCTTAATGGTGTAGCAGTTATCCACTTGATTTCAGCCATCAAGACTGAAATCTTCAACGTTTACTTTGAGTTTTCTTAATTACTAATTACATATTGTTTTACTGTCCACAATAAATCACACTTAAACACAGGTCCTTTGTAAGTGTCATTTATCAACCAAGTACAACTGTTATGCATGCCAACTCTTATATCAATATGTCCCTCTGTATTCTACAATCTTTGTTATAGACATCACACTTGAACTCTATCAGCAGGAGGCTCATTATACTGGGATTGTAAAATGGACAGATTCAGAAACAGGTGTATACTACATCTGTACACATATGTTGCTAGATATGCAAACAGCACATAGAGTATAACTGATAGTAGCAGGATATTCGCTAAGGTCTCATACACTACTAAACCACAGGATACAGAAGTTAGGGACATGTCAATCTTCCTACTAGCCAGGAGGCATACAGATTCGTCCATTGTATCATCCTGTTAACGCCTTATTACATACCCATATCTTAGCTTCCTAATAATCATACCCCATGGTACAAACAGAGATCAGTACTGGTGTCCTCTGTCCAGGGATCATCCACTTACATTTGTCACATACCTGTAGGCTTACCACTCACCTATGTCAGTCCACAGAGACATGTACATTGGTCTGCAAAGTAGGAACACACTGACAGCTATGTACAAGGTAGATTACATACTACAGAAACCATTGTGATGGTAGAGGCTATGGTTCTATATTTCCACATGTGTCAGATACATATGGACACAAAAATGGCACAATTTGACCACCCCCAGTAACCTACAGATTGTCTTGATGTAAAAACACATTTCCACCTCAGTGTGCTGGCAGTCTGGCCATGTTAGTTACACTCCACAAACTCATGGCAATTGGTACCTGGTTTCAGCCATGTCCCCTTCTGATGTCGGCCTACAATTCCCATCTGTTTCTGACACTGTCTGCGACTTGCCAAGGATGATGAACTAACTGGAACTCGGCAAATCTGTGATTCACAGAGATAAGGTATAGGACACAGCAGAAAGCATTCATCAATTCAGGCAAGTCATGTTCACAAGTGTGACTTTGCATGTGCATTAACAAATCATAACACTGTAGACCACTCTGTTCTGTACACAATACCAAATTACAATCTGCATGCAAAACTCACTCTTTGGCATTGGAGTTACCTAAAACTTCATAGATGATGATAAAAGAAGAGTTGATATGCTACCCCTTAACTCTAGATTACAAACTGAAATCTCAGCATTAAGAAGAAATCACCTACCTTGAGTCAGTTGAAGTACTGATTGATAAGATCTGCCCTGATGCCTCCAGCTTCATCTTCATCTGGCTCATTATCACTTGGTAAATCTGCATTTCCACTCACAGGTTCTGCTGCCTCCCCCTTATCTGGTAGGGATGGTATCTGATGTCTCAGGGCAAGGCTGAGGAGCAGGCAGCGGGCAACAATTATTTAACATACCTTGTTGGGTGAGTAGAGAAGGGCTCCTCTTAATATGTCCAGGCAGCAAAATCTTGCCTTCAGGAGCCCAAAAGTCTGCTCCATGACACGCCTTGTTGCACCGTGGGCCTCATTGTAGTGGACTTCCTCACTAGTTTCAACAACCAAGGACGGTTTGGATAGCCAGAGTCCCCTGTAAGGACATATGTAGAACAACACAAAGACATATCAAGGGCATGGACAATTGTGATAGCAGGAGATAAACTTTGTGAACACACATATCAAATCTGACTGACCAACCAGCCAGGCCCTCTCTGTGTTGAGTCGTATCATCAGCAGTGGGATATTGCTTTTCTTCATGATGAAGGAATCATGGACTTGTCCTGGATACTTTGGAATGTGTCCCATAGCATACAACTCCGCCTTCACATAGGCCAAATCCGCACTTTGGTGAAACCTCATGTAGCTGTCCAGGTGTTTCAACAATGCACACAGTACATCCTTCAAAACCAGTCTGAACAAGAAGTGAGACACCCCTGTAGTTGGGGCCACTGTATTCTGGAAGAACCCAGTGGCCAGGAAGTGTAGTACTGGCATGACTTGAACAATGGGAGATATGCTATAGGGATTGCAAAGGGCAGACATCAGATTTGGCTCCATATGGCTCGTGGAGGAGGTCGTACCCCTGCATGGACAGCTATATGGTGCACCAGAGGAGCAAGTGAGTCAAATGGAATACCAATGTGTAAGGAAATGCCTCCTAGGCATGGTTACCCCCTGACTTTTTGCCTTCGCTGATGCTAACTTTTGATTGAAAATGTGCCTGGACCCAGCACCAGTGTTCTTTCCCTAAACTGTACCTTTGATTCCACAATTGGCACAGCCCTGGCACTCAGATAAGTCCCTTGTAACTGGTACCCCTGGTACCTAGGGCCCTGATGCCAGGGAAGGGCTCTAAGGGCTGTAGCATGCATTCTGCAACCCTGGGGACCCCTCACTCAGCACATGCACACTGCCTCACAGCTTGTGTATGCTGGTGGGGAGAAAAAGACTAAATCGACATGCCACTCCCCTCAGAGTGCCATGCCAACATCACACTGCCTGAGGCATAGGTAAGTCACCCCTCTAGCAGGCCTTACAGCCCTAAGGCAGGGTGCACTATACCACAGGTAAGGGCATATGTTCATGAGCACTATGCCCCTACAGTCTCTAAGCAAAACCGTAGACATGGTAAGTGCAGGGTAGCCATAAGAGTATATGGTCTGGGAGTTTGTCAAACACGACCTCCACAGTTCCATAATGGCTACACTGAAATCTGGGATGTTTGGTATCAAACTTCTCAGTACAATAAATGCACACTGATACCAGTGTGAAATGTATTGTAACATGCACCCATCGGGCATCTTAGAGATGCCCCCTGAATACCAACCCGACTTCTAGTGTGGGGCTGACCAGTTTCTGCCAGTCTGCCACAACCAGGCGAGTTGCTGGCCACATGGGGAGAGTGCCTTTGTCACTCTGTGGCCAGTAACAAAGCCTGTACTAGGTGGAGGTGCTTCACACCTCCCCCTGTAGGAACTGTAGCACCTGGCAGTGAGCCTCAAAGGCTCACCCTTTTTGTTATAGTACCACAGGGCATCCCAGCTAGTGGAGATGCCTTCCTCTCCGGCCACTGCCCCCACTTTTGGAGGCAAGACTGGAGGAGATAATTAGGAAAACAAGGAGGAGTCACCCACCAGTCAGGACAGCCCCTATGGTGCCCTGAGCTGAGCCGACCCCTGCCTTTAGAAATCCTCCATCTTAGTTTTGGAGGATTCATCCAATAGAATTAGGGATGTGCCTCCCCTCCCACAAGGGAGGAGCCACAAAGAGGGTGTAGCCACCCTCCAGGACAGTAGCCATTGGCTACTGCCCTCCCAGACCTGAACACACCCCTAACTCTAGTATTTACGGGCACCAGAAATCAGATTCCTGCAAACTGAAGAACGAAGAAGGACTGCTGACCTACAAGCCTGCAGAGACGACTGATGATGACAACTGCTTTGGGCCCAGCCCTACTGGCCTGTCTCCTGAGTCGAAAACCTGCAACCAGTGACGCATCCGACAGGGACCAGCAATCTCTGAAGCATCAGAGGACTGCCCTGACCCTCAAGATGAAGAAATTCCAGTGAGCAGCAGCTCTGCTCAACAACTTGCAACAAACTTGCACATTTTCTTCAACTTAAAAGACCTCACTCTTCCTGCCGGAAGCTTGAGACTTCACACTCTGCACCCGACACCCCCGGCTCGAGATCCAGAGAACTAACAGCACAGGATGGACTCCCCGGCGACTGCAACCCCGTGAGTAGCCAGAGACGACCCCCATGGACCCCCACAGCGATATCTGCAGAGAGAATCCAGAGGCTCCGCTGACTGCGACTGCCTGTAACAAGGGACCCGATGCCTGGACCAAGCACTGCACCCGCAGCCCCCAGGACCTGAAGGAACCGAACCTCAGTGTTGGAGTGGCCCCCAGGCGACCCTCTGCCTAGCCAAGGTGGTGGCTGGCACGAGAAGCCCCCTTTTGCCCTGCCTGCACCCCGGTCCCTCCATTGAAACCTATTAAAAACCCGACGCCTGCTTTGCACACTGCACCCGGCCGCCCCTGTGCCGCTGAGGGTGTGTTTTGTGTGCCTACTTGTGTCCCCCCCAATGCTCTACAGAACCCCCCTGGTCTGCCCTAGAGAACACGGGTACTTTCCTCCTGCTGGCAGACTGGAACCGGAGCACCCCTGTTCTCAATTGGCACCTTTGTGTTTTGGGCACCTCTTTGACCTCTGCACCGGACTGGCCCTGAGCTGCTGGTGTGGTAACTTTGGGGTTGCCCTGAACCCCCAACTTGGGCTGCCTATGCCCAGGAACTGAGACTTGTAAGTGTCTTACTTACCTCACAATATAACCAATACTTACCTCCCCCAGGAACTATTGATTTTTGCACTGTCTACTTTTAAAATAACTTATTGCCATTTTAACAAAAACTGTGGCCCGTATTTGTTAAAATGTTATTGCTCTAATTCAAAGTTCCTAACTTACCTGTGTAGAGTACCTTGCATTTTATGTATTTACTTCAAATCTTGAAACTGTGGTTCTTAAAATAAATTAAGAAAATATATTTTTCAATATAAAAACCTATTGGCCTGGAGTTAGTCTTTGAGTGTGTGTGCCTCATGTATTGCCTCTGTGTGTACAACAAATGCTTAACACTACCCTCTGATAAGCCTATTGCTCGACCACTCCACCACAAAATAGACCATTAGAATTATCTAATTTTGCCACTATTTTACCTCTAAGGGGAACCCTTGGACTCTGTGAACACTATTTCTTACTTTGAAATAGTATATTCAGAGCCAACTTCCTATAAAATGTGTGATAGGTGTGGGTATATGATGGTATACCTAATATGTTGAGGCGTGAAGGTTTTGCTGCCTGCAGATGCTACATTGTTCGTGATTGTGAACTGAGAGGATGGGAATGTTTGCCTACTTCCTGTAACTGAAGTGTTCTGCCCAATTGTGTTGGGATGGTGCATATGGACATAACTTTTTCCTTTGGTCTGTGTCATCTATGCAGGTCAACGCCCATAAAAAAAAGGGAATCTGGTGTGCCATCACCAAGCAAGTGCGGACCCTGGTGGAACCCCCACTGTAGGAAATGGCGGGAGGACCTGAGATGCTGGGCCCGGAAGGCCGCAGAGGCCCAGCTGGGGATGTCCTCCCAACGGGGGACCTTGACCCCCCTAAAGGCCCGCATTTTGGCAGTGGCCTACCCTGAGGTGGATGGGCAGCACAGCAGAGACAATGGGGTAAGTACTGACTACACACATGTACATGCCTCTGCCAGTTAAGTGTGTGATGTCTAAGTATCTCAGCTGTGAGAATGTGGTAAGTGCTACAGGTAAAGGGTCTCCTAGAAAGACATAGGACTAAAGTTGCCAACTTTGATACACATATGTGGGCATTGTATTGTGTATAGGGACATATCACTCACCTATGCTGACCAAATTGTAGAACAGTATGAGGTAATGCACACATGACTGTGTCATATGTGTACCTCTACACTGCTAAACATGTGTGTAACTTGCTGCGTCATTCTTCCCACCTACTGAACCACAATCTATATACTTAATTGGTAAGTTGTCCAGCTCTTTGGTCTCTCACCATTTCTATTCCACTTAATCTAGCTCTATGTGCAATATAGGGTCTGTCAGATGAGTAACAGGGCAAAATATTCCTGTGTTATGAAACAGACGGAAACTCCATGTGAGGGTGTTATCCCAATCAGGAATTTGACATGACATACTTACTACACTCCCTCTGGTTGTGAGGAGGTGTTCCCATTGATGTTTCATGAGGGTGGACATCCTACATGATGGAAATCGTGGCGGTAATGATACATTAACAGTACAGGACATGTCACTGGCAAGTGTGTTCAGACAATTTGTACCATGTACATTGTATTGAGAAGGTAAGTTGGTAGCATGCTTATCCCTTAGGCCATGTATTTTGTCCATGCTACATAGGGCAGGACCGTATTTATATGGGTGCCTTATAAACTGTTTTTTGCCTACATCATGTGTCAATTAGTACCCCATGACTTTTTATGTTGAGGGTTCTACTTTCCCATACTTACCTTTGCTAATTGGAGGCTGTTGAGACACTAATTGTAATGAATCAGCTAATTTTAGCCTAACTTCATAGTGTAGCAGGTGTTCTAGTTGACATTCACATGTTGGTGTAATGGGATATGTTGTCAGTCAATTTGTTGGACTCTAGCTGTATGTATCAGACATGGTTACATTAGGAGTGGCTTATGTCACTGTTACCTTAGTCCCACGATGCTAGGTTATACATGTCTAGACAGTTGGTAGTGATGCAGGTTTTTGGATGTTGTCCTGTAGGGGTTTCTACTCAGCATGAATAGTGGAATAGTATGTGACCTTTATGCACATGATTAGTGTCCATTGTATGGAAGGTGTTAGTATGCCCCCTGGGCTTGGCTGTGGGTGTATCCTGTGTGCTAAGTAGGCCACTATTGCTGGACATAACATTGTAGTCTATGTGTCAATGAGTAAGATAAATAGGTCCATAAACTCTATCTAAATATTTTGTAAGGACTTTGTATAGATGTTTTACTGGCATGGCATGCAATTTTATGAGCCTCTCTATTTGGTATGCCATATGTAGGGATTTCATCTGAGGTATTTGACATTGTAAATGTTGTGGACAGAGTCACATGTTAGGTATGTAATTGCAAAGCAACATACTGCATTGTAGTTGAAGTGAGCTGAGTTTACTTTCTTGAAAAATTAGTACTGGTGATGGATTTGGCAAGTGTGAATTATGGATAGGCATGATGTTGTGTTGTCAGGTAACAGCATTTGCTAAGGATGATTTGTTGATACACAGTGATGATCTGTATAGGGAGAGACTTGTGATGTTGCCAAATCAGCTTGTGCATGAATAGTTTGTGTTACAGCTGAATTGATGGGATGGTGATTTAGTGGTCAGATGGTTGGCTTATGTGGTGGGTAAGACTGTTGTTGTATAGGATTGTTGGAAGTATGTAGTTGTGACATAATGTAGGCTCTAAATGGTTCCAACCCGGGGCTTTCTTAGACATAGATTTGATGTTACTGTTGTGTACAGTGTAATGTATATGTATGTTAAGAATGTGATGACCCTCTCTCTCTCTCTCTCTCTCTCTCTCTGTTTCTCTGAATCAGCATCGGCAGGTGAAGCAGATGGGGCACAGCCAAGTGGGAAGATGCTGGCCGTGGGACCTGGAGTGCTGATACCACCAACACCAAGGGACCCACTATCCTGGAGGTCGAGGGGAGTGCCACAGGGGAGGCAGGGTCCAGTTCATCATCTTCTGAATCGCCACCAGGGGACACATCCTGGTGGTGGCGGACCCATCTGGCCCCACCCCAGCATCATCTCTGTCTGCTACCCTCCTTTCTATTACTGCCCTCCCTGTAGCTCCACATCCAGTCGGCTGTGGCCACTCAACCAAGACTGTGGGCGTCTCTTTCGCTGCAGGCACCTCTGCCCATGACCCTGTCAGCCCTGCTGCCCTCAGTGAGGAGGTATTGACCTCCTGAGGTCAATCTCTGTGGGTCAGTCAACCATTATAAATAATGTCCAGGGACTGGCAACTCAGATACAACAGAGTAATGCATTCCTGGAGGGTATTCATGGGGCACTGGCTGGCCAACAGAGATCCTTTCAGGCTCTGGCCTCCACACTGACGGCAGTCAGTCATCCTTTGTCTCTCGTCCCACCTCCACCTCCCTCTTCCCAATCCCAAACCCCTCTTTTCCGACCCAGCGAAAGCACACAGACAAGCATGCATCCACCTCAACCTCCAAGGGTAGCGAAGACAAACATAAGCACCACAAAACACACCACCGGCATGCACACAAGAAACATACACCTGCACACACAGCAACAGTCACAACCTGCCCTGACACCCCCACCACCTCCAGCATCACTGACAGCACACCTGCAGACACCACACCAACATTCACTGATCCAGTCACTACACCTATCCTTCCCACAGACAGTATCACAGCAGACCCTCAGACATCCACCCCAGTCACCACACCTGCAGACACCACAACCACAGACATGCCTACATGCAGCACATCCATCATACCTGTAGTCACTACCCCAACAGAGTCACCCACCCACCAAGGCATCCCCAGCACCTTCACCCCCCTCCTCTCAAGACAAATAAACACCCTCACTCGCCCAACCAACAGACACCCACCTCCCATAAATATACCTGGCACAATCATGCACCCAAAACATCCACACCAACACCTCAGACAACCACTCCCTCTCCCTCCACACCCAAACCCTTTTGCTATGACCGTCCCTGTGTATCTAAAAAAGCTTTCTTTTGGAGTTTGCCCTTTTCCCAATACCTCTCCCACACCGTGACACCCCTAAATGGTATGTGTCCCTCCCCAATTCCGGTCCTCCACCTCCAAAACCTCCCCTGCAAATATCCATGCCCCTTTCCCTGCAAAGAAGTCAGCTCAGCCACCAAAAAACCAAACATCCCCTTAACCTAAGACCAAGCCCAAACCCCTCTCCCAAGCCAGATCCCAAAGACCCCCCCTCCAAGACCTATACCCAAACCCCCTACTGCCCCCTCACCTGATAACCCCTGAGGTGCCAGCCTGCCCCATAGATGCCCCTGGCAGCCAGGAGTCAAGTTCGGGACACACATATGTGCACTATGTGAATTGGCACTGTTCAATATGGACTCGCCTATGGCCTTTGTTTTTCCAAATTATTGGATTTAATAATCATTAGAGCCAACCTGTTGTTTGTATCCTGCTTAAATCTTTGTCATGCATTTATTTCCCTAGTATGTAGGTGTTCCTTGCTGACACTAGTTGTGTGTCTGTAAGTGTGTGTGTGTGCTGCTTGGGCTAACTGTGCAGTTTAGCCAGTATGTGAGGTTGTGTGCAGTGCCCTTGTCTGAAAGTGGTAGGGTGTGTGTTGTGTGATGGACATTTGTGTGTTCAAGAGTTTTCATGGTGTTGGTATTGTGTGTTTGTGTTGAGATGTGTTTGTTAGTTGTGGCTTTGTGTGCTTTGACTGTGTGCATATTATGTGCATGAAATGTTAGATACAGTGTTCTTTGTAGGTCGATCAGTAAGTAGTATGATTGTGTATTTGTATATATTTTTTGCCTGTTGGTGTTTCGTTGTGATGTATGTGTGATGTGCACATGGGTATTGTCCCCTGTGGTTCCCTGCAAAGAGATGGGAGAAGGTGTGGTTGTGTTGTGGTTGTGACGTGTTGTGGTGTTGTGTTGTACTGTGTGAGAGTGGGTCGTGGCAGTGTTTTGTGAGTACCTGCGTGTGTTTGTGACATGTGTGTGTGTGTGTGGTGGGCATGGCATGTTTGTTGCGTATATGTGAGTGTGTGTGTGGCTGTATGTGAGTGTGCATGTTACTCTGCTGTTATGTGTGAGTGTCACTTTCGCATCCCCTTCCCAAATGTATATTGTGTGAGTGTACAAAAATTAAGAATATACAACAGTGACATGTTAGAGTGAGTACTGACAGTTGCTGTCATCATTGCAGATTCCGAAGTCTTTGGGTGAGCAGGAGCAGATTAAACACATCTAGTTCTTATTCCATGGCGGCTCCAGCCGAGTATGGCTTCCTGAAGGTGAGTGTCTCCTTTTTTTCAGTTGGTTTCTGTCTGAGTTTTCGTGATGGTGTGACCGCGAGTGAAACCTTGGCGGTGTGCAACCTTGTAATCTGTCTGGCAGAAGCATGGTGGCTACAGTCGTCCATGACAGCAAGACAGCAGTGGCGGTACTGACGGTAATTTGGCTGTGTTCTGTTGGGAATTCCACCATGGTCACTATTTGATGGTCTTCTCCGTCAGCCTGTTGGCGGTACAACCGCTACCTCCAACATTGTCATCCTGAGACCACAAAAGTCATAATGAAACCCTTAATCTTGAAGAGTCCACACATACTTGTGCTGTAGGAAAAAGTGTCACAGCTCATCAGCAATGGTTCAGTGAGTGTTATTAGATTTATATAGTGCTGCATTGCCATAAGTAGGGATTCATGGTGCTGTTATTTTCTCTGAAAGAATTATATAAATATACCCCTCATGGAGTTTCTTTAAGCCAATAGATAAGGACAGATCTAAGCTCTGGTGCACAAAGCAGTGAATAGAAATTTCCTAGAAATGGCGATGCTGCAAAAGATGATGCCGGTAGATAATGTCAAACCTATCTGAAATGGATTTTCAGAGAACATTGTTCATTCGAAGACTCGTGCAATGATTAACACCCCAAGTTTTGAACAAAGGAGGCAACTGCGGAACAGCCTCACAAAGCATGGTAGTGAGAGCTTCGGGTGATTATTAACATATGAAGGGACTCCTGACTAGGGAAAGCAGGGTGGATTCTGGGAGATAGGCTGTAACTCTTTGGTGATGTGGTCGTATTCTGAAACTCCTAGTCTAATGTGGACCTTCCCAGCCAAGCATTTTTTTTATCTACAATGAACTGGAAAAATATTTCTTACATTTTGCCGAAGAAGCTGTCATAAAAACTGCAACATCCATATTTTACCCAATGAGCTATCCTTTTGATTGGCATCAACAAACTAGTTACATTTTAGGTTGGTAGATGACCAGAGCACCAGTGTGCAAAAGAAATTCTCAGAATATGGAGCAATTTTTTCAGTGACAGCAGCACAACGAGGACACCACCAGTGTGTTTTTTTAGGCTATGATTGCATACAATTGCTGCAAAAAGCACAATTAATTTTCTTGTGCCTCAAGAACATTAAACTTTTGTTAAGAATTGGTCCCCAAGCTGTATAGTAGAAACAAGGTCTGTTTAAACAACGTTCATACTTTTCTGCAACACCCTATGCTTAAGCACAGCTACAAGGTATTTACATTTACAAGGAAAGATCGTGCCTAGTGTGCTTACTCCATGCATCCAATGCTTCCCATATCAAGAACACTACAAGACTACTGAATTTCAGCCATGTACTCTTCTAGGACATCTGGATCCTAATGATCATCAAAGTGTTTTGCAGGGTTGGCAGCATACAATTACGCTGATGAGAGCTCATCCTTCACCAAAATACTTTAAACACAAGACTGTTTGCGGTAAGTCTTCACCTGTAACGTGTCCTAGGGCCACATGTACGAAGATCCAGTTTTGAATCTCGCAAACTGCGAGTCTTAGTGACTTGCAATTTGCGAGTCGCAAAACCGGATGTACAACAGTGTCAATTGCACTGTCTGCGATTCGCAATGGGTTCGCAAATGACCTACCTCATGAATATTCATGAGGTAGGTGGCAATTTGCGACCCCATTGGGAATGGCGGCACTCACAGGGATGGTGGCCTGCTGGTGTCAGCAGACCACCATGTCTGCGCCTGCTTTCAAATCAAGCAGTATTTGTTTTGTTTTTAAATGCAGCCTGTTTTCCTTCAAGGAAAACAGAATGGATTTTAAAAAAAAACAACAAAAAAAAATGACAAGTTTTCTTTTCAATCTTTCAGAGCAAGCAGGGGTCCGTGGGACCAATTTTGAAATTGGTGGTAACTGCGATTGTTTTACGACGCATTTGCGGTCACAAAACAATCAGACATCCCATTTAGATTCGGTATTAGGAAGGGACGCCCTTGACACGCCCCTCCCTAATACCGAATCACAGTACCCAAACTGCGATTCGGTAACAAGTTACCGAATCGTAGTTTGGGCTTTGTACATCCCAAAAAGCATTTTTCGAGTTGAAACGGGCTGATTTTGCGAATCGGCCCTTTTGTGACAAGAAAAATGCTTTATATATGTGCCCCCTAGTCACATATGGCTCTTCGGCACAGAGTGCACCAATATGTTCAGTCAGTAATGGAGCACATGGATTTTCACCTTCAGGGGCACTGCCCGCCTTAAGACTGCAACCAAAGGTTTACGTATTGCACCATAGCCAAATACACTTGGGTCTTGTAGGATGAATTTGGAAGCTCCACATCTTCCTATTGAGATAAAGGATAAATTAAATATTTATACCCTTCATGAGAAGGGCGCTTTCAAACACATATTTACTTACAAAAGGGCATTGGTCTCAGACCTGATAGTCAGATAAACATTCCGAATTGAAAGCCACTCAGTTCAATCAATCAATCATTGTATTTATAAAGCGCTCTACTTACCCACGAGGGTCTCAAGGCGCTGAGGGGGGGTGCTGCTATTGCTCGAAGAGCCAGGTCTTGAGGCGTCTTCTGAAGGTGAGCAGGTCTTGGGTTTGACGTAGGCTGGTCGGAAGGGTGTTCCAGGTCTTGGGTGCGAGGTAGGAGAAGGATCTGCCACCAGAGGTCTTACGTTGGATGCGGAAAACGACGGTGAGGGCGAGGTTTGTGGAGCGGAGCTGTCGGGTGGGGGTGTAGAAGCTGAGTCTGTTGTTCAGGTAGGCTGGTCCGGCGTTGTGGAGTGCTTTGTGTGCGTGGGTGAGGAGCTTGAAGGTGATCCTCTTGTTGACGGGGAGCCAGTGAAGGTCTCTCAGGTGGAGGGTGATGTGGCTGCGGAGGGGCACATTGAAGGTTAGTCGGGCGGAGGCGTTTTGGATGTGTTGTAGGCGTTGCAGGTGCTTGGCCGGGATGCCTGCGTAGAGTGTGTTGCCGTAGTCTAGCCTGCTGCTAACGAGGGTCTGTGTCACTGTTCTTGTTTAAGTCAGGATCCACTTGTAGATTCTGCAGAGCATGCGGAGGGTGTTGTAGCAGAAGGAGGAGATAGCGTTGAGCTGCTTAGACATGGAAAGGGAGGAGTCGAGGATGAATCCAAGGTTGCATGTGTGATTGGTCGGTGCCGGTGGGGTTCCCAGCGAGGTTGGTCACCATGAGTCGTCCCAGGCAGAGGGGGTGGGCCCAAGGATGAGGACCTCCATCTTGTCCGAGTTCAGTTTCAGATGGCTGCTTCTCATCCAGTCGGCGACGGCCTTCATTCCCTCGTGGAGGTTGGTTTTGGTGGTGTGCGGGTCCTTGGGTAGGGAGAGGATGAGTTGGGTGTCGTCAGCGTAAGAGATGATGTCGCAATTGTGCGAGGTTTCAAAGTGGAGATACCCGTAGCAAACATAAAAATAAAAAGTGACACACTCTATTCATGAACATCAAATGAGAGACAAAGTTGTGCACTGAAAGTAGTTGCAAAAGGCTTCAACATACATGATAGTGGCCTGAACAAAGTCTGGCACAGAAGCTGTGAGAGACTTGACCTGCCTTCACCCTCAGCAATAGAGCTCTCAGTGGTGCACCACCACAAACACGCGCTCACAACGTGAACTCACCCAGACAATTAGAGAAGCCTCAGTTCACAATATGCATTTTTCAAGAGTAATATTCTGCATGAAAAACTTCATAAACGCAGCATATTAAAACAAAGCAAATACTCAGATAGGATGATGTAAAATGTGAAATGTAAACGGTGATTTTATCAGTGACATGCAATACCTTCAGGGTTTTTACAGTCATTGTTTAGAACTCAATTGTTCTTTTCCCAGTAAGGTTTAGGGCATGACTGGAGAGCCCAGAGTTACCCGTTTCAATTTAGCTTTTTCTTTTGAAATTACTGCAAAGTCTGAAACACAGTAGGACTCGGACCAATGCTTTGTTAATCTGGTGGTCAAGAGTTTGAGGGATCATGAAGGGTAACCAGGTGGAGGTGCCGTGCTAGGAGCCTGTTTAATTTCGACTTCTTTCAATTTCTTGCTCCACTCTTATAGCAAATGGGAGGCTATGGCCAAGGTAAGGGATGAACCTTGTTGTGATGTCATCAAGCATGGGTCAAAGGGTGGATCATGTTACTGTGAACTATTCAAGTCATTTTATTTAATCGAATTCCACTGAAATAGTCTCATATTATACATTAATAATTCATTAAAATGTTAGGACACAGCAAGCATGTTTATAGACACTAGGTGGTAGTGTTACCTCATATTAAAAACCGAATGACATGGACACAATGTTAAATTGTTCGCTGAATCTTATCATGCATTTACGAATAAAAACATCAAACTTCCGAATTACTGATGCAGCAAGCAATGCCAACATCGCATGATGACATCACATGGACGGAAATACATGGGGTAAAGAAAGGTAGGGGAATAATCAAGATGTTTAGAGAGAAAATACATCTAAAACAAAAACAAAAATCTATGTACTGCACATTAAACAAGCAGAGTGCAAGCACTGTCTGGACAAAAGCTTAAAAAAGATCTCACAAAGCAGATGAAAACAGTGCTTTGGCCTTGAGACTGATAAAAGCAAACACATGAGGAAGAACAGGAAATAGCATGTTGCAGGCAATAGAAATGGAGGAAAAGTACAGTGACAAGCAAAAGAACCAATGAAAAGCAAGCACGTTTAAGATACATGAAAAATAGATTTCACAAGCACAGTGCAAGCACTGTGCAGGCAAAACCTAAAAAAATGTGACCATAAGGGATCCATCAAGCTCATACCGCTGCCATGCAGGATATCTTTACACTGTACATCTGATATGGCGTGTAAACAACATTTCTATAGGTGTTCTGCAACTTAATTAAAATGTAGTAGTTCTTAAGACTTCCTTGCTTATAGTTCAGTTTTGGAGGGGGCATGGTCTAGTTAGAGCCTCTGGAATTATGCAATTATGTGACATCAACATTTTTGCATGATTATAGTTTTGCCGCATTTGTCACACAATTATTTAGCTGCTGCATAATCCGCAGATTTTAACCCAAAAGAAATTGTATCGAGCTCAAACAGTTCAAAACTAAAGTTACTAAAAACACAGCAGTGCATGTTACTGCGCAGTGAACGGTCCTTTGGAAGGGATCACTGGTCACCTTTTTGTTGTCTATTCCTTTATTTGTGCGGTAAATAGCACTATTGAGGTGCAACCAATACCCAGACAGCTCCACTCACCTGTTCCCAGTCGTTGGCTGTAATTTGGCTTGCAACCTGTTAGGACAATGGGTAAAAGCTTTATAAAAGAAATCTAGAGGCAGAATCTTCAGTGAGCTTGAGTTTACAGTACCAGCCCTGGCATGTGTCAGAATTTCTCCAACAACCATAGGTCTTTGGAAGTTTATAATTATACAGTCTTGGCAAAACTGTCTCACTAAAGGCCCTATGCCTCCAAATCAGAATACAAGGAGGATTTTTTTTGTAGAAATCACAATAGCATCTCCCACTAGTGTTAAGCCAATGTGTCACCTTCATTTTCAGATCCAGCGCTGACTCAATTGTACCAGCAGGGAAACTTGACACATTGTCTAAAATAGCTACATATGGGCAAGAGGCTGGATGGAGGTTAATTACAGGAAGGGGTTCTGATCTCACTTGCTTCTCAACTGATTGGTTGTCAAATTGTGGTGAGAGAGCAGAATGACCTGCCCCCCTCCAGCTTAGGGGTATAGGGGCAGCTCCTGTAGTTACAACAGGTCTCTGACCACTCTTATCACCCCTAATTCATGTTTCCCTAGAATAGGGTTATGCAAATGTTACTGTTGGTGTCAATCAAGCCTTTCAAGCTAACCTCAATAGCAGCACACCAGTCATGCGCCGGCCCTAGCTTAAGATCAAGCAACTTGCTGAGGTGCCCATTTATGCTGCCCCAAAGAGCAGGGTCTGGTATTGGGAGACTGGTCAATGTAATCTGCTTTTGTGCCATCATTAAGGATTGTGTTTCCTCAGCATTGTTTTCAATACACGTTTCCTTCATTTGGCCACCAGGCCAGAGCCAGGGGAAGGTACATCAGGCAAATACCTATTTTGGCCCTCCACTTCCATCAAACCTCTCCAGCACTACTGCCATCACAATCCCCTTCAGAAGGAGCTAGCAGACTGGAGTTGCCATCAGCCAAGGCATCACTGTGGAAGTCAGAAGGGGGAACAGCATGGGCAGCGGAGATGAAGCAATGTCATCAGCTACAAGGGAGAACCACAGTTCACCCAGCTTAATCTCATAAGAGATAACATCAACAGCCTGCTCCAAAAACTATCAACTATTGTGCAGGATTGGGCTTGCAGACCTGTAGTGGCTATGGGAGTGAGCTTCCTTTTCCCCATTATGTCCAGAAGAACCACTTAAAAATTAACAAAGTATATCTCACAGTACCTTAGGGATCACAGAGGGCTCCATAGTAGTAAGGCAGCTACCAGAGAACAAAAACCAAGAGGGATGGCCCAGCCCAGCTTCTTTGGGGCTATGATGGGCTAAGACAGGCCTATTGTGATTTTAAGCGCTTCATGTTTAGCAACTGTGTGCAGGCAGAGTCCACCTCTCCTCCAGGTAAGAATGCTGGGGGACATAGTCCCACCCCAGCCACGGCACCATAACAAGAAGAGAGGTCCAAATTTCCCACACTGTGGGAATCATGTGACACTTTTAAGAGCTTGATGTATGGCAGATGTCGGCAGCAGAGTTAACCCCTCCTACCGGCAAGAATGCTGGGGACATAATTCCATCCGGCCATGGAACCACAGCAATAATGGATTTCTGGATGGCCCACTGTGTACAAGTAATAATAATAACAACTACAACAACAACAATAATAATAATAATAATAATAATAATAATAATAATAATAGCACCAATAATAATATTAAACCATTTCTAGTGCATAGCTGCTTCAAAAGAAGCAGCCCAGCGCTAAGCACAATGAGTGTCCTACAGAAACTAAATGAATGATAAAATCAACAAAAAATGAGTATGAAATAATACAAGAAAATGAATTAAATAGAGTCTTTTACTCCTTTTATATGAGATAAGAAACGGATCTGCCCCCTCTTCTGGCTTCACGTGCTATAGGAACTTGCAACAACATATGGCTGTTGGATCTGAGGGATCTGGATTGAGCCTTCTCCTTTCGTAAATAAGACCTTTCTGAGAAAAGACTCTGTAGGCAAAGGTTGGAGCTTTAAATTCGCTGCTAACCAGTGAAACATTTCAAATGCAGGGTGACTGATTGTTGGAAGAGGATTCTTAGAAAAGATCTTGTCACTGCATTCTGGACAATCTTGAGCCTGTGAATCATGTAGGCAGGAAAACCCAGATACAAGATGTTATCATAAACTAGCCTGAATGTGACTATGACATGAGTAACGGTCTTCCAAATATAATCTGAGATGAGATTAGATAACTTTAGATAAACAGAGGGACGAAATAGTCTGAGGTGAAAATAGGTGAAACTTAGATGCTGGTATCAACGTTTATGCCCAGGTTTCTAACTGCAGGGACGTGTGCAGGAGAGATAATTAATTCTTCAGGCCATCATCAGGCTGGATCAGGAAAACAATTTGCTAAAAAAAAAAAAAAGTTTAATTTTAATTTATTTTGAGGCAACTATTTTTCATCCACACAGCTATTCCTTTCAGACATTGTTTTAAAGTTGACAACTCCTCTTTATTATCCCCATGAAATGACAGAAGAAATTGAGTGTTGCCTGCCTATTAGATCACTTGAAGACCCCACATTTCGACCAGCTTTATCATTAGCTCCAGGTAGATATCAATAGTGTGGGGCTCAATGCAGAACCCTGCAGAAACATATAAGAAGTGGTGTGGTGGCAGATGTAAACGGAGGGAGATAGACTGTCTGAGATCTGTTCTCAAGGAAAGATGTTATTTAGGCAAATCCTTTCCTTGGACCCCAATCTTCCTCAATCTGTCCAGCAGAATTAAATGTGACCCATTATCAAACGCAGCCAATAAATCTATTAGGACCACCAGAGCCGAGAAGCCCTGATCTAAGTTACCTTTAATGAATGCAGTCACTTCTAGCAGGGCTGAATCAGTGCTGAAGCTGGGTCAAAAACCTGATTGTGACTCATGCAAAATACTGTTTGAGTCTCAGAAATAGGATAGTTGCTACTTGGTAAATTTCTCCAGAATCTCAGATACTGCAGGCAGATGTAAACTGGTCTAAATTACTCAGAATGCTAAGGTCAAGTTTAGTTTTCTTCAATAGAGGGAACAATAGAGCCTGTTTCCAGTTCACAGGAACAGTAGCAGTTTTCAAAGAGTTCTTCATGATGTTTAGAGCTGGATTGATCGAATCAGAATCTAGGCTTAATTTACAAGGGGAGCGATTATTTTACAGAGAGACAGATTTAAACCTAGATATCTCCTTTGCTGAGTCCTTGAGAGATATGGAATCTGAAGTGGATAATTTAGGTCCTGAGTCCATCCTCCAATCATTTGAGATAGCAAGAGTAATCTTGCTTGTGAATTAAGGATTAATTGTCTGAATATTCTTGTAAGCGAAGTTAGACAAGTCATTACATAGCATTTGAGAATAAGTGACTGTATTTTCCATAGCATCTGGGAATAAAAATGCTTTTAACTATTTTTGATAGTTCACAAGTATTAGAAGCTGATTATTTTGCGCAGAGAAATATTCACTGTGGGTCTTGAATATTGATTTGCAAAATTTCCTTGGCACTCATTTATAACTAATTTTTGCATTGGCATCATAAGATTTCCACTGTTTACCTCATTTTTTACAGAAAGTATTTGTTCCTTCAGGCATGCCAAAAACCAGAGAGCATTCAAGTTGGATCTTTTTGAAAGCTCATTTTTGAGGAGGGCAATGCAATCTAAAGCATCAGTTAGCCCATATTTAGAATTGACTGCATCTAAATCTCTGGAACCCATTAGGTTAGGAAGTGCGAACGAAGGCCATCTGAGAGTAGGGATTCCAAAATTGTATGCCATAGCCTTGACATTTTTTGTTGAGTTCCATTGCTTCCATGCTTCTAAGTAACTTTAATAGAAAAGGTACTGGTAAATGATCAGACCAAATATGTTTAAAAGAGGTGAGGTTGGAAAAAAATAAGAACCAGATAATGTCCAGATAATGTCCTGCTTTGTGAGTAAGGTAAGACACAAATTGTGGCAGCTTAACACCTTCAAGCGCTTCTTGAAATTGATTAGCTGTCTTACAAATAGGGTCATCCATATGTAGGTTAAAGTGTTCAAAACAGTAAAGTTAGGTTAGTGTAGATATAGTTGAGCAACCACATTAATAAGCTTCTTCAAGGAATCATTATTGGGGGGGGCAATAGATGAGGACACCAGATAACAAAAAAGTTGGTGTCATTTTCATAGCAAGAACCAACCCGTCAATATCCCCTATTTCAACCATTTTAGTAGATGAACAGGTGTAAATGGAGCAGTGAATCACCACAATCCCACACCTATATTGATCTTATGGTTTAGATGTTGAATTGAAAAACCCAAGGGGAGTGCTATCTCGATGTTAGATGTTGATGCTTCTTTCACTTATGTTTCTACAAGAAATATGAATTCCCATTTATCTTCTGAAAGTAATTTATATATATCTAAGACATGTTTTGGAAGAGATCTGCAATTAATAAGATATGCAGCAAAAGAATCAACAGAAGAGTAGCAATTGTTAGTTGACTTATCTGTCAAAGCTTTATCACTATTCCACTTTAACCTTTTTAACGATTCCTCTTTAATTAAATGCTACAAACTGTACACAAGGCCTGTAAATTAAATGAAACTAGAGGACTGCAGCACCTGTTATGCACCTCTATGGTAACAAGACTGCATGCCCGCCTCCAGCAAACTGGCTGTGCAGGTTGAAACTGCAAATATGACCTATCACAATAATAACCCACTTATCTGTCTTCCTAGGAATCAGCTGCAAAGTTACTTCTTGGACAGTTTATAATATTTATGAAACTTTATTGCAAAGTAGCATTGGTGCTAAACATTTTACAAATAAACTTGAAAAAGTTACCTTTTGCCTCTCTAAAGTCTCTAGAAGCACACTAGTATGAACTCAAACTAGCTTCTTGATGAGGTGTGCCCAGAGTTGGAAAGTGGATTATTAGTAAAGGCAGGTAAGTACCTACACTTAGCAATAGGCCACTAACACCTCCCCCAGAACTAGTCAGGTTTCAATAAATTAATCCCAGCTCAACCCTTTGTAGCTTGGCAATGGTCAGTTAGGCTTAAATTAGGAGACAGGTGTGTAAAGCATTTAAAAATCACAAAACAGTAAATAAGTACAACACAAAACAGAAATAAAAATTCAACTCCAATTTATAAAAATAGATTATATTTTTAGGGTCGAGAACACAAGCACTATGGCCCCTGTTGTAATCTATATGTGGCCTTTTAATCACGCCCATGTCATGCCCATCATTTTCATTGTTTTTTTTGCATGTCTTTTAAAATTTGCTTGATTTCATTAGTGAAAGCCATGCATATGCCATGCTTTTTCCTGGTGTTTAGCCCTCCTCGAGCGCACTGGCCATTTACTGAAAGCATATGAGGCTCTATGTTTTCAGTATCTTTTCAGGACTACTTTTTCTTTTTATTTCGTAGGCAGCGCGATCCCGCTGGGGAGTAATCGAGCGCTTTTCATGACTACCAGCTTAATTCTATTGTTTATCCCAGCGCTCTTTCGAATTTAAGGTTTTACACAGCGCAATTGCTCTTGTTTTTTTTCTTTTTTCAAACACAGTTGTGGCATTCTTCGCGGTGATGTGTGTGTATGTGGAAAGTTTTCTGGTGGAGATTTTCCAGCGTGTTTAATATTTCACAGCTCTCCACAGGCTCTGCATGAATCTCGGCTTTGCTTTTCACTAGAGTGTGATTAATAGAAATAGCAATAAGATAAGAGGCCAGTTGAGATAACAGCGACAGGGGAGGGCAAGCTCCAGGGGGTCCCCTCAGCACAGCACCTGGCCTGACTGAGTCCAGAAATTACATGGAGGGGCCACCTCCTTATAATTTGCAGGCTTCTCTTCTCCAATTTCATTATGCCACTGACAGTGGGTAATTTGGTGTCAGCGATTCCGTCCCAGGGGTGTCTATAGCTGGTTGGAAGCTTAACCCTTTTAATGAATGAATGGCCTGGCAAAAAATCAACAGCAAAAGGAGAGAACATGTCCTTTCTGCTCGGAGACCTCCGGACTGCCTCCCTGTCCAAATCAGAGTATATGACCTGGTCCCGAACACCTGCTCTAACCCTGGAGTGTGCCTTTCACAGACCGCTGATGGTGCTCACGTGTTAAAAATTTCCCCTGTGGTCTTTTAGGAACAACTTCTTTCATATGTAGTGCTTCATATCACACTTCTGCCCTTTCTATGCGCTGCTACTGTTAGTCAACTTAATGGTATTCGATTTGCCAATGTCAAAAATGCGGAAGGCTGTTTCGATCCATTGCCTGGATTTGAACTCAGCAGATCACCACCTGTGTCAGTGGCTATCGTTCAAATGACAGAGCCTCTCTACTGGTGAGTGACTTTTGCATGAGCTGCAGGTGAGGCATCCACCTGTCTGCTGATCCTTGGACTGATAGAGAGGCTGCCCCCTCAGATTATCATTGATTAAATTCAGACCATAAGCCTGAGAGTTGATCTTTGCATCTATGTAGCTCATTATGCCTACAGTCATTCCCCAGAGATAGGACCAGACCTATTTAAAACTCTAGTATAGCAGATGTTGAGGGACGTCAACATTGCCCTACCTGCAACTAAAGGCAGAAGAGTGCTTTGTTAGAAACTAGGAGCATGTTCCAAAATACCACACAGTAGCACACAGTGACAACATCCTTAGAACTTAGGGCTACATGCACAAATATTTGGAATTGCGATTCCCTAATTGCGATTCCATGCGAATTGCAATTAGGGAATCTCAAATCCAAATGTAAGAAACTCCATTGAGTTTCTTTTGAGATTCCCGGTGGGTCGCAAATAGACCTGCCTCATTAATATTAATGAGGTAGTTCACAATTTGCGACCCACCGAGAATCACAGAAATCACAGGGATGGTGGACTGCTGGTATCAGCAGACCACCATGTCTGTGATTTCTTTTAAATAAAGCAATCTTTTTTTTTAAAAAGCAGCCCGTTTTCCTTAAAGGAAAACAGGCTGTGTTTAAAAAGAAAAAAATGAAACGTTTCAGTTTCATTTTTTAAGGATAGACAGTGCCTGCTCTCAAAAAACATTTTTGCATGCATTCTCAAAGTGGAAGGGGTCAAATGGGTTAGCACTAATTTGAAATTGGTGCTAACTGCAATTGTTTTGCTACTGCATTCACGGTCACAAAACATTCATACATACCATTTAGATTGGGTATTAGGAAGGGACGCCCTGGACACGCCCCTTCCTAATGCCGAATCGCAAAACCCAAATTGCGATTCGGTAACAAGTTACCGAATCGCAGTTCGTGCTTTGTACATCCCAAAAAGCATTTTTCTAATCACAAACAGGCCGATTCTGCGAATCGGCCCGTTTGCGACTAGGAAAATGCTTTGTACATCTGGCCCTTAGTATTTCACGCAGCATATGTTTAAACCTTTTGCTTGATCAGAGACGTTACAAGTACACTTGTGAGGCAAGTGTGACACAGTGATTTCTATTGCAGCTATTTCACTTTCAACACCAGAGGGACAGTCAAGACGTCATATGTGAAAGAGGTCATCATCATTTACCTAGTACCTATCTAACAATATAACAAAGCTTATGAAATCTCCACATATATCGAATATACACCGAATTGGTGTTAGCAACTTTGAAGTCATTGTTAAGAGTCAATTTCCAAAGGAAATGGATTTTCCGGTTTGCAAATAACTTTCATACTATTTGATGCATGCATATGAACTTTGACATACCCCCGGGGAAATTTGCTAATGTTTAGGGTTGAGCACGCAAGCGCTCTGGCCTGTTGTAATCTCTCTGTGGGCTTTTAACCAAGCCCACTCTTGCTATTCATTTATTGTTGTTCTTGTTTTAAGTGCTTAATTTGTATTGTTGTATTTTGTGAAATGTCCTTCTTTTGTGTGCTGAGTTCCCTCCCAGGCGATTTCACTAAGTGAACATTTTTGTTGGGCATCATAGTACCTCATGCTTCCTCCTGTTACAATGTGTGATGGCCCCTCCTCCTGTTTCCCTTTCATCCCAGCCCTGATCCTTTCTAGACATTCACAGAGGGAGCCAATAATTCCTGCGCTATTGGAGGCCATGGCATTTTGAATTGACCTGCTTATGACAACTGTTTTACTTTTCATTTTCAATTTATGTGGCAAGAAAAGTCCAGTTAGGAATTTACAATGGTAATAGCTCTAAGTCGAGCAAATGCGAGACCCATTGCATTGCAAATGCTTGTGATCTTTAACCCCTAGGGTGCCCAGGACGAGTTGTCTCGCCCTCGGCAATGATTGCCCGGTGCCGAGGATGAGACCAGCTCGTCCTGCTATGGGCCCTAGGGGGGAGCGATAGCGCTCCACCCAAGGGCCAAGCACCCCCCACCCCTGGGCAGGAGTGCAAAAGCCTTTCTCCACTGATCACGTGGAGGGGGGCGAGAGAGGCATGAAAAGAGAGGAAAGGCCTTTCCTCCCCCTTGATGTATATCTCAGCATTTCTGCTGCCCGATTGCGATGCGATCGGGCAGCAGAAATGCCACTAGACAACATGGAAATTGTTTTACTTTATGCATAAGGGGAGCAGCCCCTTGGTCAAGGGCTGATCCCCAGGGGAGCAAATTATTTTACGCCCGTTTATTCTATAATTAATTTATAATTAGGCCAATCTGCCACTAAGGGGGGCAGAAACCCCTAGACACCAGGGATCTTTTTTTTTGTGTGTGTTTTTTTTTTATATGTGGGGAGCGAGCCCTTAGGCAAGAGAAGCTCCCCTTGGGGAAAAATTAACTCTAGGCCATTCTTGTCCCCCCCCCTCTTGGGGGAAGACCGGCTTATTTTTTTTAGGCCAAACTGCCTCCAAGAGGGGCAGAAACCACCAGACACCAAGGATTTTATTTTTTGTCAGTTTCATGCAAGGGGAGCGACCCCTTAGGCAAGGGTCGTTCCCCTGGGGGACAAATTTATTTTAGGCCATTTTTGCCCCCCTTAAGGGTAGATCGGCCTATTTTTATTAGGCCGATCTGCCCCCAAGTGAGGCAGAAACCACTAGGCACCAGGGATTTGTTTTTTTGCACCAATTTCACACAAGGGGAGCAACCCCTTTGGCAATGGTTGTTCCCCTGGGGGCAAATTTATTTTAGGCCATTTCTGCTCCCCTTGGGGGCAGATCGGCCTATTTTTATTAGGCCGATCTGCTCCCAAGTGGGGCAGAAACCCCTAGGCAGCAGGGGTTTTGTTTTTTGCGCCAATTTCACAAGGGGAGCAACCCCTTAGGCAATGGTCGTTCCCCCGGGGGGCAAATTTATTTTAGGCCATTTCTGCTTTTTTTGCAGAGGATGGGCTGGCTGTCTCTTTACTCCTAGGCGAAGTAGCTGGGCTTGAAGGTGGTGGACTCCAAAATCCTTGGACTACTGTTTTTGTAGGTCCAGGTTTTGTGGTGGCTGAGGTGCTGATTGGAGCCTTATGAGATGGAGGGGGTGGGTCAGTTGATGGAAAGAGGTCAAGGTTGGAAAGGAAAAGCAATTTAGTAAGACAGGGACGGGTAGTTGTAGTGGGTATGGGAGTGGAGGAAGAGGAGGTGGTTGTAGGAGGTGTCACTTTAGGTGTTTTGGGTGCAGGTACTGGAGGCTGTCGTGAGGTGGATGGCTGTTGGGTGGGTGGCTGCCTGCGTTTGTGTGGTTTGGAAGAGGGGTTGACAGACACACTGGGAGAGGACACAGGGGACGTGTAAATGGTAGTGGGGGTGGTGACTGCACGTGTGCGGAGTGTTCTGGTGGGTGTGCTCGTGATGGACGTAGTGGCTGAAGATGTTGTGCATGCAAGTGTGAGTGGAGACGTCACAGGGAGGGAGGAGGAAGACGAGGAGGAGGGGGACACAGAGGAGGCAGTGGCTGTTGGCATGCCTGCATGTGGATGTTGCTTGTGTGAACGCTTGTGTGATGTGTGGTGCTTATGTCTGGATGAGCTTCCCTTGGGTGTTGAGGTGTGTGCATGCTGGTCTGTAGGTGTGTCTGGGATAGGCAGAGGTACAGGGGAGTGGGACTGGGTTGAGGAAGTTGGAGGAGGGAGGCAGGAGACATGGACAATGGCTGCCGTCAGTGCTGAGGCCAGAGCGTTGAACGATCGCTGATGGGCAGCCTGACCCGAATGAATGCCCTCCAGGTATGCATTACTCCGGTGCACCTCCCTTTCTACACCCTGGATGGCATTCAAAAGGGTAGACTGCCCAACAATGAGCGTCCTCAGGAGGTCAATGACATCCTCACTGAGGGCAGCAGGGGTAACTGGGGCTGGGCCTGAGGTGCCTGGGGCGAAGGAGATGCCCACCTTCCTGGGTGAGCGGGCACATGGCGAAGGCTGAGGGGCTGCTGGGAGGGCGGAGCTGGTGCGCTGGGTGGCGGCTGTACCTGTTGTTGTGGGGTGCACGGATGTTGCCGCCACCACAAGGGAGCTCCCTTCCGAGGACGTGTCTGTGTCGCTGGTGTCACCACGTGTCCCCGCTGTGGAGCTCCCCTCGCCCTCCGTCTCACTGGTGAAATCAGGGTCAGTTGCATGGCCCTCCTTGGCCATGTGAGATGCAGCTCCCTCGTGCTCAGATGCCACTTCTCCTCCGCCTGATGATGCTAATGTACACATGAACAGGAAGACCACAAAAAAAGGGGGGGGTGGAGAAACAAAGACATGTTGAGTGCATGCATTGGTGACACCGTTGGCGGAGAGGACAGACACAGAAGCCCCCTGCACTACGCCGCACACTTGGGGTACACTACTCAATCCGTGGGACATGGCCTACAAGCCTATGGACGACAACTCCACACATAGGTGACACAGGGCCATGAATAGCTGTATTAGGCAACCTACAGAGGTTGGGGGCGGGGGTACAGGGCCATGCCTAACGGAGGGGCCTAGCCTACAGAAATCGCCCTGGCCTAGGGATGTCCACAGCCCTCCTCCCCCACCCAGACACCTCCAATGTGCGCAAAATCAGCAGAATGTGCTTGTACTCACCCCCTTGTGTCTGCTGTGATGTCCTCACGTGCCCATCCAAATCGGGGTAGGCCACCGCCAGGATCCAGGACATCAGGGGGGTCAAAGTACGACTGGCACCCCTCCTACGTTGGGAGGCCATCCCCAGCAGAGCCTCCGCGGTCTTCCTGCTCCCGCGGCGGATGTCCTCCCACCTCTTCCGGCAGTGGGTGCCCTGTCTGTTGTGGACCCCCAGGGTCCAGACGTCCTTGGCGATGGCACGCTAAATGTCGATTTTCTGATGGGCGCTTACCTATGTGACATGTGCAGAAAAAAAAAAAACATCACCTTCTGCATGCTCGATGAGAGTGGCCCCCCATCCCCACCCTTGCCATGTGGCACATGCTCTCATCTGTAGTTTGATGCATGCCTCATTCGCTCCCCTCCCCACCATCTTTCATTCACCCCACTCAACCCAGGCATTGGCCACAAAGCATTGTCCCAGTGTACTTACCTGTTGGTCTGGAGGGCCGTAGAGTAGCGCATACTGGGGGAGGACCCCATCCACGAGTTTCTCCAATTCTTCAGAAGTGAAGGCAGGGGCCCTTTCCCCAGTCGCAGCAGCCATTGTCTCTTCCAGACCGAGGTCACAGCAGCACTTGCAGTATAGGTCCTCTCCTGTGGATGATCAGGTATCGAGTGAATAAGCAGATAGAAAATGGCAGTGACGCCCGTGGCAGTGCATACCGCAGCGATGCGTACCGCGACCGCCGGCGCACATCGTCATTGGCTCCTGAAACCCATAGGGTTCAATGTTAACCAATGCGGCTTTGCGCCGCGGTCTTCGACCGCCTACTGCCACGGTGTGCCACGCCAGCGCATTGACCTCACATCCCACTGTCGCACTTCACAGGTCAGGCAGCCGCCATTTCAAGGGCCCCCATATCTTAATTTCTGCTGCGTCACACATACCTAGGCCTTGCATCAACACTCATACAAGCCATTCAATGCATTGAGAATCGTGTACTGTGAAGCTGTGGGAACGTACCTGTGGGTTGATTGACTCTGTGCTCCATGTTGTCCTTCCTAGGCACCGTCCGCTGGGACTTGCGAGGAGATGGAGGAATCTTCCTGTGTACAGACCGCTGGTGGACCTGTCGACAATGGAAGAAAGACATGTCATACTGACATACAGGCTTGACCGAGCCACTATACGGGAACTGTGTGCCCAGCTGGAGCCAGACCTGATGTCACCCATCCGCCAACCCACAGGGATCCCCCCTCTAGTGCAGGTTCTGTCAGTACTCCATTTTTTGGCAAGTGGGTCATTTCAAACAACAGTGGCCATTTCATCTGGGATGTCTCAGCCTATGTTTCCCAAGGTGTTGTCCAGAGTGTTGTCTGCCCTGATGAAATACATGCGGAGATACATCGTTTTCCCTGAGGTGGTGGATTTGCCTACAGTGAAGGGTGATTTCTATGCCCTTGGACATATCCCCAACGTCATAGATGCCATTGATGGGACACATGTGGCTTTGGTCCCCCCCAGCACGAGTGAACAGGTGAACATCATGCGAAAAAGCAGCATCCCTTACGTGATGGAACAACTTCAGAGACACCGTGTGTGGCTAATTGGTGACTCTGGTTACCCCAACCTGTCGTGGCTACTAAGGAATCCCAGGACAAGGGCAGAGGAACGGTACAATGAGGCCCATGGGCGTACTAAGAGGGTGATCGAGCGGACCTTCGGCCTCCTGAAGGCCAGGTTTAGGTGCCTCCATATGACAGGTGGATCCCTAATGTACTCACCAAAGAAGGTGTGTCATATCATCGTGGCCTGTTGTATGCTTCACAACCTGGCTTTGCAACGCCAGGTGCCTTTCATGCAGGAGGATGGTCCAGATGGTGGTGTTGTGGCAGCTGTGGAGCCTGCGGAGAGTGAAGAGGAGGAAGACGAAGAGGACGACACAGACAACAGGGACACAGTAATACAGCAGTATTTTCAATGACACACAGGTAAGAATCAACACCGGCATTTTACATTTACTTACAGTCTCCTGCCTCTCTACTGGCTGAGATTCCCCCCAGTGTATGTTGACTGAGTTGTGACTTTCCCTTCCAATTTCAGAGATGTGGGCCCCTGTTTCCCTGGACCTCTGTCCCCTGGACCGTGTGCCCACTACCACTGCCCCCAGGTCCCTGTTGTTGTTGGGGTGGTGGGTTAACCTGGGTGCCCTGTAGTGGTGGACACACCGCTGATTGACGTGTCCTGGAGACAGAGGCATGGGCCCGCTGGGTGGGTGCTGTGCTGGTGTTCCCAGAGGGGGGTTGGTCTGCTGTGGCCTGTGACTGTGTGAGGGGAACCGACTGTCCCGAGGTCCCCGATGGGCCGGGCTGGTCATCTGGGTTCAGGGAGACAGAGCTGCTGTCATCACTGGGGGCCTCTTCTGGGGGTGGGATGGACATTTCTGGACCCTCCTGGGCGGTTTCGTGGAGTTCGGGTCCTGCATGGGTATAAGGGTATGGTTATTGCTTCTGTGTGTGCCATTGCGTGCAATGGGTGGGTGCCCGTGTACCCCAGTGCTGGCATTCCCTTGTGGGGGCTGTTGTGAAGGTGGTTTGTGGGGGGAATGGGTATGTGCAGTGGGCATGCTTAGGTGATGGGTGTCCATACTTTGTGGTGGCATGCAGGTTGGGATGGGTGGGTTGTGATGGTGAGACATTAGCAAGGAGGATGTGTGATGGGGGTGGGGGGAGGGCGGGGGTATGAGTTGGCATGCTGGTGGGTGGGGGGGATGAAGTAGTTGAGATTAGACTTACCAGAGTCCATTCCTCCGCCTACTCCTGCGAGGCCCTCAGGATGCAGGATCGGCAAGACCTGTTCCTCCCATGTTGTAAATTCTGGGGGTTGAGGTGGGGGTCCGCCGCCAGTCTTCTGCACTGCGATGTTGTGCCTCAATACCATGGAACGCACCTTCCCCCGTAGGTCGTTCTACGCTTGCTGATGTCGTCCCGATTTCGTGGATGCTGTCCCACAGCGTTGACCCTGTCCACTATTCTTTGCCATAGCTCCATCTTCCTGGCAATGGAGGTGTGCTGCACCTGTGTCCCGAAGAGCTGGGGCTCTACCCTAACTATTTCCTCCGACCATGACCCTGAGTTCAGCGTCTGAAAACCTGGGGTGTCTTTGGGGTGCCATGGTGTGGTGTGGATGAGTTGTGGGGTGGTGTTTGCGGTGATGAGTGTGGTGAGTGTGGTGGTGTGTGGTGTTTTGTGCCTGGATGTTGTGTGGGTGATGGTGTAGTGTGCCTCTGTGTGATGGTGTTCTCTATTCTGTGCTGTCTCTCTCTGGCCTTCGTCTCTGATTTTTGGTTGTAGGGGTTTGTGGGTGATGTGGGTGTGTGTTTTATATTGTATTGGGTGTGTGGGAGTGTTGTTTGTATGTGTCTCAGGTGTGTGTATTTCAAATTGTCCAATGTGGCTGTGTTTTGTAAGAGTGTGTGTATTTTGACCGCGGCGGTGTGTACCGCCAATGGAATACCGCGGTTGAAAGACCGCCGCGTGGATTCGTGGGTCGGAATGGCATGGGCGTATTTCTGTTGGCGTGACGGTGGAGGTTTGGTCATCGCCAGTTTTTCGCTGGCCGTTGGTGTAGCGGACTTTTGTGTATGTCGGGTTTTTGGCGGTTTTCCTATTGCAGGTCAGAATGACCGTGTCGGTTTACCGCAACGGTGTTATGGCGGTCTTCTGACCGGCGGTAAGCGCCTTTTACCACCAAGGTTGGAATGACCCCCCTTGTCCCACGGCAAGCAAGAGGACATTTGATTATTTTGGATTTTGGTTTTACATTTGGGCCATGAGAGCTTGTCTAACTCTCAAAATCGTCCCACTTAGAATGGTGAGGGCTGCACTTTTTGGACGCTGCCATGTAGAAAAATCCACAAGACCTAGACACATCTGAAAACTAAACATCTGTGTGACTCCAGGGTGGTGTGCTTCACATGCACCATGTACCATTTTCTTACCGACAATGCCCTGCAAACCTCCAACTTTGCTGGAAATCACACATTTTTCCCACATTTTTGTGGTGGAACCTTCCAGAATATGCAGGAATCATCATAACTCCTACCACCCAGCATTGTCGCATCTATACCAATAAAAATTCTGCCCCACTTGTCAGCCTAAAAATTTTTTTTTTTCAAACTGCCCTTTTGGACTCACTTTGGTTCCCCTTCACTTTTGATATGTTTTTGGCTCTTCCCTGTCAAATGCACTTAGCCCACCTACACAAATGAGGTATCATTTTTACCGGGAGACTGAGGAAAACGTTGGGTGGTGAGAAATTTGTCCCGGTGCGGTGATCTCACTCAGAAATGTGGGAAAAAGCTAGGTTTGAGGTTTGCTGAGGATTCTGGGTAAGAAAACACTGGGGGATCCACGCAAGTCACACCTCCTTGGATCCCCTCGGGTGTCTTGTTTTCAGAAATGTATGGGTTTGGTAGGTTTCCCTATATTGCTGCTGAGCCCAGGACCAAACACGCAGGTGCCCCCCTGCAAAAACAGGTAGTTTTGTATTTGATAATTTTGATGTGTCCACATAGTGTTTTGGGACATTTCCTGTCGCTGGCACTAGGTCTACCCACACAAGTGAGGTACCATTTTTATCAGGAGACTTGGGGGAATGCTGGATTGAAGAAAATGTGTGGCTCCTCTCTGATTCCAGAACTTTCTGTCACCGAAATGTGAGAAAAAAGTGTTTTTTAGGCCACATTTTGAGGTTTGCAAAGGATTCTGGGTAACAGAACCTGGTGAGAGCCCCACAAGTCACCCCATCCTGGATTCCCCTAGGTGTCCAGTTTTAATAAAGGCACAGGTTCAGTAGGTTTCCATAGGTGTCGGCTGAGCTAGATGCCAAAATCCACACTAAGCACTTTGCAAAATACAGCTGTTTTCTTCGGGAAAATGTGATGTGTCCATGTTGTGTTTTGGGGCATTTCCTGTTGCGGGCACTAGGTCTACCCACACAAGTGAGGTACCATTTTTATCGGGAGATGTGGGTGAACACTGAGTAGAAGGAAATTTGTGGCTCCTCTCCGATACCAGAACTTTCTGTCACCGAAATGTGAGTAAAAAGTTTTTTTTTGGCCAAATTTTGAGGATTGCAAAGGATTGTGGGTAACAGAACCTGGGGAGAGCCCAACAAGTCACCCCATCCTGAATTCCCCTAGGTGTCCAGTTTTAAAAAATGCACAGGTTTGGTTGGTTTCCCTAGGTGCCGGCTGAGCTAGAGGCCAAAATTCACAGCTAAGCACTTTGCAAAAACCAGCCCTGTTTCCTTTGGGAAAATGTGATGTGTCCATGTTATGTTTTGGGGCATTTCGTTTCGCGGGCACTAGGTCTACCCCCACAAGTGAGGTACAATTTTTATCAGGAGACTTGGTGGAACGCTGGGTGGAAGACAATTTGTGGCTCCTCTCAGATTCCAGAACTTTCTGTCACCAAAATGTGAGGAAAAAGTGTTTTTTGGCCAGGTTTTGAGGTTTTCAACAGAGTCTGGGTAACAGAACCTAGTGAGAGCCCCACAAGTCACCCCATCTTGGATTTCCCTAGGTGTTTAGTTTTAAAAAATGCACAGGTTTGGTAGGTATTCCTAGGTGCCGGCTGAGCTGGAGATCAAAATCCACAGCTAGGCACTTTCCAAAAAACACATCAGTTTTCAATGTAAAAATGTGATGTGTCCATGTTGCATTTTTTGTTGCAGGCATTAGGCCTACCCACGCAAGTGAGGTACCATTTTTATCGGGAGACTTGGGGGAACACAGAATAGCAGAACAAGTGTTACTGCCTCTTATCTTTCTCTACATGTTTTCCTTCCAAATGTAAGACAGTGTTGAATAAGACGACTATTTGAGAAATGCCCTGTAATTCACATGCTAGTATGGGTACCCGGGCATACAGAGGTGTGCAAATAACCACTGCTTTTCAACACCTTATCTTGTGCCCATTTTGGAGAGACAAAGGTTTTCTTGATTTTTCACTTTTTATATTTCAGCAAATGAATTGCTGTATACCCAGTATAGAACGAAAACCCATTGCAAGGTGCAGCTCCTTTATTGGCTCTGCGTACCTAGGGTTCTTGATGAACCTACAAGCCCTATATATACCCGCAACCAGAAGAGTTCAGCAGACTTAACAGTATATTGCTTTAAAAAAATCTGACATCTCAGGAAAAAGTTACAGAGTAAAACTTGGAGAAAAATGGCTGTTGTTTTCACCTCAATTTCAATATTTTTTTATTTCAGCTGTTATTTTCTGTAGGAAAACCTTGTAAGATCTACACCCCTTGATGAATTCATAATTGTGTCTTATTTTTCATAAATGTTTAGCTTTCCGGGATCCAGCATTGGTTTCACACCCATTTCTTTCACTTACTGGAAGAAGGCACAAAAAATAGTAAAAATTGGGTGTGTCCCAGTAAAATGCCAAAATTGTGTCGAAAAATGTGGTTTTCTGATTCAAGTCTGCCTGTTCCTGAAAGCTGGAAATATGGTGATTTTCAAACCTTTTGTTGATGCCATTTTCAGGGAAAAAACCACAAGACTTCTTCTGCAGCCCTTTTTCCCATTTTATTTTTGTAAACAAATTTTTTGCAGTATTTCAGCTAATGTCTTAGTCTCCTTCAGGAGAACCCACAAAGTCTGGGTTCCTCTAGAATTCCTAGGATTTTGGGAAAAGTGGCGCTAATTTAGCATGGGTAGCTTATGTGGACAAAAAATTATGAGGGCCTAAGCACGAACTGCCCCAAATAGCCAAAAAAAGGCCTGGCACCTGAGGGGGAAAAGGCCTGGCAGCGAAGGGGTTAAAATGACACTAAAACAACAAAAATCCAATAAAGGGAACCAGAGATATGAATTTGTAAAGATTAAAAGTTTCTTAGTGCATAGAAACTAAATGCACCAATCTGGTCATGTTGGCACACTCGACCGGGGCAAAGTCAAAATTTGAGGCCGACTGTGATGGAGCCCTGCTCGGCTACAGAGAGGTGGAGGTCTTGGTCAAAGTTTTACCTTTGGACATAGTCTTTTCTTGAAGATTTTCTTCACCAGGACAAAGTCACAAGTTGCATCTGACCTTACTGGATCCCTCTTCGGATCTGCATCGCAGGAGACCGCAGTGAAAAATTCTAAGTTCGGACTTAGAGGATTTTCCCTCATGGAAATCTTTGTCCAGGACGAACTTGAAATTGAAGCCGACCTCTCTGGAGCCCTCTTCGGATACACTGCACAGAAAGCCTCGGCCAACTTTCTAATTTGGACTTTAAAACTTTTTTTGAGCTTTTTCTCTCCAACGTTGGCCGAACCTCCACAGCAAGTCGATTTTGAGTCAAAGCTCTCAGATTGTCTTTCCACAAGCTCCCGGTGGATTCCTGGAAGTTCAGGGCTCTGGAGCTTTTCAGCGGGACAAACTTGCAAGTCAGGCTGGGTGGTGGTTGACTTAAGCCGGCTTGACTCACAATGTCAGGTTGGTCCATTCAAGGAGCTTTTTTCCAAAAGTGCTCCAATCCTCTCCAAACTTCTAGAAGGTGTTTAAGGGTACTTTCAGAGTCCACAACACACCTCAAGGTTCCAGGAGCCATGATTTGCTCTATGAGGGTTAGGACTCTTACTCCCAGAATGCACCTGTCTCAAATCCGAAAAATGACCACTGGTCAGTTTCTTCAGGGCTTGATGCAGGAGTCTCTGGTCAGCTATTTTCTACATGTAGCAAATGGGGAGTCCCTTCTTGAAGCAGTAGAAGACAGGCAAAGTCCTTTTAGTGGCGAAGCCCAAGTTTTCAGCTGGTGCAGTCTTTCAGACTGCAGTGTCCAGGTGTAGGTCAGGGGTCCAGCAGGGCAGTCCTTCTTCTTTGTCTTGTTCCGTGTAGGGATCTGAGGTGGGGGTACAGCTCCGCTAATTTTATCCTTGCTCCTGAGGTGGAAAGCACGGGGGCCTCTTGACCAATCAGGTGCAGGCCACTACCCTCTTGAGAGACCACTTTCTGAGAACTGTGACAAAAATCAATCAAAGGGAGCAACATTCCCCAAAATCCAAGATGGCAAAAAGTCTGTCTCAGAGGTTAGGTCAGGCTGAGCCCTTCCACTGGTGCGTCTAAGTTTCTCTTAACACACTTCTTTCCAGCCCTCACTTAATCTAATCAGGGTCACCTGGCTGTCTGGTTTCGCAGTAAATGGGGGAGTTCCACTTGCTGGCCCAAATGTCCTTCCCCCCTTTGAAGTACAGTTTAGATGCTCTACTCCATCCTGTTTCACCATCTGCTGAGGCAGGTCCCCACCCCCAGGCACTTCCTTTGTGTTCAACCCAGGTCACTTCGCATCTCATTGAAGCAGCCTAGCCAGGCTTCCAGAGGCTGGCCAATCAGAGAAGGGCACTACAGAGCTGAAACTGGTAACTTTTTAGAAAGAGTTCTTAAACGCTTTCTAGGTGCAAGTTATATTAAATTCAACAATGGCAAGTTGTTGGGTTTATTATAACTTTTAATTTGACACTAAATATTTTGCTCCTTTCTAGGGAAAATAAGACTTTATTATTTTAAAATTTAGTTCCCCCATGTTAGCCTATGAAGCCCATTCACTACAATGGGAGGAAACAAATGTAGCTCTTTTTCCCTCCCCAGACCTTATAAAAAATCTTTGCTAATAGTTACACTACACCTGACCCTGGGGACACTTAGGGCATACCTTAGGGGTGACTTATATGTAAAAATAAGGTAGCTTAAGACTTTGGAATTACTTTTAATTCCAAAGTTGAATTTGGAGTTAATTTTAACTTAAAGCAGGCAGCAAGGCATGCCTACCTTTCAAATGAAATTGGGACCACAGTTACGGTAGGCACCCTAACTATGATGGGATCCGAAACCTATATACCCTATCATATACTAGGGGCTTATAGGTATGTTGGCCTAAATTCCATATCCATTTTAATCAGAGCACAGGACCTGGGAGTGTTTAGTAGTGCCCAGGGTACCATCAGAGTCAGAAAAACACCGGCATATGTGAAAAATGGAGGCAAAAAGTTAGGGGGCTTCTGAAATCAGCCCAGGTTTCCCACACAGCCTCCCCCCCCCCCAGCCAACACACCTAGGAAACTCAGCCCAACTCTGTAAGAGTCTTCCTGGCTTGTCATATGAGGAAGAAAGTGAGGAAAACTGGCTGTCCTCTTGCAGGGACTACTCTGCCTTATATCCTCTTGTCAGGATCACTCCCTCTGGGTAGTCAACCCATCCCAACGGTAAAGGGACCCATTTTAAACTGAAACTTCCCTCTATGTGGTTCTTCCTCCTCTCTTTCTGTCAACTTGGTAGTGAGGTGCCGACCTCCCCTATCCCTACAGTGCTAGGGCAACACCTAGCTTACCTATTGAGGTTACCCAATACTTGAGCAACCCCACCATGACCAACATGGTCAGGGGGCCTACCTTGCTTTTGGCCCTTGGGTCTGCCTCCCAGGCCAAGTGCAGTGCTGCCATGAAGACTGGCAACCAGCAGAGGCTACTGACAGCCGTCATTATCTAGAACCACACCCTAAGCTCTCCACTGACACGTGGGTGAGCTGCTTAGTGGCAACTGTGGGGTTCTGGCACCTTTCTTACTGTTTAGAGTGAGGGGTTATCACATCCTATGGCAGACACGCTTCTTCCACCACCCCTTTTGTCAATGCAGGGGCAACACCCTGTAGATGGACAGCTGCCTGACTACTCAGGACTTCCTTTGGGGCGGGTGAGGCCTCACTACTGCCAACTTTGGGCTCCTAGGACAGAAGGCCTTTGGCTAACTGGACCTCTCTGAAAGAAGTACCTACCCTACCCTTCCTTTTCCTTTTCCCTTTTCTTGGGGACCCCTGCCTCCTAACTGTAGGGATTAACTCCCCAGTAATTTGGGTTTGGGGGCGCTCTAGGTGACTAAACTCTGGGGGGTCACTGCCCAGGATACAATCTAAGGAGAGGTTAGCACTGACCACCGCCCTATACCAGTCAAGGATACCATCCCTCTCTCAAGGCACTATGGCTACAGGTTTGGTGGTGACCTCACCTGTGGTTACCCTGATTTTCCTTGTTTTCCCTAGGACATACATATCTGGAGACACCAACCGGTCACTCACCGTGGTGTAACTTGCACATTTGTCTCTCAGGCCAGTGGTAGGGGTCCCATTCATCTGAATGGGGTGGAAAGTGATTACTCCTACACTCAGGGATCACCAGATTACCATCTATGCAATGCTATGAGGACCTCATCATCTGAGGAGTACTCCTCAATGGCTACACTGGACAGCCCTGTGCTAACCACCTTCCTGAAAAAGGCTGCATCTTTTCTGAAGTGACCTGTCTGCTGATAGTCAAAGCAGGCCTTTCTGTCCAAGAGCTTCTTTAACCCTGGGTCTCCCTGCCTTTCCTTGTGAGAGTAAGAGTGGGATTTACTCTCCTCCTTCTTAGTGTTCTGGGGTACAGGGTACAGAAGGAGTCTCTGTGGTGAGCTTATCATCTCCCTCTTTAGGCTTTTGGGGACCTGACACCTCCTTCTTGGAGTCTCCCCTCTGGGACCTGACAACCACTCATCAGCTGCCTCCCCAGCTCTCTGGGTTTGTTCAGCTTAGAGTCCACTAGATGCTGGTGTAACCCCTCTGAAATACAATTGGTCAAGATGTGCTCCCTCATGATCAAATTGTATAGCCCCTCATAAGTTCTTTGATACCCTGTATCCAGCCCTCTAGTGCCTTAGCCGAAGAGTTCACAAAGTCAATCCAAGACTGGGTATTGCCCTAATGGGTGTTCCTAAACATCATCCTATACTGCTCTGAGACCAAACTTCTGAATGAGGCACTTCTTCATATTTAGAAATGACTCTGTCTCATCCTTCCCTATGGTCAAGAGCCTATCCCTTCCAGATACTGGGATAAACTCCGATAGGAGTAAACCCCAATACTGAGGCTTAACCCTCCACATCCTGACAGCCCTATCAAAGGCTGTCAGCCACTTGTCTATGTCATCCCCCTCTTGATAAATAGGAATAACCCCCTTGGGTAGTCTGGGGCAAAACCTACCACCCCTGGATACCTCAACTTCTTCTTCACTGCCACCATATCTTTGTTCATTCCTTGCCCATGTCTTCTTCTCTAGGGCCAACTTCTCTGCCTCCAAAGCTATGAGGGTTACCTGGGCCTCAAGTTCCCTCTCCCTAAGGACCAGTTCTGCTTCTTCTTGGGTTGATACCACAGACCCCCCCTTCCCACTGAAGTAATGGATAAGCGATAGTCCTCCTCCTCCTCTTTCCCCTCCCTTCCTATCTCTGAAGCTTTCTCTGACTCCACCTGTACTGCATAGGCTTAAAGGGACTGAATCATCATAGTCTTCCTAAGATTGTTAGCAGCAAGTAATCCCCTCCTTCTACACAACACCCTAAGCTCAGCTGCAGTGAATGTGGATAGGATAGTCAGCTCAAGCTCCAATGAATCCCTAAGTGTTTGTGTCACTTAAAAACAAAACAAAATGACACCAATTGATCAGAACAATTTAAAAAATCAAAAATGAAGTAATTTTAAAAAATGGTCCAAATTTGAAAAATCAAAACTACTTTTGCTCTAGGTCAATTTAGAGGATTTTTAACTTGGGTGTATTAACTATGCGGGGGTCCCTAAATCTACATGCCCTCCCATATACTAGGGACTTATAGGTAGGCTGGTACAGCAATTATCATTAGCCTAGTTTGTATATCAATTTTAATTCGGGCACAGGCCCTGGGACTGTTAAGCAGTGACCAGAGTCAGACAAACACCAGCATAAATGAAAAATGAGGGCAAAGAGCTAGGGGGCTTCTGCAATCTGCCACTTTTTCCATACCAGGAACTTAATTATCTTAAAAGAAGCCTACTCTGTCATAGGCAAGTGTAGCAAAAACCTGAGACTACCCCCTATCTTGCCTCACTAGCCAGCCAGGCACCATTCCCAGAGGGAGAGGAATAGGTTTTGAGAGACCACCAAGAGGTGGTTGCTCATTTTTCAGACACCTGTAGGGTGGGCACAGGGTTTTGCACAGGAGAATGAAAGTTCTGCCATCTTGGGTTTAGGTAGGGAGAGTATGATTATTTAGAGTAGAACAAAAAGGAACTGCTGCAAAAGTAGATACAGTTATTCCTGGAAACTGTTCTCCTATTGGTCAAGATTCACCCCCGCCCACGGGCTAGTAACAGACATAAATGTGGAATCCCTGGGTACCCTTTTCGGATCACTACTGGACCTATGGAAGAAAGAATAAGGGCTGCTCTTGCTGTTTAGGCCTATGATGAGAAAGCCTAAGGCCTGGACATGCTCTCACTTGTACCTAAGACAAAGATGTGTATTCTAATGGTCAAATGGATGAACCCTTGTTAAGCTTGAGGAATAAAACAACTGCAAGAAGCACACTTTCATGAAGGAGCCCTGCTGGCCAGATACATTTGGACCTTCCCTGACCCTGAAATTGGCTTTTGTGATGTGAGTCCCAGCACTGAGTCCTGTTCCTGAGGTCCTAGAACCATTAGCTGGGGGTCAAAGTATACTCCTCCTGGCCAAACTTCAAGCTTGGGACTTAGAACATTCTTAAAGACTCTTTGGCCAGTAGAACTGACAGAAGACCACAACCATTCAGCCAAGCTGATCCACCAAGGATGCATTGCTGGCAGACCTGGCTTCACCAACACCAAGCTACATTTTTCTCATCAGCAGAAAATCCAGTTCTGCTGGTCCAATGCTGAAGAGTATCCAAAGACATCATACTTTCATTGGCTGCATCCTGTAGCCTCGAACTGCTGAGGAAATCTGCTTTCCAGAACAGATTTTAAGGGCCTGATTTAGAGTTTGATAGAGGGGTTATCTCTGTTACAAACATGATGATAATCCTGTCCACTTCATTATAATCCCATAATAGCCTATAGAAGTCGTAATATGGCAGGCGGGATATCCATCACATTTGTGATGGAGTAATCCATGCGCTAAACTCTAAATCAGGCCCTATGTCCGAAAGAAGAAATCTTCATCCTGTTGACAATGATGGCTACTTGGGTGTTAAAGACATACTTTTCACACCCATAGTCTTTCCCACCCACGTCATTGGCTTCACCAAGACCTCTTCCCTAGACCCAGCAATAGAACTTTGCTCCGCTGGCAGAGTTTGCAGAATTTGGGCACTTCTCGCTATGCAGACTAGCGTGGAGTTCCCAAATTCTGCCATAGAGTGTGGGGTGGAGTTAGCTCACATGCATGAGATTTGGTTTTGGCGCTTACTCGCTCATGCCAGAAAACTCTTGGGCCACTAGTGAGCATGTGCAAATGCATCTCAAGTAGATTTTCTACTCATGGTGTATCTAAATCTAGTCAAAAAGAGGTTTTTGAGCAGATTTTATTCTCCAATGGACCCTTCACATTGCCCTTTAGTGAGAGAAGGGCTTCCTTTTATACAAGAAGAAAGTGTCCGAGAGACTCCAACTTTCGGTTCAGCAGGCTCCTCTCAGTGCTTTGTCCAGGTTCTGGTCACTTTTCACTTGGATTTCGGGGTGAAAGGAAAACTCTTTGTTTACTGGATATACCTTTGGATTGACATCACATAAATATGTTGAAAATATTGTATAAGGGTGTTGTTTGTTTGTTTGAGAATGCATCAGTATTTCATTTTACTTTCATTTGATTTTTAAATTTTAGAATGGTGGGTGGCCGGGAGAGTAGGTATGGGCCTAGTTATTATTTACTTTGCATTTCAATTATTTTTTAACTTTTCTAAAGGAAATCCGTTGCACAGCTTAGTACCTTTTCTACATGGTTGTAACATTTGTAATATTATTTTACTATGTGGCCTAGACTTCCAAAGGGCCATCTAGCCAGTGGGCCCAGTACTAGCAGTCATCAGTGTGTGAGATAAATGTTTCAGTGGCATATGTTTTTAGTACTACATTTAGGGCAGGGATGCCATTGGAATAAATAAAAAAGCTAGCTACTGTTTGCATTTCATTTTGTTTGCAAAATGTGTATATGTTGTGGGGTTTGACGGCATAGTAGGATGTGTCATGAAATTTGTATAGCTCAGTTAATTTTCGTTTTTGCACTGCTGAATTAATGTTAGTGTTTTCTTCTGTGTTACCACTACACCCCTTAAGGCCAGTGTGTGGCTGTGTGTGTGTGTGTGTTTGTCATCGTCCATAACTTGTCTTTGTTCTCCATGCCATGTGGCCAGGTGTCATTTTGTGCAGTCTATGTCTATAGGCATGCATGTGTTCTTTATTCTCCATGCCTCTTGTTCGGAGTTGTTGTTTGGCCATGTGGCTGGCATCCATTTTGTGCATTCAGTGTCCCTTTGCCATAGGAATGCATGTGTTCTTTGTTTGCCATGCCTCTCTGCTGCTTGTTGTTTGGCCATGTGGTTGGCGGCCATTTTGTGCATCTAGCCAATGTCTCTTTGCCATAAAATTGCATGTGGTCTTTGTTTTCTAGGCCTCCTTGCTCCTTGTTGTTTAGCCAAGTCACTGGCAAATATTTTGTGCATCCAGCCAGTGTCCCTTTGTCATGGGCTTGCATGAGTTCTTTGTTTGCCCTGCCTCCCTGCTTCTCTTTGTTGTTTGGCATGTGGCTGGTGGACATTTTGTGCATCCAGCCAGTGTTCCTTTCTCATAGGCTTGCATGTGTTCTTTGTTTGCCATGTCTCCCTGCTTCTATCTAGTGTTTAGCCATTTGGTTGGTGGCCATTTTGTGCATCTAGCCAGTGTTCCTTTGTCATAGGCTTGCACGTGTTCTTTGGTTGCCATGCCTCCCTGCTCCTTGTTGTTGTTTGGTCATGAGGCTGGCGACCATTTTGTGCATTCGGCCAGTAGCTTTTTCCATAAGCTTGCATATGAACATCAGCAATTATTGATCATTTGTTTAATTTAAGTTTACATTTTTATTTTGTATTTTAATTTTATATTTTAAATTTTTAGATTATTTTATTATTTATTCAAATGTTTAATTTTATTTGTTTTACTGTTTGTCTATTTTTTTATATTTTATTTTAATTGTAATATTTTATTTCCATTTTTATTTTAATGTTTTTATTTATTGTTTTTCATTTACATTTTTATTTTAGTTTTCTTTATTTCGATTTTTTTATTGTTTTACATTTTTTATTTCATTTAATTTAATGTAGCATTTTGCCCTTATCCATCCATCCATCCATCCATTCCTCCATCCATCCATCCATCCAAAAAAATGGACACAGCCACACTACAGCATTTGGTTTCTTTAGGTGTGAAATAATTCCATTACCCCTGGACCATCTTGCTGCCGTAGGTTTTTTAAGGATTATTCCATTTAACCATGCACCTTTATCTGACTACAAAAGGTGTCTCCCTTAAAACAGATAAAGATAAAGATAAAGCAAAGGGCTATACCTGCATGTTGTGCTGCCTGATTTCAAATAAAAGTTCAGGGTGTGGTAGTGTGGTTTGACATTACAATGTTTGATTAAATTAGTATTTATTACATAAGTAACCCACTGCACTAATATTGCTTTTGTCTGTACTATGTTAACCCACATTGAGGTATGTTTTACTAACTACGTGTTTTTCTTACTTGGTTGCTTTTAGGTGCACAAGGTAAGAGACATCACCTGCAATACTTCCAATGAGAAGGCCTGTACAATTAAGACACCCAATCTCTTCCGCTTACTCAGCTTAGTGCCTCTGCCAAGTGAGAGCTTTAGGATTGTCCAAAGGAAAATTGCTCCCAAGAAATTGGTCACAGAGAAGAAGCAGCTGTCCACCAGTGGTGTACCCACTGCAACCTTTTCCAGAGACGTGTGTCTGCTACACCAGCCTACGGGGAGGAACCTGGGAGCAGCAGTCCCGCATCAACAGCAGCATCATCCCAACATAAGCCCAAGACCATATCTGTCAGTGAGGCAGCCACTGCAATCATGGCAAAGCCGACCAGCAGTGATGTTGAATTTGATTAGTCCCTTTTGAAAAGTAGTACCCAATTGTTTCCGGAAACAGAGCAAAATGAACAGCCTCTGCAGCCAGCAATAGTTGATCTTTCCAAGTTGGAGCAGAACAGGAAGTCAAACTTCCTGCTGAGCAAGATCCTCTACTTCTAAAATCAATGGCTCCCAGATCTCTTGCAAGAAAAAGGAAGGGTGCTACACCACCATCTTTACCAAGCACCACTTCTGATGACAATGATAGGGACATGGAGTGAACCACGGCAGACTCTGGGAGATGCCAGGAGAGGCAAGGGAAAATTAAAATTCTAGAAAGCCTTAGAAATAGGGAAGGGGATGAAGATGAGGAGGATGATGATAACGGGCCAGTCATTGTAGACGTTGACAAAGAGGAGTCAGATGTTACTATCCAACCTGCATGAAGGCTATGGCACCGGCAGCACCGACAGATCCCATATTTGTAAGGCCTCAGAGAACCGCTGCACCAACCCCTACCTCAGTAGAAGTATGCACTGCAGGGAGGCAATTAACACACCTACCTATCTCCAGTTCTTCTTCATGCATTGACAGTGCCCCCATTTTAGACAGGACAGCCTTAGGGTGGTGATCCCCCAACTTTTTGCCTGCCTCCTTCCACTTTTCTGACACTGTTTTTGTTGGTTTTAGGACTTTGCCCACTGCTAACCAGTGCTAAAGTGCATATGCTCTCTCCCTTAAACATGGTAACATTAGTTCATACACAATTGGCATTTTTATTTTGCTTATAAGTCCCTAGTAAAGTACACTACATGTGCCCAGGGCCTGTAAATTAAGGCCCGTATTTATACTTCGTTTGCGCCGAATTTGCGTTGTTTTTTTCGACGCAAATTCGGCGCAAAACTAACGCCATATTTATACTTTGGCGTTAGACGCGTCTAGCGCCAAAGTATGGGCAAATAGCGTCATTTTTTTGCGTGAACTCCTTCCTTGCCTTAATGAGATGCAAGGAAGGCGTTCCCGTCTAAAAAAATGACGGCGACGCATAAGCGTCGTATTTATACTCCCGGGCAAAAATCACGCCCGGGAGTGGGCGTGGCAAAAAACCCCGCATTTGCGCCACTTTTTAACGCCTGCTCAGGGCAGGCGTTAAGGGGCCTGTGGGCTCAAAATGAGCCCACAGGTGCCCTCCCATGCCCCCACGGACCCCCCCTGCCACCCTTGCCCACCCCAGGAGGACCCCCAAGGATGGAGGGACCCACCCCAGGGACATTCAGGTAAGTTCAGGTAAGTATAATTTTTTATTTTTTATAAAAAAATTTGGTGGCATAGGGGGGCCTTATTTGTGCCCCCCTACATGCCACTATGCCCAATGACCATGCCCAGGGGACATAAGTCCCCTGGGCATGGCCATTGGGCAAGGGGGCATGACTCCTGTCTTTACTAAGACAGGAGTCATGTTAATGGTGTCTGGGCGTCGTAAAAAAATGGCGCAAATCGGGTTGAGGCGATTTTTTTGCCTCAACCTGAGTTGCCCCATTTTAAGACGCCCTAACGCCATTTTCCCCCTACGCCGGCGCTGCCTGGTTTATGTGGTTTTTTTCCACGCACACCAGGCAGCGCCGGTCTGCTTGCGCCGGCTAACGCCATTCCATAAATACGGCGCCCGCATGGCGCTTCAGAATGGCGTTAGACGGCGCTAAAATTTTTGACGCTAAACTGCGTTAGCGCAGTTTAGCGTCAAAAAGTATAAATATGGGCCTAAGTTCTTCAAGTGAGCCTGCAGCACTAATTGCACCACCCACCTAAGTAGCCCCTGAACCATGTCCCAGGCCTACCATTGCGCGTCCTGTGTGTGCAGTTTCACTGACACTTCGACTTGGCATTTAAAAGTACTTGCCAAGCCTTAAACCTTTTCTACATATAAGTCACCCCTAAGGTAGGCCCTAGGCAACCCATAGGGCAGGGTGCTATGAAGGTAAAAGGCAGGGCATGTACATATGTGTTTTATATGTCCTGGTAGTGAAGAACTCCTAAATTAGTTTTCCACTACTGTGAGGCCTGCTCCTTTCATATACTAGCATTGCGACTGCCCTCATATACTTTTTGAGTAGTAGATTCTGATCTGAAAGGGGTAACCAGGTCATATTTAATATGGCCAGAACGGTAATAGAAAATCCTGCTTATTGGTGAGGTTGGATTTTATATTACTATTTTAGAAATGCATCTTTTAGAAAGTGAGCATTTCTCTGCACCTAAAAACCATCTGTGCCTTACAGCCTGTCTCCAATCAACATCTGGGCTGGGCTGAGTGACAGCTCCCTTGTGCATTACACCCAGAGAAACACAGGACACTCAGTCACACCTACACTCATCTGCATATTGCATGGGTCTTCCTGGCTGGAAGGGTGGCGGACCTGACACTTACTTTTAAAGGCTGGTGCCCTGCCCTTACTCAATGGACTGCCAAACATTCTACTGGGACCCTGGCAGACAGCCTGTACTGAAAGGGGAACTTGTGCACTTCAAAACCACTCTTTGAAGTCTCTACCACTTCAAAGGCATTTTGGGGTATATCAACTGGGTCTCTGACCCCACCAACTCAGACACTTCTGGACCTATACCTGCAACCTGTCAAGAGGAACTGCCTGGCTGCCCAAAGGACTCATCTGGACTGCTTTGCTCAGAAGGACGGCTGTCCTGCTGTTGTCCTGCTGGCCTCTGACTTTACTGAGAAGGACTCTGCCTTCCTAAAAAGTAGTCTCCAAGAACTTGGATTGAGCTTGCCTCCTGTTTTCTGAAGTCTCAGGGCCAAAAAAAGTCATCTTTTCAGGAAACTCCTTGTGCATCGTGATGGAAAATTTGACACATCGCATACCGGATTGACGCAGCACCCATGTCTACTTCCAGTGCGTCAAGGATTTTTCCCCACATCATCCCTGGGCATCAAAATACCCCACATCCCAGTGAGGAACCAAGACTGTGCACCGAAAAATGACACAAACCTATTGCAGCATGGAAAGAAATGACGCATCATCTGTGCTGTGCTGGAAAATCCTATGCACACCTTATTTTTCCACTCATCTTCTCCACTGTGGTCCCTGTGCATCGTTATTTTTATGCAAACCAGGGACTGTGTGTAACAAAGAGACAACTTTTGATTTCTAAGGATTAAGACTCTTTGAAAGCTTGCAAAAGTGATATTTCAACTTGTGCTTCTTGAATCTTAGACGTTTTTACCTTATTTTAATCAGATAAATATTATCTATTTTTCTAAACCTGTGTGGTGTAATTTTGTGGTGTTTGTCACTGTCTTACTTTATGATTTTTACACAAATACTTTACTGTCAGAGTCACCAGATCCTCGGGGTCTGCGCACGTTCCCAACACGTCCACCACTGAACAGCTCCAAGACTCTGATAGATAAATCACAGAGGATAAGAGAGTTCAAGAGGGGAAGAGGGGATTAGGAAGGGAACAGCTGGGAAGGAGACCTGTGGTAAGAAAAAGGTTAGAACACACAATATTAAAATTGTATCTCCTGAAATCAATACTAGACTATGATTCTAAGCCTAGTCACTCTGAAAACATGAACAATCTAAGAATTACGCTTCAAATGATTACGTTTCAAGATGGCCGGATACCTGTAAAGGAATCAAGATGGATTAAATGAAAACTTTCTTATTCAAGTACTTTCCTTTATATGAGAATCAGAAAAACATTCTGACTAAAATTTAAACCAGTCATATAAATCCTTTTTTGGGAATGCATACTACGACCATACAATATTGCATCTAGAAACTCTGGCCTTCTGTGTACTCTTAAAATGTTTCATCACAAATTGCGCTTTTTGCAGATTTATATATATATATATATATATATATATATATATATATATATATAGTAAACACCATAAAAGGATTGTGCACCATGAATAACACAATATAGATTCAGGAAACAAATCACATTACTTATCAACTCGAATATTACATAATAAATATCATAGAATGGTGGCATACAATAAACAACATGAATTAAACTCGAGAAGAGAATCGTGCATCTTGCCGATTTGAGTGTCACCATGTAAAATGCCAAGAAATGGTAGCACGCAATGAATATCAAAGTCAAATCATCATTAAACAAATCGCGCGTCTTGCTGATTCGTAAACCACGATGTAAATGCTAAGAAATAACAGCTCACAATGAATAACAAGATCAAAGTACAATGAAATGAATCGCGCGTTGTTTGCCGATTCTTAAGCCACCATGTAAATGTCAAAAAATGGTAGCGCGCAATGAACAACAAAGTTAAATCCTCATGAAAAGAATCGCGCGTCTTCCCGATTCGTAAGACATCATGTAAATATCAAGAAATAGTAGCGCGCAATGGACAACAATGTTAAAACACCATGAAACAAATTGCGCGTCTTGCCGATTATTAATTCCACCATGCAAATGTTAAGAAATAACAGCGTGCAATGAATAATAAAGTCAAATCATTATGAAACGAATCACGCGTCTTGCCGATTCGTAAGCCACCATACAAATGTCAAGAAATGGTAGCGCGCAAGTAATCTGTTAATCATTAAAGAATGAAACCAAGAATATGAAAATTCGCGATAACGGCGTCAGGACAGTCCAACCACCGTCTTACCGCCTTGAACAATGATCACCACTGAAGGATGAAGGGCAGAAGCCTGGAAGATCCAAATAGGCCGCCGGGACAGGAGCTCAGGAAGAAGCTGCTGCTCTGCACCGGGACCTCTGAATAGTGAGCACTGGGAGTTGGGCTGGCTCTCTTTTATAGAGTCTTGGCCCAGCCCACAACCACGCCCAGGCATGTTGCAGGGAAAGTCTCTGGAAAGCCCTGGAAAGGGGCCACACCCTAACACACTCTGAAAACCTGCAGCAATACGTTGCAAAGGAACAGTATTTGTGAGCATATTAAAAATAAGTTTTCAGGATTGAACTCTGCAATGCAAAAGGTTAAACCACAACATATCAGCATAATGCATAAATTACGTTGTTTTGAGAGTGCTAGGTTTTTGCATTCTAGTCGCCAATAGAGCGCGTACTGATCTGGTGTTGACATTTACACATTGCCTTTTAGGTTGAGCCTGACTGCTTAGTGCCAAGCTGCCAGAGGTTGGACAAAGGATAATTAGGATTGTGTGTAACTTACCCTGACTCGGATTGTGGTCCCTACTTGGACAAAGGTGTGTACCTCTGCCAACTAGAGACCCCATTTCTATCACCCCCTAAGAAAATACTCCTCCCCAGTTTGGGACTTTTTTTAAACTTAGCAAACAGGAGAAGAACATTGCAATATGCTCCCTTTGCCATGTGTGTGTTCTTCGAGGTAAGCCTGGTTCATATTATGGTACTGGAGGCCAGAAGACCCATATGAAAAAACATCACGCGTTCTGGTGGGAAGAGCACCTTTAAAAAATTGCTGAATGTGGTTGTGGTGGTGAAGGTGAGGGGCGCCGGAAAGCATCAGCTACAACTGGTCAAATCACAGTGGAAGGTAAGGAAGAAGAGGGTGACATCCTCATGCAAAGCAGCCCTGTCCACAGCAGCATGCCAGAATCATCCAGCTCAGCAAGCTCACAATGGCACAGGAAGGCTCAAAATCAGAAGGAAACACTATGGCATACAGTGACTCCACCACAACACACATTGAGTCTACCACCACTTACTTCTTGAAAGTCACCTGCATCAGTGGCCCCAGAAAAGAAGTAAACACAGGCTACTATCATGGGAATGTATAGCCAGAAGGGGCCCTGTGACCACAACCACCCAATGGCATGTTTGCACAATAGGAAGTTGGCAAAAATGTTAGTGCTGGACTTCCAACCCTTTTCTTTTGTTGAAAGAGTGGACTTCTTAGAGTTTGAGTTAGCCTTCTGTTTGAAATGGAAGGTTGCCAGAGATGCTGTTCCAGTGCTGCATGACGGTGTGCTGCAATTGGTTGGACAAGCTGTGCAGTAAAGTATTATTCACACTATCTACCTGACGACAGACATGTGGACCAGTTGTCAGGCTACTGATTACAAGTGCATTACTGCACATTGGATCTCTTTTGCCAGGGTAAAGCAAAAGCTTTCTATATGTCTTGGACCTCAGGAAATGTTTAAGAGCGTTCTGCAGCATGCAGCAGTAGCCATGTTCACCATGGAAAAATCACATAAAGCTGCAAACATCTTGGATGAATTTAATAGCAAGGTGTCTGAATCGCTGTGATTCAGAGGTCTCTGAATTAGATTTGTTGCCATGGACAATGGCGTGACATAACCATGTGGCGTAACATAGTCAAGACCATGGTAGACAGTGGCTATTTCAAGGTCTTGTATGTGACGCACTGCATCAACCTGGTTGTACAAGACTTTTTCAAGAAAGAAGACATAGCCACATACTGACCACCTGCATACAAATCCATACTCATTTCAGCCATTGTTTTGAAGCCCAGAAGCAGTTGGGGATTATTCAGCATGGTGACAGAGTACCAGCGATGGCCTTGATACCGGAGGTGCCATCACAATCAAACTCAACCTAATATATGTCGCAATGTCTGTTTGAGCAGTACAGACAGACCAATGACTATGTCATGCAAAGAGGGGATGCAATTGGGAAAGCTATGGCCATGGATGTGGACAAGTGGTGCCTAGTCAAATGTATGACAGAGATGCTGCTCCCTTTTGAGATTTTTACATGGATAGTTAGCATAGAGTACAGTACGATGGGCCAAGCTATCCCGTTGTTGCATCTGGTGCAGAACCAGCTGAAGAACGTGTCTAAAAGGTTCGCGCTCGGTTGTCTGAACGAAAACCCAGAAGCACTTGCCTTGGTTGAGAGCCTAAGCTATTGATTGACTTATAATTGCAAGGCTGCATCATGACATTATCTTATCCAAAAGGTAGATTTGTGCTACACTTTCATTCCTTTTTCTGAAGGGAATGTTTCAGAACATAGGAGGTGGATTGTTGAGCAAGCTGGAGAACTGGAAGAAGAATGGCTGGAACTTAGAGTACCACTCTGAAGTTCTGTAGTGCCGTCTTCAACTTCCAGAGAGGGCAGTAATGTCTCACAGCAGCCAAATCCAACAACAAGAACACAGGCAACAACAGCATCAGAAGAATTGGCCCCAACCACTGCATTTGCTTGGTTTCAACTGGCAGGTCTTAAGTCCAGTGCAGAGGCTAAGACAAAAATATTCAAGCAAGTGGCAGTGCCAGTGATACTTCAGAGGATGTTCCAGGAGTATTTGGATGACCCAAAAGATGTGTATGTGGATCAAAATCTGTTGGTGTATTGGCACAAGAAGATGGGCCAATGGCCAGAGCTCAGTAGGCTGGGAATAAAGTATCTGGCTTGTCCTGTAGCCAGTGTGTCTGCTGAATGTGTGTTCAGTGCAGCTGGTGTAGTTGTAATAGTGAGAAGGACCAGTATCTCACCGCAAATAGTGGAGATATTAACTATGATCACAATGATTCAGCATTTTAAACCACCTTATTAAACCATTCCTGAAACACCAAAGGAGGAGGAAGAGGATGAATCAAGTGTGTTTGCTGACCAACTTCTGGGTGAACCACCTGAGTTTGAGGATGAACTCTACGTCCCAGACAGAGCATGCTAGTGCCAAGAAAGAACTTTTTAAATTATATACTGTTGAACTTCTTTCTTTCTTACTTATTTTGCCAACAAAATGCTAGTGGAACATTATGTTTATGTCGGATTAATGCTGTCCCAATATGTTTATATCGTATTAATGCTGTCCATTCATTTTTTAGTCCATATTATACGGCCTGATTGGAATTTGACCCCTGTGCACAGAAGAAGCCCCCACATTCCGTTCAGGACATTGGAGATGAGAGAGCGTAACTTATATAATCTATATTAACATGAAATGTTTATGAACTAATGTATAGTGCTGCATAGAAACTGTATTAATGTATTTTACTAAAACGTGTGCTTGAAATGTGCCCATGGGGAGTGGCCGCCAGTATATACGGGGACTAATGAAACTGACTAATAATGTTGAAATGATATGGAATGACATGATTTTACACTAATAATAATAGACATATGTAAGAGTTTTTGCTAATAAATCATTAGGCCTTAGCATGAGTTGAGGCCTAGCTGCCTGACTCTCATATTAAATTTATTTTTCCAACGTGCAGTGTGCTGACTTGCTGAAGGACATGAACTCTTGTTTTTCTCCAAACTAGAAGCTGAATGTAACTGTAGTAGATCCGTTCTCTTGAAATTTGACTTGCTTCTGGAAACATTTTAGCTGAATGCAGCACTGTAGACCAGTCGTAGGTACAAGGTCTCCTGAACCGGTACAGACAATGGAGCCACTGACTGAAGATGTGCAAAGGACCACAAGACTATGAAATCATACCGGACATTCCACCCACTAAAGACGTCAATCATAAGGACCAATAAAATACGTGAGAACTGTTATGGGGTGACAAATTCGATGAGCTAATGTGAAGTTAATTGGTTAAAGATAGTGGGCTGCAACCCCTTGTCCAACCAGATTTTAGGGGAATGTACAACGAAAAGTGGATAAAAACCCTTGACACCAGGAAGTAAATTAGACTAGAGAACAGGAGGGATAGGAGAGAGTTAGGTGAGATGCTGATGCGATTTGTTATGATACAGAGACTTTGTCACTTTGTTTAGTGGCTTGCTAATTTTTAGAACCATCCTTGCCCTTCGATTGCCCGTTTACACTTTACCTCATTATGAGGGAAGTGCCCCTTTTACTGGAGCTGAATTCTTGATGGCGAACCAACTGATGTCCTGAGGACGAAGACCGAACCTGAGTGCTGACCCAAACTGGAGGGTAACTATATGACATTGAAATTGTGATTTTCTGTTTGCTTTTCCTTTCTAGGTACCAACTTCTTTTTTTGACAGAGACCATAGTTAGATGTTTTCCAAATTGGTGTTACTAAATTGTTTTGCATGAAGCCCAACATGCTATTGCCAATTAGTGGTTAGTTGAGAGGGGTTCACTAAACTGACGCAAATAGACAAATGGCCAAATCTATGCTTTGTTGAATAATGTGATGATTATATTCTGCTAAAATAACCCATGTTGATGCCGTGTTATATTCTAATGTTTGTGATTCTTGCTTCGATGAAGTCTTATCAGAGTTGCCATATTGTGACTATGCTAATGTGTTTCTTGGTTTTGAGACTAATAAACATGCTAGTAGAATTGTAATCAATAGGAAATAAACTTCACAAAATCATATTATTCTGGTGTGGTTATTCATGACTGAAAGGTCATGGTGTTTCGTAAGTTTCATTAAATGTCATTTGACTAAGGTGAATTGCATTGTTTTAATAAATATTGATGACATTATTGACGTATTGATTGACATGTTGATTAGCTATCTCGTCCTAAGGTGTCTTCAATCCGGGTCAAAAGATTCATTGGCCTAAAACGAGTCCCAAAGTGAGTAAATTAGTCATAAAGGGACGCATTAACAGAGACAATGCCTGCCTCCTTCCATAGCATTGCCAATCCTAATTTTTTATATCAACTAGCATGGCTGCCCCAGAAGATCATTGATTAAATGACTGCCAGTGCCAACGCCAAATTCCATTGTGTTGCTACTTGCTACCATCAAAGAAGAGATAATATTTTGTTCTACAACCGTGCTTGGATTGGAAGAGGTAATTAACCTGTTCGCTGCCAGGCCTTTTCCCCCTCTTGTGCCAAGCCTTTTTTTTGGCTATTTGGGATAGTTCGCACTTAGGCACCCCATAACTTTTTGTCCACATAAGCTATCAACACCAAATTTGGCCTCCTTTTTACCCCAACATCCTGGAGATTCTAAAGGTACCAGAGTTTGTGGATTCCCCTGATGGCAACTGAAAATGTTGAGTTTTGGGGAAAAATTAGAAAAAAGTGCTGCAGAAGAAAGCATCTGGTTATTTCCCTGCAAATGGCATCAACAAAGGGTTTGCCGTGCTAAAACCACTATCTTCACAGTTTTCAGGCACAGGCAGACTAAAATCCGAAAACAACATTTTTCAACACAGTTCTGGCATTTTACTAGGACATACCCAATTTTTCCTATTGTTTGTGCTTTCAACCTTCTTCCAGTTAGCAATAGTTATAGGTCTGAAAACAATGGTGGATCTCGGAAAACTGTCTCTCTTGTGTGGGTGCCCAAAGCAGTGTCAGGCAATTTTTTTTTAACAATTGCGCTAACCAACTCGCTGTGATATCCCCTCAATCTCTACACATTTTTTGGGCCATTCCCTGTTGTAGGCACTTGGCCCACTCACACAAGTGAGGTATCATTTTACTCGGGAGACCTAGGGGAATGCTGGGTGTTAGGAAATGTCGGCTGGCAAGGTGATCCCAGACAGAAATGTGAGAAAAGTGTGATTGTTTTAGCTAAGTTTGAGGTTTGCTGTGTTCAGAGAGCCCCAGCTGGGCCCCGGGCCCCCACTGGACCCTGGGGCGGGCACTCCCTTCCTCCAGCCTGCCATACCCTGAGGGGCCTAGGCTTGGGAGTTCACCGGGACCAGGGAGGCTTCCCCTGCCAGTTTGGCTTCAGGGGCCCTGTTCTGGCCCCACAATGTCCTGGGGTGGGCACTCCGTTCCTCCAGCCTGCCGTATCCTGAGGGGCCCAGGCCTGGGAGTCCACCGGGCCAAGTGAGGATTCCTCTGTCAGTTTAGGTTCAGGGGCCCCAGTGGGCATCGCGTTAGGAGCCCCTGTCCTGGGCTTTGCCCTCCGGCCCACCAGGTGGCAAGGCACCAGGGACAGGGTCTGGGGATGAATCCCATGCATGGCTGTGTTTGGAGAGCTCCGACCGGGCCCCTGGCCCCTGGGATGGGCACTCCCTTCCTCCAGCCTGCCGTACCCTGAGGGGCCCAGACCTGGGAATCCACAGGGCTTAGAGAGGCTTCCCCTGCCAGTTTGGCTTCAGGGGCCCTGGTCTAGCCCCCACCATGTCCTGGGGTGGGTGCTCCTTTCCTCCAGCCTGCCATACCCTGAGGGGCCCAGGCCTGGGAGTCCACCGGGCCAAGTGAGGATTCCTCTGTCAGTTTAGGTTCAGGGGCCCCAGTGGGCATCGCGTTAGGAGCCCCTGTCCTGGGCTTTGCCCTCCGGCCCACCAGGTGGCAAGGCACCAGGAACAGGGTCTGGGGATGACTCCCATGCATGGCTGTGTTCAGAGAGCTCCGACCGGGCCCCTGTGCCCTGGGATGGGCACTCCCTTCCTCCAGCCTGCCGTACCCTGAGGGGCCCAGACCTGGGAGTCCACCGGGCCCAGGGAGGATTCACCTGCAAGTCTGGCTGCAGGGGACCCAAGCCAGGCCCCCACTGGGCCCTGGGATGGGCGCTCCCTTCCTCCAGCCTGCTGTACCCTGATGGGCCCAGACCTGGGAGTCCACAGGGCCTAGAGAGGCTTCCCCTGCCAGTTTGGCTTCAGGGGCTCCAGTGGGCCCCCACCGGGCCATGGGGTGGGTGCTCCCTTCATCTAGACTGCCGTACCCTGAGGGGCCCAGGCCTGGAAGTGGCCCTGGGCCAAGCAAGACTTCCCCTGTCAGTTTGGGTTCAGGGGCCCTGGCAGGGCCCCCACTGGTCTCTGGGGTGGGCGCTCCCTTCCTCCAGCCTGCTGTACCCTGAGGGGCCCAGAACTGGGAGTCCACCAGGCCCAGGGATGCTTCCCCTGCCAGTTTGGGCTCATGGGCCCTGGCCAGGCCCCCACCAGGCCATGCAGCGGGCACTCCCTTCCTCCAGCCTGCCGTACCCTGAAGGGCCCAGGCATGGGAGTCCACAGGAGCCCGGGGAGGACTCCCCAGCCAGTTCCTGTTCAGGGGCCCCAGCCAGGCCCTCACCGGGACCTTGGGCGGGTGCTCCCTTCCTCCAGCCTGTCGTACCCTGAGGGGACCAGGCCTGGGAGTCCACAGGGGCCCTGGCAGGCTTCACCTGCCAGTTTGGCTTCAGGGTCCCCAGCAGGGCCCCCACCGGGCCCTGGGGCAGGCGCTCCCTTCCTCCAGCTTGCCGTAACCTGAGGGGCCCAGGCCTGGGAGTCCACCGGGCCTGGTGAGACTTCCTGCTACCTGCATGTGTCCAGGGGCCCTGGCTGGGCCCCCACCGGGCCCTGGGGCAGGTACTCCCTTGCTCCAGCCTGCCGTACCCTGAGGGGCCCAGACCTGGGAATCCACTGGGCCTGGGGAGGCTTCCTCTGCCAGTTTGGGTTCAGGGGCCCCGGCCGGTCCCCCACCGGGCTATGGGGTGGGTGCTCCCTTTCTCCAGTCTGCCATTCCCTGAGGGGCCCAGACCTGGGAGTCCACTGGGACCAAAGAGGCTTCCCCTCCCAGTTTGGGTTCAGGGGCCCCAGCTGGGGCCCTACTGGGCCCTAGGGGTGGGTGCTCCCTTTCTCCAGCCTGCTGCACCCTGAGAGTCCCAGGCCTGGGAGTCCACCAGGCCTGGGAGGCATCCCTGCCAGTTTGGGTTTAAGGGACCCTAAGGGGCCCCACCGGGGGGCCCAGGGAGGCTTCCCTTGCCAGTTTGGGTTCAGGGCCCCGGCTGGGCCCCCACCGGCCCTGGGGTGGGGACTTCCATCCTCCAGCCTGCCGTATGCTGAGGGGCCCAGACCTGGGAGTCCACAGGGCCTGGGGAGGCTTCCCCTGCCAGTTTGGCTTCAGGGGCCCCGGCAGGGCCCCCACCGGGCCCTGGGGCAGGTGCTCCCTTTCTCCAGCCTGCCGTACCCTGAGGGGCCCAGGCCTGGGAGTCTACCGGACCTGGGGAGACTTCCGCTACCTGCTTGGGTTCAGGGGCCCCGGCTGGGCCCCCACCAGGCCATGAAGCGGGTACTCCCTTCCTCCAGCCTGCTGTACCCTGAGGGGCCCAGACCTCGGAGTCCACCAGGCCCAAAGAGGCTTCCCCTCCGAGTTTGGGTTCAGGGGCCCTGGCCAGGGCCACACCGGGCCCTAGGGGTGGGCGCTCCCTTCCTCCAGCCTGACGTACCCTGAGGGGCCCAGACCTGGGTGTCCACACGGGCCAGGGAGGCTTCCCATGCCAGTTCGGGTTCAGGGGTCCTGGCCTGGGCCCCACCATGTCCTGGGGGCGGGCACTCCCTTGCTCCAGCCTGCCGTACCGCGGGGGGCCCAGGCCTGGGATTCCACCAGGCCCAGGGAGGCTTCACCTGCCTGTTTGGGCTCAGGGGCCATGGCCAGGCCCTCACCGGGCCCTGGGGCGGGCGTTCCCTTGTTCAGCCTGCCGTACCCCAAGGGGCCTGGGCCTCGGAGTCAGCCAGGCCTGGCGAGGCTTCCCCTTCCGGTTTGAGTTCAGGGGCCCCGGCCTGGGCCCCAGGCCAGGGCTCTGGCAGGCCCCGCAGCGGGAGCCTCTGTACTGTTATTTGTCTTCTGGCCCCCCTCCCAAAGCTACGGCTCCTGGGGAGACTTTACGCCCTGTGTCCCACCATCTGCTCGCTTGAGCAACTCGGGTCATCTGGTTGTGCTCCATGTGTTCCTAGGGCGCGTCTAGATGGCCAGACAACCCAGGATGTCCCAATGGGAGTTCATTTGCTTCCTCAAAGCCAGCCAGGGCTCCCCTCAGTCCTTCAGTGTGTTTTCGGAGTACCAGAACAAGGGATAGCCTTCCACCGGATTAGTAGGGACAGGCTTCTCTGGACCCCCTTGGGATCCAATGGTTAAGGGACTGGGCCTGCAAGGGCCTGGGCTGACCCGCCCGGGGGCCCAGGTGTGGGGCCAACTTACAGCCCTATTCGATGGGTCTCTCCTCCATATCTGGCTTCCCACAGAGCAAACTAGCATCCAAGAGCCTAGGGGGGGTGCTCCCTTCCTCCAGCCTGCCGTACCCTGGAGGGCCTTGGCGTACACTGGGCCAAGGGAGGCTTCCCCTGCTGGTTGGGGTTCAGGGGCCCCGTCCACGGCTGTGGCAGTCCCCAGGGTGGGGACCCCCTTGCCTGCGCTTTGTCCTCTGGCCCTCCATGGCAAGGCACCTGGGAAGGGGTCCCCAGAGGCCTCCCCTACGTGGCAGTGTTCAGAGAGCCCCACCTTGGCACCAGGCCCCCACTGGGCCCTGGGACGGGCACTCCATTCCTCCAGCCTGCTGTACCCTGAGGGGCCCAGGCCTGGGAGCCCACCGGGCCCGGGGAGGCTTCACCTTCTTGTTTGAGTTTAGGGGCCAAGGCCTGTCCCCAGGCCAGGGCTCTGGCAGGCCCCACTGCGGGAGCCTCTGTACTGTTCTTTGTCTTCTGGCTCCCCCCCGAAGCCACGGCTCCTGGCGAGCCTTTACGCCCTCGCGTCCCGCCCATCTACTCGCTCTGGCAACTCGGGTCATCTTGTTGTGCTCTATGCGTTCCTTTGGCGCGCCTAGATGGCCAGACTGCCCAGGATGTCCCAATGGGGGTTCATTTGCTTCCTCAAAGCCAGCCAGGGTTCCACAAGGTTGTGTGCGTTCTCACCGACAGTCCCCTCTGTCCTTCAGTGTGAATGGAGTAACAGAAAGAGGGATAGTCTTCCTCCGGATTAGTAGGGACAGGCTGTGGGGCCCGGGGCCTGGGTGTGGGGCCACCTTGCAGCCCTGTCCGATGGGTCTCTCCTCCAAATCTGGCTTCCCACAGAGCAAACTGGCGTCCCAGAGCCTGGGGTGGGTGCTCCCTTCCTCCAGCCTGCCGTACCCTGGAGGGCCTTGGCGTACACTGGGCCAAGGGAGGCTTCCTCTGCTGGTTTGGGTTCAGGGGCCCCGTCCACAGCTGTGGCAGTCCCCCCTTGCCTGGGCTTTGTTCTCTAGCCCTCAATGGCATGGCACCTGGGAAGGGGTCCCCAGAGGCCTCCCCTGCGTGGCAGTGTTCAGAGAGCCCCATCTTGGCCCCGGGCCCCCACTGGACCCTGGGACAGGCACTCCATTCCTCCAGCCTGCCGTACCCTGAGGGGCCCAGGCCTGGGAGTCCACAGGGCTTGGGGAGGCTTCCCCTGCCTGTTTGGGTTCAGAGGCCCCAGCCGGTCCCCCACTGGGCCCTGGGGCAGGCGATCCCTTGCTCCAGCCTGCTGTACCCCAAGGGGCCCAGGCCTGGGAGTCTGCCGGACCCTAGGAGGCTTCTCCTTCAGGTTTGAGTTCAGGGGCCCTGGATGGGCCCCGGGCCAGGGCTGTGGCAGGCCCTGGGGCGGGAGCCCCCTTAATGGTCTTTGTCCTCTGGCTCCCCCAAAGCCAGGGCTCCTGGGGAGCGTTTACGACCTCGCGTCCTGGCCATCTGGTCACTCCGACAACTCAGGTCATCTGGTTGCGTCTAGATGGCCAGACTGCCCCGGATGTCCTGATGCGGGATCTTTTGCTTCTCAAGCCAAGCCAGGGCTCCACGATTACTAGGGACAGGCTACTCCAGACCCCCTTGGGGTCCAGTGGTTCCAGGACTGGGCACCGCAAGGGCCTAGGCCGATCTGCCCACCGTGGGGCCCAGGTGTGGAGCCATCTTGCAGCCCTGTCCGATGGGTCTCTCCTCCAAACCTGGCTTCCCACAGGACTAACTGGCATCCCAGAGCCTGGAGTGGGTGCTCCCTTCCTCCAGCATGCCGCACCCTGGAGGGCCTTGGAGTTCATTGAGCCAAGGCGCAGGCTTCCCCTGCTGGTTTGTGTTCAGGGGCCCTGGCTGGCCCTAGGCCCCAGGGCTGTGGCAGGACCCAGGGTGGGAACCCTTTGCATAGGCTTTGTCCTCTGCCCTGCTGGGTGGAAAATACCCTGGGATGGGGACCCGCAGGCCCTGGTAGGGGATTCCTGGCATGTAAGGAGGCCTCAGGGCCCCGGGTCGGAGGTTGGTTTGGACCCCCATGTCTGAGGACCGGCTGGGGCTCAGAGAACTCGGGCTGCAAAGTGCCTTGCAGGACCTGGGGTGGGTGTTGCCTTCCTCCAGCCTGCCGTTCCCTGGAGGGCCTTGGCGTACACTGGGACAAGGGAGGCCACCCCTACTGGTTTGGGTTCAGGGGCCCCGGGTGGGCCCTGGGCCTCAGGGCTGTGGCAGGACCCTCGGTGGGAACCGATTGCCTGGGCTTTGTCCTCTGCCCTGCTGGGTGGCAAATAGCCTGGGACGGGTCCCTCAGGCTCTGGTAGGGGTTTCCTGGTGTGTAAAGAGCCCTCAGGGCCCTGGGTCGGAGGTTGGTTTGGGCCCCCATGCTTGGGGCCCAGTTGGGGCTTAGAGATCCCAGGCTACAGAGTCCCCTGTAGAGTTGAGTACAGTCTCCTTATGTTTAGGCACAATGCATCCAGATGACTGTACTCTGAGCCCAGCCATCTGGTCGCTCTGAGACCCCAGGGCATCTAGTTTTGTTCTGTGCATTCCATTGGCACGTCCAGATTGCCCAGGCAGACCTAGGGAGGCTTTGCCTGTCAGTTTATGCTCAGGGGCCACATCTGGGCCCTGGGTCAGGGGTTGGAGTGGAAACCTCTATCCTGGGCTTCGTCCTCCAGCCCACTGTGTGGCAAGGTGCCCGGGAAGGGGTCCCAGAGGACCCGGTGTGTAAAGAGGCCTCAGGGCCGCTGGTCAGAGGTTGGTTTGGGCCCCCATGCCTAAGGCCCAGCTGGGGTTCAGAGAACCCAGGCTACAGAGTCTCCTGTAGAGTTGAGTACAGTCTCCTTATGTTAAGGCACAATGCATCCAGATGACTGTACTCTGAGCCCAGCCATCTGGTCACTCTGAGACCCCAGGGCATCTGGTTTTGCTCTGTGCATTCCTATGGCACATCCAGATTGCCCAGGCTGACCTGGGGAGGCCTCACCTGTCAGGTCATGCTCAGGGGCCACATCCGGGCCCTGGGCCAGGGGTTGGAGTGGAAACCTCTATCCTGGGCTTCGTCCTTCAGCCCACTGTGTGGCAAGGTTCTTGGGACGGGGTCCCAGAGGGCCCAGGGATGCCCCATGACCAGGCCTCGCCAGGCCCTGGGGTGGGCACTCCTTTCTTCCAGTGTGTCTCACCATGAAGGGACTGGGAGTCCACTTGGCAGGGGGGAGGCTTCCCCTGCCATTTCAGGTTCAGGAGCCCCAGGGTGGGAGCCCGCATCCTGGGCTTCGTCCTCTGGCCCGCCGGGTGGGAAAGTGCCCGGGACAGAGTCCCGCAAGCCTCGGGAGGGCTTTACCACCATGTAAAGAGGCCTCGGGGCCCAGGGTCGGAAGTCTGTCGAGGCCCACCTCAGAGCCCTGTGCCTGAGGGCCTGCGGGGGCTCTGAGAACCCAGGCCACAGAGTCTCCGTCCCCTGTAGGGAAAAGCACAGGCTCCTTATTTTAAGGCACAGTGTGACTAAATGGTCGTTCTCTGAGCCTGGCCATTTGGTCATGCTTCATGAATTCCTATGGCACGTCCGGATGGCTGGGCTATCCCTGGGTGCAAGCCCCCGTCCCAGTCTTTGTCTTCCAGCCCACCCGAGGCCAGGGCTCCTGGGGAGCCGTACGGCCACATGGCCTGGCCAACTGGTCGCTCCGAAAACTCAGGTTATCTGGTCACACTCCATGTGTTTCTGTGGCATGCCAGATGGCCAGGCTACCTCGGAAGGTTCAGATGAGGGCTCATTTGCTTCCTCAAGCCCAGCCAGGGCTCTAGGAGGTCGAGTGCATACTCGCTAGTGGTCCCCCCTGTCCCTAGGTGCGCACAGAGTACAAGAAAGGGGGTAGCCTTCCTCTGGATTATTAGGTACAAGGTATGCCAGACCACTATGGTTCAGTGGTTCTCAAATGGGTGCTGCCAAGGCCTGGGCCCATGCTGGCCTGCCCTGGGGCCTGTGTGTGCAGCTACATTGCAGCCCTGTCTGATGAGTCTCTCCTTCGAACCTGGCTTCCCAGAGTGCAAACTGACCTCCCCAAGCAATGTGGCCCCCCTCCCTACCCACTGGGGATAAGGGTTCAGCCAGCATATTACCCTGATCGATTGGGCACATTTGGTCTGTTTGGGGACGGACTGCTTGGCCAGCCTCAGCTGTTGTTTCAAGCAAAGAGCTTCCACCCCACCAGGGACAATCCGGCTTGAGGGTCTGCTGTTCACAGAGGTCCTTAGCTGGCAGACCAAAGGCCAAGCAGCCTGGCTGTTTGTGCCCCTCCAGCGGTCTGACCAGAGTGGAAGGGGTTCTGTGGTGCCAGGTCCTCCAGCTGCCTGGCAGTCCAGGCACCTGTGTGCTATCATCCTCCTCCACCCAGCACATTTCTGCAGCTGCTAGGAATAACCATTCCGTGGGGTGTCTCTGCTGGCCCAGGCCAGCAGGCCCCCCTGTCTCTTGCTCAGGCTGCACCTTGGCCTGGCTGTCTCTCTCCTGTGGAGATGGCTGGTGCCCGCTGGTGCCTGTGTGACTGCCCTGTCCTCCCTAGCAAGCCCCAGGCAGGGGCTTCTCCACAGCAGGCTTCCACCTGAGAGGTATGAAGGTTGGTCCAAGACAGGCATGCGGCTTCCCCCATCCAATAGGTGTGGCTACCTGGTTGATCCTGCCAGTAGCATATGCTCGTCTCAAAAATTTAGCCTTACATGTGTAAGTACACACGGCCGGTACAGTGAAACAGTGAATGGCTCATTAACCCCTTCACCGCCACGGACGTAATGGTTACGTCCATCGCAGCTTCCAGCGCGATCGAAAGAGAAATGCTCAGCATTTCTCTTTCAATCACGTGGGGGAGGCAAGGAGAGGCTTCAAAGGAAAGGAAATGTATTCCCTTCATTTTGAAGTCTCTCCTAGCGTTTCAAAAGCCGGATTGCTTGCAATCCGGCTTTTGAAACGCCCACTAGACACCAGGGATATTTTTTTTGGGGGGAAAGTGACAAAAAGGGAGCGACCCCTTGGGCAAGGGTCGCTCCCAGGGGGTCATTTTTTTTTAAGGCCTTTTCTGCTTCCCCTGGGGGCACATCGGCCTATTATTAGGCCGATCTGCCCCCAGGGGGGCAGAAACCTCTAGACACCAGGGATACTTTTTTTTTTTTTCTTTTGTGTTTTAAGTGTGGGGAGAGACCCCTTAGGCCGAACTGCCCCCACGGGGGCAGAAACCACTAGGCACCAGGGATTTTTGTTGTTGTTGTGTTTTACAGATGGGCAGCGTCCCCTTAGGCAAGGGTCGCTCCCCTGGAGGGCAAATTGTATTTAGGCCATTTCTGCCCACTTTGGGAGCAGATCGGCCGATTTTCGGTCAATCTGCCCCCAAGGCAGAAACCACTAGGCACCAGGGATCTTTTTTTTGCGCCGTCACGCAAGGGGAGCGACCTTGTAGCCAAGGGTCTCTCCCCGGGGGGGTTGGGGTGGCAAATTTATTTTAGGCCATTTCTGCCCCCCCTGAGGGCAGATCGGCCTATTGGTATTAGGCCGATCTGCCCCCAGGGGGGGCAGAAACCTCTATGCGCCAGGGCAAATTGTTTTTTTGTGCTTTTTTTTTTTTGCTTGTTTGTTTTTTTAGAGATTGGGAGCGACCCATTAGGCAAGGGTCGCTCCCCTGAGGGGCAAATTGTATTTAGACCATTTCTACCCCCCTTAGGGGCAGATTGGCCGATTGTAGGTCAATCTGCCCCCAAGGGAGGCAGAAACTACTAGGCACCAGGGAGCTTTTTTTTGCGCCGTCACGCAAGGGGGGCGACCTTGTAGGCAATGGTCGCTCCCCCGGGGGGGGGGGTGGGTGACAAATTTATTTTAGGCCATTTCTGCCCCCCCCGGAGGCAAATCGGCCTATTGGTATTAGGCCGATCTGCTAGGGGCAGAAACCTCTAGGCGCCAGGGCAAATAGTTTTTTTGTGGTTTTTTTTTTGTTTGTTTGTTTTTTAGAGATGGGGAGCGACCCATTAGGCAAGGGTCGCTCCCCTGGGGGGCAAATTGTATTTAGACAATTTCTGCCCCCCTTGGGGGCACATTGGCCGATTGTAGGTCAATCTGCCCCCAAGGGGGCAGAAACCACTAGGCACCGGGGATTTTTTTTTGGTGCCAATGTCACGCAGGGGGAGCGACCCCATAGGCAAGGGTCGCTCCATTGTCCATTGGGAGTTGGGGGGTGGGGGACAAATTTATTTTAGACAATATCTGCCCCCCCTTGGGCCAGCTGAGCTAGAGGCCAAAATCCACAGGTAGGCACTGTTTTCTATGAAAAAATTTGATGTGTCCACGTTGTGTTTTGGGCCATTTCCTGTCGCGGGCACTAGGCCTACCCACACAAGTGAGGTATCATTTTTATTGGGAGACTTGGGGGAACGCTAGGTGGAAGGAAATTTGTGGCTCCTCTCAGATTCCAGAACTTTCTGTCACCGAAATGTGAGGAAAACGTGTTTTTTTAGCCAAATTTTGAGGTTTGCAAAGGATTCTGGGTAACAGAACCTGGTCGGAGCCCCACAATTCACCCCATCTTGGATTCCCCTGGGTTTCTAGTTTTCAAAAATGCACTGGTTTGCTAGGTTTTCCCAGGTGCCGGCTGAGCTAGAGGCCAAAATCTACAGGTAGGCACTTTGCAAAAAACAGCTCTGTTTTCTGTTAAAAAATGGGATGTGCCCACTTTGTGTTTTGGAACATTTCCTGTCGCGGGCGCTAGGACTACCCACACAAGTGAGGTATCATTTTTATCGGGAGACTTGGGGGAACGCTGTGTTGAAGGAAATTTGTGGCTCCTCTCAGATTTCAGAACTTTCTGTCACCGAAATGTGAGGAAAATGTGTTTTTTTATCCAAATTTTGAGGTTTGCAAAGGATTCTTGGTAACAGAACCTGGTCAGAGCCCCACAAGTCACCCCATCTTGGATTCCCCTAGGTCTCTAGTTTAAAAAAATGCACAGGTTTGGTAGGTTTCCCTAGGTGCCGGCTGAGCTAGATGCCACAATCTACAGGTAGGCACTTTGCAAAAAACAGCTCTGTTTTCTGTGATGTGTCCACATTGTGTTTTGGGGCATATCCTGTCGCGGGCGCTAGCCCTACCCACACAAGTGAGGTACCATCTTTATCGGGAGACTTTGGGGAACGCTGGGTGGAAGGAAATTTGTGGCTCCTCTCAGATTCCAGAACTTTCTGTCACCGAAATTTGAGGAAAATGTGTTTTTTTATCCAAATTTTGAGGTTTGCAAAGGATTCTTGGTAACAGAACCTGGTCAGAGCCCCACAAGTCACCCCATCTTGGATTCCCCTAGGTCTCTAGTTTAAAAAAATGCACAGGTTTGGTAGGTTTCCCTAGGTGCCGGCTGAGCTAGAGGCCACAATCTACAGGTAGGCACTTTGCAAAAAACAGCTCTGTTTTCTGTGATGTGTCCACATTGTGTTTTGGGGCATATCCTGCCGCGGGTGCTAGGTCTACCCACACAAGTGAGGTACCATCTTTATCGGGAGACTTTGGGGAACGCTGGGTGGAAGGAAATTTGTGGCTCCTCTCAGATTCCAGAACTTTCTGTCACCGAAATTTGAGGAAAATGTGTTTTTTAGCCAAATTTTGAGGTTTGCAAAGGATTCTGGGTAACAGAACCTGGTCTGAGCCCCACAAGTCACCCCATCTTGGATTCCCCTTGGTCTCTAGTTTTAAAAAATGCACAGGTTTGGTAGGTTTCCCTAGGTGCCAGCTGAGCTAGAGGCCAAAATTTACAGGTAGGCACTTTGCAAAAAGCAGCTCTGTTTTCTGTGATGTGTCCACGTTGTGTTTTGGGGCATATCCTGCCGCGGGTGCTACGTCTACCCACACAAGTGAGGTATCATTTTTATCGGGAGACTTGGGGGAATATAGAATAGCAAAACAAGTGTTATTGCCCCTTGTCTTTCTCTAAATTTTTCCCTTCCAAATGTAAGACAGTGTGTAAAAAAGACGTCTATTTGAGAAATGCCCTGTAATTCACATGCTAGTATGGGCACCCCGGAATTCAGAGATGTGCAAATAACCACTGCTTCTCAACACCTTATCTTGTGTCCATTTTGGAAATACAAAGGTTTTCTTGATAGCTATTTTTTACTCTTTATATTTCAGCAAATGAATTGCTGTATACCCGGTATAGAATGAAAACCCACTGCAGGGTGCAGGTCATTTATTGGCTCTGGGTACCTAGAGTTCTTGATGAACCTACAAGCCCTATATATCCCCGCAACCAGAAGAGTCCAGCAGACGTAATGGTATACTGCTTTTGAAAATCTGACATTGCAGGAAAAAGTTACAGAGTAAAACGTAGAGAAAAATTGATGTTTTTTTCACCTTAATTTCAATATTTTTCTTTTTCAGTTGTTATTTTCTGTAAGAAACCCTTGTAGGATCTGCACAAATTACCCCTTGCTGAATTCAGAATTTTGTCTACTTTTGTATGTAATGTTGCGGTTTCTGGGATCCAGCGTTGGTTTCATGCCCATTTCTGTCACTGATTGGAAGGAGGCTGAAAGCACAAAAAATCATAAAAATGGGGTATGTCCCAATAAAATGCCAAAATTGTGTTTAAAAATTGGGTTTTCTGATTCAAGTCTGCCTGTTCCTTGAAGATGGGAAGCTGTTGATTTTAGCACTGCAAACCCTTTGTTGATGCCCTTTTCAGGGAAAAAAACACAAGCCTTCTTCTGCAGCCCCCTTTTCCAATTTTTTTGAAATAAACAAAATTTTCACTGTATTTTGGCTAATTTCTTGGCCTCCTTCTGTGAAACCCACAAAGTCTGGGTACCTCTAGAATCCCTAGGATGTTGGAAAAAAGGACGCAAATTTGGCTTGGCTAGCTTATGTGGACAAAAAGTTATGAGGGTCTAAGCGTGAACTGCCCCAAATAGCCAAAAAAAGGCTTGGCACCTGAGGAGGAAAAGGCCTGGCAGTGAAGGGGTTAAAGCAGTTATGGTTCCTTTGATCGATCCACCTGTTACTTGGATAACTGTGGTAATCCTAGAGCTAATACATGGCGATGAACGCTGACCTCCCATGATGCGTGCATTTATCAGACCAAGACCAACCCGGGCTTGCCCGGCCACTTTGGTGATTCTAGATAACCTTGGACCAATCGCATGTCCCCGTGACAGCGATGATACATTTGAATGTCTGCCCTATCAACTTTTGATGGTACTTTCTTTGCCTACCATGGTGATCACGGGTAATGGGAAATCAGGGTTCGATTCCGGAGAGGGATCCTGAGAAACGGCTATCACATCCAAGGAAGGCAGCAGGCGTGAAAATTACCTACTCCCGGCTCGGAGAGGTAGTGATAAAAAATAATACAGGACTCTTTTGAGACCCTGTAATTTGAATGAGTACACTCTAAGTCCTTTAACGAGGATCCATTGGAGGGTAAGTCTGGTGCCAGCCGCTGCGGTATTTCCAGCTCCAATAGCGTATATTAAGTTGCTGCATTTAAAAAGCTTGTAATTGGATCTTGGGATTGAGCTGGCGGTCTGCTGTGAGGTAAGCTACCGCCTGTCCCAGCCCCTGCCTCTCGGTGTCCCCTTGATGCTCTTGACTGAGTGGCCTGGGGGTCCAAAGCTTTTACTTTGAAACAATTAGAGTGTTCAAAGCAGGCCGATGGCCTGAATACTTCAGCTGGGAATAATGGAATAGGACTCCGGCTCTATATTTTTGGTTTTTGGAACTGGGGCCATGATTAAGAGGGACGGCTAGGAGCATTCGGATTGTGCAACTAGAGGTGACATTCGTGGACCGGTACAAGATGCCAACCAACGCGAAAGCATTTGCCAAGAATGTTTTCATTAATCAAGAATGAAAGCGAGAGGTAAGAAGTTGATCAGGTACCGTTGTAGCACCAACCATAAAGGATGCCGATTAGTGATCTGGTGGTGTTATTCCCATGACCTGCCGAGCAGCTTCTGGGAAACCAACGTCTTTGGGTTCCGGGGAGAATATGGTTGCAAAGCTGAAACTTAAAGGAACTGATGGAAGGGCACCACCAGGAATGGAGCATGTGGCTTAATTTGACTCAACCCAGGAAACCTTAGTTGGTGGAGCGATTTGTCTGGATAATTCTGATAACGAGCGAGACTCCTCAATGCGAACGAGATACGCGACCCCCAGTGGTCGGTGTCCAACTTCTTAGAGGAACAAGTGGTGTTCAGCCACACAAGATTGAGCAATAACAGGTCTGTGATGCCCTTAGATGTCCGGGGCTGCACGTGCGCTACACTGAATGGATCAGCGTGTCTGTCCTTTGCCGACAGGTACAGGTAACCCACTGAACCCCGTTCGTGGTAGGGATTGCAATTATTTGCCATGAATGAGAAATTCCCGGTAACTGTGGGTCATAAGCTTGCATTGATCAAGTCCCTGCCCTTCATCTGCTGTGCTTCTTTAAAAAGTTATGCTTCTTTCAGGCTGGGGTGTGCCAGTTAGCTCCTAATTTGCTGGGGGACTTGTTACAGCACCTTTCAGCACTCTTCAGGTTTGATTGGTGTGCAAGGGTGCTACTCATTAAAGGAAACCACATACTAAAAGACACTGGCTTTTGACTCTGCTCTCTGGTGGATTTGCTGGTTTTTATCCACGTTCAGCATTCAGCTAAACTCAGATTCAGTTGCACTTGAAGGAGTAAAGATGGGTGCCTCCTTTTCAGTGTGCAAAGGTGCTATTTAGTACGGAATCACTTGCTAAAAATCCCTGTCCCTTGACTCTACCTTTGGTGTGACTTGCAGACTCTTGCTAGTGCTCAGCCTAAAAAAAAAAAAAAAAAAAACTTAGAGTCAGGCACACTGGGAAGGGGAATAAGACTGGTGTCTCCTGTCAGGGCACAGCCACACCGTGACTTCGGATGATGCGGCGATCTCCACATCAATCTCTGGGCACAGGACGCTCTTCTGCCAGGGCACCCAGAACAGCACGTTCTCTTGAAGTAAAGCACCCTGCTCCTTCGGATAAGCACATCAACAAGGGTTTGCCTTTAGACTCTGCCCTACCATCAGCTACAAATGTATCTCTCAGCTCTACTCTGCCCCTGCCTCATAACTCGCCTTCTTCCACGATTAACATGGCAGGCCTCAGCCCGAGTTTGCAGCGGGGGAACCAAGAATCCCGGTACCTGATCCAGACCCGAACCTGGGCTCGCTTGGCAAAGGCTCTTCACTGCTCATTCAATCGATCTCCGGCTCCTGCTGTCAAGTTTTGGATATGGACTCAGCACCCAAGCCGCTATATCCCTTGTTTGGTAATGGCTCGGGGAAAGGCCAGAAAGATGCCAATCTATCAATGATTAACGACTCTACTTCGGCCCCTCAGGCAGATAGCTCCTTCCCCCTCCCGCTGCACGAGTCAGTCAGTAGTATTGGGGGTAACATGGCAGCTGGATCATCTCCCTATGCTGCTACTCTTATTGGAATTTCCGAGTCAAACGTTCAAGCTGGGTCTATATCTCAGGAGCCAAAAAATAAGGCAGGTGCACGCACCCCCAAGAAAGTCTGCTTCTTCAGATTCTGAGGGAACTCAAAACTTTGAAAGTCTTGCAAGATGATGCATACCAGAGAACAGAATCGCAATTGAACTTAATTTGTAGCAATATGCAGCAACTTAACTCACAAATCAAGGAGGTCGAGCAGCGAGTATTGGACCTTGAGGACGTGCGTGTGACTGTAGAGCCGTCCCTGGCAAAATGTCAGGCAGATCTGCTAGATCTACAGATCCGGCTCAATGATGCTGAAAACCGATCACGCAGATCTAATCTGAGATTCACGGGGATTCCCAAAGGATGTGAAAATGGACAGATGGTTACAGACTTAGGGGGTCATTCTGACCCTGGCGGTCTTTGACCGCCAGGGCGGAGGACCGCGGGAGCACCGCCGACAGGCTGGCGGTGCTCCAGTGGGGATTCCGACCGCGGCGGTAAAGCCGCGGTCGGACCGGCACCACTGGCGGGGTCCCGCCAGTGTACCGCGGCCCCATTGAATCCTCCGCGGCGGCGCAGCTTGCTGCACCGCCGCGGGGATTCCGACCCCCCCTACCGCCATCCAGATCCCGGCGGTCGGACCGCCGAGATCCGGATGGCGGTAGGGGGGGTCGCCGGGCCCCCGTAAGAGGGCCCCTGCAGTGCCCATGCCGCTGGCATGGGCATTGCAGGGGCCCCCGTAAGAGGGCCCCTACATGTATTTCACTGTCTGCTGCGCAGACAGTGAAATACGCAACGGGTGCAACTGCACCCGTCGCACAGCTTCCACTCCGCCGGCTCGATTCCGAGCCGGCTTCATCGTGGAAGCCTCTTTCCCGCTGGGCTGGCGGTCGGTCTGAAGGCGACCGCCCGCCAGCCCAGCGGGAAAGTCAGAATTACCGCCGCGGTCTTTCGACCGCGGAACGGTAATCTGACGGCGGGACTTTGGCGGGCGGCCTCCGCCGCCCGCCAAGGTCAGAATGAGGGCCTTAATTACTGGTCTTATTCAACATCATGTTCTATCAGAACCAATGGACAAGCACTTAGATCTTACCATCACACGGGCCCCTGCAGTACAGCCATCTAACGCCAAATACCCTCGCACTATTCTTGTGAATTTTGGTCATTTTCGTATCAAGGAACGTATTCTTCAGCAGGAATTAAGAGTAAAAATTACCAGATCCCCGGCGACTATGCCTTTAAAATTTTCTCAGATATGTCGGTGGCGGCTGCGCACCGGAGGAGAGAACTGAAGGGGATGATCCCAGCATTTCAAAAAGCTGGGGCCCAGGCTGGACTTGTGCAGAAATCCAAACTCAAAGTGTTTTTTTCAGGGTCATTCTAATCTCATTCATACAGTCGATGCTGCTAAATCTTTGCTGCATTTAATTCAAAATCCTAAGCAGTCAGGATGAATGGGGGGGTGGAGTCGGAGGGAGGAAAAAGTATAATAAGAGAATGGGAGGGTTAGACACATTTAGCACTAAGAGCACTAAGAGGGAGGCTGTTGCTGCGTGAAAGTGGGAGATCACACTGAGAGCGAACACAATGCACCACCAGGGTACATACACTTTAGTCCCTCTCTAGTCTTTGGCGTAGGGTGCTATGTCAAGGCACCAGGTTAGAAAAGGAGGGGGCCAAGGGGTGGGGGGTGGTCTTGGGTTACCCAGATGGGAGAGCTCCAGGTGTTGGCCACCCAGGCTGTGGGAGGGGTGGTAGAGGATGGGATGGGAGGAGGGATAAGGATGTCAGGATCCGTTTTTGCCACTCTAGAGTGCCGCTATGTTTGTTATAGAATATTTAAGCCCATAGTGTGGGTAATATCATTCAAAGCAGGTCAAGGTTTCAATCAATGGCAGGGGTGTATTTTCCATTAAGAATACTCTCCTACACGTTCCGTCAATGGGTTAAATAACCGTAGGAAAAGGTCCGTAATTGAGGAAAGGGTAGCTGCTCTAAATCTTTCAGTTATTCTTTTACAGGAGACTCATATTCTGGTCAATAAAGTTTTGGGTTTCCATAAGTTTAAAAAATTGGCCGACTTTAACGTGGTTGCTGCAGCCTTTGCTGCACATAGAGGCATTGCGGTCTTTCTAGCTAGAGGCCTTAATGCACAACCACTTGATTTCCTTGCCGATCCTGGAGGGCGATGGTGCTGGGTGCAGTGTTTAATTAATAAAGAAAGATTTGTCTTTTTTAGTTTTTATGCTCCCCTGCTAGACGACCCAGCTCCTTATGTAGGGCTGTTTCAATCCCTTTTGCAATTAACAGGCAAAATTATTATTGGAGGAGATTTCAATTTCATTCAGGATCCAAGTCTGGATACCACTGTTCGGGGTAAGAAACAACACAAACCTAGAGTTGCAAAAGTTTTTGAAGATTATGTTAAGGTATTGATGCTCTGTGATCCTTGTTGAACGAACGTTCCTAATGCGAGGAAATATACTTGTATCTCAACTTGGTTTGAAAGCTCCTCACGTATTGATTTTTTTTTGGTATCAGAAACTTTGGCCCATATTTATACTTTTTGACGCACAACTGCGCCAACGCAGTTGTTCGTCAAAAATTTTACCGCCGGCTAACGCCATTCCAAAGCGCCATGCGGGCGCCTTATTTATTGAATGACATTAGCCGGCGCTGCGGACTGGTGTGCGTAAAAAAAAATGACTCACACCAGGCAGCGCCGGCGTAAGGGAAAATGGAGGTTGGGTGTCAAAAAATGGGGCAAGTCAGGTCTGAGGCAAAATTCAGGCCTCAAGCCGATTTGCGCCATTTTATTTTACGCCCAACCTCCATTGACATGACTCCTGTCTTAGCAAAGACAGGAGTCATGCCCCCTTGCCCAATGGCCATGCCCAGGGGACTTATGTCCCGTGGACATGGTCATTGGGCATAGCGGCATGTAGGGGGGCCCAAATCAGGCCCCCCTATGCCACAAAAAAAAAAGAAAAAAATACTTACCCCAACTTACCTCTACTTCCCTGCGATGGGTCCCTCCATCCTTGGGTGTCCTCCTGGGGTGGGCAAGGGTGGCAGGGGGTGTCCCTGGGGGCATGGGAGGGCACCTCTGGGCTCCTTCTGAGCCCACAGGTCCCTCAACGCCTGCCCTGACCCAGGCGTTAAAAAACTGCGCCCATCAGGCTGTGCTCCATTTTTTAAGGTCTGCCCCCTCCTGTTCGTCAAAATGATGTCACAATATAAATATGGGGCACAGGCCTTAAAGTCATTTTTTGGAAGGGAACGCCTACCTTGCATATAATTAATGCAAGGCTGGTTCCCCCTTCCAAAAAATGACGCACATGGTGGAACTTTGAAGCCCGCGGGGTCGGACGTCAAAGTATAAATATGGGGCAGGGTTTGCGCCGATTGTGCATCAAAAATTTTGACGCGCATTCGGCGCAAACAGAGTATAAATATGCCCCTTTGTGTTTTAAATCTCAGTCAGTACAGCACTCTGGTCTATCTGATCATGCCTCCCTGGTGCTGGAAGTGTCTCTTTATTCCAAAGTCCCTAGAGCTCAGACTAGAGGGTGGGTCTTCAACCTGCAGCCTCTTTTGGATGAGGGATGGGTACAGATCTCCTAGGGTGAAATAAGTGAATTTTTCAAATGCAATCAGGGTTCTTCAACTCCTGCTGTAATTTGGGATTCATTTAAGGCCTTTTTCAGGGGCTTGGAAATTGCCAAGGAGGCAGCAGATAAATCTTATCTGAGACATCAAATTAGGGCACTGGAAGAGGCAGTCCAAAGATGTTTAATGGGAAACTAGTAGGTAGGCCTTTGAGTCTGCAAAAAAGGCTTTGGTCAACAACTTTTCTAAGAAGGTTGATATAGAATTTCAGACTTATAAACAAAAGATCTACGAAGAAAGTAACTTTACAGGTACATTTTTAGCATGGCAAGCTCGAGATCGAATTGCTGGTAATATCATTCACGCTTTAAGATGTCCTGACACCGGGTCTAGGCAAACTGATCCTAGAGGCGTGGATGAAATTATGTTGGAGCATTATAGACAAATTTAAAGCCAGGCACCAGGCATTGATCCTAGGTCCATTAAATAATTTTCGGGGAAACTGGATATCCGCAGTCTTACAGAAAAAGACAGTGATGCTCTGAAAAAGCCATTCACGAAGTTAGAACTTCTTGAGGTTGTTAAGAACCTCCCCACGGGGAAGGCTTGTGGACCAAATGGCTTCCCGGCCGAATTTTATAAGACTTTCATTAAAATATTTGCCGATTATTTTTTGGCTCTAATCAATGGTCTATTGATGGGCGCACAAATTCCCAAGACCTGGCATTCAGGAAATGTGGTTAGCTTTCCTAAGAAGAACAAGGACAGGGAGGACCCTAGTGCATATCGTCCAATTTCATTGTTAAATACAGATTATAAAATTATTACAAAACGTCTGGCTAATAGGCTTAATGGGGTAGTTAACAAATTGGTGCACCCTGACCAAAATGGGTTTATAGCTGGTTGGCAACTTGCTACTAATACACACTTTTTGGCTGATGATCTTGACTATTTTGCTTCTAATAAAGTTCCTGCCATCATTCTTTTATTAGACGCAGAAGTGGGATACACGTTTTTCAATATTGTCTAGCTATAAGGTCCACTCCAAGGTTATTGCATTAATTCAAAGGCTGTACTTAAACTCAGAAGCTAATGTTATTATAAACTCAAAGTGAGTTTGACAACTTCAAGTACAACGGGGGACTCAGCAGGGTTGCCCTTTGTCCCCTATACTCTTTGCTCTTTTTATTGAGCCGCTAGCCATTACAATCCGACAACATAATCAGATTCAACCTCCTTTAAGGTCTATGGGGAAGATTAAACTTTACGCAGACAACATTATTATGTTTCTAGACGAAGAACGCATCTCTCAGGAAATAATTTTTTATGTATTCACTGAGCTTGAGCAAATTGGTGGCTATAAGATCAATATGAGTAAGACCGATATTATTTTGTGTGGCACCCCTTCTATTAAACTGCTTCCTGAGCTAAGACGCTGTGTGAATGCCAGGCCAAAGAGATACCTTGGGATTTATTTTTCAGCCGTTATAGGAGACCTGTACGATCTTAATTATGCACCATTGCTCACGAAAACTCAGGCTTTGCTGGCTCGTTGGGGGTCTCTCCCCCTTTCTATATTAGGTCAAATTGCATTAATTAAAATGTCAGTTCTGCCATTGTTTAATTTTCTGTTTTCGGCCATTCCGTGTGTTTTAACACAAAACTTTTTCATAAAATTGGAGTCCATACTACGCCTATTTATCTGGCAAAATCAGAAGGCTCGAGCCGCACTAAGTATACTGTATGCGGATAACGAAAAGGGGGGTTAGCTCTCACTAATTTCAAAGAGTATTATTTTGCTTCTTTTACTCATTATTTCACTAGCTTTAAAATAGATCAATCAGCAGATTGTGGGTTCTTCTATGACTTTTGTGAATTAATATGTAGGGAGCATAATATTCAGAACCCAGCACTCTTGGCGAAATCTCCTAAAAAAGTTTGTTATAAGATTCTAAACTGGCTCTTTAAGAGAAAATCAGATTTTTTCAGAAAATATTTCGACATCCCCCTTACACAGATCACGTTACACTCTGGTGTTCAGCTTAATGCAGACTTAGTAAGGAGATGGGAATATGCAGGATTCAGTAAAATAGGGGATTATCGTGTTAATGATAACTGGGAAACTCCCTTAAATATCCTAAATACTGTCAAAAATGACTTTCTTTTGGTGGGATCCTATAATTTTTTGCTACACAGTTTAAGGGATTTGGATGTCAATTCTATTATTAACGCCCAGATGTTGATTTCGGAACTGGTGGATCCTCCAGGGGTAAGGATTTTGGGGTCATGGAGAAGGCTATTGACCGACAGGGATAAGGCCGATCTTGGGATAAAAGCGCAAAGGAAATGGGCTCGTCAGGAGAGAATTAATCATCTGAATTTCTCAGTTTTCAGAGGGGCAAACTGGCATCAAATTATATTTTTTAGTAAATGGTTACTATACCGAACCCCGAAGGCCCTATCCCGCATGGGGCCCAGCTGTCCTGATTTGTGTTTTCATTGTAAGGAAGTAGGGGTGGCAGGCTTGACACATGTGATTGCAACATGTCGATGTATACAGGAATACTGGGCCGGAATATTTGAGATACTAACAACTATGGCGCATTCTTCCTTAACTCCCAGCATTTGGCTGATGTGCTTAGGGTTCGATCCTGAGGCAAGGCTCCCTTCCAGGTGGGAGAAACTTGTATTTATCGTGACTGTGGTCGCTAGATCTCTTTTGTTGAGAAACTGGCAATCTGAGCAGTCTCCCACCTGTCAAGAATGGCAGGACAAAATGACGCAAGTTAGGAATCAGGAAATGAGATATGCTAATAGAGTAGAAAGCGGTAAAAAGTTTTCATTGGTTTGGGGTGAATGTTTTCTAGATAAGCCTGGGTGAATCTGTCTATGGTTAAATTTACTATTTATTACTGTAAGAGCATGCATAGTTATTTATTTTCATTGTAAGTTGCAATGTATTACTTTTGTTACTAACTTGATCGATCCTGAAATAAAATTAAAAAGAAAAAAGGCCCAGCCCTTTGTACACACTGCCGTCACTACTACTGATTGGATGGTTTAGTGAGGTCCCTGGATCAGCCCTGCTGGTGTCGGCAATGGCCCTGGTGGAGCACCGAGAAGATGATCAAACTTGACTATCTCGAGGAAGTAAAAGTCCTAACAAGATTTCCGTAGGTGAACCTGCGGAAGGATCAGTAACAGCGGAGCGGCCCGGGAGACCGATGGTACCAGCCTGAATCCCTTGGCCACCTCCAAGAATGGAACACCTGTGGGCACAGGGCTTGGCCCTCTCCTCGTGCTTCTGGCTAATGGAGCGGTCCGTAGCCACTGGGGTGCTTGAGAGAGGACTGGGTGTGGGGACGGCTCCTCCGCCAGGGAGGACTTGACCCTCTTATGCCCGGAGTGGCAAGATGGAAAGCCCATCCTGAGATGGAACCCATGCTCACCCAGCATGACCCTGGGAGGGAAAACGAATTGAAGTGCCTCCCTGGGATGGGACCATCCCCCGAAAGCCCTGCTGCCTGGGCTCCCCCATACCAGATTCCCGGCCTGCCTGGGCTTCGGGTGACTCAAGAATGGCCCTCCTTGGGTGGCAGGGTTGCCAGGATGAGGAGGAGCTGGGGCTGTGAGGGAACTCTGTCTCCCCTCCGTGTGTGCTGGTGGAGGGGGGACTCTTCCCTTCTGGCACCCCTAACCAGGGCAGTGGGGGTGGGCTATCCCCCAGCCTGCTGGCACGGCTTAGGGCTGCCGCCTTCAGCCAGTGACTCAAAACATTTAGGGGTTGAGATCTGGTGATAGATAGCTGGTGTGCAGGTGGGGCGACCCTCCCTTGTTGCCAGGTACCGGGTTTGCCCTGGTCCCGTGTGGCTGGGGTAAGGGTTTGAAGACTTGTGTGGTCCCTCCTGGTCCTCTGGGAGGGAGCTGTCGAGGTAGGGCTGCCTGGCCCCTGTGCTGCTCTGGGAGCCCCCTTTCCATGGGGAGGCTCCTCGACCGAGTGCCTGGTGATGTTCTTTGAATCGTGGAGATTGACTCCCAGAGGGGAATCCTGATGGGGTGCCCAGCCATCTTGCTGTGTGGTTGGCGGATGGGTAGTGTTGCCTTCCTCTTGCCTCTGCTGCACAGCAGGACACTGATCATTGACACTTCGAACGCACCTTGCTGCCCCGGGTTATGCCAGGGGCTACGTCTGTCTGATGGTTGCTTGATTTTCAACTGCGCTGGGGATTTCCCAGGGCGCGGCTGGGGTTGTCGCAGGGTAGTTCTGCTCCCTTCCCCCATCCAAGGTGAGACCCCCCTGATTACCTGCAGCAGGATCCCACCCTTGGTCCTGTCATGGAGGTATGCTGCCAGTGCACTTAGCCTTGCCACCCCACTTTGGCGGAGTGTGGGCAGGGGACCGGTCTGTCCTGGGGTGCCTGGCTGCATGTGGCTGCCTATCAACACAGCCTTGGGTGCACACCTCTGTGGCTGGTTCCCGGGGGGGGGGGGGGTTTGGGCCAATTGCTGGCCTTGGGCTTCAATCCAGGAAAAAGGGTGTGCTGCCATGTCCCCCTGTCCCCTGCAGCCCAGGGGATGGTGGTCCCAGCTTCCCCCACTGCTTTGGCATCTGACTATGACCTCAGATCAGGCGTGGCAACCTGTTGAATGTAAGTGGATGTGGACAAAAGGGGGCCACTTCCATCGCACTTACTGCACTGAATGTTCGTTGGGCATCCCGTGCTAAATCATTTGTTAGTGACCTGATTCGGGTTCAGGGTTTCTTAAGTAGCAGAGCAGCTACCTTGCTGTGATCTATTGAAGGTCATCAAGCTTTTGTCTCCGTCTGTGGGTGCCCATGTCCCCCCACAACCACACATATGGGGTGTGGTGGTCCCTCTGCTGCCAGACCAGTGGGGAGGTTGGGGGCTGTGGGCCCGTGGAGGCTGCCCTGCCACTTGCCACCCAGCATGGGGGCCTCCTGCCCTGCTCCACCGGGTGCAGGTTTGGGGGCCACAATCCCTTGCAAGTTAGCAGGGCGACCAAATGGTGAGGGTGGGAATTCCTGGTCTGCACAAGTCACCGGCAGGCAAGCTGCCATGGGAAGGAGCTTTTCAGAGTGCACAGCCGCTCTTGTCTTTGCCGTGGTGACTGCCATGGTGGCTCGGTCACTCTGGCCGCTGGGTCATCCCAAGCCATCTGGTCACCAAGTTGTCCTGGGCCATCTGGTCGCTGGGCTAGCCGACCAGATGGCCTAGCGGCCGGGCGACCAGATGTCCGGCGGGCCGGGCTGCCGGGCTAAATCAGACTTTTGTCTCCACCCAGTGTTCTGTAAGCCAAGAAAAATGGCCATGCCAGTGGGGAGAGGGTGTGGGGCAGTCCAGGCTTAAGCCTCCTGGTCTCCCCGTGCCCGGGCTCAAGGAAGGTGGAAGGCACCCGCCCAAAGGCAGCACCCTGAGCCAACAGTATGATGAATACAGTCACTACACAGGGCAGGGTGGCAGCAGACCCGAGAGGACTCCTGTGCTCCCACACCAGGTTCAGGCCTAGAGCAGTGTCTAGCCCTGCAGGAAGGCCTCTGGCCCATTTTCAGCACCAGTTTTAGTGATAATTTCTACATTTTTAGTTTTTCTGCTTCTAGGGGGCAAAGTCCCTCCTTCTACCCAGGGCTATGGAGCTCCAAGTCAGGTACGATTTCAGGTTTTTGCCTTAGATGGAAGGGAACAAAAGAAACCACTTCACATGGTCAAAAGGTATACAAACTCCCTCCAATGTCAGTTCAGTGTCTCTGGCCCCTTTCTAGCCTCTCAGCACCAGTTTTAGTGATATTTTGGTCATTTTGAGTTTTTCTGGTTCTAGGGGGCAAAGTCACTCCATCTACCCAGGGCTACAGAGCTCCAAGTCGGGTAAGATTTCATGTTTTTCCATTAGATGGGGGTGAACCAAAAAGAAACATGCCACATGGTCCAAAAGGTATACAAACTCCTCCCAATGCCACTTCTGCGCCTTCAGTGCCTCTCCAGCCTCCCAGCACCTGTTTTAGTGATAATTGCGTAATTTTGAGTTTTTCTGATTCAAGAGGGCAAAGTCCCTGCTTCTACCCAGGGCTACGGAGGTCCAAGACGGGTAAGATTTCAGTTTTTTCCCTTATATGGAAGTAAACAAAAAAAAACACGCCACATGGTCCAAAAGGTAAACAAACTCCTTCCCAATGTCAGTTCTGAGCCTTCAATGCCTCTCCAGCCTCCCGGCACCATTTTTAGTGATATTTTGGTCATTTTTAGTTTTTCTGCTTCTAGGGGGCAAAGTCACTCCTTCTACCCAGGGCTACAGAGCTCCAAGTCGGGCAAGATTTCAGGTTTTTCCCTTAGATGGAGGTGAACAAAAAAACCACACCACATGCTCCGAAAGGTATACAAACCCCTGAACAATGCCAGTTCTGAGCCTTCAGTGCCTCTCCAGGCTCCGAGCACCAGCTTTAGTGATATTTTCAACATTTTGAGAGTTTCAGGTTCAAGGGGGCACATTGATTCCTCCTACCCATGGTTATGGAGCTCAGAGTATGGCAAGATTTCCTTTTTTTACCTTGGATGCAGGGGAACAAAAAAAAAGACAACCAAGAAAAAAAAAACACTTCAAGTAGTCCAAAAGGTACACAAACTCCTTCCCAGTGTCAGATCTGAGTCTTCAGTGCCTTTGGCTGGGTCTGGAAGATGTGACTGAGCCTAGCTGGATATGGGAAGCTATAACCTGGCACCAGTTTAGAGCTCCAGCTGGCCGTGGGTGGAAGTTCCACTCCAGTCTGCCAATCCGCAAATATAAATAAACCATTTACAAGTGCTTCTAGGTACTTAAATCCTATGGGATCAACACAAAACATACCACATATTATTCCCTTAGTGACTAGTTTCCCAAAAAATTTGACAGCAAGGTGTTCGCTATGGAGAGAGTATGCATGGACGGCAAAAAGCAAAGATAAACACCAAAACATTATTGCACACCCACCCACTAATCCATCTAAGGCATACTGGTTGGATTTGGCATAAGGGTAAGTAAATGGTTACGAAAATAAAAAAAATATTCACCAATTACTTCATGAAATAAAATCTCTAAATATCCTTGATAAATCAAGTGCTTTTAGGTAAGTAAACATTGTGGGAGCCACGTAAAACACATCACATATCATTACCTGCTCTGATGACGTGGGTGCACTGTAGAAACCATCAGATCGCCAAGGGGGTCATCAGGGGTGGCGGTAATAGGTATTGCATTGCCATCCCCGGTGGGGGCCTGTGGGTGGGTGACCCACAGGGGGAGCACCAGCTCATTCCCCATGGGTCGGTCCCAGGATGTGATGGTTACGTCCTTGGCACAACAGCGCTGCAGCCGAGGAAGTAACCATTTCATCCTGGGAACAGAAGGGGTTACAAGAAACCCTCAAGACTGCAGCAGAACTCCATGGAACATTGCACAATGCTTATTGGTCCCTGATTCATCACTTGCTCGTCATTTCACAAGAATTTGCTAAATTTTCCAAAATATACAACACTCAAAGGCCAATAAACGTGTGGGCAGCGCCTCTCCCAACCCCTTTGTAAAACCATTGTGGACAGCATTCCAAATAATTGTTTGTTTAGTTAATGCATTCTATTCATATAGTTCAAAAAGAGACTTTTTAAGTGAAACACCTACATAGAAAACTTGTAATGAATAGCTACGTTTTCGATACTTAGGTCTGCAGCTGTGACACAGGGTACAACATTTGTTGTTCAGGTTCAGTAACAAAATCTCAGGAGGGTCCTTTGTTAACAAACAACTTCTGCTTCCCTATATAACTGCATTCCTACAAAGGTAAACCAGCTTGAGGTGTTCATTGCGTCAATTCCGACCTGCACAAACCTGTTCATAATGTGTTGCATAGATTCCTCAATTGTCTCCGGTGCAGCTGCACCTTCTCCGGCTTTGGGGGTGCCTGTCCACTTTCCACATCTGTTTTTCATCCATGGAATCTCTTGTTGAGGTAAATGCATAATAATGGTTGGTGAACATTGTGATCTGTCCATTGTCACTGTTACTTGCTTGAAGGGAGTTAATGCACCGTTTGTTTGCTGTGCAGAAGATTGGCTTCAACATATCTGCATCAAGGCTGAGCTCACATAAATGCGCTCAAAGTGCACTGTAGGTCAGACCCAAAAACATTTTTAACTGGAGGTGTTTCATGTGTTTGTCAGTACATTAAGGCAGTGCTTGGTCCCAAAACCTTTTAGCACCGTATTAAGAAATCCAGATTCTGGAGGTGGCAAAGTGTGACAGAAACATTGGTGCACATTTGTTATATGGTATGCTGTTGTGCTGAAGATATGCTGTGTTTTTGAGCTGCAGTCCTTTTGTGCTGCATTATTGCAGAATTATGTTATTTGTTCTGCTGCAGCTTTTTGTTGCTATCTCTTTTGACTGTTTACTGTGATGTGCTGCCTCATGTTTTAAATGTAGCATTATGTTATTTTGTGTATGCTATTGTGTTGTACTTACCAGTTTACTTTAGATATGTCAACAAATTTGCAATATTTCCAGCCAGGCAAGAGCAGCACATGCCTTTAAAGATCCTTCGACAAGCAGCAATTTACCACCTTCTAAGGTGGTAAAGGTTCTGCTGCTCCAGCATTTTGACAACTTAAGACACCAGTCAGCCCAACATTGTGGCTGAAAATGAGCCCCATATTTGTCCTTGTGTAACTGGATTTAGTGCTTAAGTGTACTCAAACGGCACTTGTCTTCATTCCAGCAGAAGAGAGCTGCTTCAAACTGTATGCATGTATATGCTGTTTTATAGTGCGACCCCTATGACTTGTACCACAAGAAATCACACCAAAACCTTTTATGTCCATAGGCATTCTTTAGATTGGCTGCAAGTTCCCACCAATCTATTTTAAGGCTTAGAAAAATTGGGCAATCGCTCATCCCCTGCCCCTTTCCCTGGTAAAGTAAAAGGGAGTCTGTATTGCTACATGCACTACGTGCATGTAGCAGCACTACGTGCAAGGTAAACAGTGGTGCAGGGTGTGGACCATTGGCCTCTGCTTCCATTGGCCTTCACTTCCATTTTGGTTCACGACTCCATTTTGTCGAGTCTGGTTCAGTGCGTAAAGCACTGTTCTGTGTTTTTCCACAAGCTTCGGCAAGCTGAAGGGTGGGGTGTTTTTCTGCTCAACTTCGCTCCATCTGCCTGATACGAAGGGCGCTATTTACATTCCATGAGCTATCAGTTAGAACAACAGGGGGATGCGCCTGTACACAAGGAGGAATGCAAGCTTCACCTTGGAGCCCTCTCCTGGGAACTTGGCCCGTTCTGAGGAGACGTCTCGAAGGGTGAACAAGGTACCGCCGATTGCACAATTTGTAAAGGAGGGGGTCTTTTTCTAGAAAAGACTCCTGGGCGTTAGTAAATACTATAAAGGTTGGGGGCCTGGATGGACTGGTTTAGGAACTCTCTTCTGGGTTGGACGCAACGCCAGGAGGACTGATTGTCCCGAAAAGAGGCTCCCTGTGCCAGCTGATTTGGGTTCCCCGGCTTTGTGTACGGCAGAGGGATGCAGACGCTCTTTTCGGTGAAGCTTTTCAATTTATTAAGTATATTGTGTGTGCGTGCGTAATATGCACTTATTCTTGCAGTCATTTTCATGCTATTGAGCACTGAAGTATATTGTGTGTGCTTGTATTATATGCACTTACTCTTGCAGTTATTCACAGAGTGCTTATATCTTCATCATTATTCTCATGTTATTCTCCTGATGTATATATATATATATATATTAGTGTGGTTAGCTTTGCCATATGAGAACTTGCCCCTTAAATAAACTTGATTATTTTACTCACTAAGGTGTCTGAGAGTGCTTGCTTTACATTGTGCCTTAAAATATCCTGAAGTGCATAGTTTTGATATTCTGAAGAGTAAAGCAACACAAATTGGCGTAGTCGTTTGCAGGATTCGAAAAAAAAAAAAGAAGGAAAAATGCTTAATAAGATCAAAGCGAACTCAAAAGCAAGTTCTCATGTAGCAAATCCGGACATAGAAATACTGGGGTGGGAAACTGCCCTGTATAAACTTTTAGCTCAGGAATGGTCACGTTGTGCTGGTTTGTGTGAAAATTGGAATGTGTGTATGTCAAATGCAGAACCTGAAGATGTTCTTACATGTTTACAAAAAGTATCAATTGTTAAGGGAAGGGAGATTTGTGCTTTGGGGAGGCGAGGCTGGATCTTGCTTTCTGCGTACCGAAAGTTGGATGAAAAATGTTTACAGTTACAAAAAGACCACGAGCAGCTGGAGAAGGAGTTAGTAGAAGCCCGAAATTCCTCTACCATGCTAGCTTGTCAAAATAAATTATTAAGTGATAAGCTGGAAATGTACCAACTGGTTGCAGAGAGAACGGCCGTTAGCGTCGCTAAATATAAACACAAGAAACGAAGAGGGAAAGTTAATAAAAAGAAGGTGCATTTAGCTATCTCTCAGGCAGGATTAGCCTTTGACCCTGAATTTTGGGATGGAAACATCTGGGATACATCTGATTTTTCAGATGAGTCCGGGGGTGATAACTGTCAAGATGTTAGTCAGGGAAAGACAGAGCGCAGGAATGTTGTCCGTGCGCAGCCCATATATCGGCGAAAGTTACAGCATAGCCCAGCTAATCCTGGAGGGGTGATGTTGGATGCCCTGGAGGATTATACACAGCAAGAACTAAGTGATGTGATAGACAGATTTCGACAGAGGTCTGGGGAAACATTGCTTACGTGGATGGTGCGTGTGCATGATATGGGCGGCCAGGGGGTCCAATTGGATCACGGCGACGCCCTGAGGCTTTGTATGTTAAGTACAGACCCGGTTATCCAAAATGAGTTTAGAACTTATCCAGTGAATGGTCCCATGACCAATTTGTTGGAGCTAGCTGCGCAAGGGTGTGCTCAGAAGTATCCAACAGAGTCAGACTGGCCGCCTAATGATAAACCTTGGTATACTTTGAGAGATGCAGTACAGAGATTGAAGGAAGAAGGGATGAAAACAGCTATCTTTATGGGTAATGCCCATGATTTGATGAATGGAATTTTAAGTGTGTCTGTGCGAAACCGGTTGATTAGGGCCGCTCCTCCTGCATATAAGCATGTCATCATGACTTTGTTAATTAATCAGACGGGTAACCCATTGTCTCAGGTGGTAGAAGCGGTGCGTGAGTTAAGTGACTTAGGAGAATGGGCTAAGCCAGAGAGGAATTCACGGTCTGAGAATCGTACTGATAACAAAAGGGTGACAAGGCGACACATGTTTCAGGCCTTGCTGCGAGATGGGGTGACCAGGGATGAAATTGATGGGATAAGCACCAAGGACATGTGGGAAATGTACCGCAAACGCGGTTTGGATAAAAAGGAGGGGAGCAGGAAAGGGAACAAGAAGGATAACAAAGTGGTGAACCAGAGAAAGGGAGGAGGGGAGGAGCGTGAGGGTGAAAAGGGAGAGAGAGGGAGAGAGCCCCACGGTAGAGAGAGATCCCTAGATGATGGAGATTGGGAGGAAGAGCACCGAAGCTCAGAGGGAACCCGGAGCAGGGAGAGAGACCGGGAACTGACAGGTTCTGGGAAAACTCGAGGAAGAGAGTGGGAGAGGGAGCTGGTAAGCTCAGAGAGGTTGCGAAGCAGAGACAGGGAGGAGGAGTTCCCTGAGAATTACCGCAAACTGTATCCAGATCTGACTTGGGCAGACTCTGATGTGCGCAGAGTGAAAATAGATTAGGAAACAGGTCAAACTCCGGTGCAGAGATGGGCTCGCAAAGATAACAGACCTCATGTCAAAGTAGAAATCTATTGGAAACGTGGAAATGTTCAAAAGGTTCGAGCCCTCGTTGACACCGGAGCGGAGGCCACTTTGATTCATGGCAACCCAAGAAAATTCAGGGGACAGTACTTCACCATTACGGGATTGGGCGGAAAAGAAACCCCGGCAGTGCAGATAGTGGTTCCATGAAAATAGGGGCACTGCCAAAGAGAGAATACACTGTCTTGATTGTGCCCATTCCCGAGTACATTATTGGAATTGACATTTTGAAAGGGATGACCCTACATTTGGAAGATGGATGCTATCAATTTGGTTCCAAAAGATTTATATCAATAGCCGCCGCAAGGGTGGGGCTGTTGAAGATTCCTCCGGTAACACTTCCCCAAGCTACTAAGGTGATTCAAATGAAACAGTACAGAATACCGGGAGGACATGAGGAGATTAGCCAGACTATACATGACTTACTGGAGGCCGGGGTAATAGTTCCCATCACCACTGTGTGGAATAATGCCCTCTGGCCTGTTCGTAAAAGTGATAACAGTTGGAGGATTTGCATTGATTATCGCCAATTGAATAAACATACACCTCCTCTGACTGCAGCGGTCCCAGACACCATTACCTTGATTGAGAACATACAGAAACACAGTGGTACTTGGTATGCCACCATTGACATTGCCAATGCGTTCTTTACGATACCAATAGCTACCGAGAGCCAGCCTCAGCTGGCATTCCAGTGGGCGGGGCGTCAGTACACCTGTAGATTGCCCATGGGGTATTTACATAGCCCCACTATCTGCCACCGGCTGGTGGCAGAGCATTTGGATGAAGTACCAGTGGTTCCTGGAGTGCAAATTTCTCACTATATAGATGACGTGATGATGCAGGGAGAGACACAAGAACAGGTGCAGATTCAGCTAGACAGGGTGGTGGAACATTTGAAGAATAAAGGGTGGGAGATTAACCCCGAGAAAGTGCAGGGACCGTCTCAAAGCGTGAAATTTTTGGGCATTCAGTGGAATCAGGGACACAGAGAAGTGTTGCCAAAAGTGAAACAAAAGATTAAGGAATTTGCAGTGCCGCGAAATCGGAAGGAAGCCCAGAGTTTTATTGGACTATTCGGGTATTGGAGACAGCATATACCCCATTTGTCTCAGATTTTGGCCCCATTGTACAAAGTTACACGAAAGAAAAATGCGTTTGAATGGGGAGAGCAGGAGCAGCGCGCGTTTGAATTGGCGAAATACGCCATTCAGCATGCTTTGGACTTGTGGCCGATTCGGGAGGGAGACATTGAGTTGAATGTGACAGTCCAGGGGCAGTATGCTAATTGGAGTTTATGCCAAAAACAAGGAAGAAAGAGGGTGCCCCTGGGATTTTGGACAAAGAAGTTACCTGAGGCAGGAGAGCGGTATACTCCCTTTGAGAAGCAGCTGCTGGCCTGCTATTGGGCCCTGGTTGATACTGAGCAAATTACACTGGGACACAATGTGATTTTAAGGCCTGAAATTCCCATCATGCAGTGGGTAATGAGTTCCCCTAAAACTCATAGAATTGGGCATGCGCAGGAAGCCAGCATTATAAAATGGAAATGGTATGTCCAGGACAGGGCACGAGCGGGTCCAAAAGGAACTGCTGTTTTGCATGAGCAGGTAGCGCAGGCTCCAGTGGAGAATTCCGAAATGTTGCATGATGTACCTTCAGTGTGTGAATCCCCAGTAGGGTGGGGCCAGCCGTTCGCAGACTTGTCTGCAGATGACAAAAAACATGTGTGGTTCACAGATGGCTCAGCAAAATATGTTGGAGCGAAAAGGCACTGGAAGGCAGTGTCCTATAATCCTGTTACAAAGAAACTTTTGACAACTACAGGACAGGGAAAAAGTAGTCAGTTTGCAGAGCTTTATGCCACGTATCAGGCTTTAAAACAAGAGCTACCCGGAAAATGTCACATTTATACAGATTCCTGGTCTACCGCCAATGGGTTAGCTACTTGGCTTCCCCCGTGGCATGCACATCAGTACAAAATCCATAACAAAGAGGTATGGGGGAAGGAGTTATGGCAGGAGATCTGGGAAATGTTACCTCAAAGCACCGTGACTGTCTATCATGTGGACGCTCACTGTCCAACTGATTCATTAGACCGATGGTTCAATTGTCTTGCAGACGATCGAGCCAAGATTCAAGAGGCTGAAGTGGAGGCGCAGAATTCTGATTTGGTGGGAATGGCTAAATGGGCACACCAGAAATGCGGACATCTTGGAGAAAAGGCTACTCACAGGTGGGCCGAGATTAGAGGGATGCATCTTCCCCTAGATTTGATTAAAACAGCAATCATTGAATGTCCCATTTGTCAGCATGCACAGCACAGACCGGTTCCACAGGTGGTGAGAGGCCAGCTAGGCAGAGGTAAATTGCCAGGACAGATATGGCAGATTGATTACATCGGACGGATGCCAGTGAGCAGAGGGTGTCAGTATGCCTGCACCGTGGTAGACACTTACTCTGGTTCTCTCATAGCCTTTCCCTGCAAGCGCGCAACTCAGCAGAGCACCCTGAAAACATTAGATCTGTTGATTCTGTACTATGGAGTGCCGCTCCATATTCAAAGTGATAACGCCAGCCACTTCAAGGGCAGACTAGTGCAGGACTATTGTGCACAACACAATATTGAGTGGATTTTTCACATACCTTACTACCCACAAGCAGCGGGACTGATTGAGAGAATGAATGGGTTGCTGAAAGAACAATTGCGTAAACTGTCTGATGGGACACTGAAGGGGTGGAGGGATAATTTGTACGATGCTTTGCAAATTTTGAACAACCGACCCCTTACAAATGCTGAGACACCTCTCATGAGAATGCTCACAGCTGCTTTTCAGATTAATCCGTTTACAACGAGTAATACCATTGTGTATTGGGAAACAGCTCTAGGAGCTTTGGCCCCATATCTAGCTACACCAGAATCTGCAGGACTTGACTTACATGCTTTACACATGTATCAATTAAAGCCTAGAGACATCACTCTGATTGAAACTGGGGTGGGAATTCAGATTCCCCCTGAGCATTACGGTCTGATCGCCCCTCGATCTGGGCTTGCCCTGAGAGGCATCCAAGTTTTAGGAGGCGTGATAGATGCAGACTACCAAGGCGAGTTAAAAGTCATTCTCTTGAACAGTGGCGACGCAGACCTAGTGGTGCAACCTGGTGATCGCGTTGCCCAAATTGTCATCATGCCGGTTTATGGAGGTGTTGTTAAGAAGGGGAGCGCCCCAGCTCTTCTCACTGTCAGAGGCAAAGGAGGGTTCGGATCTACTGACAAGAACCCAGGGGCCAAAGTGTGGATTGAATCCCCAAATAACCCTCCTCAACCCGCTGATGTCATCGCCACTGGACCAGACAATGTCCTGGTAGTTATGCGACCTGGTCAAGACAAATGGGAACATGTTCCCGCTGACAAATGCTATTTGCGAGAATGATAATACGTGTTTTGGCCTTTGTTCTTTTCAGATCATCCAGTGGAGTGCCTGTGCCATGAGTGTGGTGTATTGAGCCCGTTCGGGAGACTCCACCGGGGAGCGGGAGGGGCTCATAGCCCAAAAATTCAACCGTCAGCCGCAGATGCCGACGCTGCTGCATCAACCGAACAATGTTTGGATTCATCTAGCGCAGGAAGTGCTGAATATATCTCACTTCGGTATGAGTAACATGCAAAGCGTTCAAGATCTGATTACCACTTGTCTAGTGGCAGTGCCCACTCCTGCTGCTGTATTATTGCACATCTTTAACAATACAAACCAGGATGGAATGGTGGATGTGAGTGACGTTCGCTCCCATATGTCACTCTATGAGTACTGCCGTCATTGCCCGGAGGTGGGCAGGCGGTTGTGGAGGAACATGACATCTATACTCACGTTTAACATCTCAAATGGGGATGTGTGCTATTCATTGACCTGTGATCCTATGAAAATAGGTAAATGTGCTCAGCTCAAATTGGAGAAAAGAGACAAAAACTTAACTGCTGCACAACGGACGTTGTGCCACTCACGGAATGACCTGACCTGTTTGAATGTAAATAATTCGATGTTTTGCCAGCATGTGGTGCCTGCTGCCAGCCACATTCAAAATGTTAAGTTGCCTAAAGGTTGGCTCTTTTCTTGTGGTAACCTTTCTTTTACTTATATTCCAGCCAATCTAACTGGCTTTCTCATGTTTCCTATGGATACTGCTCTACACCCTCGCTATACCAGAGACACTATTCAATTACCTACGGACTGTGATTCTGAAATTTCATTGCTTTCCAAAACAGAATATGTTAGTTTAGCTGGTTCTATCGTAGGGGTGCCAGGACTTGCAGTATACAATACCAGAGTTATTAATAAACTTGCATGTTTAGTAGTCAAGAATATTAACTATACATCAGCTGCCTTAGCTGAGCTGTTATTAGATGTACAGGGAATTAGAAGAGCTGCTTTGCAGAATCGCGCTGCTATTGATTATTTACTGCTTAAACACAACCATGGCTGCAGTGATTTTGAAGGGTTGTGTTGCTTCAATTTATCCGACCACTCCATATCAATCAACTCCCATATAGAAGCCCTGCATAAGTTAGTGAAGGGGGTGCAGCAGGATGTTGAAAAGGGGTGGTGGGATTGGGCTTTTGGATGGCAGCCTAATTTAGGCCAACTGCATTATATCTTTGGTGTAATCATTATCATAACAGTTATTTTAATTTCGTTATGTTGTTGTATTCAGTGTGTGCCTAACCTTCTGTCTCAGTGTCGCCCAAGAACATTGCCATTTCAGCTTATAGGATATACTTAGTTGTAAGTTGGCCAAATGGTCCAAGGGTGGAAATGTATTGCTACATGCACTACGTGCATGTAGCAGCACTACGTGCAAGGTAAACAGTGGTGCAGGGTGTGGACCATTGGCCTCTGCTTCCATTGGCCTTCGCTTCCATTTTGGTTCACGACTCCATTTTGTCGAGTCTGGTTCAGTGCGTAAGGCACTGTTCTGTGTTTTTCCACAAGCTTCGGCAAGCTGAAGGGTGGGGTGTTTTTCTGCTCAACTTCGCTCCATCTGCCTGATACGAAGGGCGCTATTTACATTCCATGAGCTATCAGTTAGAACAACAGGGGGATGCGCCTGTACACAAGGAGGAATGCAAGCTGCCTGTACACAAGGAGGAATGCAAGCTTCACCTTGGAGCCCTCTCCTGGGAACTTGGCCCGTTCTGAGGAGACGTCTCGAAGGGTGAACAAGGTACCGCTGATTGCACAATTTGTAAAGGAGGGGGTCTTTATACTATAAAGGTTGGGGGCCTGGATGGACTGGTTTAGGAACTCTCTTCTGGGTTGGACGCAACGCCAGGAGGACAGATTTTCCCAAAAAGAGGCTCCCTGTGCCAGCTGATTTGGGTTCCCCGGCTTTGTGTACGGCAGAGGGATGCAGACGCTCTTTTCGGTGAAGCTTTTCAATTTATTAAGTATATTGTGTGTGCGTGTGTAATATGCACTTATTCTTGCAGTCATTTTCATGCTATTGAGCATTGAAGTATATTGTGTGTGCTTGTATTATATGCACTTACTCTTGCAGTTATTCACAGAGTGCTTATATCTTCATCATTATTCTCATGTTATTCTCCTGATGTATATATATATATATATATATATATATATATATATATTAGTGTGGTTAGCTTTGCCATATGAGAACTTGCCCCTTAAATAAACTTGATTATTTTACTCACTAAGGTGTCTGAGAGTGCTTGCTTTACATTGTGCCTTAAAATATCCTGAAGTGCATAGTTTTGATATTCTGAAGAGTAAAGCAACACAGAGTCTGAAGTCCAGCTGGCAGTATAATATTGGTGGCTATAGAAAAATGTTATTCCTTAATGTAAGGAGTTGGCCTGCACTCCTCAAAAGACCTGGGCCCTCATTTATCGGGATTTGGCGTAGGTCAGCACAGCAAGCCACCTTGCTGCTCTGTCCTATACCAAAGTGAAAGGGCAGGAAAGCACTGTATTTATGTGATTCAGTGCATTCCTATTCTTTCTCCCTGCGCTGGTACAGTTTCAGCAGCCCAGTGCAAACACAGGCCCCCTTTCACCATGGGGCAAGGGTGTCTGTGTTGTCAGAAGGATACTTTTTGAGCAGGAAGGAGATCCTTCCTACACAAAAACAATCCTGGGAGGCTTTTTCTTCTTTCTATGTGTGCTGCAGTAGTTTGCGGCACAAATACAAATAGGTAAAAGACAAGGAGAAATACAAATAATGCATCTTGTTACTTCTCACCTTCGGAGATGTACATTTTTGGTGCATCACCAGGAACACGTGGCATCGTACATCTGTGGGAGTGTCAAAAACCAAGCGGGTTGTTTGGGAATACCCACTGCATTTCCCATGAAACGACTCCTGAGCGCAGAGTACGGCAAAGCAATGATTTATACTGCCTTGCCTTACTCCATATCTATGAGGCCATTCAAAGCCACACAATATGACTTTGTGTGGCCTCATAGATGATTTCGTAATCTGTGCCACTGGAGTGTCACAAAAAGAGATGCTCCGGTGGTGCAAGGGGCTGCCCCTAATGCTGCAGATATCATCATAGATCTGTGAGACCAGGGTTGTGATGCAGGTCCTTGCAGTTCTTACCACACAGGAGGACCTGAGCCATCAGAGGTCACCCACCCATCAGGGGGCCCTCACCTGTAGGCGGCCCTAATTCAGCCCAAGGGCATATGAACCGGTCATACAATTAGAAGCAAGGAAGCAAAGGTAAAAACATGACATGCTAAAAACAGCACATGTACATTATAATTTAAAAGTAATTAATGTGTTGAAAGGATATCATTACAAATGTAGCACTAAATTAAAAATATAAAGGAGTGCATGGTAGTGAACCCATCCCTACTGAGGTAGATTCCAAACACATACACTTCCTTTTTCAGGGTTTAGCTACAGTATGAGTTGTTCTCACTTGGTCTTAGTTCTCTCTTTAAATCCCCCTCAGCCGCCCCCCCTTGCTACCATTTTTGCTGTTTCTCATTGCTGGTCCTGTCTGCTCGGTTCATATTTCACCTCCCTTCTCCTGCTGATGCACCATGCGCTCACCACAGTGATGCACCGTTTTGCCTATGCACTATATACACAGTATGCCTATATATTAGCCCTGCAGGAATGCTGCTTCAGGTCATGTGTCTGGTATCCATCTCTCTTTTATGACCATCCTGCAGAAAGGAGATACTTACTTTAGTCATGTCGTTTGCTAAACGTGTCCCGAATTTTAGGGGATTGTTGTTTAGTGATGAGATGTCAAGCTGGCACTATATTTTCAGCAAATCCAATTTTTCCATTCTATCATACTTCTGGATGCATGCCAGGTGATATTTTATTACTGCTATTACTGTAATTTGAAATAATCTTGAATCCCTGGCATAAGTTCACCACGCTACTGACCACATTAGATTTAATTGACGCAGGTACCTTTATTTACTAGTTTCACTCAAGACCTCTTCCCTTCAGAGCTGACACAGTTGAAGTGAGATTTTTATTTTTATAGAAAATGATTATCAGCAAAGGCAGTAACAATCACCACTGATGCACAGGCTTACATGGTGGTAATGTTATTTTATGTGCGAAGGATAAGAGAGAAGACTCTATATTTTGTGGTATACATATTGCCCAGTTGTCAAATGAGTTAGCTGTATTATTCACCTAACTCAGTGGTTCCCAGCCTGTGGTATGGGGACTCCTGGGTGTCCACGAAACGTCCTCAGGGGTCCGCTACAGCTTCGAAAATTAAATAATATTAACATATTAGTTCCCCAGCTTTCAGTAATGACTAAGTGGGGGGGTCCCCGGATTCCAATGATGATTCAGTGGGGGTCCCCATGTTCCAGTAATGATAATTTGGGGGTCCACAGAAGTCAAAAGGTTGGGAACCATTGACCTAACTAGAGTGAATTGCTTCTAAAGTCTCTGGTGAGATTTAAGCAAACTTCTACCCAATTAATCTTGAAATCCAAACCTTGTTCTGGTGGATCACAGGTAGGTAGAGCAATTCTATAAAAAATGCCGATAAAGTAGCCACATTGTGGTGGTAGGCCAAGTATAAGGCCTCCTTTTCAAACTGAAGAGGATGAATGAAGCATATTTCATCACAATGAAAACTGAATCCTATTTATATGGAGACAATGAATATAGAATATGCACCTACAAATATTGTAATGATGATATTAGAATTAAGAGGCCCATTTCTAGTAAGCAGTGAAAGGGTGCCCACCAAATGTCATTGGATGCGCTGAATTGTCACCTCTAACTTCTACAGCTGCCTTTAGAGGTGGGAGACTATATTGTTTCAGACAGAAGAGCCTCATCTTTCTCCTCCAGCAGAAATATCTTAAAGGCAGACTAGCTTCTAATCAGACACCAACTCCATAGTGACAGAAGGCATTTAGACACCTTTTTTTACTTTCTTTCCTACCCTGAATTGCAGTGTGGACCGCAGCAGGGTGGTCTCAGAAAAGAAGAGTTAGCAATGTCCCAGATGTACCAGGGACATTACATTTTTGTTTTGGGGTGCGTCTTAGAAAGAAAACAAAATATGAATCAGTCCAGTGCCATAACAATATGGAGGTCATTACGACCCTGGAGGTATTCAGACCGCCAGGGCTGCATTGGCGATCAGACTGTTGCTAATTTGGTGGTCCAAAAGGCACATTACGACCCTGGAGGTCTCAGTAGGACCACCCGCACCGCCAGATCATGACTTGTTGTCGGTCTGGCGGTGCTGGCAGTCCTGATCCGCCAGGGCAGCACTGCAAGCAGCGCTGCCCTGGGGATTAGGAGTCCCCTTTCTGCCAGCTTTTACATTGTGGTAGCACCACCATATAAAGGCTGGTGGAGTCAGGGTGAAGGGGGCCCCATTGTGGGCCCCAGCACTGCCCATGCACTTGCCATTGGCAATGCAATGGCCCCCATGGCCAGCCCTGTTGCGCTTTTCACTGTCTGCTTTGTAGACATTAAAAAGCTTGACGGGTGCTGGTGCATGCTACGCACCGCAATATTGCTGCAGCTCAATTATGAGCCAGCGTCAACGTTGTGGGCTGTTTCCTGCTGGGTCTGCAGGCGTAAACTATATTTCTACCCGCTGACCAACTGGGAAACTGTAAATTGGGGCCACTGGAAGGGGACCACCCTGGTGGTAACCCGGCCACAGGATTTTGGCGGGTGGCCTTTTCCACCTGGGAAACTCCTAAAGAGGGGCAATATGTCTACTGGCATTGAAGAGCTTTCCAAAATTGTCCATATCATACCTGAGGACCCATGCCACATGCAGCCAACACAACTCTGATGGTTGGTTCAGAGTGGGAGCAGCAGAGATGGTACATGTGACATCTCAGTAGTTTGAGGATCATGAATGTGCTGCTTAGAGGTAAACTACTGTGAGACAGTCAAAAGGCAACCTATTGTTTTAGAAGATGTAGGAACCATGATGGTCTGCCCCTTAGCTAGTGTTCGATCCTGTCCCAGTGATGTATTCTCGGACCTGTATTTCTTAACACATGTTAGTGTGATTTTCTATGCAGGTTGGCATTTGCTATTTTGTTTTTGTTTTGTTGTTGACATGTTACATCATCTGGGAGACTGGTTGCACCCCTGAGCAAATGGGTTGTCTAGTCATTAATTTACTGTTTACCACCATCACTTGTATAGACCTTTCGGACACTGGGGACCTAGGCCTACAGCTGTTGTGCCTGCTACCCCTGATCAAAAGAATTAATTGTGCAAGCTCTTTGGACTTGGGGAATGGTGTCAGAGGTTGTCTGCTCACGTCTGCATTTTGCTTTTTTGTAGCTGCTGTAGTAATAACTTCCCATCAAGGCTTCTTTTATACCCATTGGTTTGCCCCTGTTTCCCTCAGTTTTCTTTCTCTGACCTTCCACTACTGGAAACACCTGATTACACTTGGATGTTCTACACACCTTCAGGGCCCCCCGGCCCATTTGTGGATTACCTCACTTGACATGAATGGGCTGACACACTTTCTCAAGAGAAAGAAAGTACTTAGGGGCATATTTATACTCTGTTTGCGCCGAATTTGCGTCGTTTTTTTTTACGCAAATTCGACGCAAAACTAACTCCATATTTATACTTTGGCGTTAGACGCATCTAGCGCCAAAGTTCATGGAGTTAGCGTAATTTTTTTGCGTGAACACCTTCCTTGCGTTAATGATATGCAAGGTAGGCGTTCCCGTCTTAAAAAATGACTCCGATGCATATGCGTCGTATTTATACTCCCGGGCAAAAATGACGCCCGGGAGAGGGCGGGTCTAAAAAACCCGCATTAGCGCCGGATTTTAACGCCTGGGTCAGGGCAGGCGTTAAGGGACCTGTGGGCTCAGAATGAGCCCAGAGGTGCCCTCCCCTGCCCCCAGGGACACCCCCTGCCACCCTTGCCCACCCCAGGAGGACACCCAAGGATGGAGGGACCCACCCCAGGGACATTAAGGTAAGTTCAGGTAAGTATTTTTATTTCAAAAAAATTGTGGCATAGGGGGGCCTGATTTGTGCCCCCCTACATGCCACTATGCCCAATGACCATGCCCAGGGGACAGAAGTCCCCTGGGCATGGCCATTGGGCAAGGGGGCATGACTCCTGTCTTTGCTAAGACAGGAGTCATTTCAATGGGGGTTGGGAGTGAATAAAAAATGGCGCAAATCGGGTTGAGGCGATTTTTTTGCCTCAGCCTGACTTGCACCATTTTTGGACGCCCATACGCCATTTTCCCCCTACGCCGGCGCTGTCTGGTGTACGTCGTTTTTTTTAACGCACACCAGACGGCGCCGGCGGCTAACACCGGCTAACGTCATTCAATAAATATGGCGCTCGCATGGCGCTTCAGAATGGCGGTAGCCGGCGCGAATTTTTGTGACGCAAAACTGCGTTAGCGCAGTTTTGCGTCAAAAAGTATGAATATGGGCCTTAGTTTCCTGAAATCTCAGCACCCGGATGTGGTGCTCATTCAGGAAACACATTTATCAGACATCGAAAAAACAAGTTACAACGGGACTGGGTGGGCACATTGCTCTATGCTAGCAGAACACCAGGCAAATAAGCAGACCACACCTCATCGCTGGACCAGAAAGGGTGGAGTGGTGATATTACTGCACAGATATTTGGCATCACATTATGGACATGGACATGGAAATACACTATGGATAGATGTCTTGTGAAACTGAAAATTCAGGATGAAACTCAAATAATTAGCTCCGTATACACTTCAGTTGGAGATAATGCAGATCTCTTTGCCATGCTCACCAATCTCCTACAATCCTTTGGTTCAATCAGACTAGTTATGGGAGTGACTGGAAACCAACTCTGGACCCAATTTTTGACAAGTCTCTCGGATCCACACTGCACAACAGCCCTGGGACAGGTTTATCCTATCGGAAATTATTAATGACCGTGCTCTAATAGAACCTTGATGACTGCTGCAACCCAGGGATAGAGTTTACACTTGTACTTCCTGCCTTTAAGGCACTTGGTAATGCATAGATTTCATTTGATGTCAGCACCATTAAATTGACACCTAGGCCCTGATTTATACTTTTTTAGTGCTGCATTACCGTAATTTATTGACACAAAAGCGGGTCAAACTTACAAAATACAATTGTATTTTGTAAGTATGCCCTGCTTTTGCATACAAAAATGACTGTAATGTGGCACAAAAAAAGTATAAATCAGGGCCCTAGTTGTGCCCTCCATCATCCCCAATAGCACCACTGACCATGACTTTGCACTGATTGACTTGGATCTTCAATTCATGTGACCCCCCTTAGACCTGCTGGTGCATTAACAGGTTAACGTTCCAGATCCCCAAATGACAAGATCCAAATATCTGCGTATTTGCTAGAATATTCAGCGGACAATAATTATACAGTTTTCTCCGTACAGATGCTATGAGGAGCTGGGAAGGTTTGCATCAGGGGCAACCTGATGAAAGACTCCACAGATTTAAAGAGGAATTGAGAATCTGAGCAACTCTGGCTGACAGGTCATATACAGCAGATGACCATGACACATCATGTAGCTCCAACTCTAGCTCTTCTCAAAGACTTGCTTCAGGCCAAATTTGACTTGTACTCCCATTACACGACAAAAGCAGAATCTGCAATATTCATACTGAAGCACAGGCATTATGAGTGAGGAGAGAAAGCAGGGTATTTATTGGTGGTGCATTTGAAGCAGGTGTAAACTCACAATGTGATAACAGTTATCAGGATGAAAAATAATACACTGCCCAGTGACCTGCACAAAATTATATAGGGATTTGCTGTTTTCACTTACACTCTTTCCTTGAAAACGTGCAATACGTCACTAGAAGCACATGAATTTATGAGCAACCTCACTTTACCAACATTCAAACATGATCAGGCCGAATTACTGAGGAGTGACATTACTGAGGAAGAGACAGCACAGGCCATCAAAGACATGGCTACTTTGAAGGCACCGGGAGATGATAATCAACTGATTAAGTTTCATAACACAACGAAACCCCTGATACTGCCTCTATTGGGCTAGATGTTCAAAGAAATTGTGGGAAACATCACCCCCAACACAAACTCAACAAGGCCGGGATCTTGCTGATACCCAAGCCAGCCAGGGATTCTCTTCAATGAACAAGTCATCATATTTCTTTCATAAATGCAGACATGAAAATACTGGTGAAGATACTGGCCACCAGAATTAAGGCTATATCTCACTCATAATTGACCCCTCTCAAGTGGGGTTAATGCCCAGCCACCACTTTGCAAATCACATGTGGACGATATTTCACCTCCTACTGCAAGTTTACCACAACGAGGACGAAAAGCTTCTTGTTTTGCTTGATGCAGAAAAGGAGTTTACCCATGAAGAATGGCTGCTCCTGTTTAGAGTGATGGAGGTGATGGGGTTGCGGAAAGCTTTTATAGACAAAGTCCAGGAGCTACATACTTCCCTCTTGGCCTTTGTGTACTGCGGGGGATTCTCCTCGAATTTCTTTGCTATTAGACAGGGAACATGACAAGGTTGCTGGGAGCCATCATTCGCACTGCGATGAGTATCCGTGAAATTCCAAAGGCAGCAGAGGAATGGAAGTTTTTTTATTATGCAGTTGACATTCTGGTGGTCCTATCAAACCCCATGAATTGCTACTGGCATTAGTGAAAGTGATTGAGACATTTTCCGTTTTTTTCAGGATACCAAACCAACTGGTCAAAATACAACTTCCTGCCAATGACCCTGACATGGCAGTGTCTTTAGGGGCTACAACATTCCCCTTGCATGCCTCCCATCTAAAATATTTAGGCAAATATCGGAATACTGAACTAGTCAAGGTAATGCAAGATAACATCACCCCTCCGATCTACAAGATGAAAACAGAGTTCGTGGCAAGGTTGAAACTGCAATCATCTCTTTGGAGCAGAGTACAGATCGTTGAAATGAATGTAATGCTGATATGTAATTACCCCTTTGGCATGCTGCGTTTGAAAATACGGAAATCTCTTCTGCTGGAAATTGCTTTCCATATCCAAAGCTTTATGTGTGCGGGGGGTTATAGACCCCACCTCAAAGCCATGAAGCTGTATGCTAAAACCACCAGAAGGGGTCTGCGCCTTTCCCACATGGAATCCTACTGGTTGGTCTCACAACTGGTGCATATCAAAGAAATGCCAAAACCCCAGAGTGACATGCCCATATGGGTCTTCCTCGAACAGTATATACTAACAATGAAGGTTCAGCTCACGTCTGTCCACATGAAACATGTGCAAGTTGTTCCACACAATATATCCAATTATCCACACCCATTCTATGCCTGGGGCCATGGACATATGTTGCTCCAAGCCCCGGCCAAGGTGCACCCCTGAGCACCGCTATAATGGAAGCAAAGCATTACGATAGAGGGTGAGGAGCTTGACAGATCACTGTGTTGAGAAAAGGGTAGTAAGTACATTGACAATCTGCTACACAAGAAAGGCATTGTCCCTTTTGAATTACTTGCACATAAATTTGAACAACCTAGCTTGCAGCATTGGTGATGCCACCAACTCACACTTAGTCCGCACCACGTGCTCCAGATGCCTTCTTACAACCCAGAGGCCAATCTGCTGCTAAAATTTAATCTGAACTGGGAAGATCTAGGGGGACAATGACAGAATTGCATGATACCCTAAGACACACTTTTCTCATACCCAGTGATAGATAATCTATGCCGTTGGTGGAAGTCAAGACTGAAACTGAACCCTTTGATATCTGAGGAAGTCAGGAATGACACATTAGAGGAACACAATACGCTACTCTGGGAATCCAAGTTGAAATTTAGCTATTTGCATGTTATCAACTATTTGCACTGGACCCTGGGGAGACTTTATAAGGCACACATGCAGGCAAAGTCTCAATGTTGGAGATGCAATGTGTAGAACTGTGACATTGCAAACATCCTGTGGACTGCCAGGACTGCTTGCACTATTGGTGCTTGGTTTGGGACAGGCTAACTGGCAAATTGGGGGTTGTAGTGCACCTGATGTTTTGATGCTTCTGGACCTGTCCCTTGCTGAAAAATACTAGCTATCCATGACTTTGATAACAGCAAAGTTGAGAAGAGCCTCCATCATTGAAAATCTGCCGGACTGCTGACCTATGATACATGGGTGTCAGACATGCATGTCATGGTTACTTATGAGCACATTATAATTAAACTCAATGATCAAATGTAGCAATTTGAGAAGATCTGAGGCTCCTTCCTGCATCTGTAACTAAACTAGACCAGTGAGAGGGACTGAGAAAGGCTACAATGACACATTATAGTATTTTGCTGACACTCCTTCATCTAGGTCACATGTGGATCTCTGCCCCTCAGGACATCGCTAATACACACTGGAGGTAATGGGTTGGGCTTGCGATCTCATGAGAGAGGCCATCAAGTTTGACCAATAAATGAGTGCATGTACAGGTTAGGAAGGGTATTGACACCTGCTGTCAGCCCTACTCAGACTAGGTGACTTCTAGGTTGAAGTGAGTCACCATGACAGTGCAGTGAGTTGGGTGACTGTCTGTAGTGGGAAGCAGGTTTCACTTCTACCCTATTACACATCCAGTAGGCAGACCTGTAAGCTCATGATTTGGTGCTAGGTGTGGACTTTCCATACACTGGAGCACTGGGAAAATTCAGCAATGAGTGACATGAGGATGCCGTCCCCTCGTCTCTTTTCCTCACCTGCCCCACCTTCGCTGCTACTGATTTGTTCACACCCTCATTTTCTCTCTGAAAGGTGGTCAGTTGCCTTACCTCTCTTGCTACAGTGGAATCCCTATTGGTGTTGATACTTGTTGCTCAAATTGGGAATATTGGTGTTGATGATGATGAGTTTGAATGTATATCTTTGTCTTCAATACATGTTTGTTGATGATACGAAAAAAAAAAAAAATTAAATGGTTTTAAATATTGAATCCCTCACCCCTAAGCACACCTTGCTGTCCACAAAGTAGGGTGCATAATATTTAAGAGTGGGACATGTACAACAGTAGAATGAAATGCTTTCTGAGTGATGTGAGAAAGTAGCATCTTTCTAGCTAGTCACCCTCATTTTGGCCTGGTTCTCAGTGTGTTTCACTGTGTTACTGGGATCCTACTAGCCAGGACCCCAGTGCCTATGGTTTGTGGCCTGGTTGTCAGTATGTTTGACTGTTTGTCAGTATGCTTGACTGTGTCACTAGTATCCTGCAAACCAGGACCCCAGTGCTTATGCTTTCTCTCCTCTAAATATTTCATCGCAATTTGGCACACTGGTCACACCTTGTAAGTCCCTAGTATATGCACTAGCAGAGGTGCCCCCACGTCATCCAGAACTAATTTCCCGGACTTAGGCCCTGATTTAAAAATGTTTACACAAACCTGCACCATTCCAGAGCGCCAGCAGGGTGCAATATATTAGGAATGGCACAATTAGGCGCTAGGGCCCGGTTAGCGTCAAAATACATGATGCTAACAGGGTGTGGGAGGTGTAGAGAAAACTGGAGGTTGTGCGTGAAAGAATGGTGCTAGTCAGGTTAGAGTCAAAATAATGACTCTAACCTGACGAGCACCATTGTTAGACGCACAACCCTCATGGACATGACTCTTGCCTAAGTAAAGACAGGAGTCATGCCCCCCAGCCCAATGGCCATGCCCAGGGGGATTAAGTTCCCTGGGCTTGGCCATTGGGCACAGTGCCATGTAGGGGGGCCCAAGTTAAGCCCCCCATGGCTCTTAAAATACAATATATTTTACACACCTGTACTTACCTATATTTACTAGGGATGGGGGCCCCCATCCTCTGCTGTTCCTCTGGTGTGGGCGGGGATGTCCCTGGGGCCTGAGAAGGGCATCTGTGGGCTTATTCTTTTGTGTTCCCCTATGGAAATAGGCCCACAGGTCCCCTAATGCCTGACCTGAGCCAGGCGTTAAATAATGGTGCAAAGGAAGCTTTGCACGATTATTTGACCCCTCCTCCCCCAGTGTGTTATTTTAGCACGGGGATAAATATGGTGCTAAGGCCATAGAGTCATTTTTTGCACGGGAACGCCAATCTTGCATCTCATTGATGGAAGGTAGGTTTCCACATCAAAAAAATTACTTAAACATATAACTTTGGCACTAGATGAATCTACCGCTAAAGTATAAATATGGAGTTAGTTTTGCACCAATTTACATAAGAAAATGACACAAATTTTGAGCAAAAAAAGTATACATATGCCACTAATTGAGTGCGGGGATGCCTGATTATATGTGTAGGAGACATAGGTCACTACCTATGTCTAGCTACATAATGGTAACTCCGAATACGGTATCAAACATGTTGGAATCATACCCCAAGCCTTTTCCAAGCATTGCTTGTATGATTCCATGCACTCTGGGGGCTCCTTAGAGGACCCCCAGTATTGCCATACCAGCCTTCTGAGGGATTCCAGGCAGGTTCAGCTGCTGCCATCCCTCAGACATGTTTCTGCCCTCCTGCTGCTTTACAGCTCAAGCTCAGGAAGGAAGAAACAAACGATTTGTTACAGGCATAGCATGGCTAGCCTCCCAGAGCCTCTGGAAATGCTTTGAAGGGCACAAATGGGGCCCTCCTTGCATAATACAGTCTACAACAGTTCGGGGACCCCCAGTCTCTGCTCTGGCGCACAACTGGACAAAGGAAATGGGGTGACCACTCCCCTGTCCATCACTGCACCAGGTGCGGTGCTCAGAGGTCCTCCAGAGGGTCCCTGTGTTCTCCCATCTTATTTTCAGGATGGGCAGGGAATTCTGGGAGTGTCTGAGTGGCCAGTGCCAGCAGGTGACGACAGAGCCCCCCCGATAGTTGCTTAACTGTTTAGGTGACCAATCTCCCTTTCAGAGCTATTTAGGGTCTCTCCTCTGGGTGGTTCTTCAGATTTAGATTGCAAAACTCCAGCAGGAATCCTCTGCATCCTTTACCTCACCTTCTCACTGTAGAAACTGCATATGGACCTCCAGGACCTCTACAAAACTGCAACAAAGAAGCCAGGATGACTTGTGCAACATTGTAACTTCAGCTCCTTCCAGCAACTGCAAATGTTTCCCGGTCGTGCATCCTCAGTGTGCATCCAGTCTTCAGCCTGCACAAAAAGAGCAAAGAAATCTACCTAGAAGTGAAGGTGTCACTTCCCTGCTCCAGCAGGTACCCTATGCAGCAATGACTGTTGGCTTGGGTCCCCTCCCCTTGCAAAGTGCGTGGATCCAGCAACAAGGGTGGTAGACTCAAGTGATTCCAACGGTCCTGACGTTCAGCTGTCCAACTTTTGTGGAGGTAAGAGCTTGCCTCCCCACGCAAGACAATATCCCCGTGCACTGTGTGATTTGCAGTTGCCAAGGCTTGTGTGCGACCTCCCATGGTTCCAAGTTCTTTATGCACAGCACAGCTCCAGCCCCAGCCAACAGCACTCCCTCCTACGATGCACAGCTTCCTGCAACATTCTCCAGCAGTGTGGGACCCTTTGTTATAGTGATGTATGGGCCTTCATTTGCACCTTTGTTGTCCTCATCTTGTGGGACTGTAGTCATGCTGTCTGGTCTTCTGAGGGCTCTCTGGACTGCTGAGGGCCCCCTATGACTTCTGCTCCTTGGTAGAGTCAAGCTGGTCCCTGGACGTGCCATTTTCCTCCAACCGCAGGCTTTGCATTTGCCAAGGCTTGTTGGCGGAATCCAGCAATGCAAACCAGACTGCAGTCATCCATCCAGTGTGGGACATCTTCTGCACCAACCAGAAATCTGCATCCGTCTTCTTGGGTGCAGTACTGACTGTTGTTCTTCATTGGTAGTCCCACTTTTGCTGCTTCATCCGGGTTAGCAGGGGCTCCTGTTCTTCTTGGACTCTTCTGTCTTTCTTGGACTTGGTTCCCTTCTTCTGCAGGTCTTCAGGTCTGGGAATCCATTGTTGGTGTCTTGCAGACTCTTCTGGTTCGTGCATTATCTTCATCCTCATTTTCTTCTGTGTAGTGGGAAAGTTTCTGTGATTTACTCCTACTTTCCTGGGCTCTGGGGTGAGTTCTTTTACTTACCTTTGGTGTTTTCTTACGCTCCCACTACACACTACACTTGCCTTGGTGGGAAACCAACATTCACAGTCCACTTCCTTAGTATATGGTTTGTGTTCCCCCAGGCCTATTTCTAACTATTGTGATTTTTACTACTTGCACTGTTTTCTAACTGTTTGCTTACCTGCTTTTCGTTACTAGTGTATATATTGTGTATATTACTCACCTCCTAACGGAGCATAATCTCTAAGGTATATTTGGCAAGTGTGTCACAAAAATAAAGTACCTTTATTTTGTACCACTAAGTATTTTCTTTCATGTGAGGTGTGATGTGTTAGTACTGTATGACTGTACTGATATTGCATGAGCTTTGCTTGTCTCCTAATTAGGCCTTGGCTGCTCATCCACACTACCACTAGAGAGCCCTGGCTTCTAGACACTGACTAAATACATTAATAAGGGAGAACTGGACCTGGTATAAGGTGTAAGTATCTCTGGTACCCACTACAAACCAGGCCAGACTCCTACAAGTGACTAGTCCTAAAACAACATTGTCACTGGTCAAGCTGTAGCTGGCACATAGGGAAAGTATAAATTGTATAAGTAAAAAAAACTGGGCTTGTTGCAGATGCTTCCTCATTTTTTGCCAATTTTGTTTACTGTTGTTGATGTTTTCTGACCTGATTTTGCCCTGGGCACTGCTAACCAGGCCCAGGGCCAGAGCTCTGATTAAAACGTTTTATGGTAATTAGGTACTATTACAATTGGTACTGACAATCTACGTATAAGTCCCCAGCATATGGGATTGGGTTAGCATGTGGGTTTAGAGGCCCAGTATATTTAATGCAGTTAAGTGTACACTATTGTGATACCTGCTGTAATTTTAAAGCCAGCCCTGTCTTGCAGGCTGCTTTTAAATTAAAATACATGCAAATTTGACTTTTGAATTAAAGGTACTTTTAACAACTTAAAGTACATTATTTTTACATTTAAATTGCCCATAAGATCTCCCCTATATGGCCCTCGAGTAGGGTGCAGTGTAATCATAAGCGGGGGATAGAAGTTGTTTTATAAGCCCTGGCGAAGGAAAACCTGTCAATTTTATTTTTCCTCATTGTAATCCATTAGCTCCATCGACAAACAGGGTAAGGCTTTATTTAACATTAATGAAGTCTTACTTTTATAGGATTAAAAATATATAAAAATATCATTCAAGGTTTAATCCAACAACTTGCCAATGTTGGATTTATTATAACCACTACAGTGAAAGAGTTTTAGAACTCTCGCCTAAAGTTACCTAAATATCAGCGCTGTAGTAGCCTTTCCTGATTGATCAGCCTTTTTCAGGCTGAGCCAAGGTGCCTTAATGAAGTGTGCATATCGATCTTCAAGAAGAGCCCAGCTGACTAGCGTCCAGTGGACTTTTAAGGATTTCACCAAGTGCATTCTGGGAATTGCAAATACAACTTCCAAGGATCAACTCAGAGCTTCTGAAACCTTGGACGAAGTTTGTGGATACTGCAAGACCCATAAAAGGACACCTGAAAGAAGATCCAGAACTTTAGAAAAACATTGTAAAAAACGTTCCATAAGATGACTGACCCATCGACAAGAGTGAAGCCAGCAACATCAAACCATGACCTAGCCTGAATTTCGTCCCACTGAAGCTCTGGAGTTTTCACTGTCAATGAAACTTCCAGGAGTTGACTGGAAACTTGTGCTGAGTCAAGCCATCATCGTACCATCACAAGCTGGCCTGAAGGGGAGCCCCAATTGACGACGAGAGAAAAACTCCAAAAAGAGACTAAGGGCCTCATTTTGATTTTAGCGGATGGGAATACCTGTCAGCCAAACTCCCAAACGATGTAGTAGTGACCACCCCACCAGACCTATTAGGTGTTTCCTGCTAGGCTGACGGGCATAAACAGGGGTTCCCACCCATCAGCCAAGTGGGAAACAGGCGGCAGCATTGTCTCTGGCTAATAATCAAGCCAGTGGCAATGCTATCACCTGCAGGGTGCACCAGCAACCTCTCAGTGTTCACTGTCTGCACAGCAGATAAGATAAAGCTTGCTCTGTTGTTGCTATGGCAAGCAGTCTGGACTAGGGAATCTGCCCCACTGAACCACCTGGTTATTAATTATTGCTTGGCCATGGCAGATGCCTTAGATCTCCCTTGACTTGCCTATGTTAAATCGATGTTAGTTAGGACCGGGCTGCCAGAGTTGTTTTCTAGTCTAAGTACATGTTCTTCCCTCTCTAAATGTGGGTTGAAAGAGAAGTTCTTGGGGGTGATGAGGTCTGCCAGAGTGGCAGTCAAATAGCACAAATCTTCTGTCCGCCTCTATAAGTCAATACCCCATCAGGAAGGTGTTCAATCATATTTGTCTGCTATTCACAATAGGCAGCATTGCTTTATCCTCACTAGATTTCGATTACACTATATTCCTTTATTGGTGGGGTGTCCACCTAAGTGCAATTCCCATGCTGACCTAGCTCCATGTTCATGTGATGGTAACACTGTGTAGTCAGCAATTCATATTAGGTTTTTGTCCCTTCTATTACCTAGGAAACAGTTGTTGCGTCCACTGCTTAAGTCTTTGAATTTTTGGCAATGCAAGCCAGCACTGCTATTTGATTAACAGCTTCAGTCTCCTTTGTTGTAGTTAGCAGAAGAGCCAACAGCTAAATGTCACTGATTCTGTTTCCTTGGTGTTTATCTTATGAAATAATAACCTACATAAGCAGCCTTTTGGCTTAGTTGTTGTCTTTTGACTATGTGTATGCCACTGATGGATTTCTGTTTTTTAAATGTTAGATCTGAATCTTGTACATACATTTATGTATTCCTTATATTTTAACTCTATTTTACTGACATTTATACCTTTGTGTAACCATGCTTTTATGCTGCAGAAACAAAGCTAATAAAGTATGATGATTGATTATTTTCTTGTCATTTTAAAGATAAAAATATTTTCTATTTTTATAAATTGGTGTGGGAATTGTATTATGTCTTGTGTCTTTCTTATTTACTGTTTTGTTTATATCAAATGCTTTTCACACCTGTCTCTTAAGGTGAGCCTAACTGACCATGGGCCAAACTATCAAGAGTTGAGCAATGATTAATTTTTTGAGACCTTGACTGGAACTTATTTGAGATTGTGGCCTTAATACTAAGTATAGGTACCTTCCTGCCCTTGTTAATAAAACACTCTACAAAAGTAAGGATTATAAATTCAATTGTAATTACATTTCATTCAGTTGTTTTGGTAATGCTACTATCAAATACACATTGAAAGAGAAAGCAGAACATGATGCTATGTTGCTTAGTCATCAAAGCATATTCTACTTTGAGCAGATTTGCAACCAACTCTACCCACTATTTCAAATTTTAGGAGTTGAGATCAAATAATCCGCTCTTAGTGATAGTGGTGCATACGGTACATTCATCTTACCAACAAAATCTTCTAGAATGAAATCTTCAGAGAGTTAAATCTTTCAAATTGTACCCTCCCTTTACAAGAACAATCTCACTCAACACTGTGAAATCTATATACATGTCAACCCTTCGATCTTTGATGTGATCATCAATGAGAGTGAAAGTCTCTAGGTAGATGATGCAGATAGGGTTGACCGGTCACATCCCCTCCTAAGATCTTTATAACTATGTTTTGGGTTATCTCTTCACATCTAATCAAGGTAGGTCAGACTGGGCACAAATTATAACATGTTTTGATCATGGAGAATTTGGAAGAGATCATTTATCTATCAGTCTAACTACTCAAAATGAATTCAACAAACTTAAATTCTAATATAATCAACTCATGTTGGACATGAAGATCTTGCACCCCTACCAATAGTTTGCCAAAGAAAAAAGTTTGAAAAATTCAACTCACTGATGTACAGCTAAACCCAATTAGTAGTTGAAAATAGTCATATCCTTTTAGTCAACATTATGCCACCAACACTTAATCCTTTATTGGAGCTTGTAGAAGAACTCCAGTGATTACTGTTCATTATGAGTATGCAAACAATTATGATCTCCTAATCAATCTTTTTCCTTGCCAAATTTATTTAGAGCTGGGTACCTTCGCTCACCAAGAATTTGACATGTACGCAACCTACTTGTTCACTAATCTATGATTGTATGGTGTCAAGAGTTTGATTTATATTACTTTCATAAAATATGAGCTTCCTTTCTAAAAATATTACACTTACCAAACATTCGAAAATATAAGAGATCAGAGTAGATTCTTTGATATGTTTGAAAAGTTTGGTGCACAACTGTTTTTAGAGTTAAGGTTCAGAGTACCCCTTGTCTGATTCTGTGTCGCCACATTGATTGTCAAATATAATAACATTATGGTTATCCCTCGCAGAAGCCCCTGGGGCCATTCTTCCAGGCCCAGAGAGCACATAAAACAAATAGAAGTTCCAGTCAATCCTCCACAAACTTTATTATAGGTAACGTCAGTAGTAAGACATAGGGTTAGACCTGCCAGACAAGGATTTTACAGGCCGGTCCCTCTTGCTCAGCTCCTGGGTCACTTAACAAGAAAGGTGAGATTTCTTTACCATGCACTATCATAGTGCCTAACGATTATTGTGCAAAACACAGAAGGATTATTATGAAAAAGCTGATTGTATTAGCAAAAGCAAATATAGAAAAGTGAATGAAATGAACAAACCTATCTATGTATACTACACAGTAGCAGCCATGACTGTGTAATTATATTTAGGTGTGACTTTCCATAGAAATAAAATGTTTTTTTTTTTTTTTTGCTAATAAATTTGATGCTATTTGACACATTTTCATGAAAATGTTTTAAAAAATCCATTCACCTATAGGACATTAGTGATGTTAGCATTGATGTCAAGTACCATGTCATGAGTGATGCAATATATGAGGTGCATGGAGAAGACATAAGTTATGATTATCTCACTAAACTATAAGTGATAAAAGTTATTTTTTTTGTTTGCTTAACTTTCATTTTGTTTCTTAACCTAATTATAACATCACTGTAAACCTTATTTTGATGAATATAGCCTAGCATGAGACCTGTCCTAATGTCTAACATAATATAGCCATATAGCCTGCAATAGTAGGCTATAATGACCATTAAAGGCCCACTTTGTTGCTACAGGCCCAGGATGAAGGCAAGGACCTTTAACAAAAAAGTAGGCCTTTAATGGCCAGTTTAGCCCAATATGGTGGGCTATAAGTCTATTAGACCATTCCATAACTAGAGGGCAGGATGTCCTAACCGAAAAAAGAAAGACAGCAGAGACTAAGGGGTTTGAAATACCTGAGGCTCCAAGGCTTTTGTTTCACAGCTGTCATTGTTCAACAGCTAACAGCCATGCTCGGGGCGACGGCTGTTAGCTGTTGAACATTCACAGCAATAGCTGTGAAAGGGGGCTGAAGTCAGTCCCAGGTTCTTTCTGGGCTTGGCTAAACAGCTTTCTCACAGTCAACCAAGCCAGGGAGAACCAGGAGCTGAGCAAAATTTGCATTCCCTTCTTCCAAGGCTCAGTGACTCTGTGAGCTGTTGGAGGAAGACAGTGGATGGCTCTTGTGTGCGCTTCTGTTACCCTACTAAGTGTTGAAATATCTCTTATACAGAAATGTAATTTTGTACAGTCTGTTAACTTTTTCACTCTTGTAAAGTAACATTTGTTGATGCTGTCTTGGCTACTTCAGTATGGGGAATGACAAGTGTGCATTATTTTTAAAGAACGCCAGCAGCCTAACCAGAAAGAGAGGACGAGAGGAAGAGACAGACAAGGTCAGATAGAGAGAAAGATTGTACAGTCAGTGAATCCGTGAGATTATACTAAATTGAAAATAAGCATTCACATCAGGTGTTGGACTCAGTCAACACTGTACCCTAGGACCCAAGCTGCATTTCAAGGATAAGAATCAACAAGACAAAAACTTGTTTGAAGGATGCACCCATCCATCTTATACATACAATGTCAGTTGCTAATCAAGGGTTTTACTACTTTGTTAATGGGTCATGCAGTGTAACTTAAACCCATAGTAGAAATGTTGCTTTTTCAATGTAAAAGTAGGTTATATGCCTTCAAAAGTGATTTGCTCAACTTCAGGACAACGTCTTTGCTACAGCTGTGAAGCACAGCAATTCAGAACATGCCCACAATGTGGGCACATGGTGCTCTTTTTGCAACTGCTACCACTTTTAATTGGATGTCTAACGAAGCTGGATTCACAGGAAGATATGGGGACCAGTACTTCTGAGGCAGCAATAACTATTTTCCCATTTCAATACAATGTGCCTGATTCTAAAAGTGCACTTTGTAGTATGTTTTGTAGTATTACAAAACACACTACAAAATGTAAGTTTTGTCTACACTTATGTATGCAGAGTTCTCCACACTCACTGTGGAGTTTCTGAACATGCATACGTACATTTTAATAGAAAATGTGGGAGGGCTAGAGGGGAGTGGGTGAGATAAGATGCAGAATTACTGCTAAAGTGAATGGATTAGGGAGGAACAATAGGGGTTTAACGAGGGCCAGGGAGGGGTTTTTTGAGGAATGTCACCCACTCTCACAAGAGTAAGCCAACTGCATTACTTGAGGTGGTGGAGACATTTAACTTAAACTTTTGAATTTATTTTACATTTGGAGTTTGTGAATATTGAAAGTAGTGAACTTACTACAAAGTATAACGTACTCAAAAGTGTAACTTATCTTGGGTACTCGGGCTCAATGAGAGGGAGTCTCCAGGAGAGACCTTTCCGTTCGCAAACTAAAATACAGTAGTTTGTCCATCCTTTGTCTACCCCTGGTCACATACTACCCCCACCATATTATTAGTATTGTCCTGGAACAGTACAAAACATTTGTGGACAAAAATAATGCATCAATAAAAATGCTCTGAATCCTTCCAGTACAAATTCATGTATAGGCTTACTTTGAAAACTTTCCTACTTTGTACAGCATACATGCAAATATAACATTGTTTGGAGAAAATATTTTGTGTGTTTTAAGCTGTCATTTTGACCTGCCCAAATACATTTTTTGCCAGGCTAAACCAGCATTTTAATATATATACAGCATCCGTAGGGTAGGCCCCATACTGCCCTGATGGTAAGGTTCAGTGTATTTAGAAATGTGGGAATGTATTTTCATGTTTTACGTGTTCTGGTCATAAAAAAAAAATAAAAAAAACTCCTACCTTTATTTTCACTACTGTGAGGGCTTCCTCTTCCATAGGATAATACTGAGTTAACTTATTAAATTAAATAAGTGATAACTTTTAATTGAAAGCAGGCATGAATGATAAGTTTGGTGTCTAACAAATGTATACTTAAAACCCATTTTTAATGGTAAAGTTGGATTTTAAGTCATCATTCTGAAAATGCTAAATTTAGAAAGTTGTCAATTTCTTGTCCCAACTATTAGGTGCCTGCAGCCTGTATCCTTGGTCACATGACTAGGTTTAACTTGCAGTTGGTCTTTATGTATTGCTCCCAGACGCTTAGACAAAGGGGTATGGGTAACAGCAGGATGGGGCATCTCTGATTTGATGAGAGGGAGGCACGATCAACTACCACACTTGAACATCACAATTGCTTTGCCTGAGCACTCCCACAAAGTAGTTGGACACTAATCTTTTGTGGCCCCCGATAAGCTAGGTCCAGGGTAGGGAGTAAAAAAATTCCAGACACCTCTGGGTACAGAATCCTCCAGAACCTTTTCCTACTCCAAAGCTGGTACCAGGTATGAATATTGAGCACACAAACCAAACTCTTCAGTACGCCTATGGACCTTTGGAATGTTCAAAAGGACTGTTGTGCTACTCTGATGTCCTGATTTACTCCCTGTTGCCCTGTTATTTGAGTGAAGGACTGTACCTGCATCTTGAAACCCAGACCACCAGAGTGACTCCAACATCCAGATGGTTGGGCTCCTGGTCAGAAGCCGCAGGGACAGGACAGGCTTCCATCTTCTTGAACCCCACACCTTGATTCATTCTGCTGTGAGTCTCGTTCCCCCTAAGTAGTATCACCCCTGTCCTGGACCATTAGAAGATGACCTGAAGGTGCTCTGCTAGCCCAGCTGTGGTCCTGTCATCAGAACCGATGGAGCGCAACACATTTCCTCGCAAGTGCATCAGAACAGCTGCATCTACTATGCCAGACCTCACATCACAGCCTGCAGTTTCCTTGGAACTTCTACGCCAAGCATCCTCAATGCAGGCCTTTGCATCGCAAGCCCTTTGTTAATAGCATTTTCGACTATGATGCCTAACTCTGCTATGAAAGTTCTGCAAATTCTTCAGAACCAGCCGATGCGTGACAACATCTTTGACCCAGGAGTATGCACTCGAAACCCCCCTCATTGATGCCATCCTCAATGACAATGTAGGGCCTTTCATCACAGCTTCACAGTTCCTAGGATCCGCTGCTGTCGGGTGCACCCTCCACACTGGATCACTCAATGCTCTGCAAACAGGATTTAAGGTACTTTGGGCCTGATGTACGAAGTGCTTTTATTTTTGCAAATGGTCCGATTTGCAGAATCAGGTCTCTTTGTGAAGGCAAAAAGACATTTTCATTTGCTCCAAGTCCAAACTGCGATTCAGTTATCTGTTACAGAATCACAATTTGGGTGCAATTCAGAATTAGGAAGAGGCGTGTTTAGGGTGTCCCTTCCTAATTCCGAAAAGCAGGGGTATGTATGAATGTTTTGCGCCGAAATGAAGCTGCAAAACATTCATATTTTACCATCAACTTCAAGTTGGTGGCAAACCTTTCACAAATGGAAATGGCTCCCCCAGGAACTCATTCCCCTTTGAGAATGGGTGGAAAAATATTTTTTCAATGTAGTCAGTTGTCGCACGGACCACTGCCTACTCTTAAGAAAAGAAAACCATTTAAAAACAAAGTGCCAGATTGAAGAAAAGTGGTGCTGCACCCAGTGCTTCACAACTTTTCTTGCACCCCTTAATTCCTCCCTAATGCCACCATGTGTGCGCCATATCTAAGATATGGTGCACACATGGCGGTAGTTAGGAAACTAGCATAAAAATGTTGACGCTGGTTCAGAGCTTTGCAGGATTAGCATCACAAATGTTTACACTAATCCTACAAAGCACATTAAGGCCCATTATGAATAATGGTGTGTCTCCTTGTAATGCCTGATGTGAGGAAATGCCAGTGTTTACATAAAATACAATATATATGATGACTGTGTAATGTTCCTGGTTTGTGAGGTGTGGACACATCACAACCAGGCTTTGTATCACATATAGCAAATAAACATTGATGGAAGACTGTTTTACTATAATTTAGTTTCTTCCTCTCAGCCCATTACTGTTTGTGTGATATTTAGTTGGCGACACACACGTTTTACATTGATGTTGGAGTGGTTCATCTTATTTTTCCACAAGTACAATAGGGCAGATACTGCACATGTCTAACATAATGGACATTCTGTAGTCGAGCGTCACTAGTTTTGTCTCATATTGATCATTGATCAATGATGAAAGTCGTTTTCAAACATTGGAACAAGTCACAACAATTTCCCTACCTATTGCCCTATTGGTGGGTTCCATTTCTCTTATTATCTAGGGGTATCTGGTATGTTATACCTTTATACCCATTTTTATCAGATTTTTTATTTCTTTCCAGATTGCAAGGACTGCTTTTTTGACATGTGCTATCCTTTGACTGCGTTAGGAGACCTGTTCTATTCAAGTCTATTTTGTGGCCTCAATGACACTTCCGTTGGGTTATTTTTTCTAGAGTTGTCACCTTGTGTAATTTACTGTTCTTATTTGTTCTGTTTATTCACTCAATTAGAACTGTTACCACTTATTATCTGATCATTTCCTCACCGCTGGTGGTATTTCTTAGTTTTTCACACAAGTCATTAGTGTTCTAGCATGTACTTTATGGTTTCATACACAAAGCTGCATATGATTTCTGATTAATCGGCATTGGGTTCGATGTTATGCTTTTTTCTTTTGCATGAGATTACAGACTTTCATCACAGCACAATCTTCACCCTTTGGTGTATGTACAGGAGCTGCTTTTCGGAATCTACATATACCTGTCAATCTGATTTTCCTCTATACTTTTTGCAGCCTTGAAAAATTCACATTGGAGACGAAACACATGTTGGCTGTTGAAAATCAATATGAAAAGTTGATAAAAGGATGTCAGTTTTGCTTAGTTTTCTACCCATCCTTACTGTAATGGGATTGTTTTTAAACTGAAACAGAAATATTCAACATTTATGTGTACGGAGGGTACTTATTGTTTAGCAGATCTAGAAATGTGACAGGCTCATCAAAATGAACTATGGAGCCAAAAATTTAAAAGTATTAATTCAGTGACTCAGTGATCCCACAGTTTTACGCCAACATACAAATACAAGAAAAAAATCTGATATGGTCGAACTAATCATACCTGTTAGTAATTATTCAGGGTTCCAGTCCAATAATCCTTGTTTTGCTCCCTATGACACCCAAGACAGGGACCAACTATGAACAAATTAGTCATGATCCCGTTTCAAAGAGCAGTCCAGCTTTAAGTTAGGTCTTGCTTACTCTGCCCAGGAGGAAAAGCAATGCCAAGCATTGTTTCGGCTTTGGAATTTCATCAGTGAGATGCAGCTTGAGTCCTAAGATTCTCATCTGTGATGTGCAGCTAAAGTCCTAAGATTCCCTTTACCAACTTGCAGTATGCATTTCATATCTCATCACTAAGGTAAAAAAGATTTGTGCACATCTCAAAAAAATCTTTCTTCTCATTCTTTGATTGATTTCAATTCTTCCCTTTGAAACTCATATGTATGTGATGACCCCTAATAAACCATTCAAATATAAACATGTTATGTATTTGGTTTCCGATTAGCTTCAAATGTAAAACATGAACCTTCACAAATGAAAGAAGAAAATCTGAGCTCAGAAGAAGCGGAGGACTTCTTGATTGTTGGATTTTCAGATTTTCCAAACTTGCAAAGTCTGCTTTGTGTTACATTCTTGCTGATTTACTTGGTAACTTTAATTGGGAACCTGCTCATCATGATAACAATATACTCAAACTTACACCTACATACACCAATGTATTTCTTTATCACCAATCTGTTCCTCATTGAAATCACTTACATCTCAATCATCTTTTTACCCATGCTAACCCATTTCTTTCTAGTTGAAAACCGTGTGTCACTCACTGAGTGTCTCCTTCAGATGCATTTTTTCATGGTTATGGTGTCCATAGATATCCTTCTTCTCACAGTCATGGCCTACGACCGGTCTGTGGCCATCTGCAATCCCTTACGATACACGACAATAATGAACAAGGCCGCATATTTGTGTCTGGCTGTTGGATGCTGGCTATTTGGTCTCTTAATCCCAGCCACACATACAGTACTACCGTCTAGCCTGTCCTTCTGTGAGTCCCACACGATCAACCACTTCTTTTGTGATATGACAGCCTTGATGAAAATATCTTGTAGTAACTCTAACAGTTTTGAAATCTTAACCTAGTTGGTGCAATCGTCGGAATATTGTCATTTGTTCTAGTAATCATATCATATATCAAAATTGTCTCTTCGATTCTAAAAATCAAATCAATAGGCGGGAGACACAAAGCCTTCTCTACATGTGCCTCCCACCTTACCATTGTTATTTTATTCTATGCATCTGTCTGTTCCACTTACATGCGCCCGGCCTCACCATATTCAGTGAAAGACAACAAAATAATGTCCTTGTCATACATTGCTGTTGCTCCATTGTGCAGCCCTGTTATATAGAGTCTGAAAAACAAAGTGTTTATTAATGCCCTGAGGAAGACAAACAGTAAATCTTGAACAACAGGAGTAAGACCAGCTGACTTTTTGATGTTGCAAAACTGTCCACTGGTCAAGATTGCCTTTACAATGGGATCTATTCTGTCGCCATAAACCTGATGCACACTTTTAGGGCCTGATTTATATTTTTTTTAGTGCCGTATTTGTGTCATTTTTTGTTGCAAAAGCAGTGCAAACTTACAAAATATAATTGAAATTTGTAAGTTTGCGTTGCTTTTGCGTAAAAAAATGAAGCAAATGTGGCGATAAAAAAGTATAAATCAGGCCCTTAGACTCTCTAGGATAGTTCTTCATATAAGCAATTGGTTCCAGATCAATAGGTCATAATGTTTGAGGCCCATCAGGATTAATCAGTAGGAGGTTATACTACCTCCACCCTTAACGATTATTACAATATTTGTATACAGAATAAGTGTTTAAATAATCAAGCCTGATGATCCAAATTATTGATGCAATTATTGATTGTTGGAAAGTGGGTCATTAGTTTTGGGGCCTGCACAAGAAATGAGTCAGCACAGGACCCAAATACCCCATTGTAGCACTTCAATCTCATAGGATAGCATTGCAGAACAGTCCAAGGCTTACTCAATGGAGGTGGTGTGGGCTTGTAATCCCCATTCATGAGCACACAAGCATGAAACTCAAAAAACAATTGTCAGGTCTATGCTTTTTGATGAAGTATCAGTACATTTATTACAAACACACTACACAATTCTATGCAATAATTTACAAATATACACAAATTGATGGAATTACTCTTGGATGACATTGTGTAATCACTCATGTCTCCCGAGGGGAAATATAATCCAACAACCCAGATTGCAAAATAACCCCTGGTATCCCAATGCAATATTTGACTGTAATGTAAAGTGAGAGCACCTAAATCTGGCAAATAAGTAGATCTACTTGCTGATTACTCTGATTACTTCTTAGTTACCCTTGACTAACCCGGTGTAATACCATCCAACACTGATAGAAGATACAGTCCTACAAGCAAAGAACAAAAGCTGTAAGAGGCTTGTGTATTACATTATGTTGGAACCCTTGGGGGCTTATGATTCCTTGGTCCCACCCAACCTAGGGTTGGGACACAAACATTGCATTGGGGGAATGCTGCGCTGTCCCTGCAGCTACCCCTGGCAATGGGCACTTGGTTGGTGGTGATCTTATCTTCCTGGAGCCACCAGTAGCAGAGCACACAGCTCAGGTAGACTTGGGCCTCGCAAGGCCTTACGGGGCATATGGATATTTAATGAGAGGCTCTCCCGCTGTGCTGCGGAGAGCCACTTTGAGTTCCTTGTTTTCTTTTTCTTCCTTTTTCTGTGGCCTTGTGCCACTTTTCCTGGTGTTTGGGGTGGGTGTCCTTGGTGGAGGGCAGTATGGGGATCTCACTCCTGGCTGCCCCATGGTTTGGGGTGTCTGGTCCCACCCAGATATCCCATCATGCTGCCACCTCGTTGGAGTCCAATCCCACCTGGACACCCCCTGGTGGCTCCAGCTGGCTCCCCGCATGGCGAGCACCTCATGGTGTGGGCACAGGAGGCTGCCCTTCACTGGGTGCTGCTGCGGCGGCCGGGAGGGTTCAATGGCATTCCCTTAGCTCTTTACTTTTTCAGGCCCAGGGGTGGGATACGGACCCCCTCCTCACCATTATTGGGAGCGCAGTGGCGCTCCCTCCCTTCATCCTTTTCATGGAGTTGCAGGATGGGGTCCGGGCCTCTATGGCCATTTTTCACAGGGGGCACGGTGGCACCCCCATGACTTTCTCTTCCTGGTGGGATCCCGGGATAGGGCCCAGGGCCCTGAAACAATCTTCACTGGGGTGGAACGGTGCAACAGTGCTCCCTAGGTCAGTCTTTGGCTGCCAACTCTTCCCTAGCCTGCGGCCATCTTTCTGGGGGACGTGACACGTCCCCAAATGTTCTTCTTGGTTGGGCCCCCTTCCTGCATTTTCTCAGGGAGCGCAACAATGCTCCCCATGCTACCCTTCTCCTTAGGGGACCCGGGATTTGATCCGGGGACCCTCAGCTCCTCTTCACAGGGTTCACAATGGTAGCCCCTGGCTTTACTTCTTTTTGGGAGCATTCCCGGTCCCTTGCCTACCCCAGGGGCATTGACCAGAGCAGTGGCAGAGCCCCACGCACTTCGCCGCTTGCTTGGAATTAGGTCAAAGGTCGCAGATCTTCTTTATTGGATATCTCAGGCCCTGTGGGTTGTTTTTCAAGATCTTGATGTCGTTTCACTCCTGGTGATGAGCCCTTGCCACCAGGAGCACTCTCATTAGGCCTCCTGGCCTAGAAGGTTCCCAAATGGTAGGGAGCCAGTCTCACTGACTCCCTGCATCAGCCTTTCTTCTGGGTGGTGTGCTCTCCTTGCACCAGACTAGTCTTTGCTCCAACTAGTCCTCAGGGAGGGTAAGGGGGCAGCTTACCTGGCCTTGGCATGTGCCTCGCTGTGCCTGACGTCCTTCAAGGGCAGTCAGGTTTTTTTTCCTTCCAGTTGCCCATGACACTAGTCGGCAGTCCCCGTGTCCAGCACTGAAGCACAGCCATGAGATAGAGCCCTCACCTGTGCAAGACCTTTTAAGTGGGGGTAAAAGTGTCCAGCAGACCTGCACTTCTGGCCAATCCAGAGGTGTCACATTACCTCTTTGCCCCTGTCCACTCCTCCCTGCACAGTATTCTGGGATAGCTTAAAATGGCATTGTCCAGTAGCTAGGGCCATATGTGCTCTGAAACTCAGCCCTCCACCTTGACAATCATTCCTTCCAGAGCCTCTCAAACCATTTCCTGGCAGGGGCTGACAGCTGGCTGATTGATGCAAGGCCCTGCTCAGGCAGCTATATAGAGCAGTAATTGACCCTAATCCTAGGCTGAGTCAGAGAAAGGTGACATGCCTGGATGAGCAATAAGTTGTACAATTATTCTTTTGTTACCTACTGCATCATTCATTTCATATAGGTTACAGTGTACATTGGTGTGACTCTCTGTGGGCCCTGAAGGTCCTGAGTTATGCCCTGGGATACTCTTTCCCATGTACATTTAATGGAGTGTCCCTTCAGTGAAAAGACAGTAAGCACACTGACAATCCCTCACATGTGTACACCCATCTCATGATACCTATTCCAGGTCACCTCCCACTCTGCATAGTTCCTTCTATTCCAGGCTACTTATGCACAGTTCCTGGGCTGCACTTGCCAGAAGTCCTTCCTGCACAGCCCTCACATGGGTGCACCCATGATTACGTGTAACCAGCCCGGGGCCTCCTACTCTTGCTGCGCCACAGCAGCCTTTCCTTAGCAAGGTGGCACCAGTAGTAAACACGCACCGTCCATTTTACCATGAGTTGACTGTGGGTGAATCTCCAATTAGGATGCTTCCTCACAGTAAAAGATCAAAAATCAGGTGGTCAAAAAATGAAACACGAGGGCGGACCAGATGGTCAAAACTGTCCTCTCACATTGATTCAGCACCTCACCCTACAGACTCTATGTTGGGGGTAGGTCAATGACTGTCAGTATGTGTTCTGAATTCATATTAGCCTTCTCAATCACAATAAATTGCAACCGCATTATTACAGGAAGATCCTCTGTCACTCCAGCATATGTTGGTGGTGTCTGATGGCAAACAAGAAGGCAAAAGCTCAAGGCTTAAATGCAAGGAATCCAACCTTCAAAATATTTTGTGATTGTAACACCTGCCTTTGAATACTTAAATAAAACATGCCAAAGCCATAAAACATGTAAATTATGAATCCCTTGCCCAATAAGCATATCCAATACCATGAAACAAGAACAAGTAAATAAAAGCAGCTATCATGATGATTTGGAACATAAAATCCTAGTGAATGATGATGATATAACAGTCATTGTTAGCAACTAAATCAGAAACAAAGGATGCCTGTTCTGATTTTGAATAGGTATTGGAGCCAAACGTAAATGAAAGTGAAGGTAAGATTGACATAATTAGAGATGGGATCAACACTATCTTTATTTTTTAGTTTTGTGAGGAATAAAACAGCTTTAAATATCTTGAATAATGGGTAGCAATTACCTTTAATTCAACTATGATCCTATTCCTGATGCAGGCAAGTCTTTTGAAGGGATAGTTGAAGGAACTGCATGTTGTTCTCAAATTCAGTATACTGTTAACAGGAATGTTCAGATATAGACTAGTACCTTTAAAGACTGTAAAAAAGAAAACAGTTGGATAAGGCATATTCTTCGATTCTTTAAAATGAGAAAACTAAAACATAAAAATGAAGAAAATCTTTCTATATTTGGAGAAATCATCGATTTTGAAATCTTGTTGAGCAGCCGATCTTAGATCGGCTGCTGCCTGGTTTATACCTGCAATCAAGGAACTCCACGCCCAGCAGGATTTAGGACGGTCAATATTTTACACCTTCATTAGTAAGGACGAAATTAAGTTACTGCCAGTTTTGTGGTTGATCTGTTAGCCAACTCTGAAAGCAATATCTTAAAGTCGTACTTAAGGCACTTTGGGCCAGATGCAGGTAGGTTTCCTTTTGCGAGTTGCAAATTGTGAGTCCCAGCGACTCGTAATTTGCAACTCACAAAAGGAAATGCAGAAAGGTGTCTCAGACACCTTCTGCGACTCGCTATGGGGTCGCAGAAGGGCTCGCTGTGGGGCAAAGACCCACCTCATGAATATTTATGAGGTGGGTCGCAGTTTGCGACCCCATAGCGAGTCTAGGCACTCACGGGGATGGTGGCCTGCTAGGGACAGCAGACCACCATGTCCGTGACTGCTTTCTTAATAAAGCAGTTTTTTTTTTTTTTTTATCAGCCCGTTTTCCTTAAAGGAAAACGAGCTGCAAACAGAAAAAAAACCGAAACCATTTGTTTCGGTTTTTTCAGAGTAGGCAGTGGTCCTATGGACAAAAAAATATTTTTGTTTGCATTCACAAAGGGGAAGGGGTCCCATGGGGACCCCTTCACATTTGCGAATGAGTTACCATCTACTTCAAGTGGATGGTAACTGCGAGTTGATTTGCGACCGCTTTCGCGGTCACAAATCAACTCTACATCGCGATGCGGTCGCAAATAGGAAGGGAACACCTCTTCCTATTTGCGAGTCGGAATCACATTTTGCGAGTCGGTACCGACTCGCAAAATGTGACTCTGCATCGCGGAAGGCCTTTTGCGCCTCGCAAACTGCGTTTTTTCGCCGTTTCGCGAGGCGCAAAAGGCTACCTACATCTGGACCTTTAACTCTGAAGCAAATATTAAAAGCTACCATTTGAGAAACAAAAAACATAAATACAACAAGCAGGGATCAGAAATGAGAAGTAAGACGGTCCTGAAGTATGGAGTGGAATATAGGTAGTATAAATTATAAATGATTAAATCTTGCATTTTAAACAAGGGGTTTGGCGCAATGGGTGAGGACAAAGGCACATTTAGTTATGGTACTTTTATTATAACTTAATTAGTACCATCTTCAAATGTCTCTGACATCTAGAGAAAGACCCTGTTAAAGTCAAGTCTACATGGCCAGTATAAAATCCATGGAGGGAAGATCTAATTTGATAATGCAGTAATGTCAGTTTTCATCTGAAATTACCTACATTTCTACATTTACAATGGTTGCAAGTTGATGGCAAAAAAAGGAGAATATCTTTTTATTCAACAAGTCATATACAGTTTTAATAATGTACTCTAAAATTGACATCTAAAGGTGAGGGATGCAAAGTAACATTAAAATGAGATCTAAAACATTTGCTAATCCAATCCATAGACATATGTCACAAACCAAAACATACCATCCTTTCTCTGAGGAAACATGGTGGTAGGGGAAAACACTAACATCCATTTTGCACACCCCCAGAGAAGAGGCTCTTCAACAATGTAATCATTTCTTAATAAGGACTTGAAGGCTTTGTGTGCAAATCCACAAATATAAACATAAAATAGCTTAAGGCAACTATGAGCTAATAAAAACCAAAAAAGGTATAAAATATTGAATGTCTATAAATATACATAATACAATGCTTGTTAAAAGTTAGGTGCAACAAGCGGATGTAGGAGGTTATAGGTAAAGGTACAGAAATTATTTTGGGACATAAAATTGACTATGCCTCCGAACTCATGGAATCATTGCCTGTTAAAAGTGTCTTATTCTGCAACTCACTAGGGCATTCAGAACATCCAACCCTAAGCATATCAATAGGTAACCATGTCATTATCAGTTAGACATTTTTTTGAATATCAGTCAAACATCCTTGCTGCTGGTACTGTTATAAGATTAGGATAGATTTTCAGTATATATGAAAAAACAAAGGTTAAAGTAATATTATAGTTAGGTGAATTTCTCATAGACAATGTAAGCGTTTTGAACTTAAAAAACACAGAAATTCACCTGTCAAATTTATGAGCGCTTACTATAACTTACGCCCTCACCTTACACTGCTTATGACCTCATACATGACATCACTCATGACATGTTCCATGACATAATTTATGACATCCATAATTTTAGAATGGACTTTGCATTTTGACTCCACGTATGCTACTGTACTAGGTATAATTTATATGCACCAGATTTTCGCTACCCCTTTCTTTAATATGATCTCAAGAGATGCTTGTGAGATCCTAAAAATACTTTAGAGAGAGATTTTATATTTTCCCTAATTACAATACTTACCTCTTACAATCCCCACTACCAGACTAAAGGAAGAGACTGGTCTCATCACTGGGAGCTTGCATGAAGGTAACCAGTGAGTGCAGTGGTGTGACCAGTCTGCTAACACATCTTACCAGGGTCTGCGGTTGCCGCAGTAGGGTTTGATAAAAATGTATCTCTCTGCTCATACCTCTTCCTATGCTGACAGGTATGCCTAGTATGATATGGGGGGAACTGCCCTGTTTTCTGAGTGATCTCTCTTGCATGATAAGTCTGCATAGTACAGTGTAGGGAGAGACTGCCACCTCTCCTATGAATAGTGACTTGGATGATGGTTGTGCAACTTGGAGTATGAAAAGGGGCTTACCTATCAAGTCACTCCTATTCGGGATGACAACTGTTCAAGTAAGGTGCAGGAATGAAATTACCCCAATGCTGTGAAGTCTGTCTTGCATAACAACTATAGCGACTATAACTGTATGACAAAATAATAGAGCTACATACACATGCAGCATGGAACTGTCCCTGAAGATGGAATTGACAGTTTTGATGAATATTGCCATATTTTAATATAATTGAAAATTATAAGTATTAAGCAAAGAAAACAAAAGAAATAATAAACTTTTTGTATCACAACAAAACAATTTGACAACTATATTACCAAAGTCTATGATCAACTATTAAACAAAAAAAAGAACATGGCATTTTTTTAATACTCATCAGCAGGCTCTAATGTCTCCCTCTTTTTGCTTTATTTGCCTACTGGATTTCAATTCAGGTAGCAATGCTTTTCTAGTCTTTTAGCCACCTTAGCCTGCCAAGGAATGTTTAGTTTTGATTATATACCACTAGGCTAGATGGCATAAATGTTCCTGCGAAGCACCATGTCTATGAGTTACAGTTCACAAAGCCTAGCTCAGGCAAGGTTAGCATGTGCTGCTAAACCACAACTTGCCCAGTCACTACCAATTCCTTCAAACCTGAACACACTGTCATTCAAGATGTAGCTATTCCTCAATATGACAATACTTCTGCTTCCCTAAACAAAACTGTTCTTTGCTGCTTATATAAGCAGATAATTATTTACTCAGAGACAAAAAAAAGACAAAATAACCAAAAAGATAAAAGTTACATATTAGTCAATAATTAATAATGCTGGATCATCAGTATATGTTTTAAACCTTTCCATATTTAATAATAATCTTTATTTCTGCTGGAAGCCATAAAAACATTTAAAATAGTAACTACATATATTAATTGATCTTAAAAATAAAACATCGATAAAATGATCTAAAATATCACACAGTTGATATATTATCCAAACCCTAAAACATTTACAAAATGACAAATACATATACTGTATACAGTAAGTCTTAAAAACAAAAATTAGTTAAGATCAATCTGTAGTGACACACAGTTAACAACCTATCAATTTATGGCATCAGGACAAATCAATGGTCTAACCAGGCATCTTACAGGGTTGCTAGCCAATCAGATGTAAGCTCTCTGGATCTTGCTGCCCAGGCACATTGAAGATACCTCACTACTGAGAACACTATATTATCACTTGAGTAGCTTATCAATATACAGAGAGATTCCCTATGGTTCCTTATTCCAAGGCGTCTACATAGGGGAATAATCCACTTACTTCTAGGAGTTAAGTATCTTGGGCAGAAAAAAACAAAGTGGGCCAAGGTCTCAAGTCGCGTTGGGCAAAAGTGATAGAAGCCCGAAGTGCAATCGGCCTCATGCCACCCCGAGGTGAAAGATTTCAGTGGCAAGGTCACCAGTCTGAATTTGATATAAAGGCTTTTTATGTAGGCTGGTTGTACATTGTCCATATAGGTTTCAAAATTTGGTGAACATTTATGATTTAAAAATCCAACTGTCCTGCTACCTCGTCCCTGGCTAGACATATCTGCATCAAGACCATCTCCCAGTAATGTCGCTTTATGTGTGGTATCTCTTCTTTTGTTAGGCCACGGGGAGCTCTCCACACCTCCTCCATTTTAATGTAATGGCACATATCTGGAATATACTTAAACCAAGATATTGACTCCACGCCATTAAGGGCTAATAACTCTGCTACAGCTGTTTGGTAAGAAGCCAAATGCTTAGAGGACCAAAGACGCACCCAATATATATGAGGTCTCAAGGCAATTTCATTATGTATCTGGGCAAATGCTAGGTCAAATCTAAGAGGGATACAAGGTGTACTCATTGGTAGGTGTAACAGAAAGCGTATGAATTTGTTTTCAACCAGGGTCAAATTACTACAGTTACAATGACCCCAGAGCTCAGCGCCATAAGTTGCAGCCGTCACTGCTGCAGCCTTGTATACAGTGATAGCTGGTGAAATGTGCCCTCCCAAATAGTTTTTAATTTTTCTTCCAATCACCACTGACCACTGTTGTAGGGCAGTGACACTCTTCTCAATTCGTACCAACCATTGGTGGTCATCTGATAGTCTGATCCCCAGGTAGTCAAATTGGCTTACCTGTTCTATGGATTGCCCACCAATGGTCATTCTCCCCCTAAAGGTCTTGTGCGGGTTTAAAGCCATGAACTTGGTTTTGTCTGTGTTGATTTCAAGGCCCCTCTTCTCACAAAACATAGCAAAAGTATAAAATTGATTTTGGAGTCCCATGGGGTTCTTGAGATCAATAGAGTATCGCCGGCAAACATAAGGATCGGAACAGATACTCCTGCCAGCTTGGGGGCGTCATGGTTACACCACATCAGCTGTTCCACTGCCTCATTGATGTAGCGGCCAAACAGGGTGGGGGCCAAAACACACCCCTGTCTGACACCTCTTTCAATGGGGATAGCAGATGTCAAATCACCACCTTGGGTCCATCGGACTCGTGCATAAGTTCCCTTATGAAGATGCTTTATCAGCGACCATGTTCCAGGTTGTGATAGGTACAAATCGCCTGGGATGCCATCTTAGACCTGGAGCCTTCCCTTTACGCAGTGATTGAAAAGTCAAGAAGGTTTCGTTTAGAGAGAAAGGGCCTATACCAAAGCTTAATGAGATAGTATTTCTAGGGAGTGGACTGAGGAAAGTGCAGGTCTCTATAAATATTGATGAAGATTTGTTGCTACCGCTATTGGGACCTACCCTGTAGAGGTTCTCAAAGTGTAACACCCAGCTTGCTTGCTGGATTGCTGGATCATTCTCATCTCTCTCGGGGTCTTTCTTTTCTGCCACCATTTTCCAAAACAGTTTTGTGTCACCCTCTTGGAGAGCATCAACCAGGGAGCTCCATTTTTTTTCCCCAGTCCTTTTTGGCATTTTTTAAGGTTTCTTTATACAAGTTCCTTGCCGCTCTTATCTCAAGGCGATTCTATGTTTTCAACGTTCTAAGCAGCTGCTGTTTGACCTGTCGGCAAGAACTAGAAAACCACCTCAACGGTCTGCCCGTAGCTTTTCCTCTTTCCCTTGCTACCAGGAAAAATGGCCTTAACCGATTCATCAAAGAGCAGTGTAAGTGGATGAAGTCCACTAATGTGAAATCTATGTACTTCAGAGGGAGTAAAGTTGTTTTGACTGCATCATAAATTGCAACCTGAGTCTTCATGTCATTTGCCACCGCTGCCCATCTAACGTTCATGTTATCATTAGACACCGTTACATAATTACCTGTAACCCATTGGGACAAACTACTGCTACTAAATGTGGAGGGAATAAAGACTGGACAGAGGGCTTGGTGGTCACTATCAGCCCTGGGAATAACTGCAAGTGCAAGAGAGAATCATTAACAAAAATATAGTCAAGAAGACTCACATAGGGTCCTTTTTTATACGTGGGAATAGCCGGGGTATCCGACTTGGTGTTCCCATTTACTTGTTTTAGCCCCGCATTTATTATTGCATTCTCTAGTAGGGCTACCGCTCCCCCATTTTGCTTTGTTGTTTCCTGGGCTGGGCCTGATCTATCCCAAGGATCTGCATACTGGATTCCTGGTAGTGGATAGTCAGCCTTGACACTTAATTGCATATTGCAATCGCCTGCTACAATTAGGCCTATTCCCCCAGGTAGCTGAATCAGAAAATCTGAAAGGAGGTTCAGCATAGCAATCTGTGCTCTTCGTGGCCCAAGTCCAATATAGATATTTACAATCACTACACGCGTATACCCCCTTGAAATATATCGCTGGAGGGGCAAGGTAACTCTTTTGCCTTTGGGAACAAGTCATGTTTTAGCCAGGTTATTAATCCCCCGAGGCTCTCCCAGATGAAGAACGGAGAGCAGCCTTCTGAAAAGTCAAGTAGCCTGATCTGTGGGTCGATAGAGGTGCCCATGTTTCCTGCAACAGGATAGCTTGGTGCCACGCTATAAAATTACACCATTCTGGATTATCTATTTTGGATCTCAAACCTGCCACATTCTAAGATAGAAGCTTGAATGGAAAGTCATCATGGCCTCCCAAGTCCAACCTCTGCTCCGTGCCCCTGGTGGAAGTGGTAGTTGCTTCCCTATCCATCCGGGCCAGGCGGCCACTAAGGGTATTTCAATATGCTGATTCCTTCGCTTCTACACAGCCGGATATAGGGATGTTTGATTCACAGCACTCCACAATTATGTTGGTCGACAGGCCCTTTCCGATTCCATGTGGGAAATGAGCCTTTAGTCAATCAACATTTGAGATTTCATCCCTTAGGTCCCTGTCTAAGCTGTGTTTGTTTTGGGAAGATGGAATACTCTGATTCCCCGTACAACCGGGGTTTGCAGTTGGAAGGGGGGTTGGCTGGTTGATGCTGATTTGACACTGTGTAGAGGGTCTTGATCTTTGTTCAAGTTCTAATAATCCTCCTACTATAGTCTGGTTAGTTAGTGTACTAGTAATTTGTTATGCCTTTTTCCAGAAACATTCCAACTTCTCACCAAGTGCACCTTTGTATCAGAAATAAATTATAAAATGCCATCAAACATCATTTTATACAAGTTTAAAAAGATACACATTCTACTTGAGACACCTTTGTTAGCACTCACCACAGCTTTTCACTGTAATATTTCAAAGGGCTAAAGTACATGTACAATGAGGTTCATAACTGCAGTACAGCTTGCATTATTACATTCATTGATTTATAACTTCAGAAACGCTGCTTTGCTTACTTAGAAGTACACACAGTTTGTACATTTCATTTGTTAACAAAATCTGCAAATCTTGCTCACAGCTATCTACATTCTCATCTGTACCCCTAAAAAGCTATGGTAACACATCTACACCACCCCAAACAACTTTTCACTCTTTAAACATAGTGTACAGGAAGATTACTAACATCAGTATCTCACTGACACTTCACAACACAGGTTATGAAATATATTACTAAATACCTGAACTTGGAATTCTTTCTCAAGCGCAAATGTCCCCACCAGTCTCTTTCATCTACCCATAAATTCAGTTCTGCTGAGCACAACTCAAATACACTTCCTTATCCTCCACAGCACAAAGGACAAACTGAGCTATCTCTGGTTCTTCACCCAATCACATCATATGATTTCTTCAACCATGTAATAAAAATGGTAACTATTGGTTGTGCCTCAGCCCTTTTTTTCACTTCCCTCCTATGATCTCGCAGACACTCAATGATCGTAAAACATCTCATGGCAGGCCCAGTAATTTTCCTTGTGAGTCTCACAAGATGCTTGTGTCATTGTAAAATTTTTCAAAACAAGAATGAACCATCTATTCATCACAGTACTTATCTCTTACACACTTTCTCTCAAAAGAAAGCACCACAATATACAGGATCTACTATAAAAATGTATTGTGAACTCATCTACTCATTTTTACTATTTGTGATCCCTTGAGACTCTTGTGAGTATGTGAGCACATAAAAGCCTGCCTTCAGCTGTGTATTTCACTGTGTTCCACAAGAGTCTTGTGAGCTAAACATTTAGGGCCTAATTATGAGTCTGGTGGTCACAAGACCGTCAGACTCACTGTGGACGTCCACACCGCCGCTGCTATGATGGTCTGACCATCAAATTAAGAGTTTGGGGGTCTGTTTACCAAAAGACTGCCATCTCGGCCAGGATCAGGGATACTGACAGGATGACAGCGGTCATGGTTATAACCAGCCACGGCGGTGCTGAAGTCAGCGCCGCCATGCTGATTACAACCTTCTTCTCCACCAGCCTTTTCATTGCAGCCTGATGGCCAGGAAAAGGCTGGTGGAGAAAATGTGCAGGGGGCCATGGCGGGGAGCTGGGAACAATGCTGCTGCACCTTTCCCAATGGGCTATCAGATGGAAAGCTTGGTTTCTGCGGCTCAGCCCAGTGGGACAGTTGTAATGGGGCCGGTGGGGATACTGCTAGCACGGTAGCAGTCTAATCATCGGGAGTTTGATGGATGGATGTTTCCATCTGCCAAGCTCTGAATGACCCCCTTAGTGTATTTCTCATGGAATAGTAGAATATTAAAACACATAAGCCTGTGCACTGTACACTGGCACCTTCCTCTATAAAGATTTGTTTCTACTACACTCCTTTTTCCGTGATCCCGCGAAAATCTTGTGTGATTGTAACGTTTTTAAGTCACATTATTTATACTCTCCTTCATTACAGTACTTAAGATTTTTCAACTTACAAGTGACTACTTCTGTCTCAATTTTCCACGGTATGGGGGCAGTATATAGTAGGGCATGAGGAGAGACTGGAGTCTTTAAAAACACTCCACCACAGGATAACCACTCTACATAGTAGGTTATAATAGTCCTCTCTCCAAGACAAAAAGGATGTGCAATATAGTGTAGGGAATGATTGGGCCAAAAACTGAGAACTTGCTCTTGGATGGAGAGCTTTGTACTAGGGTGTAGGAAGAAACTGGCCTCTATACTGATCTCTCTCTCACAACAATGGTCTGGGGAGGTACTGGCTTCTCTGCTGAGATCTTTTTTCTGCGATGACAGGTACATGTAGTAGGGTGTGGGGAGGGACTGGTCCCTATCATTAGATCTCTCTCTGAGATGATGAGTATACGTAGTAGGGTGTGCAAGAGAACTGCCATCACCACCAGCTGACAGAAGTGCATAATATACTATGATGATGTATTCACCTCTGTGCTAAAAGCTCTCTCCTGCATAAAAATCATTATACTACAGTGGGAAGAATCACTCATCTCTCTATAGTACCTTATACATATATATAATAACGAAACAGCACAGTTGCAGTTCTTGAAGATAGAACCACTGTAAGTCAACATTGCAAGATTGTAATAATATTAAAACCTTTAAAATATATTAAGTTAAGGAAATAAATCACCACTAACTTTAAACTTCTCATTACAAAATCCAATTTAACATTACAACAACAAGTACATTAACAAACTACAACTGTAAAAGAAAAAAAAACGAATCTATAGAAAAATTTCCTCACTACGTTCACTAAACACCAATAGCCCATCCCTTTTTTTCATTTCCCTAATCAATTTTGGTGTACCTAGATCTTCTTTTCCTTTGTTGCAGCCACATTAGGCTACCAAACAATATCTGCTTAAATAGTATTTTTCTAGCAGGCTAGTTGGCAAAAGAGTCACTAAAATAAAATTTGCAAAAAGGAATTTAGCCTGGAAATTAGAAACAAGTATGCTATACCATTACAGGAATCTACAGAGATAACAACACTTCTATTCTCAATAAAGCACTTCTTTTGCTGTTTGAGGAAGCAGATCAAGTAGAACTATACAGAACAAGCTTTTACAAGGGTAACATGTAACTGTTGGGTGTAACAACAACATCAGTTGTACAATTAATGTGTCCCTGCCTTTCAGCACATTTGTGTTTCATCTTTCATTGAAAGTGAACAATTTTTGTTGTCCTTCTCCATATGTCATTTTTCAAAACTTATGTTACATTGTCCACCTAAAAATGCCAAGAATACAATAAAATCTAAAGTTACATACTGCTCAGTAATTGATAATAGTGATATATTACCATATATACCAATGATGTTTTCCATTTTTCACACACAATTACATAGACATATGTACTGTATCACTATCTTCATCTTCCTTTCTCTTGAAGAGTTTAACGCCCTCAACTAATGCATTTTTTCACAATTAAATTATAACATGCCATCAAGCTTGGTTCCATAACAGTTTATAAAGTAACACATTCCACTAGACGCACCTTTCCTAACAGTGAGCACATTGTTATATTCTAGAAATAGCAATATCACCACTCATAGGGATAAAATATGTGTACTGTAAAGTTCATAAAAACACTAGGCCAGATTGGGAGTCCTTTGTTTTATAAATTCAAAACCCTGCCTCTTTTACCTTCAACTACATACATACTGAACATTTCATTTTTCAACACAATATCCAATACTTGGTGATATCTCTCTTCATTCTAAACTCTACCTCTGAAAACATATATTACAAAGACATGCACCTCTACAAACAGCTTTTGGCTCACTAAACCCTATATATATATATAATACATTTACCAACAGTAGTGCACACACTAACACTTCTCAACGAAAGTCATAAAGTTAATTTTTTCAATAGCTGATCTAGAGCAGGTTTTTGCCTCCAAAACACCCAAAACAATGTGAACTATCACTGGTTCTGCACATGACAGCATTTATTTAACCATGTAACAAAAATGCTAACTATTGGTTGAGTCTTAGCCCTTGTTTTTTTGCTTTGCCCCAAACAATCTTGTGAGACTCTTGCAAGATCGTAAAACTCCTCATGGCAGGCCCAGTAATTTTGCATGGGGGTCTCACAAGAGGCTTGCATGATCGTAAAAACCCTCATGGTAAGGTTAGCAATGTCCCCTCGGGTCTCATGAGCCTCTAGCAAGAGCTCCCATGTCCATGCAGCAAGCTTCACTCCCTGAAGCTTGTGAGCTACTCTCACAAGAGTCTTTTGGAGTCACTACAACATTGTGGGGAGATAATGGTATGTGGGATGGAGTATCCGCTCCACTAAGACCTATCTCTTATAGGACAGGTGTAGTAGGGTGTGGGGAGAGACTGGCCTCTGTACTCAGCCCTCTTTCTCAGGTGACAGCTGTATGTAGTAGTGTGTATGGAGCAACTGGCCTCTCCAGTAAGACCACTTTCTTGGATGTTGGTTGTGCATAGTAGGGTTTGAGGAGAGACTGGCCTCTTCCCTAAGACCTCCCTCTTACATGAAAGGTATGCATAGTAGCGTATTTGCATGGGCTTTCCTCTCTTTCCACACCTCTTTCTCAGATACATGAATTCATAGTAAAGTCTGTACATGGAATGTCCTCTTCTTCCAGACCTCTCTCTCAGACGGTGGGTTTGCAGAGTAGGGTTTATGGAGAGAGACTGCCTCTCCACTAAGTCCTCTCTCTCAAATAATAGGTGTACATGTTATAGAGTGGCCTCTTCTGCTAGACCTTTGTTTCAGATGAATGGTGTTCATAGTAGGGTTTGTACATGTAATAGCCTCCTCTTCCAGACCTCTCTCTCAGATGGTGGGTTTACAGAGTAGGGTGTATGGAGAGAGACTGCCTCTCCACTAAGTCCTCTCTTTCAAATAATAGGTGTACATGTTATAGAGTGGCCTCCTCTGTCAGATCTTTGTTTCAGATAATGGGTGTTCATAGTAGGGTGTGTACATGGACTGCCCACTTCTTTCAGACTTTTCTCTCATATTGAAAGTGTTTGTAGTCGGCTGTGTGGAGAAAGACTGACCTCTCCAGTAAAACCTTTGTCTTAGATGATGGGTGTCCGTAAAAGGGTGTATACATTGACTAGCCTCTTCTGTCAGACCTCTGTCTCAGATAAACGATGTGCATGGTAGGGCGTGTACATGGACTAGCCTCTACTGTCAGACCTCTCTCTCAAATGACAGGTGTTCCTATTACACTGTACACATTAAATGGCCTCTTATGTCAAAACTGTGTGACTCAATGTGAGCATGACGGTCCAGGAACTGCCGTACCCGTGGTGGAGGTCGAAACACAAGATTACAAAGATAGCAGTTGGACCACCACAAGGCTGCCACAACCACCAGGATCGTGGATCCCGTGGCGGCAGTGATAGGGAAAGACATGATCAATCACAGCAGTGCTGATGCTGGCACCACTGTGCTGATCAAGACCTGCATTTCTACCAAGCTTTTCATGGCGGGGACTCTGCCATGAACCCTGCCATGAAAGGCAGGGAAGGGGCCCCAAACAGACAAACAGCAAATTGTGCCCATTGTGCAGTGTGGCTGGGGCACATGTCCCCTTCTGCCTGCATTGTTGGTGAACACTATTTTCCATGCACAACATTGTGCATGGAAAATAGTGCACCCAAAGTGCATCTGGCATTGCACTGCAATGCCATGTGCGTTAGGCTCACTTTATGAGCTGGGTGTGTGGAGAGAGATGGACCTTTCCGCTGAGACTGCTCTCTTGGATGACAGATGTGCATAGTATGCTCTGTCCAGGGACTGTCCTCCCTGCTAATAATTCTCTCTCTGATAATGGATGTGTATGGAAGGGTATGGGAAAAGACTATACCCTACTCACAACTCTTACAAAGCCAATGTGTATAAATAGTACACTCAGACAAAATTCCATCCAGTAATATTCCTTCATACAGTACTGTTAGAAATGGGGGTTTTGGTTGGCAGTCAGGTTACCCCCTGTCCAAGCAAAAGCCCTCACTCTATTCAGGGTAAGTCACACACAATCCAAGATTATCCTGTGCCCACCCTCTGGTAGCTTGGCACGAGCAGTCAGGCTTAACTTAGAAGGCAATGTGTAAAGTATTTGTGCAATAAATCATACAATACCACCATATAGCACCACAAAAATACACCACACAGTATTTAGAAAAATATATAATATTTATCTGGATAATTGTAGGTCAAAAAGAATAAAGTTGCAATGGGAAATTGTAGAGATATCACTGAAAAGTGATATAAAGGCCCTCATTCTGACATTGGCCGGCGGCGGTCGCCGCCGGCCTGTCGGGGGCCGCCAGAATACCGTTCCGCGGTCGAAAGACCACGGCGGTGATTCTGACTTTCCCGCTGGGCTGGCGGGCGGCCGCCTTCAGGCCGCCCGCCAGCCCAGCGGGAAAGAGGCTTCCACGATGAAGCCGGCTCGGAATCGAGCCGGCGGAGTGGAAGCTGTGCGACGGGTGCAGTTGCACCCGTCGCGTATTTCACTGTCTGCGAAGCAGACAGTGAAATACATTTAGGGGCCCTCTTACGGGGGCCCCTGCAGTGCCCATGCCAGTGGCATGGGCACTGCAGGGGCCCCCAGGGGCCCCGCAAGCCCCCCTACCGCCATCTGGTTCCCGGCGGGAGAACCGCCGGGAACTGGATGGCGGTAGGGGGGGTCGGAATCCCCTCGGCGGCGCAGCTAGCTGCGCCACCTTGGAGGATTCCAATGGGCGGCGGTACACTGGCGGGAGACCGCCAGTGTTGCCGGTCCGACCGCGGCTTTACCGCTGCGGTCGGAATGCCCATTGGAGCACCGCCGGCCTGTCGGCGGTGCTCCCGCGGTCATCCACCCTGGCGGTTTGAAACCGCCAGGGTCGGAATGAGGGCCAAAGTGTCTTAAGTCTTTAGAATATAAACAAAGTCTCTTTCAAGCACAAGTAGCTGGTTTGGAGTGGAAAAATCTCCTCAGAGGGCCACAAAGGAAGAGGTGCGTGGAAAAAGGGTGTGTGCGTCGATTTCTCCCCAGCACACATGGACTTGCGTCGTTATTTTCCACCCGGGGAAGTCGTGCGTCGTTTTCCGGCACGCGGACTGTCTCTTTCTGTGGGTCGCAGGGATTACCAGATGTCCCGGGTCTGTGCGTGGATTTTCCTGCTCGTTCTCCGGGTGCGCGGCGGTCTGCGGGGCTGCGCGTCAAAATTACGATCTCCCGGCAGGCGTCGCGTCGATTTCTCCTCTAGACGTCGGTCTGCGGGGCTGCGCGTTGAAATTACGATCTCACGGCAGGCGTCGCGTCGATTTCTCCTCTAGAGGTCGGGCGGCGTTGTCCTTGCGAAGCCGTGCGTCGGATTTTCGGTCGTCCCAAGAGCGTTGCGTCGATCAGCGTCGGTGTGCAGCGTTTTTCTCGCCGCGGAACAAGCTGTGCGTCGGAATTTTCGGCACACAGAGCGTCCAAGTGAAAAAGAGAAGTCTTTTTGGTCCTGAGACTTCAGGGAACAGGAGGCAAGCTCTATCCAAGCCCTTAGAGAGCACTTTCACAGCCAGACAAGAGTTCAGCAAGGCAGCAGGGCAACAGCAAGGCAGCAGTCCTTTGTAGAAAGCAGGCAGGTGAGTCCTTTGAGCAGCCTGGCAGTTCTTCTTGGCAGGATGTAGTTTCTGGTTCAGGTTTCTTCTCCAGCAAGTGTCTGATGAGGTAGGGCAGAGGCCCTGTTTTATACCCAAATGTGCCTTTGAAGTGGGGGAGACTTCAAAGAGTGGCTAAGAAGTGCACCAGGTCCCCTTTCAGTTCAATACTGTCTGCCAGGGTCCCAGTAGGGGGTGTGGCAGTCCTTTGTCTGAGAGCAGGCCCTCCACCCTCCCAGCCCAGGAAGACCCATTCAAAATGCAGATGCATGCAAGTGAGGCTGAGTACCCTGTGTTTGGGGATGTCTGAGTGAATGCACAAGGAGCTGTCAACCAAGCCCAGCCAGACGTGGATTGTAAGGCACAGAAGGATTTAAGTGCAAAGAAATGCTCACTTTCTAAAAGTGGAATTTCTAGAATAGTAATATTAAATCCGACTTCACCAGTCAGCAGGATTTTGTATTACCATTCTGGCCATACTAAATATGACCTTCCTGCTCCTTTCAGATCAGCAGCTGCCACTTCAATAGTGTATGAGGGCAGCCCCAATGTTAGCCTATGAAGGGAGCAGGCCTCACAGTAGTGTAAAAACGAATTTAGGAGTTTAACACTACCAGGACATATAACTACACAGGTACATGTCCTGCCTTTTACCTACACAGCACCCTGCTCTAGGGGTTACCTAGGGCACACATTAAGGGTGACTTATATGTAGACAAAGGGGAGTTCTAGGCTTGGCAAGTACTTTTAAATGTCAAGTCGAGGTGGCAGTGAAACTGCACACACAGGCCTTGCAATGGCAGGCCTGAGACAAGGAAAAGGGGCTACTTAAGTGGGTGGCACAACCAGTGCTGCTGGCCCACTAGTAGCATTTAATTTACCAGCCCTATGCACATAAAGTGCACCTTACTAGGGACTTATAAGTAAATTAATAGTCCAATCAGGTATGATTCAAGGTTACCATGTTTTAAGGGAGAGAGCATATGCACTTTAGCACTGGTTAGCAGTGGTAAAGTGCGCAGAGTCTAAAAACCAGCAAAAACAGTGTCCACGAAGTGGAGGGAGGCAGGCAAAAAGTTAGGGGTGACTACCCTAAGGCTGTCAGGTCTAACAAGTACAAAGTGTGCATACATTCTGTTCAAATTTCATCTACTCCTTTCTACTGTTCACGATCCTGTGAGAGTTTTGCAAAATTGTAAATGTAGGCAAGTGCCCCCTCTCTTGGCATGGTTACCCCCATTTTCTGCCTGTTGTCAGTGTGTTTGACTGTGTTCACTGGGATCCTGCTAACCAGGACCCCAGTGATTATGCTCTCTCCATTCTAACTTGGTATCTTTTACCATTTTCACCCCACATGTGGCATACTGTTTCCCCCATGTAAGTCCCTAGTATATGGAACCCAGGGCATTGGGGTACCAGGGGATTCCCATGGGCTTCAGCATGTATTATGCCACCCGTGGAGAGCGAATGTAAAATGTTCTGCAAGCCTGCCATTGCAGCCTGCGTGAAAGGGTGAATGCACCCTTTTTCACTACAGGTCACTGCACCAGGTCATTGTAAGTTACCCCATGGCAGACCCTCCTAGCCCTGAGGGCAGGGTGCAAATACCTGTGTGTGAGGACACCCCTGCACTAGCAGAGGTGCTCCCATGAATCCCAGTGCCATTTGTATGGGCTTTGTGAGTGTGGGGATGCTATTTTATGCGTGCACTCGACATAGGTCACTACCTATGTCCAGCTACATAATAGTAACTCCCAGCCCAGCCATGTATGGTATCAAACATGTTGGAATCATACCACATTACTGTTGCCAGTATTTTAAGTATGATTCCATAGACTCTGGCAGCTCCTTAGAGGACCCCCAGCATTGCTCCTACCAACCTTCTGGGGTTTTCCAGGCAGCCCAAGCTGCTGCCACCCCTCAGACAGGTTTCTGCCCTCCTATTGCCTGAAAAGCTGAAGCCCAGGAAGGCAGAACAAAGGATTTCCTTTGGGAGAGGGAGGTAACACCCTCTCCCTTTGGAAATAGGTGTTTCATGGCTTGGGAGGGGTAGGCTTCCCAAGCTACTGGTATGCTTTGAAGGGCACATTTTGCACCCTTCATACATAAACTAGTCTACACTGGTTCTGGGACCTCCAGTCCCTGCTCTGGTGCAAAACTGGACAATGGAAAGGGGAGTGACCACTCTCTTGTCCATCACCACCACAGTGGTGGTGCCCAGAGCTCCTCCAGAGGACCCCTGGGTTCTGCCATCTTGAATACAAGGTTGGCATGGACCTCTGGGAGCATCTGAGTGGCCAAGTCAGGCAGGTGATGTCAGAGTCCCCTCTTGATAGGTGGTCACCTGGCTAGGTGACCAACCCCCCTTTCAGGGCTATTTAGGGTCTCTCTCTTGGGTGGGCCCTCAGATTTTGCTTGCAAGATTCCAGCAGGACTCCTCTGGAACCTCACTTCAACTTCTAGCCACTGAAACCATGACTAAACCCTCCAGGAACCGACAATCTGCATCCACAAGGAAGACTCTGCTTTCAACCTTGTTTGCACAGCTCTTTCCAGCTTCAGCAACAATTCCCCGGCTGTGCATCCTCTGAAGGTGGCAAGTCTTCAGTCTGCACAAGAAGGAAGAAGGAATCGCCCTTGGAGTGAAGGAGTCACTCCCCTGCATATGCAGGCACCCACTGCAAGGACGACTGGCTGTGTGGATCTCCTCTCATCCTGAGCTGCTTGGATCCTACATCACGGGTGCTAGTCTGGATTAGTCCTCTTGGTCCTCTCTGCCAGCTGTCCAACTTTGGTGCAGGTAAGCCGTTGCCTTCCCATGGAGGACAGTATTCCCAGGCACTGCGTCTCTTGCAGCTGCCAAGGCTTGTTTGCATCACCTCCAAGGGATCTTCAGGCTTTGGGTAGCCCCAGTCCCCAGCACTCCTTCCTGCAACACAAATCCCTGTGCGTGGTTCTCCTGCAGCATGGGACCCTTACGCAGTTGTGCTGCATGGGCTCTTCTGCAACTACTGTGTCTCCATCCTGTGGGACTCCTGTGGGTGCTGCCTCTGCTCCTGTGGGATCTCTGTGTTGCTGAGGATTCCCTATGACTCCCACTCCTGCACTGAGTCCTCCTGGACTTTGCTGTTCCCCGGCAGCTCCTCTTTCCACCAGCTGCAACATTTGCCTTTATCAAGGCTTGTTGGTGGAATCCTTGCACCAGTACACGATTGCAGTTCTTCTTCCAACATGGGACGTTGTCTGTACTTCACCAACTTCAGGGCTGCAGTGCTGACCTTCTTCACATCACTGACAACTAACTCCTGCAATCTTAGACTTGTGGGTAGGGGCTCCTGCCCCCACTGGACTCTTCTGTGACTTCTGGACTTGGTCCCCTTCTTCTACAGGTCTTCCTCTTCAGAAATCCACTGCTGGTTTCTTGCAGTCATGTCTGGGAGTTGCATTTTCTTCTTTCTCTTAATTTTGGGTGGTTTGTGGAAAATCCTCCTTTCTTCCTAGTCGCTAGGGGGCACTGTGGGACTTACATTTGTGGTTTCCTATTAACCCTAGCTCCCCTCTACACACTTCACTTACCTAGGTGGGGGTCCTGTGTTCGCATTCAATTTTTTTTAGTACATGGTTTGGGCTCCCCGTAGGCTCACTATTGTCTATTTGTGTTTACACTGTTTTCTATTACTTTCTATGCCTATTGCTGTTTACTAGTGTACATATCTACTGTGTTACTTACCTCCTATTGGAGGGTTGCCTCTCTAGTACATGTTGGTATTAGTTTCATTAAGATAAAGTACCTTTAATACTGAGTATTTTCTTTCATCTGTGTAAGTGCTGTGTGACTACAGTGGTATTGCATGAGCTTTGCATGTCTCCTAGATAAGTCTTAGCTGCGCATGCACAGCTACCTCTAGAGCACCTGGCTTCTAGACACTGCCTGCACTACACTAACAGGGGATACCTGGTATAAGGTGTAAGTAATTCAGGTACCCACCACACACCAAGCTAGCTTCCTACAGTAAATTATTTGGTGAATATGAATTAACTATCTACTCATCACAGTGCTAATCTCTTTCACACCTCCTCTCAAAAACAATGACCACAATATGCATTGCAAAATTAGGAGTGTATTCAGAACTCTTCTACCCCTTTTCATTATTCACAATCCTGCGAAAGTCCAGAAATATCATAAAAAATAGTTTAAAATAATATATCATTATTTTTGTTACAGCAGTTATCCCTTAGACACCCCTTTTCTAAACTTAGAGGGACAGCATGCCTTTCTGCAGACCCCTTACATAGCTTTTTTATTTCATTTTCACACCTACTCCAATTGTTCACAGTAATGGCTGCAATTATATTTATAACATTCCAGCAGCCACACAATCAAACTGCTCACTTTTGAGAGACTTGCTGGAGACTCTCACTCCCACAAGAGCGACAAGGTTCACAGGAAAAATGGGCCTCTCGACCAATCACAAGGCTCCATTGTTTAATTTGCACCCTTGCAGGAGGAGCATGAGACTCTCTCTAGCTCAGCAACCCAAATATACAATTATTTTTTACCCTTGATTTCTCAAAAACTACTGAACAAATTTACACCAAATCACAAAAAGCACCATCTGAGGACCGAGATCTAGCTTTCTGCCGAATTTGGTGTAATTCCTTCCAGCAGTTTCTGCTGTTGGCATGTCTAAAGAAGTCTACGAAAAATACATGAGGATTTTATGTTTTAGGACCCTCTTTTTTTGACAGATCACCCTGAAACTTTCCAGGAAGGAGATGAAGTGGATTAATGTTTTTTGAAAGTGTTGTGAAGATTCATCCTACGGGGCCAAAGTTATTAGCAAACCAGCACACCATCTTCAAAAAAGCAGACATAACTATAGCTAATATATAAATACATACAGATATATATATATATATATATATATATATATATATATATATAATATATATATCTGTGTATATATATATATATAGAGAGAGAGCGAGAGATACAAATAATACCTACTGGCAGTTGTCAGTAGGTAGGTATAGTCAGGAACTAGTTTCCATAGGAAAATCATTTTTTGTTTTGCTTATAACTTTGGTGCCATTTGACAAATCTTCACAAATTTTTCAAAGCTAGTTTGTCATTCTCTTCAGCTGCTGTTTGGACAGTTTCAGGGTGATCCATTAAGCGGAGGCCTAGAAAAGGGGAGGTCCCAAATGGATCTTCCACATGCAATTTCCTATACGGTTTTTAGACATAACTACAGTCCGAAAGACTGAATGGAATTACAACAAATGTGGCAGAAGGTTAGATCTTGGTCCAGAAAGATCTCTTTCTGTAATGTTGTGTAAATCTTTTCAGTACTTTTGAAGTTTAAAGAACATTATTTATGTATATCTCAAGATTTAGATCCACTGTAGCTCCACAGCAGTGGTTCCACAGATCCGTGGACCAGCAGTAACCCCATGACTGGCTGGCTGCAACCTGTGAGATAAGTTGCAGCCAGCATTTTGATATTAAGGACACAGTTCTGAAGGGGGAAAATAAAATTAAAATAGGATATAAGTGGTCAGGTTAGAGGTATATTGGCCCCATGGGACTGATGGAGGTGTCTCAGAGGGACCCCTCATGGGCAAGAAATTGCCAAAAATGTTTTTTTTGAGTGCCTGTGGATCAGCAGATCAACCTCTGTGTTCACTGCAGTTCCACCAGGTGAATCCACAATAGATTCGCATATGCAGACCCCAATAAAAAAATATACCCACTCATGCACTCACTCACACACTGTATTACACACACACACAGCAACTAACAGACCACACACGTACTCACACACCCACTCACTCATCTACTCATACCCTCAAGCACACACTTACACACCCATACAACCACTCAAAGACCCACTAACAGACACATACTGCTGCTCACACACTCACTCATGGACCCACTCGCACACACCCACTTACACACGCACACAACCATTCACACACCCACTGATACACCCATAAAACCACTCACATACCAGTACAACCACTCACACACCTATACAATCAAGCAAACTACTAGTATATTTAATGAGGTGGAGCTGCTGTTAGGTAAAGCTTTTAATGGCAGTGCATGGATACCTACAGTCCATGCACCACTACTTCACTTGGCAAGTAGAAGCAGGATTTTAGCTCCTCTTCTTCAGAAAATCATGGATTTCCTTGTGGTCTGCTCAACACCTTTATCCACCATTGGAATATGGTAGGTATTCTGTTCGCTGATTGACAAGTGCATTATAGTTCCCACACTGTGCATACTGGTGGACAGAACGTAGGCTACATTGTCTCCGAGTATCCCGTGTGATAAAATGTTAAAGACTTGACTGGATTTGGAAGTGCTTGTGAGGGAACTAAATATACTACACAAAGACTACCCTGATTGCCCACAAGACCAGGGTAGGTGTAATAATTCAATCAAATGACCCATGGGACTTATTCACCAACATTTCTACTTGCTATCAACGTGAGCAAACTCAATTAGTAACTTGAATCATAACCAATGTTATTGAAAAAGGGGAACAGAACACAGTATCTTGTATGATGATTGTTTTCACATCTTTAGTATCCATCCACGGAGGTGTCGCTTGCGTGGATACCACAAAGTTTTCTCACCCAAAATACTCTGCCAAGGTGAAATGACAAATAAAACTCTATTTTAAAATTTAAAATTTAAAATTTAAAATTCCTACCACCCAGCAATCCCACACTTGTCCTTATAAAATGCTATCCCACTTGAATGCCTGGGCCTAGTGCCATCATGACAAAGTTACAGATGAAAATGTTGTCACAAATGCCAGTTGTTTCCTAATCATTTTCAATATTTCTTTAACTGAACAGTTATTTTCCTTGTGAAAACCTTGAGTAAGCTACAAATATGACTCCTTGCTAAATTTGGAATTTTGTCTAATTTTAAGAAATCTACAGCTTCACACTGGTTTACACTACAAACTGGAGGTAGATTGAGAGCACAAAAAATAGGTGACCTCTTAGAAAAATGACAAAACTTTGGTACAAAATTGGGTTTTTGGATTCAGCTCTGCATGTTCCTGAAAGCTTGGAAAAGGGTGACTTTAATTCACCAAACTTCACTTTATATGTGAATCAGTATGGTTTTCATACAATCAGTACATGATGAGGACAAATATATTATGCATCTCAAACAATATGTTAAACATATTATACCACTGTGCTAAGCATTTACAGAAGTTTGCTTCGAACCTGAATCATTATTGAGACAAACAATAAGACTATGCCTATGAACCAATACATTGTGCAAGCAGACTACTGTGTTACAAATATTCTGTATTTACTGTGCATACAACAATACACTAATAAGACAAAGCAGCTTGCTATTGATGTAAAATGGTATAATTGCAACACAAATCGATATACCAAGTGTAGCAACAAATTTAAGTCCATGTGTAAGCGAATTTTCTCTTTGTTTATGGTCACATAATGTGCACTCCTCCACATGCAGAAGAAAGTCACATGCGAATGGTGTCCTAAGGTTCAGAATTTTTGTAACTCATCAGTGCTTACACTGTAGTGAACAAATCAAACGCATGTATGTTTATCTTCTATAGGCCCAGACTTACAAGGCCCTAGCACCACCTTGCACCACATTAGCATCATTGTTTTTACGCTAATGTGGCTCAACAAGGCAAAAATCACTGCGCTATATTTACAAAGTGGCGCAATGCATACATTGTGTTACTTTTGTGCCACTTTGCGACCCCTTGTGCCACATTATGTTTGCACTAGGCATACTGTATGCAAGGGGGCATACAGCATTAGGAGGCCCACAAAAATTGCGTAATGAAATCTAAAAGATTTAGGGGCATATTTATACTCCGTTTGCGCCGAATTTGCGTCGTTTTTTTCGACCCAAATTCGACGCAAAACTAACTCCATATTTATACTTTGGCGTTAGACGCGTCTAGCGCCAAAGTTCATGGAGTTAGCGTCATTTTTTTGCGTGAACACCTTCCTTGCGTTAATGATATGCAAGGTAGGCGTTCCTGTCTAAAATAATGACTGCAATGCTATTGCGTCGGATTTATACTCCCAGGCAAAAATGACGCCCAGGAGTGGGCGGGTCTAAAAAACCCACATTTGCGCCGGATTTTAGCGCCTGGGTCAGGGCAGGCGTTAAGGGACCTGTGGGCTCAGAATGAGCCCAGAGGTGCCCTCCCAAGCCCCCAGGGACACCCCCTGCCACCCTTGCCCACCCCAGGAGGACACCCAAGGATGGAGGGACCCACCCCAGGGAAGAGAAGGTAAGTTGTGGTAAGTATTTTTTTAAAAACATTTTGTGGCATAGGGGGGCCTGATTTGTGCCCCCCTACATGCCACTATGCCCAATGACCATGCCCAGGGGACAGAAGTCCCCTGGGCATGGCCATTGGGCAAGGGGGCATGACTCCTGTCTTTGCTAAGACAGGAGTCATTTCAATGGGGGATGGGCGTCGTAAAAAAATGGCGCAAATCGGGTTAAGACGGTTTTTTGCCTCAGCCTGACTTGCCCCATTTTTAGACGCCCAAACGCCATTTTTCCCTACGCCGGCGCTGCCTGGTGTACGTGTTTTTTTTTCACGCACACCAGGCAGCGCCGGTCGGCTAACGCCGGCTAACGCCATTCAATAAATACGGCGCCCGCATGGCGCTTCAGAATGGCGTTAGCCGGCGCTAATTTTTTTGGCGCAAAACTGCGTTAGCGCAGTTTTGCGTCAAAAAGTATAAATATGGGCCTTAATTGCACCATCTTTGGCATCATTTTTAACACTTGGTCAAAGCAGGCATCAAAAGGATGCATCCATTGAAGTCAATGGGCCTCCTTGCACTTTGCTGCACTAGTGTCAACATTTTTAATGCTAGTGTAGCAAAGCGCCACAAAAGCACCAAAAATGTTGAAGCTGTTGGCCTAATGTGTGCTATTGTGCGCTGTATTTACCATGGTGTTGTTATGTTGCGGTGGGGGGGACGCAAGAAATCTGGCGCATCAGTACTGATGGGACAGATTCTTGTAAATCTGGGCCATAGAGTCCAAGAGCCACATCAGTGTCACTACCCTCCTCTCCTCCAGTTTGATAGTTTAACTGGAAGACCAGGAAAAAGATTATTTTTTTTTAGATCTTCATCTACTTTTTCCCAAAGATTCTGGGGCATATTTATACTCTGTTTGCGCCGGAATTGCGTTGTTTTTTTTTACGCAATTCCGATGCAAAACTAACTCCATATTTATACTTTGGCGTTACACGCGTCTAGCGCCAAAGTCCATGGAGTTTGCGTCATTTTTTAGCGTGGACACCTACTTTGCGTTAATGATATGCAAGGTAGGCGTTCCCGTCTAAAAAATTGACTCCGAAGCATGTGCGCCGTATTTACACTCCCGGGCAAAATTCACGCCCGGGAGTGGGCGGGTCAAAAAAAAGGACGTCCAGCCGCTTTTGCGCCGTTTTTTAGCGCCTGGTCAGGGCAGGCGATAAGGGACCTGTGGGCTCGGAAGGAGCCCAGAGGTGCCCTCCCAAGCCCCCAGGGACACCCCCTGCCACCCTTGCCCACCCCAGGAGGACACCCAAGGCTGGAGGGACCCATCCCAGGGACATTAAGGTAAGTTCAGGTAAGTTTTTTTTATTTATTTTATTGTGGCATAGGGGGGCCTGATTTGTGCCCCCCTACATGCCACTATGCCCAATGACCATGCCCAGGGGACATAAGTCCCCTGGGCATGGCCATTGGGCAAGGGGGCATGACTCCTGTCTTTGCTAAGACAGGAGTCATTTCAATGGGGGTTGGGAGTCGAAAAAAATGGCGCAAATCGGGTTGAGGCGAAACATTTGCCTCAGCCTGACTTGCCCCATTTTTTGGCGCCCAAGCTCCATATCCCCCTACGCCGGCGCTGCCTGGTGTACGTCGTTTTTTTTCACGCACACCAGGCAGCGCCGGTCGGCTAACGCCGGCTAGCGCCATTCAATAAATACGGCACCCACATGGCGCTTCAGAATGGCGTTAGCCGGCGCTAATTTTTTTGGCGCAAAACTGCATTAGCGCAGTTATGCGTCAAAAAGTATAAATATGGGCCTTAATTGCACCATCTTTGGCATCATTTTTAACACTTGGTCAAAGCAGGCGTCAAAAGGATGCATCCATTGAAGTCAATGGGCCTCCTTGCACTTTGCTGCACTAGTGTCAACATTTTTAATGCTAGTGTAGCAAAGCGCCACAAAAGCACCAAAAATGTTGAAGCTGTTGGCCTAATGTGTGCTATTGTGCGCTGTATTTACCATGGTGTTGTTATGTTGCGGTGGGGGGGGACGCAAGAAATCTGGCGCATCAGTACTGATGCGACAGATTCTTGTAAATCTGGGCCATAGAGTCCAAGAGCCACATTAGTGTCACTACCCTCCTCTCCTCCAGTTTGATAGTTTAACTGGAAGACCAGGAAAAAGATTATTTTTTTTTAGATCTTCATCTACTTTTTCCCAAAGATTCTGGGGCATATTTATACTCTGTTTGCGCCGGAATTGCGTTGTTTTTTTTACGCAATTCCGACGCAAAACTAACTCCATATTTATACTTTGGCGTTACACGCGTCTAGCGCCAAAGTCCATGGAGTTTGCGTAATTTTTTAGCGTGGACACCTACTTTGCGTTAATGATATGCAAGGTAGGCGTTCCCGTCTAAAAAATTGACTCCGAAGCATGTGCGCCGTATTTACACTCCCGGGCAAAATTCACGCCCGGGAGTGGGCGGGTCAAAAAAAATGACGTCCAGCCGCTTTTGCGCCGTTTTTTAGCGCCTGGTCAGGGCAGGCGTTAAGGGACCTGTGGGCTCGGAAGGAGCCCAGAGGTGCCCTCCCAAGCCCCCAGGGACACCCCCTGCCACCCTTGCCCACCCCAGGAGGACACCCAAGGCTGGAGGGACCCATCCCAGGGACATTAAGGTAAGTTCAGGTAAGTTTTTTTTATTTATTTTTTTGTGGCATAGGGGGGCCTGATTTGTGCCCCCCTACATGCCACTATGCCCAATGACCATGCCCAGGGGACATAAGTCCCCTGGGCATGGCCATTGGGCAAGGGGGCATGACTCCTGTCTTTGCTAAGACAGGAGTCATTTCAATGGGGGTTGGGAGTCGAAAAAAATGGCGCAAATCGGGTTGAGGCGAAACATTTGCCTCAGCCTGACTTGCCCCATTTTTTGGCGCCCAAGCTCCATATCCCCCTACGCCGGTGTACGTCGTTTTTTTTCACGCACACCAGGCAGCGCCGGCGGCTAATGCCGGCTAACGTCATTGAATAAATACGGCGCCCGCATGGCGCTTCAGAATGGCGTTAGCCGGTGCTAATTTTTTGGACGCAAAACTGCGTAGCGCAGTTTTGCGTCAAAAAGTATAAATATGGCCCTATATTTCTCTTTAGCACACTAACATGGCTGTGACAAAATTGACTTGTCATCTGACTTTGGATATACCAGGCTCATGGGGATTCTCAATGGGCCTGCCATGCCTGCTACCAGTGAGGGCCACTTTCACTTTCTGAATGCGGGCTAATGGCATTGAGAGAGCACACAATGCTTCAGGTGACCACTACATGCTCTTGATGCCCTTAAACAGTATAGAGGCCACAGTTCCTCATATCTTCATCATTTGCAGACACTCAGTGTAAGTCACTGGGGGAATCTTGTCCCAAAACCAAGCACAAGGCAAGATTTCTGCGAGCCCTGCAGATTGTAACTCGTTACACTGTGAAATGCTGTTGCAGTATCAAATATTCTTCAGCTGCAAACAACTCACTGTGCAAAAACAGCAACTATTTTGAGATCCAGAACTGTATAGTAAGTCTCAAAGATTATGAAATAAATGTTATAGTCAGAATGTATATCCTTATATAGACTTGCCTTGATCATTAAATTAACTGTCTCCTCTACTCACTTTCAGAAATGTCCTGTTTATTTATTTAATACTAGTGTTTCATTCTGGCACTCTCCTGCTATTATTATAACCTATTTCAAGTCCAGAGTATTAAGGGTTGGGCTTTTTACAAACCTGAAAACAGAACACCATTATTCGGTTTTCCTTTTTACTTGTTGGCAAAGTTAAAGAAGCTAAATCTAGGAACGATTCAACCTCATTTCAGCCACCTAGTTTTTGTCAGCATGACCATCAAACATATCAGATTGAAAGTGTGTTTTTCAATCCCCTAAGAACCTGTAGATATGATTATTATTTCAGGTTGTGCTTTAAATGAGCTCTTTATGCTGTAAAATGAAGAGACTGACAGGAGGTATTACAGGATGCCAAAATAGAAGTTAAATTGTTTTGAAACTTCCCGTTTCTGTGAAGCATAGGTGTGATTGGAGAGTAGTAGGGGCTCGATTTTCTCTTCTATTGTTCTTACAGCTTAAAGCCTTTATGTGGACAACTTCTATGTGGTAGTTGAGCTGTTGCTGCAGAGGACTTTTTGAGGAGCTTTTTCATAAAAAGCTCCAAAAAAGCCCAGAGTACTACATTGTGTTCCAACAGTCTGCTTCCAGTCAAATTCTCATTTTGGTAGGATGTATGCATGCTCACTACAGTTCGTGATGAAAACACCTCCCCATTCATGGTTTGGGGTCACTTCAAAGAGGTTCACAAGTCCACTGAATACTTGATTACAACAAGTGCAAGGGAGGAGTCAATATGAATTAACAAAGTCCTTTAACCATATAATGTGAGTTTCAAAACTTGCACATGGAATAAGAAGTTATTTAGCCACGAGATTGAGTTGGCAACACCATTGATTTTGTTATATACCATCAGACGACCACTACAGGAAGACCAATGTCTTTCCTTGATTTTCAGTTGGCGATAATTGAAAGTCTTTTTGTTCCTGGAGCAGTGGCCCTTGCTTCATCTGCTGTGGAGTGATTCGCAAGGATGAAGGTATTTCTCTTGCCAACTGCGTTCCTGCTACAGAGAGAAAAAGTCTACCATAACATCAACGCAGAGTCTTCTCTAAGCAAGGAAAGAGGCAGGAGAGTTGGTATTACTGTTCTCAGAGCCCATCTGAGTCAAGTCTATGTTTTCAAACTTGCTTCTCTTTGTCAAATAAAAAAGTGAAGTTTTGGGATTTTGACTGAAGTAAAGCTGTCATACCGATAGTTTGTACTTTACAATGGCTAGGTATAGATACATATTTTCATCGGGTCCCTGCATTTCTAGATGAGCAGTCTCCCAAAATGTCCTCTCTAGTATGGAAACTCTCTACAACTTGGTCTTCCTCATGGCCTGCTTGCCACCTTCATCCTTTGTCATAACATGGTGAAATGTATTTTCACCAAATGACACGTATGTTATAGTTACAGCACTGCATGAAACACTGGACGGAAAATACACCACATTGTCACAGAGTTCTCAGTATGCAAAAACCTTAAGACATTAATAGTTTTGAAGTGCTTTTTAAGGAACATAGGACATTCTTCCCCAAAATGTGTGCCTTATTTGCAGAACTAGAAATGTTCGCACAGTTCAAGGAATGTTGGCCAAGTTTCAAGGCATCCTTGGATACCTCCCACAACTTACATTCACAAATTGAAAGAAATTGTATTTTGTACACTGTGTGCACTAAGGATGCTTCAAAGTGATGTTTCCTCAGCCTCACATTGCTGCCACATAGAGGTGTTAACAAAGATTTGCTTGGCATGTAGGCTGTATTATTCAGGACTTCAGCGAAGACAGTGACATGCACAGGCAGGAAAAGCCTACCATAGTTTTTTTCACAGGGACATTGCATGCAGAGAAACTGGTCAAAGTGCTAGATGTGCACAAAACAGTACTGCATTCAGCACTAAAATTGCGGGTCATGTTTATGGCCTGCTTGTCATGCTCATTCTCTGTCAGAACATGGTAGATGGTCTGTTCTCTGTATGACAAGTGTATTGCACTGCACATAATGGTGGCATACACCACGTTCCCATAGTGTACCCAGTGCACCAAAACCTAAAGTCCTAAGCTAAGTACTCTTTAGAGAAATAAGGACAGATGTCCCACCATGTTTATCTAAGTTTCAAAGGTAGATATGCTCACTTAGACTAAGGAAAGTAGACCAAGTCCCAAAGACATCACCCAACTTACATCTGTAAAATGGAAGGAGTTGATTTTTAGAACAGCAAGGGTGCTGAAGGCACATGGAAGACATCTTCCTGAGCTCCAGGTTGCTGTTGTAGGAGGTATTACTAAAGGTTTACCAGGCATGCATAAGGAACATTTCAGAACTTGGAAGGAAGCAGACACTGACAGATAGTTAAAAACATCTAGGGTTCATTCTACTTGGAGTGATGTGAAGCCTGTTGACACACCAACCTACAATTCGCCTAGTTGTACTTAAGTAGAGGTTTACTGGTGGTGTGTTTTTATGCACATTGTCAGATGGCTGGGTGAGAGACACTGTTATTGGTGATTCACTCCTGTGGTGTATGAATATCATGAGCCCTTGAATGGCAGGTAGAAGTTAATGTGTTTTTGTTAATCTGTGTTGTGTTGGGCCTGTGGTCGGTGGAACGAAAGGCATTTGTGTGGTGCATGAAAGACATGGAAATAACCCATGAAATGGTTAGTACCTTGACAAGGCATTATGGCTCGCTTCCAGTAGTCATGGGTTCAATATACTGGTACTGGTACTGGTACTGTGATTAGTATCTGCTCTTTTAACTTATCCCGCCTGGAGGTGCTAAAAACACACCAGTATAAGGCTATATGTCAGAAGTGGATTGACTCTGGAGGAACAATAACAACCCCACACATTTCTGAAACCTGAACACCCAGAGGTGTCCACAGTGGTTGAACTTGCATTGATCCCACTCACATACCCCACAATGACCTGCAAACTTCCATCCCTGCCTAAAAGGCTAAAATCATGAATTTTCCTCACATGTTTGTGATGAAAACTTCAGGAACCTGTGGATATACATAAATTTCCCACTTCCCAGTGAAAAAAAATGGAACCTCACTTATGTGGCTCGGCCTCGGGCCTGCGACAGAAACAATAAAAAAACACAATGTGTATACATTGGCAACAAAGGTATCTCTAGATTATGGGCATGGGCTTGGCCACCCTGCAAACATGAACACTAGACACCTGAGTGAAGTCCAGGGTTGTGTGAGTTGCATGGATATCACAAAGATGCTACCCAGGGAAATCTTTCTAAACTTTTTAATTAGATTGCTAACTTTTAATGAACAACAAACTTTAATTACGCAGATCAGCAGCTGTGACACAAGTTGTAACTTTTGTTGTCCAGCTTCAGGGATAAAGTCTCAAGAGGGTCCACCAGTGGTGAGCTATCTTTGCCTCCTTGCCTAACAGCGTCCATAAAAAGGGAACCAACGAAAGAAATTCACAACCTCTGAGGGCCCAACAGTCCACCATATTGTTTCCAGTGATTCTTTGGGTTGCAGCTCCACTTTTCACATCTTTTTTCAATAACGGAAATTTTTGTTTGAGGTTGCAGTTGCTCACTGTCTCTTAGATTCTGTTTTCTGGACCGTCGTTTGCAAAGGCATGGGTCGCAAGCTTTGAATATATCTCATCGAGGTACGAGTAACTGTGCACTTGCATTTTGAAAACAGGTTAAAAATCAAACATTTGTAAACAACTGTTAGACCATTTGTGTAGTGGTTCAGATAGATTTCTAGTTCCAGCATAAATCCATGTGCAAAATTACCTTGGTGCAAATAACATCTGCACAAGAAATCACCTGGACTACGTAGATGTAAAAAACTGTAGATCAGTGTTTCCCAAACTGTGGCTGTGAGACGATTTTTGGTAGGGTCCTGAAAGTCCAAGCAAGAAATAAAGATGTATTTAGTTTCAATATTTATCTTTTTACATTTCCTGTGCTTCAAAGACAGAGGTCAAAATGTAAGGCAAATGTAAGGCGAATTCATGTAAGGCTAAGTCCTCTGACAAAATTCTGTTTATATCTTAGCAGTCAGAGAAAAAAAATAAAGTTAATTATATGACAATCTTGCCAAGGTACAGAGAGAGTAAACATAGAGGCTGTAGCATGTCATTTTTGTAACACACAACAAAAGGTAAATACCTGTAAAATGAGCTGTACACATTCAGTAGTTAGGAAAGGAAAAATGAACCAATTTTCTTGTCATTCTGAAGTGTGATGATAACAAAGGGTTTAATAGGAGCAAAACAAATCAAGACACTTTTCTTGGTAATGCACACTAGATATATATTCACTGGAACAAGATTTTGCCACATTATGATTGTGCAATATAGTTTGAGCAGTAAATATGTGTATCTGCACATTTAGTGGCCATTTCAATGTCAAATGTGCTGTCTGATAATGACAGTGCTATACCACACAATGCTTTAGTTACATTAAAAAACGTGCCCGCCTCATTTCTATTAACGCTATGAGGGTTGCAAAAATGTGTTGTTATAAAAATTGGGTTGAGGTTCTTAAACGTTGAGGAAGCACAGCTCTAGATTCCCATTATCAAAAATTAGTTTCATCATGTTAGCAGATGTTGATCACTCCTTTTCAAAGTTTTGCATGAACAGGTACTACCATCTAAATGCTAATGTAAATGAGCACAGGTGTGTTATTCTTCTAAAGGGAGTTGGTGCTTTAAGGGGCCCCAAACTATTTTATGGATTTTTCCACTTGCACATGGGTTGAAATGTCCCCCTCAGTTTTACTTTTGAGCCGCTTCAAAGTGCTTGAAAAAAATAAAACGATTACACTTTCAATTGGATGTTAATTTAATTTGTTTTGGAGGAGTCCAAAAACACCTCTTGACTCCCTCTTTCTAGTTTCACCCAGTTCTTGGTCTTTACTCCCCTATGGCTCCCTGGCTCCGTGTATAGTAACCTGCCATTTGGCATGTGGTCACGGTATCACCCAGACCCAGAAACAAATTTGTCCAAATTTGTCCACTCTCTGACTTTCAACTTAGGCTCATCTCTCAAGCTCTCACAACCATGTGCTAGGCCTTCAGGCTTTTTTCTCAATTCCTTAAACTAATAATAATCTGTTCCCACCAGAACACCAAAAAAGTCCTGGACACACCATGCTTTTCTGCTGGCTTGGTTTCATTAATGTAATTTTCATTGCTGCTCCACAATGTTCACTTGCCTCACTCACAGAAGGCATTCACTCCACAGCTGCACCTGTCACTCACACACAACTGATCACATCATGCCAGACAAATGTTATTTACAATGGCCTATTTCAGCATCAATAATATAATAAAATTTATGACTAAAATACAAAGCTCCTCATTTAAATAAAACCACCTATTTAGCTTAAGTACTTACTATTTTCAATGACCAAAGAGACTCATTTGATGTACTTCCCTATTCCATGAGAGAGGTACCTTGCTACAAAATGTCTTATGAAGTCTTCCGCTTCGGGCGGTTTGTCCCCAGCATTTGAATTAATCCTATTTATCTGGGGCCAGATGTACAAAGCAACCTAATGAACACAAGGACAATGATTCAGTGTTTGCAACTATCAAAACTCTTTTCAGAATGTACTAACGCCATTGTAAGAGACAATAAACTTTATTGACTCCTAAAATGTCTTTGAAAATGGGTAGTGATTCACAATTTTTAAGCGTAATGTTTTAGGTATTTCTTCCAAATTACGAATCAGTATGTAATATATCAAAGTTTTGCAAAACAAATCTGTTCATAGTACTTGCATTAAAATAGGCCACTGCTAATTCCTACACAAATCTTTAAAAATTGTATTTTTTTAGCCATACCCTCTTTCCTTTGAGGAAAATTGGTTGCATTGAATAAAAAAGTTACCTTTTCTTATAGGGCAATTGCAGACATGTTAATCTGCTGATCGTAGCAGGGTACCATCGTTGTGATGGCCTCTGATCAGAGTGAGCTCCAATTTACGACCTATCTCAAGAATATAATGAGGTAGGTCTTATTGCGATCCACTCAGAATCTTTTTTTGTGATCCCACTTATAAATTTACAAGTCAGTTTGCAAAAAAATCATGTTCACAAAAATACTGGTCTCAAATTTTTCTCAGTGTTTGTGGTCAAAAAGAATGTACATGCACAGTGTGGTGAAAGTGGCCATAGCTTCCGACCATTCACAATAATAAACATACAAAAAGTGATAAGAGGATGATTGCAAATTGTCTAACCACTGGCAATTGCTTGGGATAATATCTCAACCCATCATTCCCTTGCCCACCATGCCACCTCAATTTGGGCACAGTCATATGCAAATCAGTCTTCACCCTGCCCCTAATGGGAACAGTCCAGCCCAAACTGGAAGGCCAGGTCCTCCCTGAACTGGAACACAAGCATCCCAGGACAGGTTTGACACTGATTAGGGGTCATCAGCCAGGTACAGCTTGGTTCCAGTGCCAAATCTAGCACATGCTCTTGCGGTAAGTGCACTCCCCCCATTGAAATAAAGAAATGTTTACTTCATCTTATATGGTGAGAAATTGATGATGGTCTTTGATGGAACCAGTTACCTTGATATTTGTTACCCCTATTTCTTTACAATAAATTAATGATTCTTATTCTTTAAATTTACGTTGTTCACATGCGTTCTTTTTTTAAAAACAAACTGTAGGCTGATCAATCTTTGCAGCAATTGGAATTATGAACTGCATTTCCATGCTTATCTATGCAGTAACCATACAATTCACTGAGCCTTCTGGCCCAGTCTTTCATATTTGGAAACTAAGGGCCAGATGCACAAAGTGGCGCGGAAGCTTTGATGCAGCACTTTTTTGTGCCCCCCCAACAACATCATATGTGCGCTGTATTTACAATACCACGCACCAAGGTGCACCTTAGGACAATAGAATCAGAATTTATGAAGCTATTGTGGTGCTTTGAGGTATTAGTGCCATAAAATCTGGCCCTAATCCTGCAAAGTAAAGGGAGGCCTATTGATAGTAATGGGCACGTAATTTGAATGCCTCCTCTAAGCAGGCGTGAACAATTACGCTAAAAATTGCACAGTGAAATGTTGTAAATTTCAATGCATCATTTTTATATCCCTCCCTCTGAGGGAATGCCCCCCTTGCATACATTATGCCGGGCAAGCTTTGCACCACTTTGTAAATATGGCGAAGGAGAATGGACTCCTTAACATTGCATCAGCACTTGAATCCAAAACCACTCAATCAATTTTCAGAAGGTAGTAGAATGAGGTGGGGATTTTGTCTTCAAGTCCATATACTCCCAAACTTCAAACAAAATGAATTAATAATTTATTATATAAGTATATAAGGGAAGTGCACATTTAGATTATACTGCCTCTTCAGCAGTATATCCTCCTTGGGACTGATTTATAAAGGTCAGTTACCTTTTTGAGTAAGTTTACTGTTTTTCCATATTCACAAACAAGTTAATAGTAACTTTATGACTGCGGAGACTTAACAGGTGGGGTGGAGAAATCGGCATACAAAAAGATAGGCCTGTTCTCTGTAATTATTAAGGGCCAGATGTAAGAAGCAAATTTGCATGGCGCAAACTGCGAAAATCGCAGGTTGCGCCATGCAAAATGCGCATTGCGATGCACAATCCCATTTTGCGAGTTGGTTCCGATTCGCAAAATGGGAATGCGACTCGCAAATAGGAAGGGGTGTTCCCTACCTATTTGCGACTCGCACCGCGATGCAGAATTGTTTTGTGACCGCGAAAGCGGTCGCAAAGCAATTCGCAGTTAGCACCCACATGAAGTGGGTGCTAACTCATTCGCAAAAAGGAAGGGGTCCCTATGGGACCCCTTCCCCTTTGTGAATGTCGCTAAAAAATGTTTTTCAGAGCAGGTAGTGGTCCAATGGACCACTGCCCACTCTGAAAAAATGAAACCAAATGGTTTCATTTTTTATTTTGTATTGCAACTCGTTTTCCTTTAAGAAAAACGGGCTGCAATACAAAAAAAAAAAAAAAAAAAACTGCTTTATTGAAAAAGCAGTCACAGACATGGGGGTCTGCTGTCTCCAGCAGGCCACCATCCCTGTGAGTGCAGGGAATCACAAGGGGGTAGCAAATTGCCACCCACCTCATTAATATTAATGAAGTGGGTCTTTGCGACCCCCTTGCGATTTGCAGAAGGTGTCTGAGACACCATTCTGCATATGATTTTGCGAATCGGAAATTGTGAAATCCTTTCTTGCTACATCTGGCGCTAAGTTACTATTAAATCACGTTTTGAGAATACCGAAAAAGAGCAACCATACACAAAAGTGTGTTTACCTTTGTGAATGCGGCCCTACAACTTCACATTTATCACCAACGAGTAAGTTACATGTCTCCACCCCCCACTTTAATGCAAATGGCTTACTCTTGTGTGGCCGGGTGATGTCTCTCCCTAAACTCTTCCTTAACCTTTCCTAAACCCTTCCTAGTTCTCTCTAATTCCATCCCTTTTAGTAGTAAGTTTGCCCCTTTTCCCACCCACTGTGTTCTATAGGACTAACTAGCAGATTTACAAGAATAATACACCTGCCTCGCTTAATTAGAATTACATTCCCAAGTACTTTCTTTACTTTCTACACATATTTATTTACTTTACTCTCACCCACCTTGATTCACATTTTTTTTTTACCAAGTTAAGAGCCTGATTGCTTATGAAAGACCAGAATGTTGGAGGGCAGGAACGTAAATACTCATGTGAGCAAGGGATAGTTGGAGTAATGAAAATTATTCTAATTGCTCATCCCATTCTTCAAGTGAATGGAAATATACCAAATGGCATACCTTCATTGTGATCCCTGCAACTGAAAAACAAAGTCACATATCATAGTTAGCGTAACACCCACATTTCTATTGAAACATAGTCTAGATCCAGATTCATTGCCCAAGGACTGAAAGTCTAGAGAAAAGCTAGAGCCAAAAACGTGTTTCATTCATTCATTCAATTCCATTCATTCAAATGAATAAAAGCGGCAACTATTGCAAATGCCTTCAATTATCAATCAATAGACAAAATGTTTGCCTCTATCCCGCCAAAGCCAATAATTAGAGAACACACATTTAAATGAAGGGATATATGTATATATTGCAGCCCTCATTATTAGGCCTAAAAAGCGGAAGTCTTTACCAAGCAAGTTCTGCTCTCCTTTCAACTGTTTCCCTAACTATTAAAGTTCTCCGAACAAACCAATGCTATAAGAAATCTACATTGCCATAAGCAAAACTTACTATATCTTGAAAAACAGATATTCTTTATAGGTCTTTGTTAGAAATGGGGTCTCTGGTTGGCAGTCAGTTTGCACTCTGTCCAAGCTGGGACCATCACTCTAGTCAGGGTAATGGAGATTCACACTTAGGATAACCCCTGCTCACCCCCTTAATAGCTTGGCACAAGCATTGAGGCTTATCTCAGAAGCAATGTGTAAATTCTTTTTACCAACACACACGGTAATACTCTGAAAACACTACAAAATGGACACAAGGAGGCAAGCTCAGTTCAAGCCCTTGGAGAATTGTCTTCAAGCAGGAATGCACAACAAAGTCCAATCTGTGTCCCATTTCTCAGGCAGAAGCAACAACTGCAGGGAAGCCCAACAAAGCACAGTCACAGGCAGGGGCAGAACTTCACCTCAGCTCTTCAGCTCTTTTCCTTGGCAGAGGTTCCTCTTGGTTCCATAAGTGATCTAAAGCCTGGGGGTTTGGGTCCACTACTTATATACTTTCTGCCTTTGAGTAGGCAAACTTCAAAGGAAAGTCTCTGTTGTTCACAAGATCCTGCCTTGGCCAGGCCCCAGACACACACCAAGATTTTGGAGACTGCATTGTGTGAGGGTAAGCACAGCCCATCCAGGTTTAAGTGACCACCCCTCCCTCCACTCTAGCCCAGATTGGCTCATCAGGATATGTAGGCTACACTCCAGCTCCCTTTGTGTTACTATCTAGAGGAGATTCACAAACAGCCCAACTGTCAGTCTGACCTAGACAGAGAATCCACAAACAGGCAGGGTCACAGAATGGTTTAAGCAAGAAAAGGCCTACTTTCTAAAAGTGACATTTTCAAATTAACAATCTAAAAACCAACTTTACTAACAGATGTATTTTTAAATTGTGAGTTCAGAGATCCCAAACTCCTTTTTTCTATTTGCTCTCAAAGGGAAACTGCACTTTAAGGATATTTAAAGACAGATCCCAGGTTAACCTATGAGAGGACTAGGCGTTGCACATTTGGCAGTATTTGATTGTTAGGACATGTAAAACACATCAGTACATGTCTCACCTTTTACATACACTGCACCCTGCCCATGGAGCTACCTCGGGCCTCCCTTAGGGGTGCCTTACATGTAGTAAAGGGAAAGTTTTAGGCCTGGCAAGTGGGTACACTTTCAAAGTCGAATTGACAGTTTAAAACTGCACATAAAGACACTGCAGTGGCAGGTCTGAGTCATGTTTACAGGGCTACTAATGTGGGTGGCACAACCAGTGCTGCAGACCTACTAGTAGCATTCGATTAACAGGCCCTGGGCACCTCTATTGCACTTTAGTAGGGACTTACTAGTAAATCAAATAGGCCAATCATGGAAATGCCAATTGCACATACACTTTACACAGGAGCAATTGCACTTTAGCATTGGTCAGCAGTGGTAAAGTGCCCAGAGTCACGAAAACAGCGAAAACAGCAAAAACAGCGTCCAGCACACAGTCAAAACATGAGAAGCAGAAGACTGGGAAACCACTCCAAGGATGCCAGGTCTAACAGTCTTCTTGTTCCCCTTTTATATTACCTTCTCTGTTCTCTGACAGCAAAAATCAGAGAAGGAGAAGCAGACAGGCTATGCCATTGCTACAACTGTTTTCCAGCAAACCAGGCTGTTCTCCATGAAGATGATTTGATTATTTGAATTCCATTTTTCGCACAATGGCAAGAATGGAAATGGAAGCCTTCAATATAGAGAAACAGAGTATTTCTATTTCCACTGCCACAATCTCAGATGATATGATTTCATATTTTTAATTTGGAATTAGCATAATGTAGGCCTAACATGTACCTGCACCATTATTTAGGATGCCATAATTCTGTTTTCTTTTTAATTTTGCTTACATTTGAAATGTATTTCCTATACATACACATCCTGAAATCTCAAATGTCTGTTTATTAGCAGAGTAATTAAGTATATGTAGGCCCAATGCCGATTTAATGCTGTTCAGCATTGGATAAGCCAGTGCTGTCCACACAAAGCCAGAGAATGATGAAGGAATTTCACCATTCCATGTACAATGTTACAGCAATGGATTGATAAAATAGTGTCCATGCCAATTTGGTATATGTTTTTATATGTAAAATCAGATCCTGAACATTTGTTTCAATCTTATGACAGATCATCAGTGAACCCCCACAAGCAGCTATCATCTGATTCCTCACTGCTGCCACCTGAGTACATAGACTGCTTTAGCTTTCTTCTCTGGTCATTACTTTCTGGGTTCCTGCCATTGTCAAGTAGGCTATCCTTTCACCACTTGCTCATTGTCACATCTCCTTCAGGCTTGCTTTGCCCAGCTGGTCCTCTGTTGGCAAACTGTGGTTCGTCTGCAAGTCTATCATGCTTGTTGTCTTTCTGTGTCAAATCCTGTCCTTGTTTTTGACATTGTTCACTTTTATATCTGCAATTTGTCTGCCACTCTCCAGCTAGATGCAGGTTCCTGTGAGATGACCATTGATGGTGAAGCCATCACCTTTGCAAACAGGAAGGTGTACCCCTGACATAACAGGTAGGTATACCCCTGCTGCACAAGAAACATGTCTAAAGGATATCTTGATAAGAAACCTATGTTTGTTTACAATGTACTGCTACATGAAGAGTTGTGAAATAATAAGACTGAAGGGAAAGGAACCATCTTTATATTTGAGTTTTATGACCTTTATTTTCAGTCTTTTAAATGATACTCAAGTGTGTCTATTACTTTTTTCATCTCCAGACATTCCTTCTCTATAGTCGAATATCTGGTTTCTTGCAAAATAGCTTGCAACAAATAAATACATTGGGGCACGTCTCTCTTGCTCATTAAGGTGAAACAGTAAGCTGTTAGCCCTACCCATGAATGATCTGTAGGTAGAAGTGCTTAAAGAAAACTGGACATTGTATTTGGTTCAGATCAATTTGTTTATTTATGAAAAGCACTCAAAACATTTGTGTAAGGCTGTTGCAATTGTATGATTTTGTTTCCCTTTAATAGATCTGTGAGATAACTGGTAATGTATAATATCACGGTAAACCAAAGAAAGCCCTTAAGATGTTCTTATTGTGAGGGAATGGAAATTATTGAATGAAATCCTCTTTATTATGCTGGGGTCTGTTTTTTACTTTTGGATAACCAAGTAACCCCACCTGTGTGATTGAAGAGTACAGCTTTTGCATGCATTAAGTGCTCTTGGCAATTGGGAACAAAGATGAAAATGTCATCAAAGTAGTCAGCTACATATCCATGATGAGGTCATAGTAGCAAATTCATAAGGTGCAGAGAAATAGAAAGTGACATGTGCATAACACATGGCAACATGGTAAAATAACAAAAATTAAGGGGCTTGTGAGTGCTATCTTGTCTTTATCTGCAGGGTAAGGAAAATATGCCAATATCCCTTCATGTGGTGTGATAGAAAGAGCTATGTTACAGATCCCTACTGTACAGCAATTCTGCCTATTCAAGCCATTGGAAATGTCTGAAATTGAGAGACTGAATTAACTTTTTGAAAGACTATGCAGAATTTGTTTGATTTAGACATTAAAACCATAGGCAAATTCTATTCACTACTGGATGTTTTATTACTCACATTTTTAACATTTTTCTACCTCCTCTTAATCGGCCCGTTGACTTGCTTCCAGTATACTATAGAGCTGTTATCTCACTAGCTTTTGGGGCTTGGTAAGGATGTAGTGATAGATTAAATTGGTCCATCCAGGTTCCTTAACAAAAATGGCGGGTGATTCCTAAATAATCTTTACACATGATTCCCTTTTTTGGCCCAGAATATCACTCAAATTTAAGTTAGTCAAGCTATCTTCAACATGAATAGCAAACAAGAGAGACCCAAACTTAAGGCTTCTTATTCCTTTTTTTTTTTCTGCAACTTTACATACTATGGCCCTCATTATGACATTGGCGGTAAGTGCCGCTTACCGCCATGCTGACTGCCGCCAACATACCGCGACCGCAGCGGTATACCGCTACGCGTATTATGACCCATGCATAGAAATCCGCCACTATACAGACACATACACAAGTCCACCACACAAAAGGTCAGTGTTAAAATGGCGGTACCAAAACCCACACCATTACGCCAACGGAAATACACCCACAGCATCATGCCTCACGAATCACCGCGGCGGACATTCAACCATGGTAAACCATTGGCAGTACATACTGCTGCGCTAAATGTACACACACACTAACAAATAACACCACATTGGACAATTCAAAATACACACACCTGGCACACATACACACACCACACCCACACACCGACAACAATATAAAACACACACACACACTAACCACAACACCTTACGACAAAAATAATTGACAACTGAGAGATACAAGCCAGGAGCACCCACTAAATCAGAGCCACAAAACACATAACCCATACACCATCCAGGCACCTTACAGCACACACCACACCACATCACCCCACACACCCTCACACACACACCACTCACACTACACCCATGGCACCACAAAGACACCCCAGGTTCTCAGAGGAAGAGCTAAGGGTCATGGTGGAGGAAATCATTTGGGTAGAGCCACAGCTATTCGGATCACAGGTGCAGTAGACATCCATTGCTAGGAAGATGAAGCTATGGCGGAGAGTCGTGGACAGGGTCAATGGCGTGGGACAGCACCCTAGTACAAGGGCTGACATCAGGAAGAGGTGGAACAACCTACGGGGGAAGGTGCGTTCCGTGAAGCAAGACACCAGATAGCTATACAGAGGACTGAGGGTCTACCCCCACCTCCTCCCCCACAACTAACAACGTGGGAGGAGCAAGTCTTGGCGATGATGCATCCTGAGGGCCTGGCAGGAGTATCAGGAGGACTGGACTCTGGTGAGTCAAATCTTTACTACTTTATCCCCCGCTACCTGCATGCCATCACAAACCCCTACCTCTACCCTCACCCCCATCACTCCACAACCTCACATACACCCCACCATCACAACCCACCCATCCCAATAGCAAGCCCTGCATGCTACACCAATGCATGGACCCCCGTCACACACCTGCATGGACACCAATCACCACAGCATGCACACTAGTTACGATCACTTAGCCAACCAAATCACAACTCACCCAAGCCAAAGCTGCCTTGGTAATAACAACCATGGAGGGGAACATACCCATGCACAAGATGTCACACACTGAAACGATAACATTGCATTTACATCCCCTTATGACCCCCACACAATGTCACTGGAGAGGAGGTGCCAGCAACATCCAGTCCCCCCACAGAAGAGGCCCACAGTGATGACAGCAGCTCTGCACGCCTGGATCTCGATGACCAACCTGGCCCATCAGGGACCTCTGGAAAGTCGGTGACCCAGCCACATTCACAAACCACCACAGAGCCTCCCCCCTTAGGAAACACCACCACAGCACCCACCCAGCGGGCCCATCCCTCTGTCCCCCGGAAACGTCAATCAGCAGTGTGTCCACCATTTCAGGCAGTGGGCACACGGTTCTGGGGACAGAGGCACAGGACAACAGGGAAGCTGGGAGAACTGCTGTGCGACAGGGGGAGGACAGGCCCAGGGAACTGACTCTCCATGAGAAACTCACCAAAATCCTGGGAGCATACCACCGTTCCCAGGAGACGATGGACCAGATACTGGCCAAGCTGCAGGAGACCCAGCGGCTGCAGGAGGGACAGTACCTGGGGATCAGAAAGGACCTGAGAGACATCCACACCTCCCTGGTCACCATTGCAGGGGTGCTGGCAGACATGGCCAACACCATGAGGGAGTCAGTGGCACACCAACTGGCCCCTGACACTACCACAATAATGAACAGCCTCCACCTCTGCTGACGCTAGTGGACAGGAGGCCCGCCACTGGAAGAACAGGCCACTAGCACCCCACCCCCTGCAGAAGGAGAACCACCATGCAAAAGGTCCCTGCGATCCAGGCACAACCCAGAGAACATTGCCAAGAGCCCCACCAGGAAATAAGACTCCACTGAATGTCACCCTTGTGTCCCACTTGGACAATGCACCTGTGATACAAATAGACTTGAACTTTACCCTGGACATTCCTCCACCATGAACCCAGCCCATTGCAATACCCCCTACGCTTATTATCACATAAATAAACACCCTTGGAACCAAAACAAGTAAGGAGTCTGTCAATTGGTTAAAATATGTATTAGTTTAACAAGCTATAAGCATTGCAATTCAAATGTACAGTTGCATATACATAGGTATGACCTGTAGTGGGCAGCAGTTTACACACCAGCAGCCAGAGTGGGGCACAGATATCTGAAAATAGATGCCAAAGGGTACAGTAATTGGCCACGGAAATAGGAATATCAGGCTGCCATGTACAATGTCCAACACAAAACTGCAATGGAAGGAGAAGTTCCATGTCTTACCTGTGTGTCACTGGAAGTACTGTTGAATTATAGCAGTTCTGTTGTCCACACCCTCTTCCTCTGCCTCCTCTTCATCATTGACCACAGGCTCCACTGCTGCCACACGGCCATCTCCAGCCTCATCCTCCTTCAGAAAAGGCACCTGGCGTCTCAAGGCCAGGTTGTGCAACATGCAACGATGATCTGGCACACCTTCTTTGGTGAGTAGTACAGGAATCCACCTGTCAGATGGAGGCACCGGAATCTGCCCTTCAGGAGGCCAAAGGTGCACTCAATGATCCTCCTTGTTCGCCCATGTGGCTCATTGTAACATTCCTCTGCCCTTGTCCTGGCATTCCTCACTAGGCTCAGTAGCCATGAAAGTTTGGGGTAACCAGAGTCACCTGAAAATATGGAGGGATACCTGTTAGCCAAACACTCACCCTTAGGGCCAAACCCACACCTGTATACCTACATCAACTGGGTGGGGACCATGGGCTCACCTATTAGCCACACCCTGTGCCTCTGGAGTTGAGACATCACTTATGGGATGCTGCTATTCCTCAAGATAAAGGCATCAGGCACAGACCCAGGATACTTTGCATTGATATGGGACACTATCTGCACATTCATAGAGTGAAATCTCCTTCAATTTCTGAACACCTGTTCATTTCTCCTGGGGGGAGGGGGGGGACAAAGGCAATATGTGTACCATCAATAGCACCAATGATGTTGGGGATATGTCCCATTGCATAGAAGTCAGCCTTCACTGTGGCCAAATCCTCCACCTGGGGGAATACGATGTAGCTGTGCTGTGTGTTTCATCTAGGCAGACAACACTCTGGTCAGCAGGTTTGAGAACATTGGCTGTGACATCCCTGATGCCATGGCCACTGTCGCTTGGAAGGGACCACTTGCCAAGAAATGGAGCACTGACAGGACCTGCACTAGAGGGAGGATACCTGTGGGGTGGGGGATAGCTGAAATCAGGTCTGGCTCTAATTGGGCACACAGCTCTTGGATTGTGGCCCTACCAAGTCTGTAGGTTAGGATAATGTGCCTGTTCTCCATTGTCGCCAGGTCCACCAGAGGTCTGTACATGGGAAAAGATGTCTCCATCTCCTATTCATCCTCAGCGGTTGAACTCTAGGGTGAAAAACTGTGAGTAGAAGGTCATATTCAAACATGTACTCCGATTAATATGGTATATTTGTTTTACAGAAACAGTATGTCAGCTTGTAAGTCTGTTGATGTGCCTATGTCTACTGTGACACAGTTAGGTGCCATGGCCTGTGCCCCTTTGAAATGGCAGCCGCTTGACCTGTGAGGAAGGACAAGTGTAAATGAGGTAATTCCCCTGGTGATGTACGCCATTGCGTGCAACACCGCATTGGTTATCATTGGGGCATACGGGTTCCAGGAGCCAATGGTGATGTACGCCGGCGGTGACTGTACGCACCGCCGCAGACGTGACCATCATTTTCTATCTGTTCACTCACTTGCTACCTGACCTTCAATAGGACAGGACCTACACTGCATGTGCTGCTGTGACCTGTGTTTGGAACCGACCATGGCTCGAGTGACTGGGTAAAGGGCCCCTGCCTTCACTTCAGAATTGGAGAGACTGGTGGATGGGGTCCTACCCCTGTAGCATTTACTTTATGGTCCTCCAGACCAACAGGTGAGTACACTGTGAGCATGATGCGTGGGGCATGAATGTATGGAGTGCTGTGTGTGTTAGCCTTGTGTAGGGGCTGAGGGGTCCTGGGCAGATTGCTGCATGTATGGTACTTAATGTATGTGCGTAAGGGGAAGGGAAGGATATCGTGGGCCGTGAGTATGACAGTCTGGATGGTATGAATACTACCTTTTCTGCTGTATCTTTTTCTGCAGGTCAGCACCCATCAGAAAAAGGGTATTTGGCGTGGTATCGCCAAGGAAGTACGGACCCTGGGGGTCTTTGACAGGCGGAGCACCCACTGCCACAAACAGTAGGAGGATCTGTGCCACTGGGCCAAGGAAGATGGTGGAGGCCCAGCTGGGGCTGGCCTCCTAACGAGGAAGGGGTGTCTGTCATACCCTGACCCCCCTGATGTTCCGCATCCTGGCGGTGGCCTATCAGGAGATGGATGGGCCCTTGAAGGCATCACAGCAGCCAGAAGGGGGTGAGTACAGATTCTGAATCATGACTTTGCACGCATTAGGGTGTTACCTGGGTGGGGGATGTGGGCTGTGGGTGCCCCCAGGCCAGGGCGAACATGCCAGGGTAGGTTCCATGATGGGCAAGCTCAGATGCACTCCAACCCCAATTATGTTAGTGGGCATCTACTACTGGGCAGGGTCCTGTGGGTTTCAGGTGTGTAGCTAATGGTGTTAGGCATTGTACTCCATGGCCTGGTGATTAGCATTGTAACTGGTAGTGCATGGCCTAGTGCATAGGTCTGTTCCCTGTGAGTTGTGTACGCCAACAGTAGTGTTGATGCTGGCATTGACAAAGTGTATCCTCTCTCTTCCCCCCCCTTTTTATTTTGTCACCCTGTCCTTGTGTGCATTAGCATCATCTGGCGGAGGAGCAGAGGCACTGGCGACGGAGGGAGCTGCATCCCATATGGGCCTGGAGGCCGAATCAACAGACGGTGAGGGCACCAGTGGGACGGAGGGCGAGGGGAGCACCACGACAGAGACAGGAGGGGACAGTACTGACAGCGACTCCTCCTCCTACGTAAGCTCCCTTGTTGTGGCGGACACCTCTGTGCCCACCCCAACTACAGATACAGCGCCACTGCCGTACCAGCACCGCCCTCCCAGCAGCCGCTCAGCATGTTTCCCGAGCCCGCTCACCCAGGAGGGTGGGCATCTCCTTCGCCCCAGGCACCTCAGGCCATGCCCCAGTCAGCCCTGCTGCCCTCAGTGAAGAGGCTATGGACCTCCTGAGATCCCTCTCTGTTGGGCAGTCAACCATACTGAATGCCATCCAGGGTCTAGCAGGGCATTTGCAACAAACAAATGCATACTTGGAGGGCATTCACTCTGGCGTTGCGGCCCAACAGAGAGCATTCCAGGCTCTGGCCAAATCACTGATGGCAGCCATTGTCCCTGTCTCTAGCCTCCCCCCTCCAACTTCCTCCATCAAGTTCCAATCCCCTGCACCCTAGCCTATCCCAAGCACACCTTCAGACCTGCATGCACCCACATCAACGCACAGTGGCTCAGGAAAACACAAGCACCACACTTCATCCCACAGGCACTCACACAAGCACCATCCAGATGCAGACACACCAACATCCACTGCCTCCACTGTGTCCCCCTCCTCCTCCTCGTCCACCTCCCTCCCAGTAGCGTCTCCACTCACACCTGCATGCACTACATCCTCATCCACTACCTCCATCACTAGCACACCTATCACTACACATCCCTCACTGGCAGTCACCACCCCCACATCCATGCACACGTCCCCTGTGTTCTCTCCCACTGTGTCTGTGACCCCTCCTCCCAAAGTACTGAAACGCCAGCACTCAGACACCCAACAGCAATTCACCTCACAACAGCATCCAGCCCATGCACCTGCACCCAAACACAGCAGACAGACACCTCCTACAACCACTCCCTCTTTCTCCACTCCCAGACCTTCACCCTCTAACTGCCCCAGAGTCCCTATGAATGTTTTCCTCACCGCCCTTGACCTATGCTGTGACCCCCCCCTGTCCTTCACTTCGGGCCAGGGTGGCCAGAACCCAGCCCAGCTCCTCAGCCACCCAGTCCACGGCCACTGTAGTCTCTGCCGCTACTGCAGGTGTGAGAGGCTACAAGGAGGCACCCGTCAGCACAGCCAGTATGCCTGCACCACCTGCCAAGAGCAATAAAGGGCCGCCACCTAGCAAGGGTAAGAAGGGGACACCAGCCAGCAAGGGGAAGGAAGCACCACCAGCCACAAAGGGCACGATGGGAACACCAGCTGACAGAAGCAAGGAGCCACCACCATCTGCCAAGGGCAGGAAGGGGTAAACAACACCAGCCATGCCACTTCAGCCATCCGAGGCTATAGGGAAAAGGCTGGAGCCTCCCCCCACCACTGACAGCACTGCCACCTGCACCACGGCCAGCACCACAGCCAGCAGCAGCAGCCCCAGTGGGCAGCCCTCTGAGGCTGCAGGGGAATGGCTGGAGCCTCCCCCCACCACTGAAAGCACCACCACCTGCACTGCAGCCAGTGCCGCCACCTGCACCACGGCCAGCACCACTGCCAGCAGCAGCAGCCTCAGTGGGCAGCTGTCTGAGGCTGCAGGGGAAAGACTGGAGCCTTCCCCCACCACTGACAGCACCGCCACCTGCACCGCAACTGTCATCCACTAAGCAGCCATCACTGCCGGTAAGCAGTCTGCAGTGCGTCCTGGCCCCTGCAACACCTGTAGGCGTGACACCCAGGTGAGAGACTGTGACCTTACACCGTCCAAGATGAAGCACACTGGGCACAGGGCCCCCTCCAGAACCAGTGGAAGAAGACATCCACTCACCCCCTCCTTGCCAGGATAAAGCAGACTGGGCACAAGGCCCCCTCCAGAATCAGTGAAATAAGGCATCCACTCACCCCCTCCTTGCCAGGAAGAAGCACACTGGGCACAAGGCGCCTTCCAGAACCAGTGGAAAAAGGCATCCACTCACCCCCTCCTTGCCAGGATGAAGCACACTGGGCACAAGGCCCCCTTCAGAACCAGTGGAAGAAGGACCAAGCAGTGGGCAAATCACCCACTTGAGAGACTGTGACCTTGCACTCCCCAGGACCAAACATTGGAGAAGCCATCCACTTGAGAGACTGTGGCCTTGCACTCCGCATGACATCGCAGAGGGCATGTAGCCCCCTCCAGGAGCAGTGGCGTTGTACCATCTTCCGGCTGAGGTGCCCCCCCAAATCCCCATCCCCCTGAGGTGCCTGTGTGTTTTCAACCTGATGGCCCTGCCGTGTTCTCTCCGTATTGAGGCAGGAGTCAAGTGTGCGCTTGGCCTATGTGTTATAGCCCCGTGGGCCACGGACATTTTGGAGTGGACATTGTCCCTCCATTTGCATATATTGTACTTACTGTTTATTGCTTTAAGGACGTATTTATCTAATATTGTACTATTACACTCACTTTAATCAATTCCTTTTGTCCTTGCGGTATTTCAGAGGGTTACGGGGTGTATATGTAATGTTGTTGCATCTGTTTGTGTGTATGGTTTTGGGGGTGGGGGTGCTGTTTGTTTCATGTGTGTTTCACTCTTTTTCCTCCCCACTCCCTTGTGTGCTAGGTGCGTTAGTCACTGTGGTCGTCTTTGCTGCCGTTTGTGTTACTGGTGTATGAGGAGGTAGACCATCCATGGCGTCGTGGTTCTTCCCTGAGTGTCAAGAGGTGAGTCGTTTCCCTTCTGTGTACTGTTTCTGCCATGCTTTTGATTGCATTGGTACTGTCCCAGAAAAGCTGGTGGTTTGGTGTCTCGTAATACAGTGGGCAGTACATTGTCTTCCGCCTGGCTGTTGGCGGTTACCATCACAGTGTTTGTTGCTACCGCCGTGGCAGTCGGAGTGTTAGATTGGCTGTATCTGTTGGCGGTTTCCGCCGTGGTCATAATTCCGATTTCGTACCACCGGCCTGTTGGCGGTATTACCGCTGCTTTATCACCGACCGCAAGGGTTGTAATGAGGGCCTATATCTGATATTGCTCTCTTACCAGCATTTCATTCATGGACGTCATTTCATTGCCTTGCTTTCTACTTTGTGAAATCCCTGCCATTTGGCTACTAATTTGTTTTCAGTCAATGATAACATTAAAAGTACTTGATCCTCGGGTGTGAAGTCTGGTATTTATGTTGTGATAATACCACAGTTTTTTTGAAGCTTTAATCACATTTTATTATTTATCTCAATTTACCTAGTTGATTTTTTTAACTGGAAAGTATATTATAATAAGGAATTGTCACCTGGTTTTGTGCTTCCCTACATTTTAACCGTATCTGATAAGGACAAAACCACACCACGGATGGGGAATAGAGAGTGGGGGATTTCTCCATTGTTCTCAAGGTAGATAAGGCAATTGTAGCATCCAGTCTCAGTTTTTACCTTCTTCATTTATCATTTTGTTGAGCTAGACCTTGATCGTGGCATTTTAACTTTCCACCAACCCATCTTCATAGAGATGATGAGATGAGGTTCTCAACTGAGTTATCCCTCTGGTTTAAAATATGTGTTGCATTAATATGAATGCAAATGAGGTGCCCTGATTGGTCAAAATGTTATTAGGGAGCCCTACTCTGAAACTATTTCAATGATTACTGTTACTATATTGCAAATGGTAACAATGCTCAGGGAACAAATTCAGGGTAACCGGTTGCATAATCTACAAGGAGGGTAAAATATAAATGCCCTGTGGCCCAAAAGAAGACAATCTGGACTGACATGCAGGCAAAAATTAATGCCTATTGTCTAAATATGGATAGGGCAGATCCTCAAACATGTCTTTAGAACGGAATGTGTACTAACTGTTTCTGGTTCAAATCCAAGGATTACTTCTAGATAACAATCCTGTTATAATTCGTAAATATGGGCATAATTGTTTCATGGGAACTCTTTGGAACTGTCTTTTCATCTTTCAGACCTTCTACCAATGAGACCTCCTCATATACTGTGATGTAAGAACCTCTTTCACCTTCCTATTAGTTTTCTACTTCAGATAAGACTTGGTTTAACATCTAGAAGTATTTCAGTATTGCAGCTATTTCTTTTTTCCATTGTTTTCTCAATCTGTATTTATTTTTACTTAATAAGATTGGGAGAGGTATTGTTGTGGACATATGGTTCATTCTTCAACCACTTTGGGGCATATTTATACTCCGTTTGCGCCGAATTTGCGTCGTTTTTTCGACGCAAATTCGACGCAAAACTAACTCCATATTTATACTTTGGCGTTAGATGCGTCTAGCGCCAAAGTTCATGGAGTTAGCGTCATTTTTTTGCGTGAACACCTTCCTTGCGTTAATGATATGCAAGGTAGGCGTTCCCGTCTTAAAAAATGACTCCGATGCATATGCGTCTTATTTATACTCCCGGGCAAAAATGACGCCCGGGAGTGGGCGGGTCTAAAAAACCTGCATTAGCGCCGGATTTTAGCGCCTGGGACAGGGCAGGCGTTAAGGGACCTGTGGGCTCAGAATGAGCCCAGAGGGGCCCTCCCCTGCCCCCAGGGACACCCCCTGCCACCCTTGCCCACCCCAGGAGGACACCCAAGGATGGAGGGACCCACCCCAGGGACATTAAGGTAAGTTCAGGTAAGTATTTTTTTTTAAAAAAAATTGTGGCATAGGGGGGGGCCTGATTTGTGCCCCCCTACATGCCACTATGCCCAATGACCATGCCCAGGGGACAGAAGTCCCCTGGGCATGGCCATTGGGCAAGGGGGCATGACTCCTGTCTTTGCTAAGACAGGAGTCATTTCAATGGGGGTTGGGCGTCATAAAAAAATGGCGCAAATCGGGTTGAGGCGATTTTTTTGCCTCAGCCTGACTTGCACCATTTGTGGACGCCCATACGCCATTTTCCCACTACGCCGGCGCTGCCTGGTGTACGTCGTTTTTTTTAACGCACACCAGACAGCGCCGGCGGCTAACGCCGGCTAACGTCATTGAATAAATACGGCGCCCGCATGGCGCTTCAGAATGGCGTTAGCCGGCGCTAATTTTTTTGGCGCAAAACTGCGTTAGCGCAGTTTTGCATCAAAAAGTATAAATATGGCCCTTTGTCTGTTAGTAGTTTCTTCTTGACAGTATTGAAAGTGATTTTTACCAGTACCCATAATGAGATCCTAAGGTTGTGGGGGAATTAATATTACCTTGACATTTTAACTCATCGATCTTCTATCACTGAGGGTCCTCTGATCATAAGTTGCCTGCATGTAATGTTGAATAAAGTCTCATTATTTTTTACATTGACTACCATGTAATATTTAAACTTCTGACCTTTCGTTCCTCTGAATAAAACAAGGTCTGCTACATGTCCTTTCTCAAACAGTTCACCAATCATTTTCATCCACTGTTAGACTTGCATCCTTGGAACTGTCTCACCTAACTTTTTGTCTCTGTTTCCCTGGTTGTTGATGTGTGCTGGACTCTGTGTTTGTTGTTTTTGTTATCCTGGGCACTTTACCACTGCTATCCAGTGCTAAAGTGAAAGTGCTCCTATGTAAAATGTATGTGAAATTGGCTTTCCATGATTGGCATAGTTGATTTACTAGTAACTCCCTAGTACAATCCACTAGAGGTGCCCAGGGCCTGTAAATCAAATGCTACTAGTGGGCCTGCAGAACTGGTTGTGCCACCCACATTAGTAGTCCTATAAACAAGGCTCAAACCTGCCACTGTAGTGTCTGTGTGTTCAGTTTTAAACTGCCAGTTCGCCTTGGCAAGTGTACCCAAAGCCTTCCCTTTTCATACATGTAAGGCACCCCTATGGTAGGACCTAGGTAGCTCCATGGGCAGGGTGCAGTGTATGTTAAAGGTGGGACATGTACTGATGTGTTTTACATGTCCTGACAGCGAAATACTGCCAAATTCAGTTTTTACTGTTGCAAGGCCTATCTCTCTCATAGGTTAACATGGGGGCTGCCTTTAAATATCCTTAAAGCACAGATTCCCTTTGGGAGCAGGTAGACATGCAGAGTTTGGGGTCTCTGAACTCACAATTTAAAAATACATCTTTTAGTGGAGTTGGTTTTTAGATTGTGTGTTTGAAAATGCCCCTTTTAGAAAGTAGAAATGTTCTTGCTTAAACCATTTGGTGACTCTGCCTGTTTGTGGATTCCCTGTTTGGGTCAGTTTGACAGTTGGGATGTGTGCACCTCTCCTCTAGACAGTGACACAAAGGGAGCTGGGGTGTAGCCTGCATATTCTGATGGGCCATCCGGGATGAGGGGAGGATTGGTCACTTACACCTGAAAGGGCTGTGCCTACCCTCACACAATGCCATCTCCAACCCCCTGGTGTGTGTCTGGGGCCTGGCCTGGGCAAGGCAGGATCTTACAAACAAGAGAGACTTTTCTTTGAAGTTTGCCTACTTCAAACGCATGAAGGAGTATAAGAAGACAACCCAAAACCCATGAAAATTAGATCACTTCTGGAATCAAGAGGAACCTCTGCCAAGGAGAAGAGCTGAAGAGCTGAGGAGAATTGCTACCCCTGCCTGTGACTGTGCTTTGTTGGGCTATCCTGCAGTTGCTTCTGCCTGTGAAAGGGGGCAAAGGCTGGACTTTACTGTGCATTCCTGATTGAAGAAGAGTCTCCAAGGGCTTGAACTGAGTTTGCCTCCTGTTGTTGAAGTCTCAGGGCCATCAAAGACTTTCCCTGCCAGCACCTGGACTCTCTGCTGAGACTCCTGATCTGCCAAGTGGTGCCCTATCCAGTCCCTGGGCCCTTGAGAGGTGAAGCTGGCAGCCAAGAACAGAAAATCCATGCACAGACAGATGTGCAGGGAACTTTTCAACACATCTGCCGTGTCACGGCTGATAAACGACACGCCGCTGGCTTCACGGCTGAAATCAATGCTCCATCTGCATCGTGGCTGGACGATCGAAGCAACACAGTGGGAGAAATGATGCGCAACACCCGCTAATGGAGGCTGATAACAATGCAAACCCCATGCAGCGCGGTTTTCCGATACTATGCGGCTGGATTTGGATGCAACATCGCTCGGCGAGAAAGATCGATGCAAAGCCTGCCCGGACCCAACGTGCCTGTCCGTAAATCGATGCGTCTCTCTCGTGCAAGGGAGAAAGATGACGCATCGCCAACCCGTCCGGAAAAAGAAACAACGCACGGCCTCAATTGTGAGTAAGGAATAGACTCATTGCTGACTTTTCCAACCACGCTCGCCCGTGCGGCTATATTTTTGACGCTAACCAGGTACTTTGTATAACAACAGCATTTTCACTGTTTTCTTAGAATTAAGACTCTTAGGTGGTCATCATGACATTGGCGGTGAGTGATAAAGTGGCAGAAATACCGCCAACAGGCCGGAGGTAATTACCGCCAAATTATGACCATGGCAGTGAGAACTCCCATAGACAGCCAATGTACCACACCATCAGCCAGGGCGTTAACACCAAGCACGTCGGGGGTCGCCATCAACAGCCAGGTGGGAGACGAAGTACCACCCACCATATCACGACACAGTACACCGCCATGATTTCCAGGTGGAAACAATGCCATCAAAAGCCTGGCAGAAACATTGCACATAAGACAAAAGACTCACCATCAGAGACACAGAGAAGGACAAAGCCGCCATGGAACAGGAACTGGAAGTCTTCCCGATGCTCTTCTACGCCATGCTTCACCTAGAACACCAACTGCAAGTCGGCAGGCACCTCAGGTGGATGGGGAATAGGGGGGCACCTCAGCCAAAGTTGGGAAGTTGCCCACTCATTCTAGAGAGGGCTCCATGCCCATTTCTCTGTGCTGGGGATTGCAAGGTCACAGTCTCTCAGGTGGGTGACGTGCCCACTGGTTCTGATCACAGTCTCTCCAGGAATGCATTGCATTGCTGCATCTAGGATGCATTCACTATGGTTGACTGCCCTAAAGAGATGGATCTCCGGAAGTCAATAGCCTCCTCACTCAGGGCAGCAGGGCTGACTGGAGCAGGGCCTGCTGTGCCTGGGGCAAAGGAGATGCCAACCCTCATGGGTGACCGGTTGTTAGAAATGGGGTTTCTGGTTGGTTAGGGTATGCACCTCAGCCAGGCAGGACCTACCCACTCTAGTCAAGGCAAGGGAGTTACACGTCCAAGATAACCCCTGCTTACC